>NC_089839.1:73101251-73780536 GCF_035609145.1 Eleutherodactylus coqui | reverse complement strand
TCGTCAAATGGGAGTGTCTCCATTTTGCAACCACAATATCAGCAATGTATTCAGATTGAAATACGGGTGTGTGAAACCAGCCTTAGGCCTAATTCCGACGGAAATCCACAGCATTTCACTGCAGCTATTAGGTTCTATTAAACCCTATAGCTCAATATACATGTTGCAGAATTCCACAGCATGAAATTACCCACGGCATGTCCTATTTGCCATGGGAGTATGCGTGGACGGCTTCCATTGTAGTCAATGAAAGCTGCTCGTCACGCTATACTTCCGCTGTAGCACAGCAGAAGTATAGCGTAAATACACGCCGCCGCGTCATGCGCTGTTCTGGCCATGCGCGTCAACGCGTCATGCAGGACTTCGCGCACCGGATCCGGAGGTAAGTATGGGGTCTTTGGGAGGGCTCTGAGGTATTCCGCTTGCGGAGCCCATCATGGCCGTGTGCATAAGGCCTTAGATTTACTAGAATCTGAAGAAAAAAGTTTGATATTATGTTAGTCAGTAGAGCAAAATGTAATTCTCCTCAGTAAGAGAAACTAAATAGATATGATAATAACCTTTAATGGCTAACAAAAGGAGGGGCAATAATAGCATATATGTATATATATATATATATATATATATTTCCTGATGAAGAATCCCAATTAGATGTGACACCTTGCTGTAACATGTATGTGTGCATATATACACATATTAAACACAAGATATTAAATATGTATATATATATATATATATATATATATATATATATGTATATATGTATATATATATATATATACACATATATAAATATATACATATATATATATATTTATATATATATATATATATATATATATATATATATGCATAGATACATGAAAGGGCACATATGTGTGATCCATTTGTACTTACTAGAATACCGGAACAGAATGTGCAGGGGAGTAAATACTTAATTAGTCCACCAATAAGGATGCGAAAGTTTTATGATATCTAAAGGCCCATTTAGACACAACGATTATCGCTCAAACATTGAGCGATCACATTGCGCTCCGGAGGATGCAGAGAACAAGCGGGGGGCAGCTTGTTCTCTGCATGGAGCGCCCAGCTGTCATACAGCCAAGCGCTCCCAGCAGAGGATGCAGAAGACAAGTGGAGTGTACCCGCTTGCCTTCTGCATCCAGCTGTTCCCCGATCCGAGTGCCCGGCTGTTATACAGCCAAGCGCTCTGAGCGAAGGATGCAGAAGACAAGCGGGGTGTCCCCGCTTGTCTTTTGCATCCTGCTGTTCCTCGCTTCGAGCACCCGGCTGTTATACAGCCGAGCTCTCTGAGTAGAGGATGCAGAAGACAAGCGGGGTGGCCCCACTTGTCTTCTGCATCTAGCTGTTTTTTGCACGGAGCTCCTTACGCGGTATCGAGCTGCGTTGTTCACACCCCCTGTCATCAGCGAGCAGGATACAGCTGGAATAATAGTATCAGCTGTATCCCGCTGTGAATCCCTTTGTTTTCCGCGCGTTTTTTTACGCGGACAAATCGCGGCTGTGTGCATAGGATGGCATTTTCTAAATTCTGCAGGAAATCCCACCGCACTATTTCCGCCCGTGTGCAGGGGGCCTTAAGGAGTAAATATGTAAATAGTCCACTGATAAGCGATGTGAAAGTTTTATTGTCTCTAAATTGGTGGTAGGGGGTCACCAGGCCAGCGTGTTATCTCTGCTCTAGAGTTCTCATATTCTCCACTGATGCAAGAAACCCCTTCCGAGGTTCATTCAAGTCTTGACAGTGTCAAAGATTATTATAAATTTGTGCTCCCAAATTCTTCTGTGACGTTGGGATTTGAAATAGCCTTTTAATATAGTAACTTTCATATGTTTTATGTTGTGTCTGTGACTAGAAAAATGCTCTGCCACAGGTAATTCTGACTAATCAATGGACCAATTAGGTGTTTACTCCTCTACCCAGTCTGTTCTGGAATTGTTTTAAGTGCCAATTAATTACACCATTTCTGTGCCTTTTTTATATATGTGTGTGTGTGTGTGTATATATATATATATATATATATATATATATATATATATATATATATATATATATATATATATATATACCTCTTCTGATCTATTCCATTTAAGTCTGAGGAAGAACCCTGAGTAGGTTTGAAAGCTCGCTATAACATCATATATTTTTGTTAGCCATTAAAAGGTATCATATCTACAAAATTACTTGGTTTCTCTTACTGAGAACAATCACATTTTGTTCAAATGTGTAAACTCTGTATGCTTCATTATGTAGTGCTATGATTCTACCTATTAGGAATCAAGACAGAAGCTTTACTCACCAATACACTGCTCTCCTCGTCTCTGATATCCTCTGGGGCACTGACAAATGAATGATCCCCTGGTATTACTGCATACTTGATCTGGTCTGCAACTGTGGGCTCCGGTCAGACATTCATCTATGTCTATCAGAAGAAACAAAACATACATGATTTACATACTACTCTATTAGAAAATGTTATAGGTAAAATAACATTTTCAAATTTTTCTGTTGTCACTACTTCAGACTATAAATGTACAATAAGAATATTTAAGAAAATTAATGAAGACCTAGAAATTGTTTGGCTAAGGCTCTTTTTAGATTTCTATTTGGGCTTCCAGTCATGTTGTGCTCCTAGGGCTTGTAGTTCTATATACTTCCATGAGCATACTGCTGCCAGTATGGGTTGATTTGGCTCGCTGACTGTATGGATTGCTTCAGCCAGCCAATCACCTGGGGTCTGTGCACATAAATACCAGTGCCTCTTTCTAGAGGGTGCTGATCATTATACCAACCTCTTATGTCCTATGTCTGAATTCACCCTCTGTCTGTAGGTTTGCAGACACCTGGTGTGAATTATGTCCTGTTTGTAGTTGCTGTGTTTATATTTGTTCTGACTCTGTATGGTGTTCCCTATTTCAATCTTAGGCAAGTTAGGTTTAACCTAGGTTCCGCTGTGTTCCTTTTCGGGACCATACCTTTTAGGCAGATTTCCCCAACTTTAGTAGTGTAGGGTCAGACTTCCCCTTTTCCCATATGTTGGTTCAGATTTTCCTATTGTTGTTATGACCATGTATTTGTATTCTATACTTGTATTAAAACCATTATGTGTTTTCCACATCCGGTCTTGAGTGCATTTCCCTGTAGCTATAAATATATTATATTTGTGTAGGTTGCTGTTCACGTGGTTTGCACTAAACGTAACACTTCCATTGAACAGAGTCTCCTAATAAATTCCATTATATTTTTTTCAGAAAACCAATGGACACCATAATGGGAATGCAACAGAACCCATAATAGTCAACGGGTTCTGTCAGGAGCTGCTGGTGCCTATTATTAGACACATTCGGCATTCCATTGCTTGGAAGAATGGAAATTATAAAAGGAAATCTGAACAGTCTAATCTGAGTCTATTTATTTGAAAGTTTCAGCTCATTGAAAATGCTGCTAGATAACAAGTACAGAACACAAGCCTTGTCAAATGTGAAGTGCAAACTTTTGAAAAGTTTGGTTGTTTTGCCGAATTTGGACAAAAGGTTCATTTTGATCTGAATTAGTTCAAACCAAATCAGGACTTCACCAATACTCCAGAAACTGGTTTAGCGTATAGGAGCATTAAAGCCCTGCATAACATTCTTAGGCCACCTAGGAGTGTATCTAAGTATATTTGATCTCTTTCAAGCAGAAAGAGGTCTCACTGATTTTTGAGGGATAACTGATAATCTAACTTACAATGGGGCACCCTAAGCATCTGATTGTGTACATGTGTTTCATCGACTACAGCAAAGCATTTGACTGTGTCGAACATGACAAGATTTGGAGGTGTCTGAAACAGATGGGCATCCCAGAGCATACTGAATAGCTTATAAGTTTGTTTTGCAACAACCAAGAAGCAACAGTCAGGACAGCTTATGGAAACATGGATTGGTTTGGAATCAAGAAAGCAAGGCTGAATTCTATTACCAGTCCTTTTCAATCTGTACGCAGAAACTATCATGAGAAATCAGAGTCAGAAATCGGTGGCAGAAGTGTCAGCAATCTTCAATATGCAGATGACACCACCCTGCTTGCGGAAAGTGAAAGGGACCTGGAATACCTTATCCGACATGGAAATGGAAAGTGGATGCATGGGACTGTACCTCAACGGCAAGAAAACGAAAGTCATGGCCATGGTAAGCAACGGTAGAGTGAACATAAAAATTAGCAACAAAGAAGTCAAGTTGGTCCAAGAGTTCATCTTTCTTGGATCCAAAATCAATTGCAATGGGCAATCTGGACCCGAGATCAAGAAATGGATTACACTTCGTAGGAATGCAATGCAAGGAATGGAAAAGATCTGGAAAAGCAAGGATATTAGCATTGCAACAAAAAACAGACTGGTCAATGCAATTGTCTTTCCTGTAACTATGTAAGGTTGTGACAGTTGGACGCTCAAGAAAAATTGATGCGTTTGAACTATGGTGCTGGAGGAGAATTCTACAGATACCTTGGACTGCCATGACAACGAACAAGGTAGCGTTAGATTGTGTCAAACCAAAAATATCACTAGAGGGCAATATCATCAAACAGCAGCTCTCTTTGACCATGTGATGCGCGCTAACTCACTGGAAACAGTACTGATGCTTGGCAAAGTCAGTGGAAAGAGAAGATCAGGGTGACAAAGAACAAGATGGCTCAATGCAACCAAGGCCACTGAAAGATGCGATAAAAGACAGGAATGCGACTAAATGGATAATCATCAAGCATCTGATTGGAAATTTTCATGTTACATTTCAAAGTAACTATCCTTTTTCATGTAAAATGTGCCTTATTCATCTGACAGCTATCTTGTGTTTATGGCCAGCCTAAAAAAGACCATGTAAGATTAGTTTTGGCCCAATTTAAAAACGTTGTTATTTCACATAGGATTGTTGTCTGTGGTTAAGGGAAAGGAGAATTTGACAGGTTGCATTTTTACCTACCTAAACTTTTAGACAAGTCTCAAGCCTCTGGCTCTGCAACTGCTGTAAAACTAGACCTTCCAGTATACCCTGCAGCTATCAGTATATACTGGGATTTGTGGTCTTACGACCGATGGAGAAAAACAGATGAAAGACTACTTGTTTAAAGGCAAAATAAGATATCTAGGATTTTCTTTTTGAAAAAAGCATGTTTTTGATAAAGTTATGGGATGGAAGGGTAATTGGTGAAAGCCTTCCTCCCTGATACCATTAACATAGCAGTTTGGCTTCTTGGAACATCCCATATCTCATGATCTTTGCTAGGACGTGGATCAGTTCCCAGATTGCTTATCTTATGGTTGGGTATGACATCTTTTCTGTGTATATACATGTATACCTCTTCTTTTAGTATTCTTTCTTTTGTACATAGATTCCACTGCTGTAATGACTATTTCTATTTTGTGTACCCCATTATTGAGCCTGAGAGCTTGTTGTTTTCTTATCTCTTCAGTGTGTATATGGAAACTCAGTAGACATGAGGTTGTTTATTTATACGGTTTTCATTCTAGTACATTTTAAATAAGAAGGAAGTTTATATTTTCGCTGCAGATGGTCAATTCATAATAACTAAATTCCTTTTTTCAAATATAAAAAGTAGAGGAAAAAATAATCTCATGCTCCGTCTTCTGAATATGGAATGTAAATACACAGGGTTATGCAATTCTGCAAAACAAGCCTGGGAAAATAGGAATCCAAGGAGGAAAATGTTTGACTGCTTTTAGATAATACACCAGATAAAATCTTCCCTGCAGTTCGTTCTAAAACTCTGTGAAACTGGCTTTTATAGCTGACCACAGAGATATTTTTATGAATTACTGTAGATGTAGATGAATGTCTCATTTGTATACAGATCATGATATATGACCATTCACCCCAACTGTCTGATTCACATGAATACTGAAGAATTCACTGAGGTTGTACTGTTGGTCTCTGTATTATGGTTCTGTGGTCTACCTGTAAGTTTAGAGTTAAAATGGGTTGTCTGGAATTTTTAGGACTTTTACTATTGATGACCTATCCTCGGGATAGGTCATCATTAGTTGGCTGCGGGGGTCTGGCACTAGGAATCTCTATCGATCAACTGATTCGCAGGCTTGCTATAGCGCTGCCTGTATTGCATCGGCATGGTTTGGTGTTGCAAGCACAGCTCCCATTGAATTTAGTGGGTTCGGTGATTAGCTAATTGGTGGGGATCAGGAGCAGCGGACCCCTGCCGAACAATAGCGAAAGGTCCAAACATCTCGGACAATGCCTTAAAGGACAGAATTGAATTTCATCCTGCAAGAGCAACATATATAAAGTCTTTCCTGCTCTCAATGGCTGGGAATCCACGCGCACGGTGTCCCTGTGGTCCCATGCTATGAAGCAATTAGTACTCTGTAATCTGCTATATGATGTCATCATATGGCTGTTTTACAGGGACAATCTCCTCTAGAAGCACAAAATATTATGAAATGGTAGTATAAAATCACATACCGAAAGAGTGCCAGCCTCAACTTGCATTAAATTGATAGAATCCACCTCCCAAAAAAACCTAATGTATACATCTAGCTTAAAGGGAACTTGTCACATTGTATTAATTTAAAGCCATGCTTTTTCTATGCTTAGGAGTCAAGTGGGTGGTGCTATGTGATTGACAGCTATTTCTGTGTGCATAGTCATACAGAGAATGCTGCCAATCACCGAGTAGTACAATCCACTGGACCTGTAACCTCAGAACAAGCAGGGATTTAAATTATAATATGCAAATTATACTGAATATATTTTCCTTAGAACTGCAGTATATTTCAATTTGCTCAGCTCCTTCTGATCTATACCATATTGCTGGCATATCAGCTACCAACATGACAGGTTGCCTTTAAGGTTTCCAGATATAATATTTAATTGCTATTTGTTTCTGAGGCTTCTAGAAATTTGCAATGGGCATTTCATTTGAGTATAGGCATATTGTGTATAATTGTGGTTTGAATTATGCATAAAAATGGAATAAGCATCAAGTGTCCATCAGGCAGGTGCATGGGAATAGAAACACTGGACTGGGGCTTGGTCACATGGTAGATGCAGCAGATATATTCCAGCATTGATCAAAAATAAAAGCCAATTCTTTATCGAAAACGAATTAAAAAGTCAGATGTGCACATGAATAAAAATTAACTGTTTACACATTTCGGCTCACTTTGAGCCTAACTCATAGCAACAAGGCTCTAAGTGAGTTGAAACGCGTAAACCATTAATTTTTATTCATGTGCAGATTTGACTTTTTAATGTGTTTTCAAGAAAAGATTGGCTTTTATCTTGAATTGGTGCTGGAATATATCTGCTGCATCTACCTTTATTGGAAGGTACTGATTCTACAGAGATGCTGATTGCAGCAAGTTTTTAACTCACAATTTGCTGAAAATGGTATGCAAAATAATTTTCCTCCAAAGGGGAGAAAAATGTTTTTCTAGTGCCACCTAGAGGTGTATGTTACGATCCAACCATTTAAAGAGTTTTAAAACATTATCAGCCAAAGCAGAGACACTTATCTGCAGATAGTACTGCTTGAGCTAACCAGAACCCTACTCTCTACTGATGAGGACCATCAACAGTTGTGTTATGATCATGGTCACAAGGAATGAAATCGCTATTGTATAGAAAGAGTCCCGCAGCACACCTTAGTAATGCACAGCGCGTGCAGAGGTTCCAGCAGAGAGAAATGCAGAGTCATCTGTGGGACCACGGACCTCCAGTCCCGAGTGTAATCCGTAAACAGCAATAAACTGGAAGCATCAATGGTGTAGCATGTAAAAAATAGGTTTATTGCTCCATAAAAATGGCGATGTTTCGACTAGGAGAATCTTTATCAGGCTTGATAAAGACTCTCCTAGTCGAAACGTCGCCATTTTTATGGAGCAATAAACCTATTTTTTACGTGCTACACCATTGATGCTGCCAGTTTATTGCTGTTTAAGGAATGAAATCGCAACCAGGCCCAGAGGGGAAGAAGGCTTCTTGTCTCCTTGAGACATGGGTCCATTTGAAAAATATGAAGGACTAATTACACTGGCAAATAACAAGCTGCTCTAGGCCTGCTGGATTCTAGGGCTATGGAGCAAGAAGAGGATGTAAGGTGGCAGCATCACTGCATTGTGTGGCCTGTTGGGTCATGGACTGAAGGTCTAAAGACCCATTCACTTAGTGTGAGAATGGACTTAGATAAGTTTTCTTTTTTTTTACATTTTTATTTGTGCGAATGGGGCACCATTATTATGCATGAGGGTCACAAAATAGACATTATTATATATGTTGGACACACAGGGGATTTTTATGTATATGGACACAAATGGGGACATAACTATTGTATGGGGGCACAGAGGAAGGCATTATTAAGTAAGGAGGAAAAATGGGCCATATTACTGTATGGGTCACAAAGGGTACATTAATAGTACTTTAAGAAGACACAAAGGGAGTCATTACTGCATAGGGAGCACAAAGTGGGCATTATTACTGCAAGGGGGCACTATTGCTATGTAGAGGCACAAGCATGGCACTGTTACTATTTGGCAGGGCACTGTTACTGTGTCGGTAACAAAAGAGGAATGCTTTTACTGTATAGGGCATGGGGGAGGCATTGTTACATTCTGGGGAGCTATGGGTTGAGTGTTTCTGTGGCGACATGGAAAACACGGGTCAGAGTGCTGGAAAAGTGAGAAGCAAAAAGATGTCTGTGAATTTAATTCTACAGAAACAGGTTGAAGTATTCTCCATGGCGGTCTGGGCTGAATGGAAAGGAAAAGTGAAAGACTGCAATCAGAGAGGACATTATCTGTGAGTCACTGGATATAACATGGCATTATATTGCCTGTGTTGAACTGATATCTATCGCTAAATAGTCACTGTATGGTAATAGCACTGGTATTTGTATAGTGTTGTTTATTAAGTATCCGTATAGTAATATTTGGCTCCTCTATAGTGGTATTAATGGTAATAATGTCCTTATTATGCTAGGTACTCTTCAATAACAGCAGTATGGATGTAATATCTGTAACTTGTATTGTGGCTGTATTAAATACAATGTCTTCGAGATACAAAAATGAATGCTGCTAAACAGCAAGCTTTTGAGACTACTTGGGTCTCTTCATCTATAGCAAAATATTTGAAGGAAGACATATACAGGGTGCCCCAGTTAATTTTGTGACAGGGCAGATAGTAAGATAAACTTCAGTGCATTGCTGATACCCTCAAGCTGTCAAATTGAAGTAATTCAAAGAATAATGTCTCTGCATGTTCAGCCAACAGCTAATTGGTCCAGTCCTTTATAAGGAAAACCTCAGTAGAGAACGATATCTGCAGCTCATTCAGCAACACATCGACATCTTTATTGAAGAATTACCATTCACACAATTCTGTTGGGCAGACTTTCAGCATGACAATCTCCCAGCGCATCGACTACAACCTATTCGAGACTAGCCAAACGACATTTTTATGGGCCGTACCCTCTTATTCACTAGATCACACATCAACTGATTTTTATATTTGAGGGAAGCTGTTACGCCAGTGAATGACGTCATCACCCTGTATCAAAGAATAATGGGCACAGCTAGACAGTTAACACCAGGCATATTAATTGCTGCTGAGTGCCAATCCATATATTGCAGCTGAAAGAGGACACATTGAAAACCTGTTAAATTATTTTCTCTTAATGCAATGAAATCTTGCAATTACAAATAAAAATGTAATATATGCTTTAATCAGTTTTCACTCTGCTTTCCATACTTATAGTTTCTTAGCATTACACATCAGCAATGTGGGGTAGGTACAAATTTTCCTCTGTGGCTGATAGAACTCTAGTCACATCCCTGAGCATCAACTTTCGAAACAGTACTCTCAGAAGAATGGTGTTTCTGGTTTGGCTGATAAGCCAAGTCATGTTTCATAGGCTTAAAAGGCTTTCATTTACGGTGCGGCCCCCTCCTTACGCAATTTCTGGTCTTTCACAGCTAGCTATGCCTGCTTTTGTTCTGGTTAGGTTCTTTGATTGTTGTTCCACATTACAAACAAATTAGAAACAAAACTGAACATAAGTTTTTTTCTAAACTATAGGGCGTGCCGCATACCCCTCAAAAAGCCTAGTGCTCCTGGGTACTCTCTTTCCATTATACAAGGTATTGACTTCTTGCTAATCAGCCTATCTCAGCTTCTTTCCACAGGTATGCACTAATTTCATAATATGCCACCCCTCATTGCCCATGTTATGCTTTTCATTCACAGGAGTCCATGTCTTATACACAGTAAATCCTGCACTGAGCAGGGGGTTGGACCCAATGACTCTGGAGGTCCCTTCCAAGTATACCAGTCTATGAGTCTACAGTGTGAGGCAAAAGGAATGGTACATGTCGCAATCAGTTTAAGTTTGCGAGACCACAGAGGACAGAGGCTACCTTGTCAGGCCATGACCCTTTTACATAATGTAAAAGTTGCCCAGACGTACGAATACTTAAGAGTCACAAGGGAAACCTGAACACGCCAAGCAAAATTGATTTTTTTTTTCCATTTTGTGTTGACTACTGTATCTCTAAGTTATATATTGCCTTCTCATCAGCAAACTTATGGAAGATGTATTTCAAAATTTTCACGCTATCAAAACAATTTGTAGAGTAATCTGATTTGGATGGGAAAGTTTTGGAGCAAATTCAATATAGAAGAAAATATTAATCAAAGGTATGTGGTTTCTTTTGAAAGGTAATTTTTGACTTAGCAAGGATTAGCCTGTCCACTTGCTGCAACAAGGTTTTGCAACCTCCTAACTAAATAGTCAGATTCTTGAGCCAATTCCAGCAGTAAAAATTCTTTCAGCATTATCGTGTTGATCTTGTTTTCTATTGCATGTCTGTGCTTATTTTTTTCACTTTTAGGTTAATGCGTACTTCACACCTGCTTCTATGCTGAAATGTTTGCTATTGCCTGATATACATAGTAGACTTCACAAATCATGTAAAGGTATACATGAATTCACAAGTCTGTCCATTGCTTGTGTTTGGGATGTAAACAAATTTGTTGACAAATGCTTAGCTATATAGGTGGTTAGTGTGGAAGCTAGCAGGCCACTTCACGGCTCCTGGTTATACTGCTAGTCCCTACAATAACCAGGAGTCCAGCAGAACCGCACACCGTTCACACCGCACGCTGCAACAGGACATTACACAGACTGCAGATCACACAGCAAGCTGACACAAAACTGACAGAATTTAAACGTACAAACGGACATGAACCAGATCACACTGCAAACTTCACCAGACAAGGATTCATGACACTTTCACTCCTGCTCACCTTGAACTCTAGACACAGACTGACCAAGAGCTGGGTTTATATGTGAGCACAGACCCAGGAGATTGGCTAGCAGGAAATACCACACCCAGCCAGCTCAATCAATTAACCCTCCACCTCCTGTGGAGCTGTGCTGCTAGGAAGCCTAGAACAACAGATTCCAGCAGCACACATAACACTAATCTGCTATATTATTAGTAACATAATAGAAGATATACCCACCTTCCACACTCCCCCATTACTCCCATTTCTCTTGTGCCCTGTCCCCACTGGTCTTCACTTCTGGGTGCAGAATAATCTTGTCTTGTCACCAGGGCAGGTGACTGCTACAGCTAACAAGTGGCTGAAGTGAGCTGGTGATTGACTGCAGAGGTCAAATGGCTCTGGTATCGGTGACATCATCACTAGCTCCCTGCACCCAGAAGTAAAGATAAGCAGGGATCTAGGCTTAAGTGGACCAGGAGACAATTTAACACATGTGGGGTCAGCCTTACCGTCCCCAGTTATTGAGACCAAACAAGGATCTGACCCTTGATACCTGATGCTTTGTTCAACAAAGCGTTAAGTGCAGATGGATACCCCACTTCCTATGTTAATAAACCTACATGCTTAGGCAAAATATCTAATGAACAAATAAGTACTTGGCCAACAGCTATTGGATGTCTATATCTATCATTGCCTATAGTGATTGACAGGCTATTGTGTGCGCATATACCCAGCAGCCTGTCAATCACTATCATGAGAAGCAGTGGAGCACTCACCTTAAGCATATATATATGAACATTATGACTACATGGACACTTGCGTTCAGTAGTTCTGTTTTCTTGCCTATCTTTAACCACCACAATGGGAATAGAACTCTGCCTAAAGTGGAAAGAACCCTTTTCCTAAGACTTCCTTTGAGAATTTTTCTCTTCTTTATTCCTATTAGTGGGGTTGTAGTTCAATTTTTGGTAATTAAGAATGAACAATAGAATGCTCATATATGCATACATCTTCAATGCTACTAATAGAGCCTAACTAATAAAACTACAGATTCCCTATCTTTCTTGCAAATTCACCCAAATCCAATCCATCATGATACAACATTGCAGGTGCAGTTGGAGGTGGAGAGCTTTCTCTTGTACAGCAGCCTCTGACTGACAAATTTTTCCATCTTCATGATTATGCTGATGAATGGAGAAGGTCTGAGGTCCAAACTGGCAGTTTTTAAGTTTTTTTGTTGTGTTTTTCTGTAACTTCCCGCATTTCTTTAACAATCCCTCTACCAAACTGAATTCCACTATTAACGTCCTGTCCTTAAAAGGGTTGCTTGAAAGTTAAAAAAAATAAATAAAAAAGAAGTAGCCAAATAAAAAAGACAAATACGGTAGTACTCAACCCTTTGACCCTGCCACTACTCCAGCCCCAATGCCAGTAAAGTCAGCATGTATGTGATCATATGACTCCTGAGACCTGTGATTGTCTGCAGCAATCGTGCTGGTATGTAATCTTTTTTCAGGATCTCAGTAAAGATGAGTGAGGGACCCCCCAACCATTTTCTGCTTTTTTAAAAAAAACTCTTTAATCCCTTTAAATACAGCAGTATGAGGGAGTTGTTATGCCCAATTTATGATGCAGAATAAGGCCAGTTTCCGACAAGTGCATGGAGACACATCCATAATACAGATCTGTATTATGGACGTGTTTCAGACGACATTACAATTGTATGTCACCAGTATTTGCATCCATATGTTTAATTTTCTACCGGGAAATACTGATCTATATTTGCCCAATAGAATAGAATAGCAATATGAAGGCAAATACACCCAAAATACGCCATGCTGTGTTTGAAAAACATGGCGGTGAAAAATACAGCCATGTCAATAGATAGATAAATTTACTGAATAGATAGATAAATTTACATTAGCCCCTTATGTAGCGCAGAGTGTTAACCTGAAGGTTACAGGTTCAATCCCCACAAGGTTCAGGTAGCCGACTCAAGGTTGACTCTGGCTTCCATCCTTTTTGAGGCTGGTAAAATGAGTACTCAGCTTACTGGGTGGTAAAAGATGACTGGAGAAGGCAATGGCAAACCACCCTGCAAAAACAGTCTGCCAAGAAAACATCACAATGTGACGTCACTCTAAGAGTCAGCCATGACTCGGTGCTTGCACCAGGGAACTTTACCTTTACCATGGGTCACAAAATATGAAGCTATATACACTCATTGAAAGCGGTCTATAACTTACAGACGCAGAACCATATATACACACAGACATATACACATATAGACACATGCAAACACACACATGCATTCTCATATACTTTCTAAATGCCAGTTGCTTACTACAGTACATAGAGAATGATATTCTTACACATGGCATAACTCTTTAACTTCTCTGTGGACGCCATTAAACGAGCATACACATTTTTTCAAACTCACACTTCCAATAAAAATACTAACATATTCTATGTCAAATAAAAACGTAAATAGAAAGTTCAAAGTCATTTTCTGCATGAGTCATGAGTAAGGATCCATTTATTTGAAGCCAAAAATCAGAGGAAAAACATTTTGCTTACATTATCAGATTTAAACTGTGCAATGCTCGGAAGGGAGTGGACAAATGTATCTAAACAGAAGGTCCTTTAGTGTGCAGCATGATGTCAGTAAGAGTATTACAGCTCCCTCGAGTCAACTATTATTTTTAAAATGGGTCCCACAACATCACGTTGCTCGTAAAATATAATTTAGTGCCGCTGGAGTGGAAGAAAAAGGTCATACATCTGTGGGTAATTACATGAGGGTGCACATCATGTTTTGATTAACTCTACAATAAAATCAACTTAAAGTGTGACTCTTGATGCATGCATGTGTGCTGTTTATTCCCCACATGGATTACAGTTTCAGCAAATAAAATGAAGAAATTTCGGTCTACCAATGAGAGCCAAGGATAATCTGTAGATTGTAAAACATATGCCAGTTTTCTAGGTAAAAAGTTTACGGCCTCATGTTACACGACCACATTGCAACAAATTGTGCAGAGCAATAAAATAGTATTCAAAGAAGCATAGAGGGTCCTACTGTACCTCTTCTGGCCTCCAACTTCATACAAAGGGTTATTTTGTGACAAAAAATCATGCCGTGTCCCGTCATCTGACACATTATGGAGCTACCGTTCCCTGGAAGTATTGCTGTTAAAGGGTTTTTTCAAGGCTTTACTATTGATGGCCTATCCTATCAATCGTTGATCAGCAGAAATCTACCATTCGGGATCCTGACTAATTAGCTGCTCAACCAGCCCAATGTCAATGCAGGCAGAATCAGAAGTGGATAGTACTCTCAACATTGCAGCAGCCCGAAGTAGTACTGCGGGTGTAGTTCCTATCTAATCCAATGATTTATGCCCCCGCAATACTGACCAGGGCTGCTGCAGTATAGACAGAGCTATCTGATTTTGGCTATATTTCAAATTTACAGTGGGCCAGGTAAACAGATGATCGGGGGGATCCTCTGCCGGTCAAATATTGTTGACCTATCCTGAGGATACATCATCAGTGGTAAAGTCCCTTGAAACCCATTTACCATAGTTTCTAGAGGAGAATATCTCCAAAACATTGTCCAAACAAAGTATGTTTTACAAGGAGTCTGTAAGGCTCAGTAGGACAGGACTGCAGAAGCTCTGTTTTCCTCATACAGCTTCCATGCGCAATTACACCTGGATCCAACTTACAGGTAAGGCTGGGTTGATACGGTGCGGAATTGCCGCAGACTTTCTACACAGAAATTCGGCCTGCAATCTTAAACCCGAGACTAAGCAGCAAAGTGGATGAGATTTGCAAAGCCGAGCTGAAACTGACATGCCGCGCGGAATTCAAAGCCACGGCATGTCAGTTGTATTGCTGTTTCCGCTGCGAGCTCTCTCTTTTCTATGGGTAGAGATTCCCGCAGCAGAATACAGGTAGACAAGATGCTTCAAACCTGTACCAAACAGCACGGGTTTTGAAACTGCCTTTCTGCTGCAGAAATCTTTTGCAGTCCTGCTGACATTCTGCGAAATTTCCGTGGGATTTCTGTTCCATGAGAATGCGGCCTTACAGTATTTTTCCACTTCTCCTGGGGTTCCAGGTCCCAGTTCTCTCCACTACTGGTACCACCAGCTCTTTGGGGTCAATATCTCTCCAGTTTTAAGAATGATATCCTACCCAGATTTACTGAAGAACAGATTCACCCTTAAACACGTAACTTATGCTGCTCTAAATAAAAGAGAAGTTGAATATTACATCCTACCATCTTACAACCTTAATTGAAGACTGGCATCACAATACCAGTTTTTTGGTCCTCACACTTCTAGCTTGCCCACCATTGGTGGGTCCACCTAGTTGTCAGCACCACCATTATCTATCTATTTTTTTGCAATCCCCTCTAAGGCATTTGGGTTCTGGATATTTATCTGAGACATGAGCCTCTGACATTATTCGGTTTGCTCCACTCCTTTCCTTTCTCCCTCCTCCCTGAAAATTTGGATGCTCTCTTCACCGTGCATGCTCTGATCTGCTGTGTGCAACCTCTTCCCCTTCCTTGCTGCCATCTTTAACACTGAGTGAAGGAAGAGGTAGAGCAGAGAAAACCAATATAGCCAGGAGCAGTATGCTGTTAGATTTATGTAAGAAACAGCAGGGCAACTGGCTATACAGTGTGAAGCAGTTACACAGACTCTACTGCAGAAAAATGGTAGGAAATGTTTAATAAAGACTATTTAGAAAGTTACTTAATTTTACATTTAGGAAGCAAATGAATGGGCTAAAATAGCTTGATGATTGGGTTTATCTCTAGTAAAGATTCAATACCAGAATTTTACTCCATGCTCCTGGATCTTGGAATTGTCCCATGAGGATTATTAGGGCCTATGGACATCATAGTAGGGGATCCCCTGCTCTGTTAGCTGGAATAGAGAAGGACTCCAGCTCAGAATGACTCATCACTACTACACAATCAAGCAGATTTACTAAAGCTATGTAGTATTTAGACAGAGCAAACTTAGACAGTCTTGAAATATTCCAGATCTATTGCAATGGCTCATGCTGGATGATAACGCTAACGCATCTTTAGACACTCCCATCTAACTTTATACCACCTATTAGTTGGTATAAAGTGTTCTTAGTGTACTCCAATTTTTGCACCAAACTTTTGGTACCATTTTTTGGCACATGATAGCACTTCTATGAAGATTATAGAACACAGAGTATATATTGTTCTGCCTAATTATATTACTACTATAAGATCTAAACTTTTAACATATTTACCATCTGGCCTGAAAAAAATATTTGGGAAATCTATTGTACATGCATAAATAATTCAATGATTTAAAATTAAATACAATTAAAAATGTAACCATACTATCAAAGATAGACTAAAACATATAATTTGACTTCTATCACAATGAGGCAATATTAATAGATAGTTTCTAATTAGTTTTATAACTTAAAAGTAGATAACTTTAATTCAAGTGATGAAGTTTACTAATTTAATAACCCAACAACAGGAAATGTGCCTGGGGGATTGCTCAACTGGATTATCACAGATTAGTCATAGATTCTGTAAAAATGGAAACCATGACACTGGTATAAACACAGCTATCTACCGTGTTTCCTGAAAATAAGACCTATCCTGAAAATAAGCCCTACCCTGATTTTTTGTGATTTTCGGGGAGGCTTAAAATATAAGCTCAACCCCCAAAACAAGCCCTAGCTACACTGCATAAAAAAGGAATACATTACGTAGCAGGCTCACTCCGGGTCCTTCAAGCTGCTCTCCAGAGATCTGTGCTGTTCTTGCAGTCCTCGCAGTCCTAGTTGCTCGTACAACAACACTTCCTGGTTACAGTATTCATAAATCCCACCTCCGGGAAGCAATTGGTTCTCGAGTGCTGCTCAGCCAATCAATGTAGTGCTCAATGAACCAATCACAGCCGTCGCATTGGTTCATCCAGCGATGCATTGGTTTGCTGGGCCACATCACTCCAAGAAACAATCAACAGCCATCTTCTTGTGGAGGCGGGATTTATGAATTGGCTGGCTGTTGCTCAGTCGATTCATAAATCCTGCCTTCACAACGCGATGGCTATTGATTGGTTCTTCGAGTGCCGTCTCTCAGCCATTCAATGCAGCACTGGATGAACCAATGTGATGGCTGTCATTGGTTCATCGAGCACTGCATTCATTGGCTGAGCAGTGCTCGAGAACCAATCACAGCCATCGGTTCCTGTAGGTGGGATTTATGAATCCCATAACCGGAAAGTGATGTTGTACGAGTGGCTAAGACTGAAGAACAGTGCGGACCTCTGGAGAGCGGCATGAGGGACATGGGCACAGATCTATCTTTCTATCTATCTATCTATCTATCTATCTATCTATCTCATATTTATCTATCTAAAAAAGAGAGGTAAAATAATTAGACATATATAAAATAGTAGTGTACAGTAATCTGGTATCATGAACTCTATTGCAGTTTTTTCAACATTAGTTGATGTTTGAGTTTGCATGTATTTTCATGTTAAAATTGTCATGAAACTCCAGACTCCATCCTAGGTCAGGATATATTACCCTTTAAAGTGTTGCTCTACTAGGGCAACTTGGCTAAATGTATATATGAGAGGAGAAAATAAGCAAAATATATTTGATTTGCACTTAAATGTATATTTTTCATATGCTTCTACATGCTCCATGTTCCATATTCATGTATAAGAATTATCTGGTTGTAAAACTATGATATACGAATTTAGAAAGAACATAACGTTTTTCTTACCTTGACACAAGTTTTGTGAATTTCGTTCATAGCCAGACACACACTGCATTAACTGAACAGTGCTGGGCACATTGCGTGGTGGATCTGGAGGACTATTGGGTCTGTCAACATACACATTTTGGCCAGTGCTTGGTTGAGCTCCAGAATTTGGTTGGACAATTGTATCTTCTTGCCCATTATTTAGCAAAATTTGTGCAGTTCTTGGTAGGCAAAGGTATCCTCCATAATGGTTAACACATTTCATTCCTCCCTTGCAAGGCTCTTGCATTATTCCACACTCGTCAATATCTGTAAGAAGGGAACAGATAATTGATTTGCAATAATGAATAGTGTAAGAATTGACCTGTTTATATCTTAAAGTCCAGATTTTTCTTTACATTAGATAGACAGCTATATTTTGCCCAGAGAAATAATAGCTTGCTATTAATAAGTTAATGGATAATTAAAATCCATAGGTATATGGCTTCCATGTATAATATCACCTTAATAGGTTCATATTTGCTACTACAGGTGTGCATAGAGGTAACCCCTACAGCTTGGCATCTCATCTAATGTTGGACTCATCCTACTTTTTCAAGCACTGTTACTAGTATCCTCACAGCTGTAACCATGGCCAGCCTTAGCTACATGCAACTCATGTGGTCACATAGGGCACTGGCCAGCAGCTTGTAGAGGGGTACCAGGAGGTTGGGGACTATTGTCTCCCTTAGGTCTGCTTAGCCAGATGGTCTTTTTTCTCCATGTAGCAGTGTCTTGTGGAGCTACGTCAATCATCTTTCTCCTCACTCAGCGTCCTCCCCTCTGATGTACTGAGGTACCGATGCCAGCCCAATAGCAGCCCTGCAACACAACTGCTTAGTTCTGCTATGGTATTTATGTTATGAGCTTGGTTCTAGTATTGCATTTATGTGCCTAATTTGGGTATGGTGCTCTACTTATGTTGTGAGCTGGGTTCTGCTGCATTTACATACTGAGCTTAATTCTGTTGCTGCATTTGTGTACTTAACTTGGTTCTGGTGTTACATTTATGTAATGAGCTTGGCTCTGGTACAGTATTTACAGGCAAACAAGCTAAACCTTCCACAAGCTGATAAAAGCATGCAAATCTAATATAAAAAAGCCTTAGAAAAGTACTGGAGAGATAAATAGATAATATCATTTTGGCAGTACTGGGGATGATACTCCTAACTGTGATTGTTTGTTTCGTGTACCTGACGATTCCTTTTACTATACAGTGATCTGTCAAGTTACAGTGGCCTCAGGATACAATATTTTCAACATACATTAGTCTTTCATGGCCATTGTAACTTGAAACCAGATTTAACATATAATGTCACAAACAACCCAGACCTGCAGCATATGCACTTTACTGGAATTTACAGCCAATCGACATGGGCATTTCACAGGTGCCATACACTGTAAAACTCCTGTATAACTGAAGTACAGGCACGGATTGGCACAAGTGATTTCTCCTCCTGCCCTGACCGCTGCACCTTTTACCGGCATCTCGGCGTCTTACCCGGGAGTTGGGACCTTACGCTCCTCAGGTCTCCGACTGTGTCTAGTTTTAGTTTTTAATCCAGCTGAACTGATGAAGGGGTTTTGTCCCGAAACGCATTTTCCAATGCTGGCTGTCTATATACCCAAATACGTTTTCACTTAATCCTTCTAAGTATTTGATTGCTCTAGGAGCTTTGTGCCAAGCCACCAATTTTTTTTTTGTTTTCCTCCATTCATGCCCACTAACTTGGGTGGAGCAGTATCTGGTCGGCAGCATCTCCATTACATCTTACAAACTCTAAACTTTTTCGACCCTTGCCTCCCTACTCGTACTATATGGGTTTGCTACACCCTTTTTTCTATTCTGCATCTTAATTATGTAAGGACTTGGTTACCTGTTTAATTTGTTTAAATCGTCGCTTGGCATTACTTTTAGTTGATATTTTAGGCACTTCAGAACCAACTATCAGTATTGCATAGAATGATTGTGCATATGTTGAAATTCTTGTATATTAAAACTAAAGTTGAGCCAGAACCAATTAATATTTTATCTGAGGGACCGCTGCATTATTTTTTTGCCTTCCTTAGGCTACCAACACATTTGTCCAAATTGCGCTCGAGAGGCCAGTGACCCTGCATTGATAATTAGAGAGGGTTGTTTACCTTGATTTCCAATAAAATTGAACTTGTCTCTCGTGTGTTGGTAGGGTTTGTTAAGCCCCATGTAGACACGATGTTTATCGCTCAAAATTCGCTCAAAAGCCATCTTTTGAGCGATAATCGTTGGGTGTAAATGTTCCCATCTTTCACTTTTCTGCCAAACGATGGATTTCAGTTCGGCATGAAATCCATCATTCTGCAGAACAGCTCATAAGAAGGACCACATACTGTGTTATGCCCGGGGAGTGCTGATTACATTGTCTCAGCTGTCTGCCCCGCGGCAGAACAAAGGAAATGTATTCAGCGAACAGCGTGTGGTCTGTTCTCTGAATACAGTTCCCAGCAGCTTACACACTACTAATTGTTACTAATAGGCATTAGCACCAATAGTAGTTTATGTGAAATGATCGCTTAAAAGCCATCTTTTTTTGAGCGATGATCTTTGTGTGTAAATGCACATTTATAATTTTATGTCAAGTGCATCTCTCTACAGTGGGAAGCATGACAAATAAAGGCGATGTAATTAGTATTAGTATTGCAAGCAGAAAATGTAATTTGAGTGCAGAGAAGTGCTCCTAATAATAAATAATTTATTAATTAGAATTATGCAA
Organism: Eleutherodactylus coqui; assembly: GCF_035609145.1. Lineage (NCBI taxonomy): Eukaryota > Metazoa > Chordata > Amphibia > Anura > Eleutherodactylidae > Eleutherodactylus > Eleutherodactylus coqui. The sequence goes on along the minus strand of NC_089839.1, from coordinate 73,759,650 downwards.
ATGTTGTTCCAATATATTCTGCCCTGATTGTACTCTGTGTTTAATTTATGATTGTATTCCTATATGTTTCTGTGTATATTGTAGCAGTAATAAAGAAGGAAAAGCAATCATATACAGGAATAGAGAGCCTGAAATCTGTTACCTTTGCATTGCTGCCGTATCGGGTCCCACTCGTAACCATCAGTGCATTGCTGTATGGGAACAGAACATTAATATAGTAAATATTTTTCTGGAGTCACAATCATAAATTTCAGGTGTTAAAATTGACTGTCAAGGAGAGATCTCATGTTATAAATCTTTTGAATCAAGCCAATGGTATAATTCATTATTCTGCGCCATCAGGTTACGAGATTATGATGTTTTTCTCTCTGGAATGATTTATTTATACACGGCTCGATTTATAAAACTATTTTCCAAGCTCTCTGAAACTAGATGCACATTTTTTAGAGTCCAAGTTAAAACTTCTGTTGTGTTACAGTGTTTTCTTGTTGAAAAGTAATATCCACTGAATCTGGCACACAGATGTTGGTCACTGCTCAGTTTAAAGGTTCATTGTACTTAAGGGAGTAAATGTAAGTTCACTGGATCAGCTGTTTTATTACTGCATGTTCATTTGCATGTTCTCCAGATTTGGCGGTTTAAGTTATATTTTTTCCTAAAAAGAGTAAAGATACCCTTTGTGACGATTTGGATCTTAGCATATGGGACATGTTGGAATAATCAAAAACCTCTTCTGGTGTTCAATGCTAACTGGTTATCTGTTACCTAATTATTTTATTAATATGGACTGTTCTGGTCTCTTTTTTATGAATGTTAGGGTGCGGGCAGACGAGCGCATAAACGGCGCGTTTTTGCGACCAAACGTATATACGTGACCATCTGAGGCAATGGTTTCGAATGTATTCGTTCACATGGGCGATTTTACGACGCGTAAAAACGGCAACCCGAAAAAAAAACGGAACATATGCGACCGAAATACGCGCCATGATCGGTGAAAAACGTTCTCTCGGGCGATTATACGTTGCGCTCGTGCGAACGTAAATACACCTACGCTCGTCTGCCCGCACCCTCAAAGGGCTACTTTTGCGAAAACACATTTTTCCATCCCTGCTCCCCCCCACCCTGAACTGATTACCTGTCACACTCTGGAAGTCTCCTGTGTGTATTGCAGTCACTTCCAAGCAGTGCAGCCTCCTGTCTAATGCTTATCAGGCACCATCCTGAGAGATTTTTTAACTTTCACTTTCACATCTATCCCCTGTTGAATAGGCCCAGCATTAGCTGAGGCTATACAATTTTTGCCTGTTTGGGGGGACAGTCTAATTATCAATAGCTCTTATAATCTTCTAAATAAGCTACAGACCATAAATATACAGTCAGGAGGATGAGCTGTGATCTCCTCTATTATAGCTGTGTGACAGGAGCTGTGTGATTATCTTTAGTAACTGTGACTGGAGTATATGTGTCTTTCTCTAAGCAATTTCTTTGGAAGATCCATATAACAATACCGCAAAAAGTAATAAATTGCCTACTACTAGTAGAAAATGAATACATAATCGCAAGTAAATCTGAGCTGGTCAGAACGGAGATCGCATGACCATCTGAGGAAAAAGAGGCTAGGAGTTTCAAACAGAAAGAAATAACTAACCAAGGTAAACCTAGCTCATTTATACACACTGGGGGGCTACCTACATAATGAATGAATCACAAAATCACCAGAGGGGCCCATATACTTTAGACAAAAGTTGATAAAAATAGTTGAGTTCAACTACGACGATTGTTCGTTGGGTGAAATTTAACAATGAAAGGTCATCTTAGCCAAGTAAAGACAGACTGCATAATCTCAAAAGAAACATGCCGTGCTTGACGTTTTCGGCAGGCAGTTGGTGAAAGATTTTTCTTCCATGACCAATCTTTCTTTGAAAGAATACTCCCCAAAATATTGTTCATCCTTCGCCTGATGTTATTGAATATATACAAACCAATTGAAATGAATGAAGTTGCCAATATGGACATGAATGATTAAAGAGTGTTGGGTTGTTAGTACATATGGGTGAATTTATATACGATGTATAATTGGCGAACTCACAGCTTAGTGAATGGATTCGTCCATCTCTAGCAATCGCAAAAATTAACAATAATTTGGTCATCTCTAAACTTGCACCAAAAGCATATATTACTATTTTTTTCATGATTTTAAAATAAATCATCTCATATACAAAAATAAACCATTTCATATATACACTTGTGTACATATATACTTAGGACAACCTAACCTGATCACATCTATGAAGCTCATTTGGCTATATACATCCTAATTGCATATATTCCATGCAGTTAAGACATCTATAGCTGTCCACAGCATATGCTGTATATGGAGCTCTATACATGGGGTGTATTGTGGGTCTTTGAAGGCCGACACTCATCCACAACAGCCACTCTGATTGTGGCTGTAAACACTTTAAATGCCACTGTAAGTTATGACCGTGGCATTTAAATGCCCCGAACGATTGGGATCTAAATGTCTTGAACGGCCCTGCTGCGATAACATAACAGTGGTACTGTTTGGGTGTCATGCTTGCCTATTAAATACATGCCTATGGTATTTATTTAATAGTCAGCCAGTTAAAATACAATATAATGCAATATCATAGTATTGCATTATACTGTGTATGCGATCAAACAATCTCAATTCAAGTCCCCTATTGGGCTTAATACAAAAAGTATAACTTTTATTAATCAATCAATATAAAATGATTGGGCCTCACAAAAAACAGAGCAAGAATTTTAAACCCTGGAAAAGGACCAGAGAAAATATATGCAATTGACACCTCTATTACAATGCAGAAGTATCCTGCAACGTGAGACACTCTAATGCACTCTTTTTCAGTCACCATTGGGGATGGATGTCACCCAAAGATTAGAGGACCATATTAGGATGCGTCCTTCACAAAAAGATGAAAGGAGGATGATCGTTCCATCAAGGTAAGTGGTTTACGGAACACCTCCAATGGTGACGTACATTCGGGCTCCTATTGTGTCTCATCAGCAAGGATCAGAATTATTAGAGGTGAAATGACAAGAGGCCACCAGGCCTATGTCTTCTTAGTACACAAACCCTCTTAAATAAGAGATAAAATCTGGTTCTTGACCAGGTAACTGCCCTATCTGGATAATAGCACCGGGCTAAAGATGCTGAAACAGTAGGACACCAGCAGCAGCCTATGATAGGTCCTTGTCCGTGATGAAAAAAGAACTGTATATAGTTTCGTTTAGAATGGACAAACCACAAGCAAAGCTTCTGCTGATGCCCCCCGAGAAAAAATACACAAGTGGCTGATAGATTATCAACCACAGGTTATCAATCAATGAAGAATCAAATTCTGCTAGAAATAACCAGAGAACCACTATTAAGGTACTGATGCGTTCTCATGCAGAATATAGCTTCAATAACCATTCAGGACGAGATTCAGAAAAACCTTCTGAGAGAATTATTAATGCAGAAATGGTTCGTACTGGTTCAACGCGTTTCTGTCATACACAGACTCATCAGGAACCGTAATCTATGATGGTGTCATCAGACACGAAATTGTCCTTGGTAGTTATAACGTTTCTCTAATCTATGATACAAAGGTGCCATACACTGAAAATAATGCTGTTATCAGGCAATGAATATGAAAACCTGAACTTCCCTAAGTAGTTAAGTCCTCCTAGATGAGAAAAGGAGGAATTCGCTCCTCTAGATAAACCTAACCAGATTAAAAGGGACACTAAAATAGAAGATAACGCGTCCCAAATAACCCAAAAATTGATTAAACCCCTAAAAAAGGGGAGTTTTGGGATAGAAATGACAAACTGGGAACAATATCCACAGAAAACCAGCAACCCCACGATATGTGGAGAAAGCTTCTAACAAAAAGGTAAACCCTAATCCGGTAGGAGACAGAGCAAAAAGTTGGAAGGAAAGAGTGAGAACAGCAGCTCCTGTCTTGATGGTAGACAGGAGGGAAATCAATTTTTTCTAAACCATGTATGCCATTAAATTAGATCCCCACTCCTGAAATGGTGCAATTGCAGGAGTTTTTCCCATTTTGAAATTTTAAAAAGTCTTGCAATACATTATATGATAACATTAAAAAATGCAACTCATCTCACAAAAAACAAGCCCTCATGTAGGTATTTTCACCAGAAAAATCTAAAAGTTACGATCTTTTGAAAGTGACAATGCCAGAACTATAGAATGTTACACGAACACATGCACATTAATGACCCTTGGTCATGATGGGGTTAAATAACCCTAGAACAGGACTTGTTTCTATCACTCAGCAAACTCTGGTTTAAAATGTCCATTACTGGTGTGAAAAGTAAAGCGATATTCTAGTTTCAGCAACTGAAGTTTAATCACTATTTGAGGAAGGATTAGGAAATTTTATAATCTACTATATTTATATTTTGTCTTGGCCTTCAAGAACTCTGCTAACACACATTGAATGAGAACCTTTACTATTTACTTCCAGATTCTGCAGATCTGTTCTGATCATGTGATGATCAGTGGGGTTCCCAGCAGTCAGACACAAGCCAGCAATTCATTCTCTATCCCCCTCTTTAAGAATTGGCCTATTTTAGGCGTTCAGGACCCAGCATTTTTTTCGCCAATGCATTCTAATGGCTTATTCACATGAGCATAGGCCTTTTTTATGTTCACCTGCCGGGATTGTAAAAGCACGTGAACGGGCAAACAAAATACATTATTTTAGTGAGAATTTTTTAATTATATTTTTATTGCGAAGATGTTCATTGTATTAAATTTCATGGCACATCATTTAAGTTTTTTGTTCCTCCTACAGGACTAATACATGTGGTCCTTGCATAGCTTAAATAAAGCTTTTCAATACCTTTTATTGAAAAGCATTATCGTCTGACAGTGTAGAACTAACAGGCAAAGTATTAGGCCATGTCCCTGACATGGCCTAATAGGCGGATGTCTTTGGTGGATCTGCTGACCTTTGCCAGGCACAAAAGGTCTGTCACGAAAACTCATTGGCATTCTGTGACCACATTCTGGGGTGCCGATAGGCCACAGTTGCTAGAACTAACTGGAATTGGAGGCATTTCTGCAGCAGGATGTTGGCTATCTACATACAGTATTACTCCAGTGTCATCCATTGTATGTCCCGTTGCATCCCTTTGTGGTAAGAATACTACAATTTGGACATAATGGTACATCGATCTGCGGGAAGCCTTGTACCTATGTAATCATCACTAGCATAGATTTCTGCCCTCTGGAAGTAAATAATGAGGGTTCCAATTCGATGACTATTAGCAGAGTTCATTGGAAAGAATAAATAAAGTATATATAAGGAAATTGCATTCATTTTCAGTATACAATGTTCAAGGGGTCCTTAGGGACTTTGATTATTAGAATAGGTTTTACAGTTGCAGGAAGAACACCTAGATGTATAACTAATTTGTCACAGTGAGGGTTCTAATAGAACCCTCACTGTGACAGATTATTAGAATAGGCCATCAATATTTAACCCTTTCCAATCCACTGTCTGACCTCTGAAGACATTATGAGTTAAGGCTGTTCAGCTTCGATGTTGGAAGACATTAATCAGAGTTCCCTAACTGTATATTGCCATCCTCTCTGCTCTTGAAGCCTATCCAACGTGTCACCTCATGCAGTACTGGCTTTAGCCAGCATATAGCGCCGTTGTATAACAACAAAGAAAGAGTAAGCCCCTAGGAAAACCAGAATACAAATTGGATTGGAAAGGGTTAATGGATAGGGTCTCAACTCTGAGCCCTTGACTGATTAGCACAGACCTGTTCATTATATATGCATATCGGGCTATTTGTATGAGTCACTATACCTTATACTACAGCCCCACCCATTTACTTGTTTTTTTATTTTCTTTAGTTATTATAGCTGACCTTACCCCAGATTGTGCCTGCAGAACATTTAATCAAAGTCTATGCAGAATTAGTGGATAAACACGTTTTCCCTAAATCCCATAACATATTATAATTTTACAGCAAAAGCCCAAACTAAAATTGCTGAAATCTCGCCAACTACTTAGCATGACACATACTAAAAGATTAGATTCTGACAGCAGATGAAGAAAATCAGTTTATCTAACTTTCCATTTTACTTGCTAGTGGCTTAAATGCACATCTGCATGTATCTCAGGCAACTTTTCAATTTGTTTACTGATTTTTCCTACCAGTTCTTATCCATAGAAAAAAACTGTAAGCACCAAGGCAGCTGAATCAGCCTATTTGCTATCATTTGGGAATTCTCCAAAATCTTGTGATGATCTCTCTGCTTTTTATTACTCATCTCTCCTTTGGGATAGCAGGGTGAGGTCTAATGAGAAATTAGTCGAGATTCTTAAGGATACATAATATAACAACAATCTCAGAAAAGTGAGTAAAGTAACTAGATTCGGTCACCCTTTATATTTTCTACTCAATCATCATTGTCTCTGTCTTTACTGTGATATATCTTATTTCATTGATAGATGAGAGAAGCCTGTCTAAATTTCATAACACTTTTGGATGAAGCTAAGTTATATAGTTTTTTTATTGGGTTTCAAACCTTTATGTAGTTGCAGACACCAACTTATTCAGATGAAGGCACCAAGTTAAAGTAGTTTCCTGGGACTTTAATATTGATGATCTGTCCTCCAGATAGGTCACCAATATCTGATCTTTGGAGGACACTAATTCCTGGCATTCCCACCAATCAGTTATTTGACTAGGCCACAGCGCTCAAGCAAGTGCTGCAAACTCTTTATTGTATACCAAGCCTAGTGCTGTACATTGTTCAATGGCTTTGTCTGAAACTGCAGCTCACTCCCATTCACTTGAATTGGATTGAGCTGTTAAAAGACTATGCAACTGATGGGGGAGATGACCATAGGCAGACTCCCACCGATCCAATACTGATGACCTATTCTATGGATGAGCTATCAATACTTAATTTCTGGAAAACCCCTTTTAAGGTATAGGAAATTTGGCTTCTACCCTTGTAACATTGTATGCTGATTAATTTGATAACCTATCATTATAGGAGTCAGGAAGTCTTTTTGATACAGAGTTCAGGGAGGGGCACAGATTCAGACCCATCAGATGTAAGGAATCTTATTTTTAAACTATGCTCCATGGGAAAAGTATGCAAAGTCAGCCAAACCAGAGACCCCTCTAAAAGGCGCGAAACCCATCTGTACAAGTACTTCTGGTCTAGCTGCGTCTAAGGCAAGCAGTACTCTGAAACAGTCTGTCCACAGATAGGCCCAAAAAGTACCCTTTGTTAATGACTGTCCCCTCTGATAAATATGTCCATATGCCTAATAGTTTATTAGAGCGTCTTTATGAGACAGTGCCTTTAAATCTATCAAAACATTGAACCTGAACCAAGCTTTTAACAAAGTTCTATCTAAAACAGGGTTCTACTAGTCCTAAACACTGATGTATAACACTGTCTAAGAACCATAAAAGCCCTCTCACAGAGTGTTATACAGGTCTTTTACAGCTTTTAGACAGTGTTATACACCAGTTGTAGGAGTTTTGGTGAACTGTTGGTTCGGTTTGAACTAATTTTGACCAAACCAAACTTTTTGCTAAACTTTAGGGACATGGCTGAATCCAACTTTTCAAAGGTTTGCTCATCACTACTTTCTAATACAGCAGCACAGCAAGTAAATGCATATAACACTTTTACTTCCTCTACACATATTATTTTAATTAAAGTTCTGTTCTAATCTAAGGGCCTTGTAATTAAGGAGCTGTGAACAAGTTTTTAATCAGATTCCTATTGTTTATTTTGATGGATATATCAAGTAAAGATTAACACAAGCTTATTATGTTGTGAATATGTTAGGGGTCACAATAGTAAATTAATTGTTTTTCTTTATTTTGTTGAATTTTATCTGCCAGTATTTTAATTAACATAGTTGTCACAGTCTGTTTTGTAAAACTGTGGATTGTAAATGGCTGTTGTTGTGGTGTGATGGGAGAGTCCAGTTGCTTACGGTACGTAGGGACACGTTCTTCCATAAGGGCTGTCCTTAGATACAGAGCTATATAGTGTTGCAAGAGATACCGTGTGATGCAACCTGACTAAGAGGAGTAATGCAGTTGAAATAAAGAAGAATGAAGAGTACAGAGAGGAAGCTTCCGTGAAAAGTGTGGCATTGCAAGTGAGGCAGTAAGCCAAGAAAGAGATTACCATAGACACAGTAATGCTTGTTCCTGGACATGTCTGCCATAGCCGAGGCATCAAGAATCAGAAGAAGATTGTTAGCAGCCCACTACCATATTGTACTACCAGCCATAAGACTGGAATTATAAACTAAGACAGTGGCTGTAATTAACTGCTGCCTGACTGAAGCAGCAGGTAATTACATCTCATTGGTGTCTACAAGTCAGTGTGTGGTGCCTAATCTCAGGCAATTACATGTCAACTGTGTGACCACTATTTCTTCAGCTTGTATGGGGCAGCCACTAATGGGATGGTGAGGGCATCCCTAATGGCAATTGATGATTTTGCTTTTCAATAACCCAGAAAGAGAACAGAGAAGAAGCTTTCAAATAGCTGTTCAGACAGTATTTTATGGTACTTAGCTGAAGTTTATATTCACATACAACCTTTAAAGGGTAAGTAATTAGTAATGTATACATATGAGATCAGAGGTGTAACTTAAAGCTTCTGGACCCCAATGCAAAATCTGCTACAGGGCCCCCAACTATAATGGTTTATTCATAGTTCTGGGCTTCCTACATGGAAAAGAGATGCCTTAATGGGCCCCCTAAGGCTTGTGAGTCCGGGTGAAACCACATCATCTGCATCCCCTATAGTTATGCCCCTGTTTGGATAGCTCTGGCTCCTGATGGACCTAGTGAATTTTGTATCACAGTCGGTGGAGCAGCACATAGGAATCCATAAACATTAGATAATTTCCATATAAACGATGTCGTTTTATCTATTCCAACATACAGACAACGTTTGGACAATAAGCTATGGTCTTTGTCAAGTCTATGACCATAAGAATAGGCTTAACAAAGACCATAGCTTATGGTCGAAACGTTGTCTGTATGTTGGAATAAATAAAACTACATCGTTTTTATGGAAATTATCTAATATTTATGGATTCCTATGTGTTGCTATACCAACTGTGATACAGGATTTTGGTGGATATTGTAGGTCCTAATCCTTGGTGAGCGTGCACTCCTTACAGCTTCCACAAATGTGTGTCTTGGTTTATGACACAGTGCTGCTGACACGTTGTGATTTATATATGGACCCAGTGGATTTGGCTGACTTCCATTCCATGTCTATGGCCAGTAGAAAGGGAATCAGTCACATTCAAAATGCAGTCCTGTTGAATGGTAGCATGTTAACGAGCAGGAGATTTCTACATAGGTTTGAGGGAAAAAGATTCAGTATAACTTGTAATTTATTAATTTAAATCTCTGCTCATCTGAGCTTTGGAGTCCAGTGGGCGGTCTCAGTCAGCTTTCGCTGCATAAACATGCAGACAACAATAGCTGTCTATCACTGATGAGACCGCCCACTGGACTCCTAAGCCTAGAATAAGTAGAGATTTAGATCAATAAATAACAAGGTAAACAGAATCTTTCCTGACTAAAATATATATCAATCTGCTCAGCTCCTCCTATAGTATAACATGCAGCTCTCATTGTTCAACATTCCAGTTTCCATTTAAGGGTCACCATAGTCCTGGTGATATTAATGTTTGGAGAGCTAATGGATTATCTTAGAGTTCCCATGTGCTGGCATAAGGAGGGATAATTTCCCAACTTTCCTACAAATTAACCCATTTAGGACCAAGCACTGTAAATTTATGGCACTTGGTCCTGGGCTTTAAACCCAGTCACTTGTAAAAATGTTGTGCAGATTTAAAGCCCCTGCTTCTGCAATCAAGCAGGAGCATGTCGGGTTGTCAGCTGTTAGTCACTGCTAATAACCCGGAGGAGAAGGCAGGTGGAGTTTTTAACCCTTTCTGCCTTCTCCTTTCCTGAGTACACAGCGATAAATGAGCGCTCTGTACTAAAAAGTGAAAGTGGAATTATAGCTTCCACTACACGAGCCGGCAGTCACGTGACCGCCAAGATTTCCTGCTACAGCAGAGCTGCAGGGCCGTAGCAGACCCTGGTCAGCTCTGCCAGTGACTATTGTCACTACAGGGGATGTTTTCCCTGTAACTGAGGCTCCTATGGATGTGGCTCCTATGCCTCAGCTACAGTGGAAATGTGTCAAATAAAAAAACAACAACATGTGAATGCCCCCCAGAGGTCTTATATGACGTCATGCGGGACATAGATAGTAAAAAAAATAATTACATACATAAGTAAATATAAATTACAGAATACAATAAAAATATAAACATAAGAAAATAACCCAAAGCCAACGCTAACCAAAACCCTCGCTGTATGCGCCCTGTAATCCAAAACCATACATATTATATATCAAAATGTCAGAAACAATATAAGGAACCCATTCCCATAATCTATTTTAGCGTAAACAAACTAATAAAAAAAAAAAACTATAAATGTTAAAAAAAATAATTTTTTTTAGCTTTTTACCCCCCAATAAAACGAAAAAACTGAAAAAAAGGTCAGTGAAAAATATATTTAAAAATAGCCCTATATGTCACGGGAAAAAAAGCACAGCAAAAATAGGAAAAAATCGGTCACTCAAACAACCACATGGGGTAAAAACTCTAATAAGTGTCTGGTCCTTAAGGTACAAAACAGCCTGATTTTCCTGGGGAAAGCCATGGTCAGTCAGGCATTTCCCCAACTGCGACTGCTGAGGGAAAAATGTAATATTACAGGATGGCCATTCAGATTTGCAAGTTCTGGTTCATTGAGGAGTACCCAAGCTGAGAATCCTATTTTTTGATGTTTATTTGCCCTAATAGCACATAACAACAGGGGTTGCCTTCTTCTGACCTGACAGTTTGGTAGAAGCCTCTTATGGTCTCCATATAATCCAGTTTTGGAAAAATTAGCTTAAAATAGACTAGTTTGGGCAGTGGAATTACACTAGGATAAACATTTTGAGCCATGCATGGTCAGCTTGAAGGGTCATTAGTGAAACTTTTAAACTGTTCCTAAACAACAGACCACTAGGCAAAATACACTAGACCAGAGGAGCCCCATGGCCTACACATCGGAGTACTATGTGTTTATATACAGGCTCCTCTGTGGTTGTGATATGTGCAGTACTACCATAGAGAATACTGTTTGTCTATATCTCATTCATAAAGCAATTTTCATAACCGCTGTATAATCAAATATTTATTCTATTCATCATGAAATATATGTTTTTTGCAAAACATTAGTTACTGAAGTCAATTACTTTTTTTTATTTAACCTAACTTACTCCGTCTAGCAAATGAAGAGTAATTTTATTCAGAATGGTAGAGTCTCTTTTCATGTTCCTCGAATTCACCTTTGCTTGCAAACTTGCAGAGTCATTATTTTGTAATAACACAGGAAGAAAGCCGCAGAATATTAATCACTCGTCTAATTTATAGAAATTAGGCCCCTGGGAAAAGCAAAGGAAAAAAAATGTGTGTGCGGATTGTTTTGGCAACTGTAGTTGAATATTAACATGGCTTTGCCAAATTAAATTAAAACATGTGGTCTGCAGAATATCACTGGGCTGAGGGAGGTTTGCTTGTTTTTATTATTATCATATATTATTTCATAGCTTTAGTTTGTTGTTTTTTGCTTTTCTCTGTCATTGTGTAATCCAGAGGAATGTGATCAAACATTAGCAACAAACAACAAAACTCCTACGTGTTTACCCTTGAAACGTTTCCAGGATCTTCATTTCGTAACTTCATCAAAATTACTCATCAAGAACTTGTAAGCAGAAATTGTATTTTTTAGAAGTGAGAGCAACTTTTTATGTATTAGTAGTGGTTATCTATGGTTACATCTCAGGAAGAACTGTGGCTCTGTAATAATATAGCCACAGTATATTTCTGAAATTGGCTAATATATCTGTAGACTTGGCACAAAGGGTACATGTCTCCTCCACCTTTAGAGGTCCTCTAGCAACCATGTGAGCCTCGTGTGGTGCAGAGTGTTAAGGCAGCAGAAATGCAATCCTAAGCTCTCGCTCACAATCTAAAGGTTGAGGGTTCAATCCTTTTGTGGTTCAGGTAGCTGGCTCAAGGTTGACTCAACCTTCCATCCTTCTGAGGTTGGTAAAATGAGTACCCAGCCTGCTGACTGGAGAAGGCAAACCACCCCGCAAAAACAGTCTGCCAAGAAAATGATGTGACATCACCCTAGGAGTCAGTCATGACTCGGTGCTTGCTTTACCCCCCAACTATACTCCCTTATGGCTGTTTGGTGACTCTATTCAGAAAAGTAGAGGTGGAAAGGTAGCTGTGTGTGTTGCTATTCCTTTTGAAGTCTAAATGAGTTGATGGATTGCTATCTCCATAGTGCCCATAGATTTCAGGGACCAAATGAAAAGGTCCACCAACAGCACAATAGATATTCTACCCTTTACAGAGGAGGCTGGATGTCTGCAAAGCTGATCCAAGGGAATGAACTCCAATTTCCCAATTACTGCAACATCCAAAAGTGTATGAACGGCAGCAGACGACTCGTGGTGCATAAAACCAGGCTTTTATTCGACCTCAGATAAAAGTTCACGCGACCTTTCAACCGTAAAACGGTCTTTATCAAGCATGCAACTTATTACAACCAACCCCCTTAAATACTAAAACATAAGTCATATAGATTTTAGGGTGGACCAGCATCCACAGCCTACTCTCTGTATGTGGTCAGTGAGGTCCAGGGACTAAAGGCTAATGGGCTTTAGATGGGACAAATGTCAGGCTCTTAAGCGTCTAACAGTTGTTCCAAAACTTATTGCTCCTGTGCTTTCACACAGGAGCGATAGTCGTTCGGTGAATGGAAACAGAGTGTAACGGAGATCTCTTCTGCCTGTCTGCCTCCATTCACTGTGAGCAGACAGTCAAAGATGAACAACTATCTGTTTATACAGTGAGCTGAAATGATTTCATGCTCAGTACCCTGTTGAGTCCTGTTTACTTGGGACAATTATCACTAAAAATCACTTGTTTGAGCAATTTTTCAGCTTATAGTTATCCCATGTGAAGCCACCCTTACATGAGTCCTGCTTTTTGGTGTCTCAGGGTCTACACACAGTTTACTGGGTTGATTTGGAGAGCTGTATTCTTTACAGCAATTTTTTGTAGGAAAAACTGATTTCCTACTGCATTATAAGAGCTGTTCTTTAATTGTAACAAGCAGAATTGTGAATGCAACTCTGGGTTACAGTACTGACTTAAGATCAGATTTATTAAAAACTAAGCTTTGCAATGTATTTATACAGCCACCGTGAGAATTGTTAGTATATGCTGTTAAAAAAATGTCATCCTATCTGCAAATGTATCAAAATATTTCACCATATGTCTTACCGTATATGTTATGGTCTCATCGGTCTCTTGTGTTGATATTGATGGAATCAGTGTTGCAAAAAATAGAATGCCCAACATGCTGAAATTTAAGAAACACATATGTAAAAAGTCAAACAAGGTCATCTTACTATAGAACTTGAGAAGCACAAATAATTCTGTGGTTGGAATACAGCAATCACCCATAATTACTTTCCACTTAGACTGGGGGATCAGGTTGAGTCTTATGAAGATAGAATGAAGAAATCAAAGCACTAGTGTTGAGTGAAACAAATAAGTAAAACCCTGATTTGGGTCGAACTTTACAAGAAAAATTGGTTTGGATTGAACCTGAATGGAGCTATTAGCAAAATTCTACCCCAAACAGGGTACTACTAGTTCGATTTGCTCAACACTAGCCATAAACATTGATGTAAAACACTATAAGAGCCATAAAAACCCTGTATAACCATCTCAGAGTGTTATACAGGGCTTTTATGTATCTTAGACAGTGTTACACATAGATTTTAGGTATTTTGGTGAACTTCAAATTCATTTCAAACTAATTCGGACCAAACCAATCTTTTTGCAAATGTTCAGCGAACTGGCTGAACCAGACTTTTCAAAAAATTCACTCCTCACTACAAAACACATTTTGCAGTGACGGATTTGGACTAAACTATGCATAGAGGTAATACTATACCAACTAATCTATAAAACCTCACTGGCAAATATTATTACATAATGCATATATTTTTATGTCACATCATTTAGGTCAACTCAAAGTTTATTTCTTTAAAATTATAGCTGTTATATCAACCATTAGTAGATGTATAAAAATTCCACCACCATGTAAGAAACAGGGGTAATGTTAGTAAACAGCTGGAGGCAAGACAAGTTTTTGCGGCACACTAACTTACTATACATATGATACATACAAATGCTGCATCGGAGGGCACTTTATTTTCAAACCTTGCAAACAGTAAAGTTCTGAACAACTACACCATGGGTGCAATAGCCAATATTAGGCTTTTAGACATGACCCTTTTCAGCCCCACTGGATGGTCAACTACTTAACTTTCCTGACCCTCTTGGCTTCTATGGCTTTAGTCTGGTCACTAGGCCAATAATTCAGTCCTTCTTTCTTCTGCTGAAATGCAGTCATGTCAACAACAGGGAACGTGGCTCAGGTCCCATAGCTCAGAGCGCCTATGTGTCACAGCCGGGAGTAGGACTTCAGTTGAGTGCATAGAGCCTATCAGATTGGCTTATGGCTTTTCTTACTTCAGTGTTGGAGCATGGCTCTCCCCCACCACCTTACACCTACTAAGTACTGCAAACTAGGTACGCAGTAGTCATGCATTCCTACTGTGTATTTTCACATACTGGTAGATGTGGGTAATGTGTATTGCATTTTTGTGTGTGTTTTTTCCTTAGTTGACATGATTTCCCTTATGCAGTTTTTGCATAGTACTGGCACATTTAAGAACCCCCTTACATTTGCTCAATCAATCCTTTTGACTGTTTTTATACATTTGCACCATGTGCACAAGCAGCTACAGCATCTAGATAATCTGTAATTAAAGTACAATACACTGTAAGCGCAAGTGAATCGGCATTGACCAAACCATGCATCCATATGCTTGAAGCAGGAAGAGTATCGTTTCCCCTTAAGGAGAGGACCTAGAAGGTGTGTTACGAGACAATTAGAAGGTGGAGGAGACTTATATGGCCATCCATGCTCCTCTGGGAAATATGCAAATAAGGAAGATGGAATAATATTTTTGCAGCGCCACCTATTGTAAGGCAGCATGCCTGCAAGTCAATGTCAGACTTTCTAGACAAGCCTTATAACAATGACTGAATACTGATAAAAGGCAAAAACCCCAAAGTAGCTGTCTGTGTATGGTATTCTGGCTTGGCTTACAATTCCCAGTCATTGTTATAAGGTTTGTCTACAAAGTCTGACTTGCAGGAATGCTGCCTTCCAATAGGTGGCGTTGAAGAGATATTGTTCCATCTTCTCTATTTCCGTAGACATGATGCTATATCTGAAACCTTTCAACTAAATGCATTTCAACAAAGCCCCATAGGCATGCTTTGGGGGGGGGGGGGGGGGGGGGAAATCCTACAGCTTGGAGAGTATGCTACAGTTTCTCGTATTTTGCAGTATGCTCTAACTGTCAATGACTATTGATGCATTTGCTATGCAGTGGGCCAAAATCTGCAACAAAATCTATAGAAAAACCTTCAAGCAACACACTTTTAGACCATGGATGAAATATAAAGGAACTAAAAGAAGAAAATCTCTTCCATCCCACTTTAGCAAGTGTATATATCCCATTATGCGGAACATATGGCTTTACTTTCTGTTGTTTGATGGCCTTGGAAAAGTGCAGCTTAAAGTGTGATAAGAAGGAACATGAAAAGTTTTATTTCTGTCATATAACACATCTCCTAACTAGAGATTGTGGATTCTTATATAAAGCGTTTATTTTTTACATTTTAGGGTTTTGCGAAAGCTAGGAAAATGAAAGGCAGGTGTTTCCCATTCACCACTGGAATTCTACAACTCAATAAAGAAAGCGGCAGATGTAAGGCAGCCGTAAGAAATTTATCTGAAGTGTTCTAGCTGCAGAATTCTCTGTTGAATTACTCATGAAAACCCTAAAGGGACTTTTGGCTGAGAATTCTGAGATATTTTTATTGTAAGAATACTGGTAGTATTATGGATCCTACAAAATGTATTGCCAATCACACCTGGCTGTTGCAGTAAAACCACAGTGGCAAAATCAAAGTACGATTGGATAATTATTTCAACACACTTTGTTCGAAAAAGTCAAATGGGCAGTTGGAACAATGACGCAGCCAAAACTTTTACTTAGTATAGCCAGTCAATGATGGCATATTGGTGGGCCGGTGGTATGTCCTGACTCCTGAACTTATGGTGACTTAGCAGGTTCAGCAAAAATATTGTGCTCAGCCTCTGTGATATGTTTTATGCCCAGTGCATCTTATTAACTGGAGTGCTGCCCAGGCTCAGGTGACCTAGTGTAAGTTGCTGTGCCCAGTTCCCAAGTATGCTCTTGGCAGGGGAGCATTTGGAACTTAAAATTGCAATGAACAGAAATCTAAAAGCGGCCTCATGTTGTAGTTTGGTCCAAATTATTAGCAGGTGGGGCAAAGATAAGAAGATGGGGTTAGTAAAATATTAGGTGTAGCCACATTGGTTTTCACACTTGCCATTTATATCTGTACATACTTACCAGTACAAGTAAAACCTCTACTAACATTGGTAATCCATCCAAAAGCAATCGGCTTTACCTGAAGTTGCTACTCGAGGTAATTATTTCCATAGGAATCAATGTAAATCCAATTAATTTGTTCTAGACATTCCAAAAAACACACCAAACCACATTTAGGCTGGGTTCACACAGGGCGGATTCCTGTCGGAAATCTCACGGTTTGGCCACAGCAAAACCCGCGAGATTTCCGCCGGGAGAACCGCTGCGTTTTAAGCCGCGGCGGCTTTGAAGCGGCCTGGCCGTTTGCTTTTCCGTTGTGGCCGGCGCTCCCATAGAGGAGAGCGTGGCCGCAACGAAAATAAACAAAAAAAGAAAGGTAAATAGACATGCTGCATCTTCTGGAACCGCGGCTGCGGCCGCCACAGCCGCGGCTTCAGCCGGACTTACCGCAGCGGATTGGCCGTCCCGTGTGCACGAGGTTTCTGAGAAATCTCGGCCACATGGCTGGCTAATCCCAAGATTAGCAGCCGCGGGCGTATTTACAATGGCCAAATGCCGCGCGGCAAAGCCGCGGCAAATCCGCCCTGTGTGAACCCAGCCTTAATGGAGAATAAATATGGTCTTTAACCCCTTCCCGCTCCTGGACGTACCTGGTACGTCATGGCAGCCTGGTACTTCCCGCAACATGACGTACCTGGTACGTCCTGGAGATAGCACGGGATCACATAAGATCCCGCGCTATCCCGCAGCGGGAGCCGGCTGTCAGTCACAGCCGGCGTCCCGCTCCAACAGCGGGGGGACATCGGAGATGCGCCCGCCGCTGTTAACCCCTTCCCTGCCGCGATCTAAGTAGATTGCGGCAGGGAAAGAGTTCACAGAGGGATTGCGATCCCTGTGTGTCTCCGGCCGGAACTCGCGATGTTATCGCGAGAGCCCGGCCTGTCACCATGGCAACAGGACGCCAGACACTGGCGTCCTGTATTGCCTGTGCCTATAATCGCTGTACAAGCGATAAGGCATGGGAGAGCAGTAGCTTTGCCATGCCTTATGACAGCGATCATAGGCACAGTGATGTAAGTCCCTCAGAGGGACTCAAATAGTATAAAAAAAAGAAAAGAAAAGTGTAAAAAAAAGAAAAATGTAAAAAAAAAAAATGTAAAAAACCCCTTTTTTATGCTTTTTCTAATATTAGCATAAAAAAAGGGAAAAAAAACTAAAACCCCACATATTGGGTATTGACGCGTCCGTAACGACGTGTACAAAAAGTTGAACATGCTTTTTATTTTGTACGACAAAAAGCGTAAAAAAAACCGCTAAAAAACAGAGGCAAAATGCTAATTTTTAGCATTTTGCCTCATAAAAAATGCAATAAAAGTGATCAAAAAAGCCGTACATTTCCCAAAATGGTACCAATAAAAACTACAGCTCGTCTCGCAAAAAATAAGCCCTTAAAGAGCTCCGTACATAGAAAAATAAAAAAGTTACATGACTTTGAATGCAGCTATAGAGAAAAAAAAAGATTTCCAAAAAAAGGGGGTTTTATTGCAAAAAAGTGTAAAAACCTAAAAAAAATATAACAATTTTGGTATCGTTGTTACCGTACCGACCCGCAGAAAAAATTTAGTGTGTCATTTATGCTGCATGATTAACGCTGTAAAAAAAAAAAAAAAAATCTATGGCAGAATTGATGCGTTTTCTCTCCCTGTTATCATTAAAAAAAAATAAAAAAATTTTACGATATTGTCTATGTACCCAAAAGTGGCACCGATAAAAACTACAGATCGCCACGCAAAAAACAAGCCCTTATACGGCCACGTCCACGGAAAAATAAAAAAGTTATGGCTTTTGAAAAATGGAGATGGAAAAATACCAAAAAATCGCTTGGTCCTCAACGCCAAAATAGGCCATGTCATTAAGGGGTTAATACCAAAAACAATAACAATCATAAATGAATCTAAAAGACTACTGTAAAGAATAACTGAACATTTAACATGCCATTGAACATGTTACTGTGTGTTATCTGTGGTGTTACATAGGACTGCAGATCACACCTACTACATCATCTATCCTCAGCGTTATCACTGTGTTCTCTGTGCTGTTACATAGGCCTGCAGGTGACATCATTATCTGTTCTCAGCGTTATCACTGTGTTCTCTGTGGTGTTACATAGGAATGCAGCTGGTATAATTATCTGTCCTCAGCGTTATCACTGTGTTCTGTGTGCCATTACATAGGAATGCAGGTGGCATAATTATCTGTTCTCAGCATTATCACTGTGTTCTCTGTGCTGTTACATAGGCCTGCAGGTGGCATAATTATCTGTTCTCAGCGTTATCACTGTGTTCTTTGTGCTGTTACATAGGACTGCCGGGGACATCATTATCTGTTCTCAGCGTTATCACTGTGTTCTCTGTGGTGTTACATAGGAATGCAGCTGGTATAATTATCTGTCCTCAGCGTTATCACTGTGTTCTGTGTGCCATTACATAGGAATGCAGGTGGCATAATTATCTGTTCTCAGCATTATCACTGTGTTCTCTGTGCTGTTACATAGGCCTGCAGGTGGCATAATTATCTGTTCTCAGCGTTATCACTGTGTTCTCTGTGCTGTTACATAGGACTGCCGGGGACATTATTATCTGTTCTCAGTGTTATCAATGTGTTCTCTGTGCTGTTACATCGGAATGCAATTGTATAGTTCTGTACTATAGTAGTGTATTACGCGTTGCCAATGATGGATAAGGGTGGGTTGCATTAGCAGCAGGGAGGAGACGCTGAGCAGAAGATCACGTGGGTTCAGCAGAAGGGCCAAGCAACCAATGTTACTAGAGACAAAAATTTGGGCTGAAAAAAATGGCCTTACTCGAAATGGGCCTTAGTAGATGTCAATGCTAGTAGAGGTTTTACTGTACAAAGTATGCCAACAATCTCTGCAATCCAGAAGGCAATAAATATGCGAGTCATGCAATGGACAAATGCCTTGATTAGGTGCAAAAGAGGTGAATAGACATGCCGCTGCACATGGATGAAAATATGGTTGTGTGCCATAGGCCTAAGTCTTTAGTGGAAATCAAAAAGAACCTATGTGATGGCACCTATATGCAGGAGTGTAGCTTAAGGTCCATAGGTCCTGGTGTAAAAGTTCAGCTTGTATCCCCCATTTTCAAAAGCTCTCTTCACGGCCCCCAGCCCCATATGATCCAGTTGTATTGCCAGGTCTCTTAAAAGACCCTTCGATGCAGTAGAATAGCAAGCGGCATCTTACAGGGAGTCTTACAGGCGCAGAGTTTTATTACATTTATACAATACCAGAAATAAGCTTACTACATAGATATAGTAACAAAACTGAGTTTACCACATAGAGATAGCAACATAACGAAGCTTACTACATAGATGCAGCACCTCAACCAAATTTACTACATAGATACAGTAACAGAACCAAGCTTGCTACATAGAATGATAACAGAACTAAAAATTAATACATAGATATGATACCAGAACCAAGCTTACTACATAGATACAGGGACTATAACCAAGCTTGCTGCATAGATACAGTACAAGAACTGAGTTCAATGCATAGATACTTCCAAAGTGTTGGAAAAATGGAGTGTGCTGCTTGGAATACATGCTGTCCTCAGAGCTGTGCTGTATTCATCAAAAAGTATGCCTTGTGTTGTTAAAGACTGTGAATGCTGTGATAGGCTAATTGAGGCAGCTCTATGGTGGATATTATGCAGCAGAAGATTTATAGTGCATCTGCAGGAAACTACAGCTTAAATTGAACTCAGTCCAATTTAGACTGCAGATCTTTTTCCAAAGCTTGTGGATCAGATTTCTTAAAATCTCAGATAATACTACTGTGAAAATTTGCAGCATTTCCATTACATATGCACTTACTCTGAAAGTTAGGTTACTGTCACATCTACGTTAGAGGCTTTGTTTGTAACCTCCATCACAGATTTGACAAAAATCCCAGAAGAAATAGCATCACAAGTAGAGATGAGCGAACGTACTCGGTAAGGCCGATTTCGCAATCGAGCACCGCGATTTTCGAGTACTTCACTACTCGGGTGAAAAGATTCGGGGGGCGCCATGGGTGAGCGGGGGGTTGCAGAGGGGAGTGGGGGGCAGAGGGAGAGAGAGTTCCCCCCTTTTCCGCGCTGCTACCCCCCGCTCCACCACGCCACGCTATGCCCCCCGGCGACCCCCGAATCTTTTCACCCGAGTAGTAAAGTACTCGAAAATCGCGGTGCTCGATTGCGAAATCGGCCTTACCGAGTACGTTCGCTCATCTCTAATCACAAGCCATGCTATTTTGTCCAGCAAAGTGCCATTCAGCACCATTTGATTTTGTCATAGGACAGATCCATTTAGGCAGAGATTCCGTTTTCCCATAATGGAGTTGGAAAACGGAATCCTGAACAGAAACCCAAACACATATAAGAATATGGCCCAAACATGCACAATGCACACAGAGAGGACGTTTTACAAACACACAGCACTCTAGGGAGGACTGTAGTAGTCCTTAATAGGTTGGACACCACTGCAGGAGGGAAACATGACCCTGCTTCCTGCTGCCGCCCCCTTCTATCTCCCTGCAATAATAGAGCTGAGAATTTGTGGCCCAGATTCTGCATCAGCATTGTGTAGCAGCGGAGCTCCACTTCCTGCTCAGCAATGGCGGCATTCATAGGTTTCTATTTGTTGACTCTGGATCCGTACCTCAACCCTGTACTACCAATCCGACAGTCTGCCAGGAGACCAAGGGAGGGTAATTAGCATACCAAGGTGCAACTGCTCATTCAGTGTTGCAAGTAGGGTCTGTGAGCCCCCTTGGCTGTGACCGTCACGACTCCTATAGCTATGTCACTGACCAGAGGCATAACTAGAAGCTCTTGGGCCCTGATGCAAAATCTGTAACAGGGCCCCCTACCTACCATGTGCTGTTTATAATACCGGTGTCTTCTTATGTGATTGAAGGGCCTTTGGGCCTCCTAATGCTCCAGGGCCCGGTAGCGACTGCTACCCATGCATCCCCCATATAGCTTAACCAGTGTCACTGACTATACTCCCCGATTTGTAAGCTGGGTGATAAGATGAAGAAAAATGCTGTATTCCCCCTGCCCTGGGGTCATTAACAGGCTATAATCTTGTTCCCTCACCTCACTTGCAGCTTTCCTTCTCCAACTCCTCTCCTAGGGTTATTTCCTATGAGCGCAGGCGTTTTTACGTGTGGCCTGGTGCATATACCTCGAAGCTGCAATGCGGTTGCCTCCCCTTCCTTCCCCCTCGCCTTCTCACCTCTTCTCTCCTTCCCTCTGGCTGTTTGCAATGGGAATGGGTGGGATGGGGTGGAGCTCAGCACAAGCTCCCTCTCTTCCACCTCCTTGTCTCCTGTCTGCAGCCAGCAATGGGAGAGGTGGAGCTTATTTCAGCCCCCGTCCCGCCCCCTCCCATTGCAAACAACCGGAGGGGAGGAGAGAAGAGGAGAGAAGGGGGAGGGAGTTTAGCAGTCATGCTGCTAAACTCCCTGCCACTCCCCTTCTCTGGCTGCTGTCATTGGCTTCCATAGGAGTCTATGCAGTGGCCGACATATTCCGGGCACAAAGATAGTTCCAGGACTATTTTTTATGCTCAGCAAAAAAGCGCCCCCGGTGCCCCCTGCCATCAGGGCGCTTTTACACCGCGGGAATACGCCTCTGTGATCTGATGCATTGGAATCCAATGCATCAGATGGGAGCATATATCGGCCAGATGAGAAAACGGTGGCCGATATACGCTCGTGTGAATAAGCCCTTACAGACACATACAGCCAGAAATTAAAACTTTTCATGCTGCTCCCCGAGGTCAAATGAGTGCTGCACCCCCAATATTGCAGCTTGAATATTAGTATCATGTGGAAGCTAAGATTCTGGACTTTAGTTTAGCTTTAGCTTTTTTCTAACAAGTATTAAAGCCATGACATTTTATATATGTCCTCAACAGTGAAAGGTATAAAAGTACTTTTACATATTAAAGAGCCCCTCCCATGAAATATTTTTCCATTCAGTATTCCAGGCACAGACTAATATTTTAAAATCCAATGTACATTATCACAATACGTTATTGTGTAATACGTTCACTGTATCTGGTCTAGCTACTTTCTTCATTTTCTATCTATGTTTAGTGACCCCACGCCTATAAAATATCTCCTCTTCCTCTGACATCCTGACCTCAATTGCTACTATTTTCCCTGTCCATAGTCTCCAATATCCTGTGAGCAGTGCATGATGGGAAAATAGGAGCAGAATCACTGTGCTCTATTGCTCATGTGCAGTTCAAAAGGTCCTGTCTGCAGGCAGCAGGCTTTCTCTGGCATTTTGACTGAAAGGGAGGTTGGTGCTAGTAAGTTGCAGGACCTGGGAACAGTGGGCGGAGCTGCAGCGCTGGCCAATAAACAAGTTCTATGCATGCTGGAAGCTGTTGGTAACAGTCTGTTGCTGTGTTTACTGTGGAAGTGATGTATGTAAACACAGCCGCAGATTGGCGATTGCACAGGATGAAGAAAAGCATCCAAAGTAGTAGATAAAGGGCTCTTGTCCACAAGCGATAGTTCATTGCGTTACCCACGGCGATAATCTGGGCTCGGGTAACACAGTGAACGCTTTCCATAGCACAGTCCTGC
Source organism: Eleutherodactylus coqui (assembly GCF_035609145.1). Lineage (NCBI taxonomy): Eukaryota > Metazoa > Chordata > Amphibia > Anura > Eleutherodactylidae > Eleutherodactylus > Eleutherodactylus coqui. The sequence goes on along the minus strand of NC_089839.1, from coordinate 73,736,275 downwards.
TGTCCATGAGCGGAGAATCATAGCGATTCACCGCTCGCGGGATTCAAATCGTGGCATGCCGCAGTTTGCCGTGATTCTCCGAGGTGAGCCTATCTCTCAGATAGGCTCATCACAGAGAACTGTCAGTTCTCTACCCTGCTCCCGGACAGCTGAATATCGCTAGCGATACTCAGATTCACCCGTGGACAGGGGGCCAAAAGGTACAGGTTGCTGCTACTTAGCTGTACTTCCTGTTTTCAGCATTTTCAGAATTTCCATTTTGTGCTAGGAAAACCTCCTTAACCACCCACCCAGGTATATATAAGTCAGCTAGTATTACCTTGTTTAGTTATTCCTTTCTATCTGAAAAATTCTCTTCAGTTGAGTCTTGTGACATCCTGCGAATTACGTGGCCTTTGATTGGTTGCAGCAGTCATGTGCTTCCAACCGGCTGTCTTCCCGGAAGCTGGGGCAGTGTGAGCAGCTAAGCTCTGCTTTGGGGGTCCAAAGTAAGGTATTGTCTATTTTCTTATTTTATAGTGGATCCAGAGGCTGGAGAAGTTTTTATACTCATGATAAAGCCCCTTTAATCCTCCATGACTGTATACTTATGGCCGTTAGCATATTTAGGCAAATGTATAAGTTAATAATATTTACTATGTCCTCCCAGCAGACAGAGGTGGTAGAGTCTGTAGCTGCTTATGTAACTCTGTGTTAATGCATCATGGGAATGATAGCATAGAACACAGTGAAAGTGAAGGCAACATAAAGATGGTGCCCAATGAGCATCAGACAGGGTCCATACTGCATGGAAGAGAGTGAAATATACAGCGGAGTCCTCCAGAGTTTAACAAGCAATCAGGAGAGGGGTGTAGAAATAGAAAAATGTATTTTCACAGGCGTACTTCTTCTTATATATTTTTTTAAATCACTAATTAGTGATATTCGACTCCTGATATTATGACCATAGTGTGGTTGTCTACACCAACGATAAATGGTACTTTAATTGGTTATTGATAATTTTATAATAGCTTTACACTAGATAATAAGTATTACATTGTATCAATCATTACGAATATGCAGGTCTTCAATTATCACAGTTCTGTCCTGTCTTTCATTCATATTAATCAGTTAGATACAGGATAATGTACAGGAAGTCAATGTACCTTTGGTATTTGCCATTCCTGCCTATCTAGAAGACTGGTCATGATTCAAAGCATAGAGCGCATCATAACATTTATTCTAAATTTATGATGGAATTTATTCCCTACTGTAATGGGCTCCATTTCCAAAAGTCCAGATGACCAGTTGCTATTTAGGGTAAGAAGGACATTCATTTTGTGTCCAAATTCTATAGATAAAGAAACAGAACAATTCTTTCATTTTGAAATGTTAGCCTGTGCCCAGAATTTTCGTAGCTCTTTGCCTCTTTTTATTCATAAGATTGGCGCTCTTATCTTCAGAAATATGCCTCGTTCGCCGTTGTTGATGATACAAGACTGGAGAGAAGTAGAGTGAATCTGCTGCACATCTGTACCTTTGTATGTGCACAATGTAGGATGGTATGATTCCAGCAAATATATTTCAAAGTATCAAGAATGCGCAGATTATTTTTAGATAAAAGCTTCCAGGAGTGAATTATCTTCTGTTATTTTATATCAAATCTGGATTTTCTTTTCTTGAACCGTACATATCTTATCAATTGTGCATATTGATGATAATGCATTTTTTCGAGTTATAAAGCTTATAAAGAGGTTGTAAAATTAAAGGGGTTTTCCAATGTAACAGGTCCCCTCAAATCATTAGTAGCAGGGGGGAAAGAAATTTATAGTAAAAATACCCGTACTACTTACCTCTCTGCTATGTGCTTCTCTCCGCCATCACTCCAGTCTTCTGTTTACTATGGCTGCAGCGGTTGTTTAATTATGTGACTACTGCAACCAATTGAAGGCCCTACAGGGACAACATCAGTGATGTCACATAAGCCTGCCTAGGGCATCTACATTAGTAGGCCATGTAAGAGACTTACAGGTCATCACTGGGGCAGAAGACCCGGTGATATCACCTATCAGAGTGCCAAAATGGCATTCCATTGTCATTGTGATCATATTGCTTTTATATAGTTTGGGGCATGAGGGGCCCAAAGGTATATATATAAAAAAAATAAGTTGGACAACCCTTTTAAGTCAATTAGAACATATGATAATCATAAAGGTGGGTGTCTCAATTGGGAAACCTCTTGTAGCCAGAGGAGAGAGACACTATAAAGAGCTGCTCTCACTCTAAAAGAGCTACCTGTTCATTCATTTGAACTGATACCATGTAATACTACATTTTCTCAAAGTTAAGTGTGCGTCGGCTTGCATATGTCCATCAAAAAGCGGAACTTCCAGCTGCCGTATCTGAGACAACTGGCTTCATTCTGAAAAGAAATTGTTGCATTAAAAAGCCCCATTAATTTACTGATAAGAGTCGGGGACAATAAAAGAACATAAACGGAATACAACAGTTGCAGGTGGCACCATAAAATGAAGTCCTAAATTGGAATTTCCTTTAATTAAACTTTTTGGGAAAGTAAGAATGATGTTGTAACTTGAAAAAAAAGTACAGTATCCAATAGTTGGAGAGTGGCTTGTGGTGAAAATAAAGACCTCTCAGTTTTTAAGGACAGCTGAGATTGCACTAGTGGTTCGGGATCTGATAGAAAGTGTGCACTGTTTTGTCTGTTGGAGACAGGCCGGTGTCAGCGGGGCTCCTTGAGTTGTAAAAGACTCCACTGGTGGAGAGGAGTCTTTCTGTTGAGTGACTCTGAGGGAATTTGGAGTCAATAGCTGGAAGACAGAACCTACCCAGTCCCTGCAAGAGATAAGGAAAGTAAGGCTGCCTGCAGACAGGCAGGTCAGATTCCACATGCGGAATCCCACAGTGGAACCCAACCCTGTGCCCAGCCAGCATCCGCACGTATCTGTCCTGAAGTCTTTTTATCTGTACTGCGGATGGTTTGCAAGGTGAGCCGTCAGACATGCGCAGTACAGTTTTTTTTTTTTAATCTCATCTTTTCTTGCGTCATCGGCTAGCAATGATGCAGAATCCGCAACCTTTCCGCAATGTTATTGTGGAAGGGTCGCGGATCGGACGGCTTTAATTGACATTAAAAGAAGCCGTCCGTGTAGAACCCGCACAGAAATAGAGCATCCTTCGCTTTCTCCTCTGCTTGTGGAAAATTGCGATCAATTACGGCTCATGTAGAGGAAGTCGCGTTTTGCCTGCTATGGGCAGTATTTGCTGCGGAATCCGGAGGCGGACGCTCGTGGCCTAAATATATATGTACCCTAAAAGACTAGACTGAGAACTGCTGGACTGAAAAGGGGAAAGTTCCATCATCACCCCACTGCCTGTCAAAGTCATGTTTAGGGTGTGCCTCTCAGTACTTGTACCTATTATGCATCTGTGCCTCTTCGGAGTCTAAGTAAGATCAAGTTCAATTTCACAACTACCCCTATGAAAGTTTTTTCTGGGTCTTTTGAGCACTATATCTGACATTCCTCTAAGCTGTTTCACACTATTCTATGTTTCTGGTAATGCAAATTCTGATCAGTAGGAAACAGGCTTAATTACATCCCTGCTGCTGCATTACAATAGATTTTGACAGAACACTCATTTGGCTGCCAGCTCATTTTCCTAACTTGACCAGAAGCAGGGGCAATTCCAGTGAGCATGGCTTTTTTTAAAAATACGGGAAGGGTTGTTAGTTGGCAGTGGCTTATCTTTCATGCAACAACCACATTGGCAAAACATAAATATGCCAAAACCCTTGGATGTCTAGGTTTGCCAATACAAACTTAACAATACAAATATTATCTGTATACAAAGATTATTGAGTAATTTGGCAATGACATACCACCAACAGAGTTCATCTGCTCTGCACGAATTATGTATTGGCATAATATTCCAACTTTAAAGAGCCCCATGAAGGTAAAAGTAGCCCTCGGCTTCAAATTATTGGAACTCATATGCTGATGGCAATGAACCACTATTAGCTAACAGTAGGGAACACTGTTGTTTAAAAAGGAGCTTTGTAAAAGGATAAACCCTTCAAGGCAAAGTCAAAAATTCCTTATGTAATGTTCTATTGAGATGGAGAACATGCTACTAGAAGGTTAAGGAGAAACCATTGTAACCTTGGCTAAGTTCTTAGTAAAAGACTACATAAGTGAGTTGCTCCCTTTGTGGCATTGCAGGAACTTGTTATAAATTACAATATCCATAGCACAGTATTACTACCAAGGGGACTACACCTAATGAATGTTGGCGGATATTATAAACTGCCTATCCATCAGGGAGAGATTGACTTAGTAGCCATAAGTAAGAGATTTTATTGAAGTTGGAGAAAATGTTTTCCATGTGTTATGTTATTCTATGAAATGTGAATTTTGACAAAAATGTTTAAGAAAGTGAGCATTTTAGTAGATATACTATAGTTTATATGCTATTACGGGGAAAGCAAGAGATATACAGTAAATGTAAGGCTTATTGCTTGTGAAATCTATCTATCTATTTTAACATGGCTCTTTCATTCATAATCATAAATACCACAATGCTTTGCAAAGTTACCTATGACAATAAGTTATACTCAATGCAAAATTTAAGTTGAATTCTTCCATTTTTGATCACTTCCATTCGTATGTCCAAAGATGCACTACAGTATTTGGTCATTTAGCAATTATACCCATATGTAGTTATACAGAAATGAATGAGTTATGCTTATTATCCTTCCTAAGTACATACTGTAGCTAGCTGTATAGTATATATCCTAAAGTGACCCCCTAGTTCTGCTAAGCCATATGTATTAAAGCAGCCAAGAAAAGCTATGATTTAAAATCATTAAAGGGAACCTGTCACTAGTATTTAGCAATGCAAACGAATATCAGTGCAACAATTGCGAATTGTGTGTCTTTGGCAATAACTGTGGATCAAAGCATACCTTATTAAAAACACTTTTTAATAAAAAAGAGTTTTGAAAAAAAAAAAAAAGAAAAAAAAAACTTTTTAAAATTTCCAGTAAAAGTGGCAGAATGGTGTGTTGGGGGTGTGCTGGACCGTCTCTGCTAGCTGCCTGGTTTTCACCAAAGTCCATCCCTTTGGCCTCCTCTAATGCGAATGATGCAAAAAGTCTCATACATGCACAGCTGTGAAGTTTTGTACCTGCACCGTGAGGATGGCTACTAGTGCATGTGCAGATAAGGACCTCGATTTTGCCCACAAATAGGAGAGTTTATCTGCTCATGAGCTGGTAGCTGACCTCATGACACAGGTGCAAGCCTTCGGCCTACTCTAACAGGGATGATGCAGAAGGCATTATCCATGCACCACTGTAGACTTTGGTGCAAACCAGGCAGCTAGCAGAGACAGTCCAGCATGCCCATTGGACCACTCTGCCTGATTTACATTTGGCACAGGCAATTTTCAAAGTGCTGTTATACTGATATGCTTTTATTCAGCGTTATAACAAAAGCAGTGCAGGAAAGACAGATAATGCTTTAACATCTGCATCACGAACTCCGGCCGGAGGTTCGGTCACAGATCCGACTCAAAATACCAGAAGAAAAAGTGCTTTTTCTTCCACCCACAAGCTGGGCAGCTGAGCAAAAAGTGGACAGACCTCATTACAGTCAATGGGTTCCTTCTGGTGCTGTTCGGTTCTGTCCAGAGATTGAACCGTTTGGCGCGGGAATTCCCTTTTCCTGCTCCCCAAATGGAGCAAGAAAGTGGAATCCCCAGAGCATGTGTGAACGCAGCCTATCTCATAATTATTTGCATTTCTAAATACTCGTGAAAGGTTCCCTTTAATAAAAAAACAGAGTATAGCAATATATTCATTTTGTGTTAAGAGTAGGCATCATGCATAAGGTGAATACTGGTCATTATTATATATATGGCTAAAAACTTTCAACTTAAACCACAAGTATACATTTTTTCCCAATACATTGTTACTAGTTTGTCAATATAGCTTCCATCAATAAATATGTATAAATTACATCAATAGTTTCATTATGATAAATATGATGAATTAATAGCTTATTACATCTTTACTCTTCCTATGCTACTGTGAAGGAAAACATAAAGCGATCCATCACGCTTTTATATTACCAAAAGTATAATACAAAAGTTTTTATCTATCATATCTACTAGGTTGGGCGCTACTGGAATTCTAAATAACTGTGAGTCAGCCATATATGACCTTACTAATCCAACCTTGGGATATCCAATGCTGGCAATGAAGAAATAAAGTGACTCCTAAAACTCTGAATTTCCAATTCCAGTGCATTTGATATCGTGAATAAAACATGAAAGTACGCAATGTTACAATGAACAACCGAGCACAACGTACTGCCAAAAAAAGTCAACATACCCTTATCAAAATAGCTAACATACAGTGAGGATTCATTGCTTGTCTGGAAAGTTGCATACATTTTTAGTATAATCTGTAACATAAAATATAAAGTTTGTGTATGGAAAAAAAAAATGCAGTTGATTTTCTTACTTTTAAAATAGGTCAGTGTTTGATCCGGTTGCAAATCATAAAACAAGGTTTCCTTTGCAGGTGAGAGGATGAAAGCAGGAATGAGATTAAAGCATGCAACTATTTAGTCAATCTCAGGGAGTTGAGAAGCGAGGGAGCACATCAACGCTCTGCTGCTCCAGGCATGTGGATACAGTGTTGAAAGGAGGTATTCATTTCAGCCTGGCTCCAAGGACACTCCTCTTTTCTTCTCTCTCACTCACATATCCTCCCATTATTTAAGCATATGTGATGTGTTAACTGAACCCTGCCAACTCATAAGCTAAATGCGACTTTCATTGAAAACACTATAACCCACGGTTATAAGAAAATGTGTAAGGTTTAATTATGTGACCTTTCATATACCACAGAATGTAGCATATTTTTATTGCTCTTACTCATAAGCCTCCATCATGCTCAATGCCTTTTAGCCATAGTTTGGCTAATGAACATACAGAGGTTATAATGTGATTATTATGTATTACTAATAGTCAATTATTAGTATCTAAGTATGTTTTCAGATGACACATTCACCTCTGAGGCCTATGTTCTATAACAAGTAGCAGAAGCACTAGTGATATTTGTTGGCAAAGCAATGAGGGTATAGTTGAGTAGAAAGTTTTACCTCTATCTGTTAAATATCCTTTCTGCTATAATAGACTCATTGACAAAAAAAAATAATGCACCCAGAAGGAGTCTTTCAAATAGAATGAAAGTTTATATGTGTAAATGTAATGATGATATATGTGTAAATGTAATGATGATTCACATCTGCGCTGGGACTTTCGGTCGAAGATTTCGTAACAGATCCGGCTCAAAATACAAAATACAGTGCTGCATGCAGAGCTTTTTCTTCTGTCCAAAAGCTGGGCTGGGAAGAAAGGGAATGGACCTCATTATAGTCAATGGGTTCCAACCAGCGCTGTTCAGTTGTGTCCAGAGATAGAGCTGTTCGGCCACTGGGATTTCCCTTTCCTTCTCCCCAACGGAGCAGGAAAGCAGAACCCCCGAGTGCAAATGTGAAACCACCCTTAGTGATTACAATATTAGAGCAAAAAGATATGTTCATTGGGGATAATTGCACAATTCAAAGGACGCTCTGGTACCCTGTTGAGCTGTCTCTAACCTGGATATGTGATGAGATACACTTGAGATTGGATGCATACAGATTCTATATGTTATTTGGTGTCGCATTTGCACATAGATGTCGTCACTGGACCTCTAGATCCTGCACACTCGTAGGCTGACAAAGCTGGTGTCACAGCTAATCCCATAAATGCTCAAATGGTGATAAATCTGCCAACCCAGCAGGCCAAAAAAGTGTGACAATGTTGCAGGGACATTCCTGTGACACCTTTGTGTGTGCGGCTGAGCATTATCCTGCTAGAAAATGCTCCTTGGAAGCCCTAACATGAGATACAACATATGTGGCTGCAGGATGTCCTGAACTTATCGCTGAGCTGTCATTGTCCCTCATATCACTATTAGGGGTGACCGACTGTCGTATGCGATGGCTCCCTACGTCATCACACAAGCAGTTGAGGCAGTGTGTTGCTCCACAGAATAGGCAGGATTGACATGCTCACTACGAGGCCTTTATACTTGAACACAACTGTCGTTGGCTCTCGGAGAGAATCTTAATTTATCGCTAAAGATGATACGATTACAGTATGTAGCAGTCTAGAATTCTTGTTCAGAACACCACTGCAAACAAAGGTGACGGTGTTGAGGTATTAATGGCAGGACACGAAATGGGCACTGTGACACCGAATTTCCTCCTGCTAAGCACCTGGCAATCTATGACTGGATGGTGGACAACGAATCTGTTGGATCTGCTCATGCTTGTTGGCGGATCAAATGATCTTCTCTATGGCTGGTCTGTCTAGGACGTCCATACCCTGTTTGCCGTGTGTGCCCTCATGTAATCACTGCTTTCAACACCTTTTAACAGCTTTGTCAGAGCAGGCAGTTCATTGAAATAACCATCCTGCTTTTCTCATTTCAGTGATGCACCCTTTTCAATGTCTGCATTGCGGCGGTTCTGGGATTGCTGCCTTGCTGATAGTCTGGTGCTGGTTTTGGAGATGTTTCTACATCTTCTGGCTCAGATAGGTGTGGTATTAGGTGCGGTGTGCTTAGTCGCACCTGTGGGTAATTATCAGGCCTATTTAGCTTGGTCTGATATTGAGCTGAGTTGCTGTTGATTTTCAATCTCTCTCTGGCTGGGCTAGCAGCCAGAGCTTGGTCCTGGACCTCTCAGTTTCCTATGCATCTCAGAGATAAGTACTGCATTTGTTTGCTTTCGTATTTTTGGATTCTTGTGTTATTCCCGTTTCCCACTTAGGGTCAACTAGGGGCCGAGGCACGCAGTCAGGGCCGTCCTTATCGGGACGATTGCCCTGCTTTCAGGCAGGTTCTCCCCTGTGTTTAATCATATAGTGACAGTGTTTCCTATATTTTTGGTTTGTTTTGTTTTATCACTATTTGTTTGCAGTTGTGGGAGCTCTGCGGGTGGAAGATCCAGCACGTCCAGGTTGGATGTAACATAATTAACAGCCATACTTACTCTGTGGGATATTTTCACTTATCCAATATGAATCCCATTGAGGTTTTGTCAAACCAGCTGAGGGTGCTGAAGTAAAACGGCAGCACCTGAGGGGTTGAGGTAAGGAGCCTAAACTTGAGCTACCTGATCCTTTCTCTGGAGACGGACAAAAATTTGCTTGCTTTAGAGTGTCTTGTAAGATGTATTTCAGGTTGTGCCTTGTGTCTTCTGGTGATGCGCTACAGAGGGTTGGCATTGCCATTTCCAGACAGCAAGGGGCTCCACAGGCATGGGCTTTTTCCTTGCCTCCCTCCTCTGAAGCTTTGTCCTCTGTGGATCATTTCTGCAAGAGCCCTAGGTTCAATCTATGATGATCCCGATAGGGTATCGCTGGCAGAGGGAAAGCTCAGAGGTTTACATCAGGGAGACTCTTCCATTGAGAATTTCTGCACTGAATTCCGACGTAGGGTAACTGAGACTTAATTGAATGACCCTGCTTTGTGAAGCTAGTTCTACTGTGGTCTTGCTGATAAAATGAAAGACTTATTGGTAGTTTATCCTGTTCCTCAAAGTCTTGATGATGCAATGTCTTTAGCCATCAGAATAGGTAGACGGGTTAGAGAGTGACATAATAAGCTGTCCTACTGATGAGAAGGAACCCATGCAAGTAGGTTCATTAGCTGGCAAGGTCAATAGAGAGAAAAGGTATCAAGGTAGAGGATGGAGCTTTTTCTGCAATCAGACTAGACATTTTGTGCAGAATTGTCCTCGCTGTAGGTCACAGTCAGAAAACTAGGGGGCCTGCAGGTTAGAGGGGAGGTTCCTCTAGGCCCACAGATTGCTTGGATGTCATCCTCCAGGGTCGTTCTTCCTGCTGAGATACTCTTTGGGGGTGATAGTGGTCCAATCATATAGTACATTTTTGAATTTTGTGCAGCTGGTGTCAACCGAATCCATCAGGAGATGGTAAAATGTTTAGGATTAGAGATAAAACCTCTGGTTTCACCCATTTATGTCTCTGCCATCGATGCCTCTCCACAATCCCAGAAGTGTTTAAAGTTCTGTGTTCTGGATCTTTGTCTCAAGATCGGATTATTTCATACTGAAACTATCACCCTTTATATTATATCCAAGTTGTCTTAGGTGTACCGTGTTTGCTTTTGCATAATCCCGTGCTAGATTGGAAAAGGGAAGACATTTCTAAATGGTGCTCTTTCTGTAAAACTTGTTGTATATCTGTAAAGGTGTCTTCTGTACAAGTGGATGATTTGCTTGATTATTTATCTGACTTTTCAGATGTCCTTGCACAGGAAAGGGCAGACAAGTTACCACCTCACAGAGGGGGGGGGGGGGGGGAATTGCTCTATTGAACTCATCCCAGACTTTAAACTGCTTAAAAGCCATATGTACAACCTATCCGCTCCAGAGAGACTGTCCCGGATTGGTTTATATCCAGGACAGTTTAAGGAAGAAGTATATATGCACCTTTTTTTTGTTTTGTTAAGAAAAAAGTTGGGGGTTTGCGGCCCAGTCTTGATTTCAGGGATCAAAACAAAATCACCAAGCGTAATCCAGACCCATTGCCTCACATTCCAGGTCTGTTTGGACAGTTGAATGGGGCCAACTGTTTTCCAAATTTAGATCTACGAGGGGCATAAGGAGGGGGACGAATAGAGAACCGCCTTTAATCTCTCCTAAGGGCATTTTGAGAACTTGGTGATGCCATTTGGGTTAACAAATGCTACTGCAGTTTTCCAGTCCTTTATTAATGAGGTACTCTATGAATTTATTGGCCACTTTGTTCTGGTATATCTCAACGATATTCTCATCTTTTTGTCAGATTTCAATTAACACATTTCCCACTTCGTCAGGTCCTCCAAGCACTGTGTGATAATAATTTATTTGCGAATAGGAAAAATTAGTTTTTTCAATGCAGAAGATCACATTTCTGGGTCACATTATTACTAGAGATGAGCGAGCACCAAAATGCTCGGGTGCTCGTTACTCGGGACGAAATTATCGCGATGCTCGAGGGTTCGTTTCGAATAACGAACCCCATTGAAGTCAATGGGCGACTTGAGCATTTTTGTATATCGCCGATGCTCGCTAAGGTTTCCATTTGTGAAAATCTGGGCAATTCAAGAAAGTGATGGGAACAACACAGCAACGGATAGGGCAGGCGAGGGGCTACATGTTGGGCTGCATCTCAAGTTCCCAAGTCCCACTATTAAGCCACAATAGCGGCAAGCGTGCCCCCCCCCTACCAACACGTTTACTTCTGAAAAGCCCTCATTAGCAATGCATACCTTAGCTAAGCACCACACTACCTCCAACAAAGCACAATCACTGCCTGCATGACACTCCGCTGCCACTTCTCCTGGGTTACATGCTGCCAACCCCCCCCCCATGACGCAGTGTCCACAGCGCACACCAAAGTGTCCCTGCGCAGCCTTCAGCTGCACTCATGCCACACCACCCTCATGTCTATTTATAAGTGCATCTGCCATGAGGAGGAACCACAGCCACACACTGCAGAGGGTTGGCACGGCTAGGCAGCGACCCTCTTTAAAAGGGGCGGGGCGATAGCCCACAATGCTGTACAGAAGCAATGAGAAAAATAATCCTGTGCCACCGCCATCAGGAGCTGCACACGTGGGCATAGCAATGGGGAACCTATGTGCCACACACTATTCATACTGTCAAGGTGTCCGCATGCCCCAGTCAGACCGCGTTTTTTAATAAATAGTCACAGGCAGGTACAACTCCGCAATGGGAATTCCGTGTGCACCCACAGCATGGGTGGCTCCTTGTAACCCACCAGCGGTACATAAATATATCCCATTGCATTGCCCATCACAGCTGAGGTAATGTCATGTTAAATGCAGGTGGGCTTCGGCCCACACTGCATGCCCCAGTCAGACTGGGGTTCTTTAGAAGTGGACACATGCAGTTACAACTCCGTGTGGACCGACAGCATGGGTGGGTGCCAGGAAGCCACCGGCGGTACATAAATATATCCCATTGCAGTGCCCATCACAGCTGAGGTAACGTCCGATTAAATGCAGGTGGGCTTCGGCTCACACTGCATGCCCCAGTCAGACTGGGGTTCTTTAGAAGTAGACACATGCAGTTACAACTCCCTGTGGACCCACAGCATGGGTGGCTCTCTGGAACCCACCGGCGGTACATAAATATATCCCATTGCAGTGCTCAGCACAGCTGATGTAACGTCAGCTTTAATGCAGGTGGGCAAAAAATTAATTGGATTACACTGTAGGCGAGGGCCCCCAAAAATTGGTGTACCAACAGTACTAATGTACGTCAGAAAAATTGCCCATGCCCAACCAAGAGGACAGGTGAAACCCATTAATCGCTTTGGTTAATGTGGCTTAATTGGTAACTAGGCCTGGAGGTAGCCCAGTTAAAATAAAAATTGGTTCAGTTGAAAGTTTCAACGCTTTAATGAGCATTGAAACGTATAAAAATTGTTTACAAAAATTATCTGACTGAGCCTTGTGGGCCTAAGAAAAGTTGCCCGTTCGGCGTGATTACGTCAGGTTTCAGGAGGAGGAGCAGGAGGAGGAGGAGGAATATTATACACAGATTGATGAAGCTGAAAGGTCCACGTTTTTGATGGTGATAGAGAACAATGCTTCCATCTGCGGGTGCAGCCTACGTATTGTTTAGGTATCGCTGCTGTCCGCTGGTGGAGAAGAGAAGTCTGGGGAAATCCAGGCTTTGTTCATCTTGATGAGTGTAAGCCTGTCGGCACTGTCGGTTGACAGGTGGGTACGCTTATCTGTGATGATTCCCCCAGCCACACTAAACACACTCTCTGACAAGACGCTAGCCGCAGGACAAGCAAGCACCTCCAGGGCATACAGCGCGAGTTCAGGCCACGTGTCCAGCTTCGACATCCAGTAGTTGTAGGGGGCAGAGGAGTCACGAAGGACGGTCGTGCGATCGGCTACGTACTCCCTCACCATCCTTTTACAGTGCTCCCGCCGACTCAGCCTTGACTGGGGAGCCGTGACACAGTCTTGCTGGGGAGCCAAAAAGCTGCCAAAGGCCTTAGAGAGTGTTCCCCTGCCTGTGCTGTACATGCTGCCCGATCTCTGCGCCTCCCCTGCTACCTGGCCCTCGGAACTGCGCCTTCGGCCACTAGCGCTGTCGGATGGGAATTTTACCATCAGTTTGTCCGCCAGGGTCCTGTGGTATAGCATCACTCTCGAACCCCTTTCCTCTTCGGGTATGAGAGTGGAAAGGTTCTCCTTATACTGTGGGTCGAGCAGTGTGTACATCCAGTAATCCGTAGTGGCCAGAATGTGTGTAGCGCGAGGGTCACGAGAAAGGCATCCTAACATGAACGACAGGACCTGCTCACACTGCTCATTTTCTAATAAAGGTCTACCGCGTGGACCCATTAATTGTGCGATGAATGTGGGGTCGCCAGAAACGTGCCTCTCCCCTAATCCCGCAGCAGTCGGCTGCGATACACCTGGATCAGGAGCTCGGCCTGTGCCCACACCCTGACTTGGGCCGCCGCGTCCACGTCCTCTAGGCCTACCCCTACCCCTCAGCATGCTGTATTACCAGTAATGCAGAAACAGAACGCTGTAATTAAATGTGTCGCTTATTGGCCTGTGGTTGGAGGCTGACTTTGCTTACGGAACGCCAGGAAATAATTTTGCGCAAGCCTGCTGTAACACTTAGCTGGCTGCGTATGAATTTGGAGAACTACTACACCCAGCACAGACCCAGAACACTGAGGACACTCACAGGCAGCCCAAATAGGTTTTCTTTCCACAAATTTTTTTGCAAAGGCCCACTGCCTATATTCAATCAATAATATGTCTTCTGTCCCTGCCTAAGCACTTCTGGCCCTAGGGTATGTCACAGAACTGCAGAGTGTTGCACTGTGAACTGCAATACAGCGGTGATTTCATAGCCCAGACAGAGCCAGGAAATAATTTTGCGCAAGCCTGCAGTAACACTTAGCTGGCTGCGTATGAATTTGGAGAACTACTACATCCAGCACAGACCCAGAACACTGAGGACACTCACAGGCAGCCCAAATAGATTTTTTTCCACAAATTTTTTTTGCAAAGGCCCACTGCCTATATTCAATCAATATGTCTTCTGTCCCTGCCTAAGCACTTCTGGCCCTAGGGTATGTCACAGAACTGCAGAGTGTTGCACTGTGAACTGCAATACAGCGGTGATTTCACAGCCCAGACAGAGCCAGGAAATAATTTTGCGCAAGCCTGCTGTAACACTTAGCTGGCTGCGTATGAATTTGGAGAACTACTACACCCAGCACAGACCCAGAACACTGAGGACACTCACAGGCAGCCCAAATAGATTTTTTTCCACAAATTTTTTTGCAAAGGCCCACTGCCTATATTCAATCAATAATATGTCTTCTGTCCCTGCCTAAGCACTTCTGGCCCTGGAGTATTACTGCAGGGCGCAATGCTCTGCACGGCCGATATACCAAAAAAAAAAAAAAAGTGCAACACTGCAAAAAGCAGCCTCCACAATACTGCACACGGTTAGATGTGGCCCTAAGAAGGACCGTTGGGGTTCAGCAGCTCCAACAAGATAGCACTTTCCCTGAGCTATGTCAGAATGCATCTGTGGCGAGCCGCGGGAGGGGCCGATTTTTATACTCGGGTGACACCTGATCTCGCCAGCCACTCACTGCAGGGGGGTGGTATAGGGCTTGAACGTCGCAGGGGGAAGTTGTAATGCCTTCCCTGTCTTTCAATTGGCCAGAAAAGCGCGCTAACGTCTCAGAGATGAAAGTGAAAGTAACCCGAACATCGCGTGGTGCTCGTTACGAGTAATGAGCATCTCGAACACGCTAATACTCGAACGAGTATCAAGCTCGGACGAGTACGTTCGCTCATCTCTAGTTGTTTTCCTTCCAAATGGTCTCTAAGGGCTTAACAATCTTTTCATGTCTTGAGGAGATGCTTTGTGACAGCTCTGGTTCTAGTGCATCCAGACCTTTCGTGGTGGAGGTTGATGCCTCAGACGTTAGGGTTGGGGTGGTGCTATCACAGTGAACTAGTACATTGCAAAATCTCCATCCCTGTGTATTTTTTTCACGTAAATTTTCTACTGCTGAGCAAAATTTATGACATTGGTGACAGAACTCTTGGCAAATAAGTGGGCATTTGAGGAGTGGCGGCATCTCCTTTGAGGGGCTCAGCATAAGGTGAACGTTTTCATGGATCATAAAAACCTGATCTTAGAGTCAGACAAAATACTTAACTCGAGACAGGTGCGGTGGTCACTATTTTTTTTGCGTTTCGACTTTCTGATTACAAATCATCCTGGCAATAGAAATGTTAAGGCTGATGCTCTTTCCAGTAGTTTTGTCCTAGTGATTTCTGATGAACCTCCTGTGCCCATTCTTTCTGAGGGGGTTGTGGTGTCCGTAGTTTCACTGGATTTGGAGGAACAGGTCTGTAAAGTACAGAATTCAGCTCTGGCAAGTCTTCCTGTGGGAAAGCTTTTTGTTCCTGTTCATTTGAGGCTCCAGGTGCTGTCTTGAGTACATAGTTCTGTGTTAGTTGGTCATCCGGGGATTAATAATATACAAAAATTACTCACAAGAATTTTCGGTGGCCATCATTGTGACGAGATGTATTCAGCTTTGTGTCTTCTTGTCAGGTTTGTGCCAGGACAAAATCGCCTCACAATTCCCCTGCTGGAAGGTTGATGCCTTTCCGAATACCTGTGAAACCTTGGACTCACTTTTCTATGGACTTTATTATGGATTTGCCACTTACGGAGGGTAATACTGTCATCTGGGTTGTGGTTGATTGTTTTAGCAAGATGTGTCATTTTATGGCTTTTCCCAGTCTTTACAATGCTAAAACCTTGTCTAGATTGTTACTTACTCATATTGTGAGGTTGCACGGATTACCATCAAATATCATCTCCGAGTCCACTTTGTTTCTGGTGTTTTTTCTTTGCTCTTGGTTGGGTATCAAGCTCTCATTTTCCTCAACTTATCATCCAGAGACTAATGGACAAACTGAGAGCTGTAACCAGAGTCTGGAACAATACTTGCAGTGTTATGTCTCAGAGAATCAGGAGGATTGTTTGGGGTGTTTGCCTTTAGCTGAATTTGCACTTAACAATAGACTTTTGGAGTCTATGGGGACGTCGCTTTTATTTAGTAATTATTAGAGATGAGCGAACGTACTCGTCCGAGCTTGATACTCGTTCGAGTATTAGCGTGTTCGAGATGCTCGTTACTAGAGGCGAGCACCACCCAATGTTCGAGTTACTTTCACTTTCATCTCTGAGACGTTAGCGCGCTTTTCTGGCCAATAGAAAGACAGGGAAGGCATTACAACTTCCCCCTGCGACGTTCAAGCCCTATACCACCCCCCTGCAGTGAGTGGCTGGCGAGATCAGGTGTCACCCGAGTATATAAATCGGCCCCTCCCGCGGCTCGCCACAGATGCATTCTGACAGAGATCAGGGAAAGTGCTGCTGGTGCCGGAGCTGCTATAGGGAGAGCGTTAGGAGTGATTTTAGGCTTCAAGAACCCCAACGGTCCTTCTTAGGGCCACATCTGACCGTGTGCAGTACTGTTGAGGCTGCTTTTAGCAGTATTGCACAAATTTTTTTTTGTATATCGGGCGTGCAGAGCATTGCGTCCGCAGTCTGCAGTCATTGTACAGAGTATAGGGCCAGTATTGGTGAGGCAGGGAAAGAGATATTCAGGCTATATAGGCAGTGGGCTTTTTCCAAAAAATTGGGGAAAAATACTATATTTGGACTGCCTGTGACCGTCTTCAGTTTACTGCGTGTCTGCTGTGGGTAGTAGTCCTAATTAATACGCAGCTAAGCGTTACAGCAGGCTTGCGCAAAGTTGTTTCCTGGATCTGCTGTCTCTGTTACATCAGCGCCGTCATCCCGCCAGAGGGAAACAGTATACATAATATTATACGCTGCCTACAGTATCTATCTGCTGGGGGTAGTAGTCCTAATTAATACGCAGCTAAGCGTTACAGCAGGCTTGCGCAAAATTGTTTACTGGATCTGCTGTCTCTGTTACATCAGCGCCGTCATCCCGCCAGAGGGAAACAGTATACATAATATTATACGCTGCCTACAGTATCTGTCTGCTGGGGGTAGTAGTCGTAATTAATATGCAGCTAAGCGTTACAGCAGGCTTGCGCAAAATTGTTTCCTGGATCTGCTGTCTCTGTTACATCAGCGCCGTCATCCCACCAGAGGGAAACAGTATACATAATATTATACGCTGCCTACAGTATCTATCTGCTGGGGGTAGTAGTCGTAATTAATACGCAGCTAAGCGTTATAGCAGGCTTGCGCAAAATTGTTTCCTGGATCTGCTGTCTCTGTTACATCAGCGCCGTCATCCCGCCAGAGGGAAACAGTATACATAATATTATACGCTGCCTACAGTATCTATCTGCTGTGGGTAGTAGTCCTAATTAATACGCAGCTAAGCGTTACAGCAGGCTTGCGCAAAATTGTTTCCTGGATCTGCTGTCTCTGTTACATCAGCGCCGTCATACCGCCAGAGGGGAACAGTATACATAATATTATAGGCTGCCTACAGTATCTGTCTGCTGTATCAGCTCAGCATTTTAAAAAAATAGAAGCAAAATACTTAAGGTCTACTACTGGCCTTTGGCCACTTGACTGCTTCTGCGCTGTGAATTCCACTAGCTCAGTCATACGCACCTACGTCTCACTACAGGCGTGCGCAAAATCGTTTCCTGGCACTGCTGTGCGTTCCGTAAGGGAAGTCAGCCTTCAACCACAGGCCAATAAGCGGCACATTTAATTACAGCGTTCTGTTTCTGCACTACTGGTAATACAGCATGCTGAGGGGTAGGGGTAGGCCTAGAGGACGTGGACACGGGCGAGGACGCGGAGGCCCAAGTCAGGGTGTGGGCACAGGCCGAGCTCCTGATCCAGGTGTATCGCAGCCGACTGCTGCGGGATTAGGAGAGACGCACGTTTCTGGCGTCCCCACATTCATCTCACAATTAATGGGTCCACGTGGTAGACCTTTATCAGAAAATGAGCAGTGTGAGCAGGTCCTGTCGTGGATGGCAAAAAGTGCATCCAGCAATCTATCGACCACCCAGAATTCTGCGCCGTCCACTGCTGCAACTCTGAATCCTCTGGCTGCTGCTCCTCCTTCCTCCCAGCCTCCTCACTCCATTACAATGACACATTCTGAGGAGCAGGCAGACTCCCAGGAACTGTTCCCGGGCCCCTGCCCAGAATGGCCAGCAATGGTTCCTCTCCCACCGGAGGAGTTTGTCGTGACCGATGCCCAACCTTTGGAAAGTTCCCGGGGTCCGGGGGATGAAGCTGGGGACCTCCGGCAACTGTCTCAAGAGCTTTCAGTGGGTGAGGAGGACGATGACGATGAGACACAGTTGTCTATCACTCAGGTAGTAGTAATTGGAGTAAGTCCGAGGGAGGAGCGCACAGAGGATTCGGAGGAAGAGCAGCAGGATGATGAGGTGACTGACCCCACCTGATTTGCTACGCCTACTGAGGACAGGTCTTCAGAGGGGGAGGCAAGTGCAGCAGCAGGGCAGGTTGGCAGAGGCAGTGAGGTGGCCAGGGGTAGAGGCAGGGCCAGACCGAATAATCCTCCAACTGTTTCCCAAAGCGCCCCCTCGCGCCATGCCACCCTGCAGAGGCCGAGGTGCTCAAAGGTCTGGCAGTTTTTCACTGAGAGTGCAGACGACCGACGAACAGTGGTGTGCAACCTTTGTCGCGCCAAGATCAGCCGAGGAGCCACCACCACCAGCCTCACTACCACTAGCATGCGCAGACATATGATGGCCAAGCACCCCACAAGGTGGGACGAAGGCTGTTCACCGCCTTCGGTTTGCACCGCTGCCTCTCCCACTGTGCCCCAACCTGCCACTGAGATCCAACCCCCCTCTCAGGACACAGGCACTACCGTCTTCTGGCCTGCACCCACACCCTCACCTCCGCTGTGCTCGGCCCCATCCACCAATGTCTCTCAGTGCACCGTCCAGCCGTCGCTAGGGCAAGTGTTGGAGCGCAAGCGCAAGTACGCCGCCACGCACCCGCACGCTCAAGCGTTAAACGTGCACATAGCCAAATTTATCAGCCTGGAGATGCTGCCGTATAGGGTTGTGGAAACGGAGGCTTTCAAAGGTATGATGGCGGCGGCGGCCCCGTGCTACTCAGTTCCCAATCGCCACTACTTTTCCCGATGTGCCGTCCCAGCCCTGTACGACCACGTCTCCCGCAACATTGTACGCGCCCTCACCAACGCGGTTACTGGCAAGGTCCACTTAACAACGGACACGTGGACAAGCACAGGCGGGCAGGGCCACTATATCTCCCTGACGGTACATTGGGTGAATTTAGTGGAGGCTGGGACAGAGTCAGAGCCTGGGACCGCTCACGTCCTACCCACCCCCAGAATTGCGGGCCCCATCTCGGTGGTGGTATCTGCGACGGTGTATGCTTCCTCCACTAAACCACCCTCCTCCTCCTACGCAACCTCTGTCTCGCAATCAAGATGTGTCAGCAGCAGCACGTCGCCAGCAGTCGGTGTCGCGCGGCGTGGCAGCACAGCGGTGGGCAAGCGTCAGCAGGTCGTGCTGAAACTACTCAGCTTAGGAGAGAAGAGGCACACGGCCCACGAACTGCTGCAGGGTCTGACAGAGCAGACCGACCGCTGGCTTGCGCCGCTGAGCCTCCAACCGGGCATGGTCGTGTGTGACAACGGCCGTAACCTGGTGGCGGCTCTGCAGCTCGGAAGCCTCACGCACGTGCCATGCCTGGCCCACGTCTTTAATCTGGTGGTTCAGCGCTTTCTGAAAAGCTACCCACATTGTCAGACCTGCTCGGAAAGGTGCTCCGGCTCTGCGCACATTTCCGCAAGTCCCACACGGACGCTGCCACCCTGCGCACCCTGCAACATCGGTTTCATCTGCCAGTGCACCGACTGCTGTGCGACGTGCCCACACGGTGGAACTCTACGCTCCACATGTTGGCCAGGCTCTATGAGCAGCGTAGAGCTATAGTGGAATACCAACTCCAACATGGGCGGCGCAGTGGGAGTCAGCCTCCTCAATTCTTTACAGAAGAGTGGGCCTGGTTGGCAGACATCTGCCAGGTCCTTGGAAACTTTGAGGAGTCTACCCAGATGGTGAGCGGCGATGCTGCAATCATTAGCGTCACCATTCCTCTGCTATGCCTCTTGAGAAGTTCCCTGCAAAGCATAAAGGCAGACGCTTTTCGTTCGCAAACAGAGGCGGGGGAAGACAGTATGTCGCTGGATAGTCAGAGCACCCTCCTGTCTATATCTCAGCGCGTTGAGGAGGAGGAGGAGGAGCATGAGGAGGATGAAGAGGAGGGGGAAGAGACAGCTTGGCCCACTGCTGAGGGTACCCATGCTGCTTGCCTGTCATCCTTTCAGCGTGTATGGCCTGAGGAGGAGGAGGAGGAGGATCCTGAAAGTGATCTTCCTAGTGAGGACAGCCATGTGTTGCGTACAGGTACCCTGGCACACATAGCTGACTTCATGTTAGGATGCCTTTCTCGTGACCCTCGCGTTACACGCATTCTGGCCACTACGGATTACTGGGTGTACACACTGCTCGACCCACAGTATAAGGAGAACCTTTCCACTCTCATACCCGAAGAGGAAAGGGGTTCGAGAGTGATGCTATACCACAGGACCCTGGCGGACAAACTGATGGTAAAATTCCCATCCGACAGCGCTAGTGGCCGAAGGTGCAGTTCCGAGGGCCAGGTAGCAGGGGAGGCGCAGAGATCAGGCAGCATGTACAGCACAGGCAGGGGAACACTCTCTAAGGCCTTTGACAGCTTTCTGGCTCCCCAGCAAGACTGTGTCACCGCTCCCCAGTCAAGGCTGAGTCGGCGGGAACACTGTAAAAGGATGGTGAGGGAGTATGTAGCCGATCGCACGACCGTCCTCCGTGACGCCTCTGCCCCCTACAACTACTGGGTGTCGAAGCTGGACACGTGGCCTGAACTCGCGCTGTATGCCCTGGAGGTGCTTGCTTGTCCTGCGGCTAGCGTCTTGTCAGAGAGGGTGTTTAGTGCGGCTGGGGGAATCATCACGGATAAGCGTACCCGCCTGTCAACCGACAGTGCCGACAGGCTTACACTCATCAAGATGAACAAAGCCTGGATTTCCCCAGACTTCTCTTCTCCACCAGCGGACAGCAGCGATACCTAAACAATACGTAGGCTGCACCCGCAGATGGAAGCATTGTTCTCTATCACCATCAAAAACGTGGACCTTTTAGCTTCATCAATCTGTGTATAATATTCATCCTTCTCCTCCTGCTCCTCCTCCTGAAACCTCACATAATCACGCCGAACGGGCAATTTTTCTTAGGCCCACAAGGCTCAGTCATATAATTTTTGTAAACAATTTTTATACGTTTCAATGCTCATTAAAGCGTTGAAACTTTCACCTGAACCAATTTTTATTTTAACTGGGCTGCCTCCAGGCCTAGTTACAAATTAAGCCACATTAACCAAAGCGATTAATGGGTTTCACCTGCTCTCTTGGTTGGGCATGGGCAATTTTTCTGAGGTACATGAGTACTGTTGGTACACCAATTTTTTGGGGCCCTCGCCTACAGTGTAATCCAATTAATTTTTTGCCCACCTGCATTAAAGCTGACGTTGCATCAGCTGTGCTGGGCACTGCAATGGGATATATTTATGTACCGCCGGAGGCTTCCAGGCACCCACCCATGCTGTCTGTCCACACGGAGTTGTAACTTCATGTGTCCACTTCTAAAGAACCCCAGTCTGACTGGGGCATGCAGTGTGGGCCGAAGCCCACCTGCATTAAACATGACATTACCTCAGCTGTGCTGGGCACTGCAATGGAATATATATTTATGTATCGCCGGTGGCTTCCTGGCACCCACCCATGCTGTCGGTCCACAGGGACTTCACAATAGGGAGTTGTACCTGCCTGTGTCTATGAATTAAAAACCCCGGTCAGGTTGGGGCATGCAGTGTGGGCCGAAGCCCACCTGCGTTTAATCTGACGTTAGCTCTGCTGTCCAGGGCACTGCAATGGGATACATTTATGTACAGCCGGTGGATTCCAGGGAGCCACCCATGCTGTGGGTGCACACGGAATTCCCATTGCGGAGTTGTACCTGCCTATGACTATTTATAAAAAAACGCGGTCTGACTGGGGCATGCAGACACCTTGACAGAATGAATAGTGTGTGGCACATAGGTTCCCCATTGCTATGCCCACGTGTGCAGCTCCTGATTGTGGTGGCACAGGATTATATTTCTCATTGCTTCTGTACAGCATTGTGGGCTATCGTCCTGCCCCTTTTAAAGAGGGTCGCTGCCTAGCCGTGCCAACCCTCTGCAGTGTGTGCCTGCGGTTCCTCCTCATGGCAGATGCACTTATAAATAGACATGAGGGTGGTGTGGCTATGAGGCCAGTGTGTGGCATGAGTGCAGCTGAAGGTTGCGCAGGGACACTTTGGTGTGCGCTGTGGACACTGGGTCATGCGCGCGCGCGGGGGGGGGGGGGGGGTTGGACAGCATGTAACCCAGGAGAAGTGGCAGCGGAGTGTCATGCAGGCAGTGATTGTGCTTTGTTGGAGGTAGTGTGGTGCTTAGCTAAGGTATGCATTGCTAATGAGGGCTTTTCAGAAGTAAAAGTTGTTGGGGGGGGGGGCACTCCTGCCGCTATTGTGGCTTAATAGTGGGATCTGGGAACTTGAGATGCAGCCCAACATGTAGCCCCTCGCCTGCCCTATCCGTTGCTGTGTCGTTCCCATCACTTTCTTGAATTGCCCAGATTTTCATAAATGGAAACCTTAGCGAGCATCGGCGATATACAAAAATGCTCGGGTCGCCCATTGACTTCAATGGGGTTCGTTACTCGAAATGAACCCTCGAGCATCGCAAAAATTTCGTCCCGAGTAACGAGCATCCGAGCATTTTGGTGCTCGCTCATCTCTAGTAATTATGGGTTCCATTCATGTTTTGGTCCCTTTTCTAAAGAGGTATCGGAGGTACCAGAGGAGAATGAGTACTCCTCTAAGAGCGAGGTGGTGTGGGAAGATATTCAGAAGAATCTTCACAGGAAGGTTAAAAATTTCAAGTGGGTGGTGGATAATAGACATTCCGAGGGAACTAATTTCTTGGTAGGAGACTTTGTGTGAGTGTCAACTAAGAACATACAAATCAAACAACAGTCTTTTAAGTTAGATCCACGGTTTATCGGCCTTTTCAAAATCATTGAAAAAATCAATCCTGTGTCTTTTCATTTGGAGATTCCTAGTTCTATTAGAATAACAAATGTGTTTCATAAATCTCTTTTAAAGAAGTTTGTTGATTCAGGAAATGGTTCACCTTCGCCAGCCCCCAACTGGTTGATGGAGTTTTCCATTTTGAGATAAGTTGCATAGTGGATTCTCGGCAACTTAGGAGATCACTACAGTATATAGTGCATTGGTGGGGTTATGGTCCTTAGGAGAGGACATGCGTACCAGCGGCAGATGTCCACACAGATTGGCTGGTGAAAAATTTGCACAGAATGAATCTGAATCGACCTGTTCCTAAGGGTCCTGGGGCTCCTTCTAAAAGGAGAGGTACCGTTGCAGCAGTTCTGGGATTGCTGCTTTGCTGATAGTCTGGTGCTGGTTTTGGAGATGTTTCTACATTTTCTGGCTCAGGTGGGTGTGGTATTAGGTGTGAAGTGCTTAGCCGCATCTGCAGGTAATTATCAGGGTGTTACAATCATGTGGGCAACTAAGCACGGGGCCCACAAGATCGTAACCAAAGGATACATATGGGTTTCGGACAACTGGCCCTAAACTACAGGGAGGATGACATGGCCCTACCTGAGCAGGGGCATCGCCCTGCTAAAGGGTGGCCCAGCGGTCTTTGGAACTGGGCCCTAGCTGCACCTAGGAACCATGCCACCAGAACAGGACACATAAACATGCCATATGACAGGGACAGAAAAAACAGCATACAGCAGCCAAAATGCAACCACTAGTAGCAGTTAGTGAAGCTGAATATAAATATCAGGTATTTATCACTGAGGCAGAAAAGTTCCCACTGGAACAAGAGTCAAAATCACTGATGGGAACCACTAATGGTAAAACTTAACTTTTATTAATGAAAATATATTTTAAAATGCGTAACCGGATTTTAAAATATATTTTCATTAATAAAAGTTACGTTTTACCATTAGTGGTTCCCATCAGTGATTTTAAATACCAGGTATTAGTTGACATTTTTATCAAAATGTAGAAGCTAGCGGGCCACTTCACAGCTCCTGGCTATATCGCTAGTCCCTACACTAACCAGGATTCCAGCAACACCGGACACAGTTCACACCACAAGCTGCAACAGCACAGACAAACAGAACACAAGTCACACAGCAATCTGTACAAAACAGGCAACAGGATACTAACAGGCACTGGCTTTACAGCAGGCTACAACATATAGTGCAAACCCCACAGACTCCACCCAGAGCACACAGATGAAACTCACAGCAAGTCTAACAATGTCCTCATACCAGGGGGATAGACACTCAAACACCGAACTGACATAGGGAACTGTGTCAGGGATCTACCAATTCACACACAGACAAGACATAAGACGTTTGGAGGCCGCACCTCTCGGGAAGGGAAAAGGGGTTCTGCATGTGCTACAGACAAGGACTACATGTGTCCAAATTGTCTTTGGGAAGCAGAGAGACACAACAGACCTACATACAAACAGCTCTGAGTGGGAACTAAACAGAGATATCTAAACAGTACAAACACCAGCATCAACTACTGACAGGAGCTGGGTTTATATGTGCTGCAGACTAAAGTAGATTGGCTGCTGGGGAATACCACACACAGCCAGCTCAATTACTCACCACCTGAGGAGCTGTGCTGCTAGAAACCTTAGTGCTATAGATCCCAGCAGTGTTTTGTTTTAGCACTATTTGTTTGCCCATGTGGGAAATCTGCAGGTGGCAGATCCAGCACATCCTGGTTGGATGTAACAGTCTGTTAACTGGGCAAAATGTCTTGGAGAGCATCATACAGGATGTCTAGTCGTCAAGGATCTCTCCACAAGAGGTACACTACAAAAAAGTACTCTCCCTGAGTCTCTCAGATAGGGCAATGGGGGAAACACTTTTATAGCCTTTGGTGGCAAGACACAGTGTATAATCAGACCATAACTATAATCATTTACATGTCTGCGTGAGACATAACTGCATGCCAGTTTTGTAGCAATCTAATATTTCTGTCTGGGTACACTATTTTTGTCAATGAATGTACTTACAGGGAACATGTCTGCAGAAAACGACATATTGTATAAAACGTTTTTATGTGAAATATATATTTTTTTAATTTTTGGTGATTTGATGTCATGATTGATATTAAGAAAAAATCCTAAAATCCTAATCACAAAGCCTAATAATCATAGAATCATAGAATGGTAGAGTTGGAAGAGACCTCCAGGGTCATCTGGTCCAACCCCCTGCTCAGTGTTAGATTCACTAAATAATCCCAGACAGATATTTGTCCAGCCATTGTTTGAACACTTTCATTGAAGGAAAACTCACCACCTCCCATGGTAACCTGTTCCATGACACTGTGACACCCTTCAGATATTTGTAGACAGCTATTAAGTCTCCTCTCAGCCTTCCTTTTTGGCAAACTAAACATTCCCGGATCCTTTAACCGTTCCTCATAGGACATGATGTGCTTTTTTCATTTTTTTGCCCAGATGTAGGACTTAGCATTTTTCCCTGTTAAATATCATTCTGTTAGTCACCGCCCACTGTTCAAGCTTTTCTAGATGTTTTTGAATACTCTCTCTCTCTTCCCTAGTGTTAGCTATACTTCCTAGCTTTGTGTCGTCGGCAAATTTGATCAGCTTCCTATCAATTCCCTTCTTCAAATCATTTATAAAAAATGTTGACTAACACTGGGCCTAGGACAGAATCTTGTCGTACCCCACTTGATACATTCTTCCACTTGGACGTGCAGCCATTTATGACCACTCTTTGAGTACGATCACTCAGGCAGTTGTGAATCCACCTAACAGTTGCCTTGTCAATGCCACATTTGGTCATTTTTTTCAGTAAGTATGGTATGAGATATTTTGTCAAATGCTTTACTAAAGTCAAGATATACTATATTCACAGCATTTTCCTGATCAACCCAATCAGTAATTCTGTCATAGAAGGACATTAGATTTGTCTGGCATGACTTGTTTCTTACAAACCCATGCTGGCTCTAGTTAATTACTCCAGTCATCTCATTATCCTCACAAGCAGGATTACAATAAAAGGTAATACCTCTGTAAAGATAATACAGGAAGCACTCTTCACAGTAACATAGTATGTTAGGCTGAATGAGGACAATGTCCATTTAGTTCAGCCTGTTTCATCCCCCCGCCTTCCCCCTTGTTGGTCCATGGCAAGGCAAAAAAAAAACAACCAGTCAATTTAGCTCATTTCGAGGAAAAAATTCCTTCCTGACTCCATAATGGCAGCCAGAGTAATCCCTGGAACAACCTGCTGGTCACCTAATGTCTATATACCGAAATATCATAGTGCTCTAGAAAGACATTTAGTCCCCTCTTAAAATCCTCTATGGATTTTGTCATTAGCATATCCTCAGGCAAAGAGTTCCACAGTCTCACTGCTCTTACAGTAAAGAACCCCCTTTTATGTTGGTGATGAAACCAGCTTTCTTCTAGACGTAGAGGATACCCTCTTGTTACTGCTGCAGTCCTGGGTATAAACAGATCATGGGAGAGATCCTTGTATTGTCACCTAATGTATTTATACATAGTTGTCACCGGGGATGCCCTCTCTCCCCACCCCCTCCCCCCGCTCCTCCCTTACGGCGCACCTTCACTACGCTCGTACCCTGGAAGGGCTGGAGTATATTGACATCATCAAGGGCGCCGCGCTATCATGCGGACGCCACCCAGAGGGATTTTGCTCATCATTACAGACCATCCAATGTGTGATCAATGCTGGCAAGAGGATACCAACATTCTAGGGGTAAGATATTTTTGAGAGCTATATGCACTTTATTATATTATCAACTGGAAACTAATGCCCAATAGGGGAGTGACTGAATAAATTGCTCTCCTCCCCCTCCTCCCCCCCCTCCCTCCCCCTTTCTCTTTCCCATTTTGTTTGCTTGCTATAAATAGAGGCATTTTTGTAACTTGTTCCATATGCTTGAGAAAGGCTTGGCATAAGCCGAAACGCGTCGCATTTTGTAAATTTGTTTTAAATATATTAAATTTGACCTATAAGAATACGCTCCTCTCCACTGGATTTCTGCTCCTTTGGATGTGAGGGGTGCCA
The DNA here is from genome assembly GCF_035609145.1 of Eleutherodactylus coqui. Taxonomy (NCBI): domain Eukaryota; kingdom Metazoa; phylum Chordata; class Amphibia; order Anura; family Eleutherodactylidae; genus Eleutherodactylus; species Eleutherodactylus coqui. The sequence continues at coordinate 73,708,789 of NC_089839.1, read as the reverse complement.
GGAGATCGGGCACCCCCAAACAAGTAAGATCCTGATACACACTGATACAGCTTAACGGAGCGCTGAAGTATTTTTTTCTTGTTTTGACTGCATATCCTTTTCCTCCTTAAACGCATATGTTTGGAGTTATTTTCTGCTGCTCTCCCTCTGGGATGTCTTAGGACCGTTGACCTGGAAAACAACCAAATTCTGATATAAGAGGCTCACGTGGACCAACTAACTGACTGGTACCTAAACCTTAGGACCGGTTCAGTTGCGGTGAGTCCCCCTATACATCAATCCTCTCTGTTCTTTCTCTGTACACCACTAGAGCGCCGCTTCTGATCTATATTATTAAGTGCCTTATATAGTGGAAGAATAATGTTCTTGTCCTTCACCCCTATACCCCTTTTAATGCACCCCAAGACTTTATTTGCTTTTGCAACAGCTGACTTCCATTGATTGCTCCAGGTAAATCTACAGTCATCTAGTATCCCCAGGTCTTTTTACATATCACTTTTAGTACCCCATTTAGTGTATATTGGTAGCATCCATTTCTCCTGCCCAAGTGCATAACCTTACATTTATCAACATTGAACTTCATTTGCCATTTTTCTGCTCAATCCCCCAGCTTATCTAGGTCCTTTTGTAGTCGTACATTGTCCTCCTTTGTATTAATTACCTTGTATACTTTTGTATCAGTAGGTGATTATGACAGCTTATCTCCTCCCCTCCCTGCACAATAACCTTTGTACAGGTCCATAGCACTCTGCCACAGAGGTCAGAAGTCTATTGTACCTATGTTGTAAAGCAAATCTCTTAAAGGGGTTGTCTCGCGAAAGCAAGTGGGGTTATACACTTCTGTATGGCCATATTAATGCACTTTGTAATGTACATCGTGCATTAAATATGAGCCATACAGAAGTTATTCACTTACCTGCTCCGTTGCTAGCGTCCACGTCTCCATGGCTCCGTCTAATTTTGATGGCTTCTTGCTTTTTTAGACGCGCTTGCGCTGTGCGGTCTTCTGCCTGGTGAATGGGGCCGCTCGTGCCGGAGAGCTAGTCACCGCGTCGTCATCGTAGCACCGCCCCGTCACCTGTGCCGATTCCAGCCAATCAGGAGGCTGGAATCGGCAATGGAATGCACAGAGCCCATGGTGCACCATGGGAGAAGACCCGCGGTGCACCATTGGAGAAAACCGCAGTGCATCCCTGGGAAAGGACCGGCGGCCATCTTAGGGAGAAGATTTTTATAACTCCTTATTTTGTCGGATCGGTGAGTAGCAAGCGGTTTAAAAACCGCTTTAATTTGCTATTTTATGCCAGGGGGGTGACAGGGGGAATGGGGTAATGTAAAATTTTGATGCTTGCCGCGAGACAACCCCTTTAATGCTGTTAACTTCAGCTCAGGCAAGATGCCATCCCATTGCCATGTACAGACAATAAATTTAAAAAATCTACAATCAGAAAAAAATGATGAGAAAAATGAATTGCAGTCCTGGAATATACAAATTGGGCCACAAAAAGTAGCCCAGCACTACACTCTTTTCAAAAGAAAATCTTAGTTTCCCATAGCAATCAATCACAGTGCAGTTTCCATTTTACCTCAGCAGTATAAGAAATAGCAACTGTCACAGAGAGAGAGGGGGCGATACCTATCGATCCCACCTCTGTCCCTGATCACTCATTGATCGCTTACTTCAAGCTCCTCGCCGCTACTAATTTGTCATGGCTGAGCTTCGATCAATCACTCTAGCAGGATTGCAAGCTTGGAGTTGGTAGAATACAGGCTGATTGGTACCCAGCTTTCCTAAGCTTTTGCACACATGTGAAGCAGAAGCTCAAATCACCACCTGATCCGTTCTAGCGCACTCCAGCACTCTACAATGCTGTGCACATACACGCTGCCACAACCAGCTTGTTACAAGTAAACTGCAACCCAGACTTATGAATTATGAACACAATCTTTAGGGTTATGCTTCATTTTAAAACGGACAAGTCTTAACTAACAAATTGTAAATTTATTCTAGAAAAAGGCTAGCAGTGCCGATATATATATATATATATATATATATATATATATATACACACAAAAGATATACAAAAAGGTTGTTACACGGGAGTATAAGGCTATGCAGGTATACATAACAAAATAATATTTAAAAATAAACAGGAATAACATAAACGAAAGATAACAGACTTGGGATACATGACCGAAGGGTCTGATTGGCGGAGTTCCTGGAAACAATGGGAAGGTCCTTATGCTGGGCATATCTCTGAGGATCTGACAAATTGGATCTTGGGAACCCCAAATGATAAAGGATCCCTCAGTACACACCTTCTCCCTGCCCCCTCTGAGGTCATTTGGAGAGAGGTGCGTTGGATTCGTACGAGCTCTGTAAATCATAATTCCCCATTTCAGTCATATCTCCGCACGAGGTCTTCCAATTGAGAGTATTTGCCCGTCATATTACTGGTCATGACTTTATCTATTCATTGATATCCAACATGTCCCGGAAATTATAACCAGGTATGAGAATACGCAGTTTTAAGGATTTCCGTGGCCCATACTGAAATGTTTGTGGGTGCGTTTATTCAGCTGGGCAACCCAACTCTAAAAATATATTTCATATCGGGCTAGGACCTACACACACCAAATATCCTTTATTAAAAGATTTCCTCTGATGTCGATTTTGCAGCCAGGATGTCTATGGGAAATATCTAAGGTGTCAATCCACAGCGGCCGGGGGTCAATTAGCATTCCCCTGTCACTAGAAAGTTTTATTGCCATTGGAACAAAGGATTTCCTGGCTTCTTGTACATCAAAAGACCTGGGCCAATGCTAGGGGTGAAATTAATATTGAATCCACTCAGCTTTTCCAGGGCCCTGAATGGCAAATTGATATGGATAGTTGGGGGACTCTTTATCAAATCTCTATATCACAGCAACCAACCACAGCGCTGCTTTCATTTTACCTCAGCAGTGTAAGAAATGAAAGCTGAGCTGTGATTGGTTGGTATTGGCAACAAAAATTACAGGGGAAATCGGTGAGTTTTCGATTTTTAATTACGCCAGTATTCGTTGCCTGGTGCTGAAGAACGCTCATGCAAAATTACACTCAAATCGGGCCGGAGCTGTATATTTGTATATGACACAAACAGATTTTGCGTTTTATATATAAATGGTTTAATGGGCACTGGTCAAAAATCGCCTGGTAGTTATTGCTAAATGTTTGACCCCACAGAAGACAAGTCATTACCTAATTTCTAGTTAAAATTCTGCAACAACTAATTCCCAGAACATTTAGCATATTGTTTACATTTGTGAAACTGCTTTATATAATATCCGGTAAATCTTAAAAAGACTTAAACATTTATTTTGCAATGTTTAACTCTTAGGGCTCATGTCCACGGGCAAAATAAGAATTAAAATCCGCAGCGGATTTTAACTCTTCTCCTGCCCGCGGATCCGCACCCCATAGGGATGCATTGACCACCCGCGGGGTAGATAAATACCCGCGGATGGTCAATAAAAGGGATTTAAAAAAAAATGGAGCATAAAAAAATATGGACCATGCTCCATTTTCATGTGGGAGACAAAAATCGGGATTTACTCACACACTCCGTTTCTTCTCTTCGCGCGGCGCCATCTTCTCTCCGTCGCGGACGGATCTTTTTTCTTCGGGACGGCGCAGGCGCGGGGCACGTCACCGACGTCATCATGCGCATCCGCCGAGCCGAAGAAAGAAGATCCGGCCGCGACGCAGAGAAGATGACGCCGCGGCGAAGAGAAGAAACGGAGCGGATGGGAGGTGAGTTTATTCTCATTTATTCCTATTTTCAGCGCTCATGTCCGCGGGGCAGGAGGGACCCGCTGCAGATTCTCCATGTAGAATCCGTAGCGGGCCTGATTTTCCCCGTGGACATGAGGCCTTAACATTTATTTGCCTGCTATCTTGCTTAGATTTGAAAAATCTTTCATTACATCTCCCCTTTATATGACTGACTTATGACAGCTCTGACTGCACATCTATGTTAAATCTGGATTATACCAGTAATTTCTGCAGTTATGATTCAACATCCTATTCAAATTGAAGCCCCTGGAGCATTGAATATATTTGGTTAATTCCAGTTTTACTGGTAGAAAAAAAGTGAATGCCAGGAATTATTCCACATAAATTGATGGTGGACAATTAGAATAAAATGGACACCACACAGAACTATACCTGAAAAGATAAATCTGAGTTTCTGCAGAAAGACTTGGAACTTTTTAGGAAACTGTTTAGTGGTAACTATATAACATTAGTGTGTATAAAATAACAGTGAAATTCAATCCTGATTATAATCAGATACCCTTAGGGGATTGTGCAATCACAGACTTGTCTAAAATGAAGTCAGTTTATCAGTTGACTACAACAATTGTTTATATCTTTCATTACAAAGGAAATTTGAATGGCAATCACAGCAGCAAGTTCTGATACTTTCAGCACTCAACTATTTGCGCTGGCTCATAGAAAGAGGCCAGTGCAGATGGGGACCTCTTCTTTGACAAACACATGCTACCTGTCAGGTTACGCTGCTAGAATCTGTTGTTCTATATGGGTTTCCAGCAGCACAGCTTCACGGGTGTGGGATAATTGAGTTTTTCCAGCCAGCCAATTCACCTGGTCTGCTGCTCATTTATACCAGCCCCCTACTAGAGAATGCTGTTTTCCTAACACTCTGGTGTTTGCTCCATGCTTGGTGTTTGTGTTTATTTGTGTGAACAGTGTCATGTTCTGTATGTCTATGCAGGTGGTCAGACATGAGGTGTTAATAGGCCTGTTCTGTGTTCTGTATGTGTGAATGGTGACGTATCCTGTCTGTCGGTGCAGGTGGCTGGACATGAGGTGTGGACAGTCCTGTTCTGTGTGTGTGTAAACAGTGATGTGTTCATTGGGTCTGCGCAGGGGGTCAGACAAGGTGTATGAACAGTCCTGTTCTGTCTTGTATGCAAATCTCTGGCGTGTTGGTGTGAGCTGTATCCTGCCCTGCTGTGGATCGTTTGCAATCTAGGACAAGGTAGGTCCCTAGGTTCCAGCATGGGGCCGTCCCATACAGGACGATCGCCCTGCATGCAGGCAGGTTTCACGTAGTAGTTGTCTTGTGAGAGTATGGACCCACGAGACAACAAGGACTCTTGAAACAGGCTTATGAGCTTAAGTGACTTGGCTAATTCACAAACAAATACCTTGTATACTCTATAGCAATTCCATCTGTTATGTGTGCAGGCAGGAATTGCACATGTTTTGGTCATCAGTTCATGTTGAAGGTAGTAGTGCGAACTGGTTTGTGCCTCTACCCTGGGTGAAAGCTACATACTTTCAGTAAGTGCTGGTGTTTCTTTCCTTTTCCTTTGTTAGTCTTTTTACAGTTGATTTGTGGTGTTTGGTGCAATTCTCCAGGTGCTCTCTTAGGGATAGTCAGGTCCCAGGTGAAGACCGTGGGGCTGTCCTTATCAGGACACTATCACCACGCTCAGGCAGTGGGATCCCATCTCCCTGACTAGCAAGGGATATGGTATTTCCATCTTCTATTGCCTGGAGTGGTGTAGTCTGTTTCAGCATAAGTTTTGTGTATGTTTTTGTGTTTCAGTGTGAACACCGCCCTGTGTCCATGCTGGCCGTGGTGCTCTAGTGCTATACAGACATGACATATCCTGTCATGGTGCTAACTGTGCCATAACTTCTGGGTTTGTGATACACCTGACGGCACATGCACATTTCACTCATCCCTTCTGCTGTTTAGCTACTGGGCAGGCTAAGATCATTGATAGTTCAGCAAGCCAGTAACTTTATTAGTTTGGTTTTGCTTTTGGACTGGCTGGGATGGCTGTCAACTCAGCCAGTCAATTAGATTGTTGTGGTGCTATTTAGTCCAATTCCTCTGAACACAGGTTGTTGGTTATAGTGTACTGGCAACACGGTGCCAGAGATCTCTGAGTGACGTTCATACTAGATTATTTGTATTAGCGTTTTAGTCTGCTTTGTATCTTAGGCTACTCATCATATTAGATTTAGTGTACTTGTTGCCAATAATTTAAAACTAGCCTCTGTTCTCTCTTCCGTAGTGACGTCACCCTTTTCAGGGCACATGCTCTGCTTGAGAGACATGTCCAGGTTGAGTAGTTTTGATTGTTTCTAGTCCATGAAATCGTCTGTATCTTAGTATACTCAGTTTAGCTATACCAGTTTGCCTTGTAAGACTTGTATTACTACTTATTAGTTACACTCCGTCTTTAAAACCAAAATTTGTCGCCTCGGTTGTGCAAACTAGTCGATCCAGACATAACACTACCTCTTTAAGTGGGAGGTGAGTAGTGCTATTTTTTATATACAATGTTTCCTTCCCCACTACCGCCAATATTAGAGGAACTTGCAAAACCCCTCTAAGACTAGATTGCTGTGTATTTATGGCACTGTAGAATAAATAAATTTGATGTAAATGAAAACAGAAACTGAAAACATTTTGTAGCACAGCAACAAAAAATATATTCCACATCAGAGGTGTTCAATGTGAGCCTCCTTTGCTGCTTTACTCACATTAAGCCTGTAGTTAAGTTCCTGCCGCACACATTGTAGCGATTGACTGATGAAATAGCTTCTGTGATGTGTACTTGCAGACCACGCTTGTTGGGTGGTAAGGTGGGCAAGTAGACTCTAACACTCCCCCAGAGGAAAAAAATCACAAGGCATAATGTCCGGGAAATGTGGAGGCCAAGAAAAAAGTTTACTACCATCACGACCTACACGGCCAATCCATCTGTTTGGTTGTCACCTATTGAACTCACCTCTGACTTCATTGTGAAAATGGAAGGGTGCCCCATCCTATTGGAAGATGAAATCTGGGATTTCCTGTTACAGAGGCCATAGTCCAGATATAGTATGTCCAGATATGAAATCCCTGTGATTGTTTCCTCATTGAAGAAGAAGAATGGTCATACACTTTCCTACAGGTTATAGCGCAAAACACATTCACCTTGGAGGAGTCATGCATACACTTCACGTAGACAGGTGAGTTTTACCACCCAGATTCTGACATTACGTTTGCTAACTGTTCCCCAAATGTAGAGAGTGGTTTCATCACTAAACAGTAAAGATTCTATGAAACTATCGATTTCCATTACAGTTTGCATACTCTCACAGAAAGAAAGTCGCTTCACTTTGTCATCTGGTTTCAGGGCGGGTAACAATTGCAATCAGTAGGGAAAACACCGCAAATGTTTGCACAGAATCTTCCACACAGTCGGCTGCGGGGCATCCAATTCTCTGCTGGCTCTGACAGTAGATTTCTGAAGATTTCATGTGAAACTTGCATGGACACACTCCACTGTTTCCATGCTTACTGGTGGACGGTTGGATGATTTTCACTTACAGATGCAACTTTTTCACACAAAATGGTCTTCTATTTCCGTTGGCCGCCATTTTGTCTCATATATCCCTAGCGACAAAGACAGCAGAATAACATTTTTGGGAAATCATTTAGCAATATTGTCCAACGGTCCTTGTTGACCATAGCAACCAATCACAGCACAGCTTTCCTTTTACCTTGTCAGCTTGAGAAATAAAAGCTGTGCTGTGATTGGTTGTTAAGGGTTATGGGCCACAAGAACAGTCTTATGTTGGACAGTTTTGCTAAATGAAACTTTTTGAGTTTCTGTTTCCATTGATATCAAATATATATATCTGGGTGTCATTAAACGGGAGTTATGGGGTTCAAAGATCATTTGTATAATTTTCTTTTTACAAACCACCATTGAAGTGACTAGGAGCTTTACCTGCAATACCACGCTAAGCCACTACACAATGTTCAGCAGTATCTGCTTCCTGAGCTGTACACCGTGACAGTGACATGGTGAACAGCTGATCGGCGGAGGTCATGAGCAACAAGGTCCCCACCAATCAGCTACTGATGACCTATCCTGAAGACTGGTCATCAATTTTTTAGAGCTGCAAAACCCTTTAATGTGCAGTGCTTGGTATAAAGATGGCAAGACAAGAAAACTAATGTCAACACAAGTTCTGCAAGCACTGAACTAATAAGGTGTACCTAGAGACTCTGAAGCCAGCAGGATTGCAGCTGTGGACTTTAACATGGGAAGTAATTTAGTGTCAGCGTAATATATATAATGTATTTGCAAAGTTACTCAATTCCTTATGTAGAATTACTGTACATGCCGTCATTGGTGGGCATTTGCTTTCCTCCTGGCCAAGTCAGACCCTAGTATGGTAGTGCTGCAGGTAATGACATTAGGCTTGTCCTCTAGTTTGAAGAATAGTGCAACATTTTAATAACTGAATTATCAGATGATCATTATTTTAACACAAACAAATGAAAAGTTTGACATTGAGAAACAAACGTTTCTATCATTGCTTGTGCACAAGGCAAGAAAATGTAAATTGCATTAAAAACATTGAACAAGGAAGCAGTCTTATTATTATTATATAATTTATGTTTATCAGGCTAAATTCACAACACATTTGGTGCTTACATTCAGTTACACTAATCCTGATGAACAGACATATCTGATTATGGTTGACAGTGTTACATATATATAATGTAGTTGGGGCTGCAGGATCCTGACTTAGGCCGCCTGCACACGGCAGAGCCGGATTCCACATGCGGAATCCAGCTCTGACCTGTCTGGTGACCCACGTACCTATCTTCTTTCTTCATAATCTATACTGCGAATGGTCCGCATGGCTCACCATAGGTCATATGCAGTACTATTTTTTTTCTAAACTCCTGCTCTTCCTGCGCTGTCGCTAGGTGATGATGCGGGTACCTGTGACCATTCTATAATTTCAATTGCGGAAGGGAGGTGGGTCGGATGGCTTCCATTGACTACAATGGAAGCCGTCCGCATGGAATCTGCAAAGAAATAGAGCATGCTGCGATTTTTTTTCCCACGAGCGAAAATTCGCAGTCATCTCAGCGGATATGCGGATGCTCTATTGGTTTTTAAATTTGTGCAGAATTCCACGGATGATCCGCACAGCAGATTCCACAATTCAAACTCCCTTGTGTGATAGATTAAAACGAGCATTTGTATACTTATGCGTGCATGAGAGCAGCTGTTTTGCGGAATGAACATCTGCTTGCATATTGCACACTAAGGGTGCCCACCCACTAGCGTTTTTTTACTGCGAAATTCGCAGCGTTTTTTTTTTCTGCAGGGGTCTATGGGACATGCAAAGCTAAAATCGCGATCGCACAAAATCGCGATATCACGGTAAATCGCGATTTTGCGCGATCACGATTTTTACATTACAAGTCCCATAGACCCCCTGCAGAAAAAAAAAAACCTGCAAATTTCGCAGTGAAAAAAAACGCCAGTGGGTGGGCACCCTAAGGCCTTATTCACATGAGCGTTTTCTCGCAGTTATTAGCCACAGAAAACGCCACCAGAAAATCGTGACCATGTAAATCATTGGATTCTAATGCATTCATCTACATGGGCGACTGAAAATTGCCAAATCGCCAGTGATCTTTTGACGAGGTTTTGGGATTTAACCCTCATGGACATAAAAACATGCTTCCTCTAGGGATTAAAACCCTGCTGACTCTAAACTCTGGAGCTGTCATTGGGAAATGAGAAGCCCCCATCTGGTCAAGAGATCGTTGGTATCCACCAGACACCGGCGATCGCATTAAAGTCAATGAAAAGTTTAAAAAAAGTTTCAGCTCCCCTTACGGATCGGATCAAAATTAATGTTAAATTTGTGTGTCTCCTAAATGGTTAAAAAAACAAATGTTTTTCAAATATGCATCCAGAATAAGGTAAACAGATGGAAATATATACCTAATCAAAAATGTGTACAGTATGTTGGCACATATTTGAGATATTGCAGTTGAAAATGTGAAAGAACAACACAGTTTTCAAAATTTTCCCAATTTTGGCACTTTTAATAAGTATACATAAATTTTATCGCTCTATTTTTACCACCTAAACGAAGTACAATATATGGCAAAAAAACAATATCAGAATCACTTGGATATACGAAACCTTTACAGAGTTATTCTATGTCAGGGCTTAGTCAGACGGGCGTTTTTTCGCGCGATTTGCGCATGCGTCCGGCGATTTTATAAAACCATTGCTTTGCAATGGTATCAGACACATGAGTGCTTTTTTATGCACTCGTCCGATAAATTATATCGCACCTATCTGCGATCTGCGATTCCTGTTCTCTTCTCTATATGCGCTCAATGGGGCCGGTGGCAGCAGCGCCGACCCCATTGAGAACACATAGTAGACAAATCATTCTCCTCTGCCACAGCTGTAACAGCTGTGGCAGAGAAGAATGATGTTTGCCCATTGAATTCAATGGAGCCGGCAATACAGCCGGCTCCATTGAAAGCAATGGGCTGCCAGCGAGTGCACGAGGAATTTTCGGGAAGGGCTTAAATACATAAGCCCTTCCCTGCAATTCATCCAGAAATGTGTAAAAAAAAAACAAAAAAACATATACTCACCTTGTCCCTGCAGACGGAGTTCAGCCGCGGCCGGCGGCAGTTCTCCTGAACTGCTGTCTGTAGTATTCAGCAGCCGGGGATTTAAAATCCCCGCCTGCTGAATGAACTGCCTCTGATTGGTCACAGCCTGACCAATCAGAGGCAGCTCTCACTCACAGCCATTCATGAATTCATGAATGGGTGAGTGAGTGCTGCCTCTGATTGGTCAGGCTGTGACCAATGAGAGGCAGCTCTCACTCACACCCATTCATGAATTCCTGAATGGGTGTGAGTGAGAGCTGTCTCTGATTGGTCAGGCTGTGACCAATGAGAGGCAGCTCTCACTCACACCCATTCATGAATTCATGAATGGGTGTGAGTGAGAGCTGCCTCTGATTGGTCAGGCTGTGACCAATCAGAGGCAGTTCATTCAGCAGGTGGGGATTTTAAATCCCCGGCTGCTGAATACTACAGAGAGCAGTTCAGGAGAACTGCCGCCGGCCACGGCTGAATTCCGTCTGCCAGGACCAGGTGAGTATATATATATTTTTTATTTTTACACATTTCTGGATGAATTGCAGGGAAGGGCTTATATATTTAAGCCCTTCCCAACAATTCATCGCGAGATCGCCCGCAGCGCATTGCTTTCAATGGAGCCGGCTGTATTGCCGGCTCCATTGAATTCAATGCACTGGACAGCTCCGGCCCGTTTCTATTGAAACGCGGCTAGGAGCAGTTTTTTCGGGCAATTTTTCGGCCCGGTCACGCGATTTGCGGATGCGCATCCGTCATACGATCCGCAAATCGCGGGAAAAAACACCCGTGTGACTAAGGCCTCAAGGTGACACGTCAGATTTCCAAAATTTGTTTTGGTCATTAAGGAGCAAAAAGGCTTGGTCACTAAGGGGTTAACTAAATAGAGCCATTATGCCGACTGACACTCAGCGTCCTTTTCACATGATGCAGCCGTGTGAATGGACGAAAAAATGGTAATTCCTTTTGGGATTAGATTGCGGTAAATGCATCGCTCGTGTGAAGGAGGCCTAAATAAGATTACTTTGGCAAAGTGCAATGAGGAGCAGTGAAAATGATGACCTATTTCACCAGAACTGCCCAAACCGGACTGGTCTTTCAAGCTAAGCACCCTCTCCGGGAAGGGCAACCCCACTGCAGGAGAGAGAGCGAGAACATGTCCGAGACAGACTGGCTACAAAATACACAAGACACTAAATCACAGGAACTTTAGGAAATGAATTACATAGCAAACCCTCTCAGAACTACTAAATGCAGGATTTCTGAACTCAGGGACACAGAGTACACTGCGTGACAGCCAGTATACAGGACATATAACCGTCAACCCTTGTACTAAGGGTTGGTTTAAATACATTTACATGTAAACTGATAGGTTGACTGGGCTGAAAGACAACCCGGCCAGCCTATCTGTACCTGCACCTAAAGGAGATGTTAGTCCCTCGGTGTCCTGAGCAAAACAACACTGCACATGTGCTGAATGGCGCATCACATGGTCCGAGGCTGCCATGCTGAGGTCACCCTACACCCGTCACACAACTGTGGAAACTACCTAACTTGGTATTCATTTTTTTATTCACTGCTCTGAGAAATTGGCCTTTAAGACTGGGTATTTATAGTGAACTGCTATGGCCCCCAGAATGTAATAAAGGGAAGAGTCAATGTTACTACTAATAAGTAAATCACAACCAGGGGGAATTATGCAATAGGTGCAATACATTGTTTTTAATAAATATATATTTTACATTTAAGGCTTTTTTTCACATCGTTTTTCTGTCCATGAGAAATACACATTGGGAATATTCCCCCATGTACACCTCTGATGGAAGACTACAGATTCCACTGTATAGGCATGCAGAGCTTTTTCTTTCATCTAAAAGCTTGGCAGTTGAGCGCTGTTTGGTTCTGTCCTCCGATGGAGCCGTTCAGCAATGGGGATTCCCTTTTCCTGCCCCCTGAACAGAGCAGGAGAGAGGAACCCTGAGCGTAAGTGTGAACCCAGCCTTACTAAAGCAGGCCATAGACATCACATATAAACCGTCCAGATGGTTATGTATCAGATCTGATGTTTGAGCAAAAATATTTTGTGAAAAATTGTGACTGTCAACACCTGACTAAAAAGGACACTATATGCAATAGTATGTAATTTGCTTTATATTGTACCATAATTATCAGTTATTAATTAGATCTAGCACGCAGCTATTTTTATTTCTACATTAGCCAATAATTTTCAGAAAATTTTGGGCCAATGTAGAATTAGTACGAACATAGGCCATTTGAACTATTCTATTAGACTGTTCTGTCTGGCATGTGTTGAAGGGTGGGGTAGCATTTGGCAGAGTAAGGATGAGAGATGCAGAAAAGATCCTGAAATGCAGTGATGTGTATATCAAAATTGTCAGGGTTATGCTGCTTTTTGATGCTCTTTAGATATTTTTAACTGGCCATTAAAGATGAAGATCGATAAATATATTGATGTTATTGAATTCTGCTATAGGGTTCAGAAAGCTATAGGCAAATTTTACTCAACTTATTGACCAACCTAGCTCTCCTTCAGTGGCTTCCTTTGCTTTGCTATGTCTTAAACCCAACTTGCACAGCCCAAATACATCACCACTGATGGACAATTTTTTAAAGGATTGGGAATTGGGCCTAAGGTTAATAACTCCTAACTCAGTTGCAAACTTTTTTACATTCTGACTTTCACTATTGGCTCAGCTTTTAAGATTCATGCCTGCTACCTTCCCTGCTGAAATCCCTGGTTTCTAAGACATCTCCGACTCTGACTATACATTAGATCGTCACTTCCTGGTGTTGACCTTGATTATCCAGCCCTATACATCTATATTTATCCCCAAACTTCTGTCTGACATTCTTAGCATCACACTTTCCACAAGTTGGTCAGAACTCGGAGATGCTGCCCTGGGGATTAGGAAAGTCTTTACCTCTGTGAGGTTGATTAAAAGTGAAGTACCAGAAGATCCCCAAGACTCTGTGCCTTGGTAAGTCAGTGCCAAACTAGTTGCAGCCCAAGAGGTTTCACTATATTGTTAACTTAGATAACAACATCTATCCACATTAAGTATTGGGACACCCATCAATCCGGTGCTGTCAGGTAAAATGAGATATGCAAATTGTATGTGTGAGCATGAGGTATAAAGGAGAGTGTCACACATACATTTCCCAGCACAGAAACCATCAGAATGTCACGAGGTGAAGGCCTTCCAACAGGATATGATGGTGGTTATCACCTGAGCAAACAATCAGTGCAGAACTTCCAAAATCTACTTATAGCAATGTTATTTGGAAATGGAAAACACCTGATGTGTGTGCAGTGCTGCCACATTCAGGGAGACCTTGTAAATTGACAGAATGTGGACAACAAAGCCTTGTATGATCTGTGAAGGCATCACGCAGTTCATCTGCTGAAACACTCACTCGGGAGGTGTCACATCCAACTGTGACATTCATTAGCACCAGAACCATCCATAGGGAACTATATGTGAAGGGGTACCATGGATGAGCGACTGCATAGAAGCCAAATATTGCAGTAGTAAATGCACAATGGCAAATGCGATGGTGCTCAGAGAATTGTTCTTTGACGGTTAATGAGTGGAAGCAAGTGTTGTGGACAGCTGAATCACAGTACACCATTTTTGATCAGATAGCCACTCTTGGGTGTGGCAATTGCCTGGACAGCATTTTTTATGCGACTGCATCGTCCCAACAGTGATGTTTGAAGGAGGTCCTATTATGGTATGTAGGTCTTTCTGCTGGGAAGGACTAGGAACATTAGTTATCGTGAAGTCCACTCTCAATACCAGTGGGTATAGAGACATTCTAGACAGTGTAGAATTGCCTACCCTTTAGAAATCCTTTAGTGCAACTCAGTGTCTCTATCAACATGATCGAGCACCATGCCATACAGCATGCAGTGTTGAGGCTTAGTTCGAGGAGCAGAAGATCCACAAACTTCATTGGCCAGACCAAAGTCTGGATCTCAATGAATACAGCATCTTTAGGACAAACTAGAACGTTGTATTCATGCACTTCCAACACGCTCATCATCCCCCGCATCACTATCTGAAGGTCTCCTCGAAGAATGGAGGAAGATCCCTCCACATATCAATGCAAATTTGCTGGAAAGCAGTCATTGAGGTCAAAGGCGGCCCAACACTGTATAGAAAAATGTGAATAATATGAAATTTTATAATCTTCTATGTATGTCCCAATACTGTCTAAATAGTATATCAGTGAAATATGCATTGAGTCTGAAAACAGTTTGGCTACAGATGTAGCAAAGTTTAACTGGACTGTCATAACTTTCTAAGGGCTCATGCCCACGGCCATTGCGGAATTCCGCCCCAGGAGTACTGCGGTCGTAAACAAAACGCGCCCGCTGGCGATCATGTAAAAACGCACATTTTTCCGCAGTCTCCATTAATACTATGCTAATGGAGAGCTCCCGCGGTGTAAATCCGCGGGAAATAGAACATGTTGCGATTTATTTCCCATGGCGGAAATACGCGATAAAATTCCATGTGTTGGCATTGGCTGGTTAGGTTCAATAGAACCTAATTGATATGGAATTCCAGCGCAGATTTACGACGCAGGAACTGCGATAAAAACCCAGTCGTGGGCATTAGCCCTAAAACATGTTATCTTAACCCTTTCCAATCCACTGTCTGACATCTAAAGACATTCTGATTGAAAGCTGTACAGCTCTGAAGTCGGAAGACGTCCAGCAGGGTATTCTTACTGTATATTACTGGCTGTTTTGTTGTCGGGGGGGGGGGTCTCCAGCATGTCACATACCGCAGTATTGGCTCCAGCCAGTAGATGGTGTCATTGTAAAATGTCAGAAACAGAAAGCCCCCTAGGAAACCCTGAATCCAAAATTGGATTGCAAAGGGTTAACCCACTGAAAAACTATTGGTATTATTATCTCAAATAACAACAGCCATTAGAAAGCAATTGCAATGGTAAGTAAATTGCTGCACAGAACCTTTTTAGTAATGTGTTAAAAGTCAAGTTATACTTTACTACATCTGTACTACATCTGTGCATTAGCAAAGTAATGTCCTTTGTTTTAAACTTAACTTGCATTTTTAAAGGTGAAACTGTAAAATATTTGATGTAATTTGAATGAGTTGTACTTTGGGAATAGGTGTTCCGGGAGCATTATATAATTTATTCCAAGTACTTGAATATTTTTTTATGGCAAATGCTGTAAAAATTGCACTACAGACAGATACAGACGCACACATGTACTAATAAAATGAACTCCATTGTTGCTGGTGGTGGGTAATCCTTTCTCATTCAGGAGGAAACACTATCACGTCATGTACCACCTACACACATGAGTGTTATTTTGTTGGCACTATTAAACTTGCCATAAAGTTTCAATCTTTCAACAGCACATTTTTCACGTCCTAAAACGGAGTTATGTTTGGCTTAGAGTGCAGATTGGACCCTGTGTAGCTTAGTCATGAATTAGATGATTGAGAATATAGAGATCCAATATGAGCACATTGTATCTTATTGTTTGCTACAGTACAGAAATGGCTATTACTGTTGGGTGGAGGGGTAGTCAAAATGTATTCCTGAAGGCGTCTTTGTGCAGATAATGGGCAATAGCAGAACATGTGTTTTCCAAGGTAATAAGTTTTGATATCAATCTTATGCACCGTATACTGCATAGTCTTAATTACATTTATGGACCATGTAAAATACAAGATATAGTATAGTATACAGACACGGTTGAACACATTGGGGCACTTCATGACTTCATGTGCACCAAATTTACACTTTTCAATTAAAAAATTTGCAATGTTTTAACTTCGATATGCTGAAATAAATTGATTTCAAAAGCCTATAAGGCCTCCTTCACACAGGCAACAAAGTCACACGATTTTGTCGCGCTGCTACAATGCTACAAATCGCATGTAAGTGAAGCCCATGCTTTCCTATGGGTTCCTTCACACATGCGATGCTTTGTAGCATGCAACAAACTGACTCATAAACCTCATGGGTCCGGCGATATGCCCGTGACTCGTGAGATTTTGTAACCCATGTTTCTCTATAAAGCCTTTCTCTCTCTTGCATTGCATCGCACAAAAACGCTATCTTCGTGCAGTGCCATGCAACTTTGACAGTAAGAAATCCTACTGTCAAAGCTTATTCTAAGCCCTAGCTGCAGAAAAAACCCCCCACATACATCACCTTCAAAGCATTCTTCAATGCCGCCATAGTTTCTCCCCAGGTCCCAGGAATGCTTCTCTTCTTCATCTTCTGGCTGAGGATTTTTCCTTCTGGAAGCGCTTGAACCAATCACAGCCATTCATCGATCGCTGTCTGTGATTGGCTAAGAGTCAGCCAATCATAGCCAGCGCTTCCAGGAACCAGGGATTTTTCAATCCCTGGCCAGAAGATGAAGAAGAGAAGCAGTGCTGGGATCCTGGGAGGAGCTGCGCCGGCGCCCCAGACTTTGCAGGAGAGGTGATGTATGCTTTTTCTTTTCTTCAGCTGCAGGTTATTTTCGGGGTAGGGCTTATATTTCAACCCCACAACCTCCCCGAAAATCCTCGCATGTGATGCTACAAAGTTGCACAACTTTGTAGCATCACATGCGACTTTGTAGCGCTACAAAATTGCAGTATTGCTGCGAGAAGACACAGCGATATCGCACAGACCAGTGATAAGATATCACTGCGATTTTCTGGCGGTGATGCCATGTCGCCCGTGTGAAGGAGGCCTAAAAGAAAAAGAAATCTGATTCATTTGCACATATCTTTGGCACATTCCAAGGATCAGATGCAAGAAAAGACCAACATGTCATATTCTTCTTTTCTACAGTCAGTAGGGAGTCAGGACACCACTATGCACATGTAATATGTTGGTGGGTTTGGATGACTTTTATCTAATGTTCACAACCAACTTTAGACTTTTTCAAAGCTCTTCAACAGACCAAGACTCTTCAGCCTTAAAGTGAAGTCATATCTCTACAATTCTCAAGAAATTGATCTACAAGGAAATCTAAGGTTCCATTTCGGAGATGCAAGTGACCGTTCATGCATGTTTTTCAATCTGTTGAAGCTTTATGGGAGGGTGTCCAAGAGAAAGTTACATTAAAAAAACTAATGTACTACAGTTTACTAGAAGTCATGTAGCGAGATATTTCTATCAAGTGGATAAAGTTCCATGATCTGATGAGACCAAATTGAAGATTTTGACCAAGAAAATGCCATGTTTGGCACAGCGCAAAGGAAACACCATCCTCATCTCAAAGCATACTAGCCGCAAGTTCATGCTATGGCTATATTTCTTTGCAGCAGGGCTTTGAAGGATTGCGAATGCAGAGGGTCAAATAAATAGCTTGTGAAGGGAGATAAGTAAAAATCTCGTTAAAAGCAAATAAAAAGGTTGTGAAGAGAGAGGGTCAAATAAATACATCATATTATTGGAAAATTATGGAGGAAGACCTTCAGAAGTCTTCAAGAGGATTACAATTTTGGAGATTTGTTTCCCTCTATTGTAGCAACCATGCAGTTAATATGAATATCGTCACTGGCATTAACAACCATTACATATAAAAGTAAAATGAAGTTTAAGGAGAATTTGTCACCATCTTTTCACAGCCCTCTCTGAGAGCAGCATAAATTAGTGACAGACATGCTGATTACAGTGATATGTCTGTTCTATGTATTTGTCCAGTAATTTGAGAGAAACTTAATTTTATCTGTAGCAGCACATACATAGAGGACTACAGGAAGCAGTCCTGCATATTCTTGAGCTGCAGCTAGCACCAACCCCGCCCTCCAGCTACTGATTTGACTGTTGTCTATTGTTGTGCATAGAGCTGTCAATCAATGCCCATCGGGTGGAGTGAATATGACTAGCTGTAGCTTGTGAATATTGAGTTCTAGTCCTTTGTGTGGGTGCTGCTAATAAAATGTAAGTTCATCCAAAACTACTGCAGTAGTAAATACTGCAGACATATCACTGCAATCAGCATGACAGTCAATACCTTATTATGCTTTTAGCAAGTGCGCAAAGGGATGGTGGCAGAGTCTTTTTAACAAAGCACTGCCACGAAAAGTTATATACTGTACTGTGCTAGCATTGATCTGACATTTAAGCGAGGTTTTGTGCGAGGAGCATTCTGAGAAGCCCTATCATCAGCATCACTCTAAAACCCTATTTATACTGAAAGATGATCGCTCAAAAATTGCTCAAATGACAGTTTGAGTGACAGTTTTGAGCGATCATCTTTGCATAACTCTAAGTAGCTAATTAGCTACTGAATAGCTATGCAGGCGGAGTGGGACACTGCCTCTATCCCTTGGCAAACAATACAGCTGTTTTGCATAAGCAAACAGCTGCATTGTTCTCCGAGCTTACAGCTCGCGTCCCACTGTGAGCTACCAGCGGGACATCAGCTGAAAGAATGTTATCAGCGCTGCAGACTGTGATAACAGCCTGCACCGCTAATAAGAGTTCATCGCTCAATTCAAGAAAACTAGAATTGAGCGAGGAACAAATCGTGCATGAAAACTGCACAATGTCTATGCACTTAGATGCAACGGTTATCACTCAAAAGATGTCTTTGATTGAATTTTGAGCGAGAATTGTTGTGTCTAAATGGGCCTTAAGTGTTGTCTGTTATGTTGATTGGCTTAGAACAGTTAACAGAAATGCTCCCAGACATGTCTTTTTCAGCTGGATGCATATATGTTATACTTCTTAATCCAGAAGACATTTGGGATTAGAAGATTCCTGTGATAACAGACCATTTAGTTTAGATAGAAGCTTGGACAGGCTGGAAGGAAACAAAAGGAGAGTCTTAATTGAATATGGCTCCCTAAAGTTAAGGCATAGCTATATGGGTTGCAGAGATCATGATTGCGACCAGGTCCCTAAGCTAGTGGGCTCAAAGGCCCCCTCATCACAGTCACTAATGCATCAGTCCCCTTTCTTCCATAGACCCCCAAGCTCTAATTAGCCAATAGAAACATAGTTTTTTTACTAACATTGCATATGTCTGTGCATATACTAACTCCTCCCTCATAGCAGGAAACATGGAGAGGAGTTGGGTTATGCACAGAGGTATTAGGTGTCATTAGGCTGCAGCATTAGTGAGAATGTATGTTCTTCTAGTTTTGCTGTAGCTTTGGGATCTGTGGATTGGTGCAGACACAGATGGGGAGCACTATTACCTTGAGTAATATAGAAGTGGGAACTATCACATTGAGTGGCACAGAGGAGGGCACAAGTACTTTGTGGGGGCAGAGAACAGCCCTATCACTTACAAGGGGCACAAATGAACAGTATTACTCAGAGTGGGTACAAATGACTTTAGGGATACTCACTTTAGAGATACAAATGAGAAGCTCTCGCACTTTGTAGGGACATAGAAGGTCATTGTCACTTTGTGAGGGCACAGAGGGCCCACCATTATGTTGGGGGCACAGACAGGTCACTATTGCTTTAAAGGGTCACAGTGAAATCACTATTAGTTTGTTAGGGTACTTTGAGGGGCATTATTACTTCTCAGTTGCACACAGTTGGCATTAACTTGTGGGGGGCACAAAGGGGGCTTATAAGTGTGTCAAGCATAAAGCGTGTACTAGTCCTATGTGGAGCACAAAAGTAGGAACTATTACTGTGGGGCACAAAGAAGGCATTTTTTTGGCATGCACTGTAGTGGAATTATTACTGTATGAAAGCACCATTGCTTAGTGGGGCACAAACATGGACACTATTGTTATGGTGAGGCACTGAAAGGGGCATTAGGTTTAGAAACAGGATGGAGAGTATACAAGTCATGTCTGCAAGAAGGCTTTATGGTGGTCTGGGCCTGGATAGAGAAAAAAAAGTAAAGCACACAATTCAAATCAGAGGAGACGTCACCTCTCGTTCACAACACAACTGCAAACAAAGGTGACAATGTTGAGGTGTTAATGGCAGGGCAAGTAATAGGTTCCATGACAGTAAATTGTCTTCTGCTAAGTGCCTGAAAATGGTCTGGACAGAGCCAGTGTTATATAAGGAAGGTGCCACATGTGTCTAAATGGTGTACAACAAATCTGTTGGTTATGCTCATGCCTGTTGGCAGATGAAACAATCTTCTCTGCTGTGTGGGCTGTCTAGAGCCTATGCAAAAAAATAGAAACTTTCTGACAGTGAGGGGGATCAAGGAGGTTGTGAGATGTCCTTCAAGGGAAGTGTTCAAACAAAGGCTGGACAAATATCTGGCTGGGATGATTTAGTAAATCCTGCACTGAGCAGGGAGTTGGACCCGATGACCCTGGAGGTCCCTTCCAACTCTACCATTCTATGATTCTATTCATGTGTGTGCTTACCCTCACATAACCACTGCTCCCAATACTTCCCAACAGCTTAGTCAGAACAGCCTAGATTGTGAGCAATTTGTCTAATTAACCATTCTCTTCACTTAGTTCAATTATGTACCCCCCTCTTCAATTTAAAATGTGAAAAATATTTGTCTTGTTTTGGCCACACATTATACACTATCCTATAATCTGGTTAAGAAAAACCTAACGTGATTATAATTTAGCCGAATCTTGAACTATTTCTTTCATTCTTCCTTGCCATATGTTCTACCCTTAAAGGGTTTTCAGCCCCTTTCAAAAAACAGTCCCAGGGTGATCTGCTGATTGTCCTAAGTTCCGCTCCAAGGCAAACAGCTGATTCCCTGGTGTAAACTGCAGCCAGGTTTTATTACATGGCAGCCAATCAGTTAAATGGTTGTCTTTGAAATACAAAGATGTCTTGAGCCTGCCAGAATTGATGCTGCTCGTACAAAATGACTCTCCATTTCAGCTCATAGAGGGGGATACTCCTCTTATAGGGTGTATAGCCACAGATTGTCTTCATGATATAAATTCTTTAGATAATATGGAAACAATATTGCTCTTAAAAATTTCCAACAGTGAATCATTGACCAAATGCTAATTACTCAGTTTGGCTACTGAAGTAAACTGAGAATGATTTCTGATTCTGAAATATATAATCGTAATAAAAATGTTGATAAATGGAAGATGGAAAGCGTTATGAGATTATCCCAACCAACCCTTAAAATGACCCACTGAAGTGCTATCCATCACAAAGAGCTTGTAAATGACATAGATACAATGATGTAAGAAGGTCAAGACATACCAAAGAGGCTAATGAACATGGGGAAGAATGAAGAGATAATGGAGTGTGGAAAATGTGAGAAGGAAGTTGAAAAGGGCAAGCTAAATATTTGCTGGCTACCTAAGAAACATATTGTGTATATGACATGAGTAAAGAATCTACCAAGAAAGAAGCAAGATACAAGTCCTCTACCCTTTTGTATCTACAGAATCTAAAGGTTGTTTTTGTGATTTGCTGCTATATACTCTATATTTATCAGGTTGAGCTGCAATAATAAAATGTCCATGGACAAGAGCGGCGCTATGTTTGACTGTAGGCTACAGTTTTACAGGGTTCCTATAAATAATATTTTAGAATTATTAAAGGGCTTTATCAAAAACATTTTATCACCTATCCATAGGAATAGGTGATAAAAGTCTGAGCGGTGGGTGTCTCGCCGCTGAGATCCCCACCAATCCCAAGAACCTAGGTCCCATGCCCCCTTCTTCTCCTCACTGTAGTTTCACTACAACTACCCACAGTGACATGGCGTTTGCATTCAGTGGTGGTTGCACATGCATGGCACTGCTCCATTCATTTCAATGCTTCGGATGGAGAAAGTCGAGTACAAGCGCTTGGCTATCTTCAGCAGTCCCACTAAAAATGAATAGAGTGATGCTGCACGCGTCCGACTGCTCCTTCTCCTCACTGTGGGGGTGCTTTGATCCCATAGTGAGGAAGAGGAGGGACACAGGAGGGATCCCCTGTTTTTGAGATCAGTGGTCTCAGCAGAGACTGCCACTTATCACATTTTTATTACCTATCCTGTGGAGTCATGATAAAAGTTACATGATGATACGTGAACATAAAATGTTTCAAAAGTGGTAGTTGTGAACTTCTAAATCTGCTTGGTTAGGTGATTATTTAAAGTGTTACTTTGTATTTGGAGCAGATATCTAATATAAAAAAGCCTACATGTATCTCTCTATTCGTCTGTCTTTCTCTCTCTTTGTCTGTCTTTTTCTGTCTGTCTGTTTCTCTCTGATATTCTCTCTATCTGTTTGTCTCTCTCGGTTTGTCTCTCTGTCTGTCTCTTTCTCTCTGTTTGTCTGTCTCTTTGTCTGTTTGTCTCTCTCTCTCTGTTTGCCTCTCTCTCTCTCTATCTGTCTCTTTCGTTGTCTCTCTCTCTCTGTTTGTCTCTCTCTGTCTCTCTTTCTGTCTCAGTATCGCTCCGTCTCTTTGTTTGTCTGTCTCTTTCATTCTCTTTGTGTCTCTCGCTGTCTGTCTTTCGCTCTCTTTCTGTCTTATTGTTTTTTCTCTCTGTCTCTCTATCGCTTTCTCTGGATCTCTCTATCACTCTCTCTGTCTGTCTATCGCTCTCATTCTGTCTTTCTATTGCCCTCTCTCTCGGTCTGTCTATTGCTCTCTCTGTGTCTTTCTTTTGTTCTTTCTCTGCTTGTTTCTCTCGGTCTCTCTATTACTCTCTCTCTTTGTCTCTATTGCTCTCTCTGTCTGTATATTGCTCTCTGTCTCTCTATGCTCTTTATTTGTTTCTCTCAGTCTCTCTATCACTATCTCTGTATCGCTTTCTCTCTTTCTGTCTGTCTCTCTATTGCTCTCTCTCTGTTTCTTTAGCACTCTCCCTCTGTCTTTTTCTCTGTCGCTCTCTCTCTGTCTGTTTCTCTATCGCTCTCTCTCTGTCTTTTTCTCTGTCGCTCTCTCTCTGTCTGTTTCTCTATCGCTCTCTCTGTCTGTTTCTCTATTGCTCTTTTTATGTCTGTCTCTCTATTGCTCTCTCTACCTGTCTGTCTCTATTTCTCTCTCTGTCTGTTTCTCTATCACTCTGTCTGTCTTTCTATTGCTCTCTCTCTGTCTGTCTCACTATCTCTTTCTGTCTATCGCTCTCTCTGTCTCACTATCACTTTCTCTTTGTGTTTCTATCGCTCTTTCTCTGAGTGTCTCTCTCTATTGCTCTCTCTGTCTCTATCGCTTGCTCACTCTCTCTATTGCTCTCTCTCTATGTTTGTCTCTCTATCATATCTCTCTCTATCACTGTCTCTCTCTGTCTCTCTATTGCTCTCTCTCTGTCTCCCTATCGCTTTCTCTGGATCTCTCTATCGCTCTCTCTCTCTGTCTATTACTCTTTGTCTGTCGATTGCTCTCTCTCTCTGTTTTTCTATTGCTCTTTCTTTCTCTGTTTCTCTTGGTCTCTCTATTACTCTCTCTCTGTCTCTATCGCTCTCTCTGTCTGTAAATTGCTCTCTGTCTCTCTATGCTCTCTCTGTGTTTCTCTGTCTCTCTATCGCTCTCTATCTATCTGTTTCTCTCTGTCTCTCTATCACTATCTCTCTATTGCTCTCTCTCTGTTTCTTTATCACTCTCCCTGTCTGTTTCTCTATTGCTCTCTCTCTCTGTCTGTTTCTCTATCGCTCTCTCTCTCTGCCTCTATTGCTCTCTCTGTCTGTTTCCCTATCACTCTGTCTGTCTCTATTGCTCTCTCTCTCTGTCTGTCTCACTATCTATCTCTTTCTGTCTATCGCTCTCTCTGTCTCTCTATCACTCTTTGTGTTTCTTTTGCTCTTTCTCTGTGTCTCTCTCTATTGCTCTCTCTGTCTCTATCGCTCTCACACTCTGTCTCTCTATTGCTCTCCCTCTGTGTCTGTCTCTCTATAGTTGTATCTCTCTATCACTGTCTCTCTCTCTCTCTGTCTCTATCGCTGTCTCTCTCTCTGTCTTTCACTGTGTCTATCGCTTTCTCAATCTGTCTCTCTATCGCTATCTCTCTCTATCGCTCTTGGTTGGACAGTGTATGGTGCAGTTTAGCAGTGTATGCTGCGTTGCTTACCAATGCTTCACTCATTCCAGCACATGCCTAAAGCACAGGAGCACCACCCATAGACTTAACATTGTAATTTTCAGCCCACCTGACAGGTCCCTGAATGTACTAAACTCACATTTAATTATTTTACAGCAGCGGTGAGCATGTGTGCCATCTAATGACACCAACATCATACACCAAAATTACAGCAAAGGGGTCAAAGTGTGGTGCAAGGAAAAGCATGTATGTTTATCTATATTAGATTTCAGTGAGTGTTGAAACTACTTACACCAAATGTAAGAGTATTACACATTTTGCCCAAAGATGACAAACACAAGTTAAGGTTGCATTGCACAGGCTCTTTTCACACTGTGACTTTCTAGTGCTGGATCATTCTGGGACCTTCTGTCCCATACTCTCTCACTCTTTGACCCTCTATCCCATGCTCTCTCAGTCTGTGACCCTCTTCTGCACTGTTTCAGTCCGTGACCCTCTCCCATGCTGTTTCAGGCCTCGGTCAGACGGGCGTTTTTTCATGCGATTTGCCCATCGCATAATGGATGCGCATCCGCAAATCGCGTGACCGGCGCTGATGATTCGCCGAAAAATCTGCACCTAGCCGCATTTATCGTCACAGCAAAACGGCTGTCTGACCTGAGTAAAATCGCCGTGCGCATCAAAAGGCGCATGAATCTTAGAACGGACGGAACTTTTTTGCACTTTTTTCGTCGTGCAAGTAATCATGCTGCAGCCCACTAGCAGGTGTTATAAATAGCTGCTAATGAGGCCTGTTCTTCATTCTGCTTCTGGTTCTTCCTGGGTGTGCGTGACATTACTGGAGCTGGAGAGATGTCGTCGCAAGATGATATTTTCTTTACCTGGTTGAGGATGCGTCTATCTAGGCTTTCTGCTCGCCTGCCAGAGGATGTGTTTGGCTACCTTGCTAGTGACCAATCTAGGGCTAGCGATAGTCCTGGGCCGGTCAGGAGGAGGAGAAGGACTAGGAGGTACTGGGTGCATCTGCTGGTGGAGCTGCGGGAACGTATTGGGATGTTTCACTCCCTGTACGCGGACCTGAGGCAGTACCCAGACAGGTTCACTGCCTTTTGTCGTTTGTCGGTCAGCATGCTCGATGAACTTCTGGAGGTGGTGCGTGCCGGGATTATGCACAGAGATACCAACACCTTACTCTGCGGTAAGTTCTCATCTCTCTCTAGGTCACATCATCTGTCGTTATCTTTCATCCCTTCCCCGTGTAGCCTTTGTACCTTTGTCTATATATGTTAGGGCTTATTCTGACGACCGTATATCGCCTCGTGTTTTTACGCCGAGCCGATATACGTTGTCCTTGTCTGCAGGTGAAGGATGATGGAAGAGCCAGGAGCATGAACTGAGCTCCTGCCCTTTCAACGCCCCTCACCACTATTAGCAATGGGAAGGGTGGTACGAGGGCGGAGCTAAGCAGCGGTACTTTGCTCCGCCCCCGTCTCGCCCCCTCCTATTTCAAATAGTGGGGAGGGGTGGGGAAGGGGCAGGAGCTCAGTTCCTCCTCCTGGCTCTTTCATCCTCCTCCCCCTGCAGACAAGGACAACGTATATCGGCCCCACCCCTTCCTGATCCATTTTTAATTATTGCTGTCCTTTGTTTTTCCACATCTTGCTGCGGTGTGTTTGACAGCACTTGAGTAGTCTGTATCAAGGGAACGTTGATGCAGCAGAATAATTAGCCTCAACTGTGTTCCACGTTGAGCTCCTCATAAAGTGATGGTGGATCTATCACCATTCTTCAAATCTTAGTAGTGCTTTGACGGCTTAGAAATAATTGCACGATCTTACAGCAGTAATACAGGCGTGAATTTTTTCCTTGATTTTGGCCTTTTTTGGCCAACCCTTGTTCTGCTGCCTTTTTTTGGGTGTTTGGGGGGGGGGGGGGGCAAGGCTCCTTGTGTTGGGTAAATACTTTATGTAGCGCCTACGTTGTTTGGGCCGAGCATGAGCTTACCTTTGGCAGACGGTTACTATAGCGAACATGTTTTTCAAACAAGCGAAGAGGTAGCCGAAAAGCCAGCGCGCCAATGTACCATGTTTGTGATTGGTCTAAGTATTAGGCCTCCTTCACACGGGTGACACCGCATCGCTGCGAGAAAATTGCAGCGATATTGCATCGCTGCACTGTATGGTATCGCTGCGATTTTCTTGCAGCAATACCGTGATTTTGTAGCGCTACAAAGTCGCAAGTGATGCTACAAAATTGCGCGACTTTGTCGCCCGTGTGAAGGAGGCCTTATGTTTGTAGTCTGTTTGGTAAAATGATGCATTTCTATATATAGAAAGTTCATGTCATGTTGCAAAGTTCTAACCTTTTTTTTATTTCCCCACAGATTTCTGGCTACTGGGAATTCCTATGCTTCGCAGCATTCGCAATTCTTGATTGGCCGCTCTACCATTGGGGGAATTGTCAGGGAGACCTGTGACGTCCTTTGACAGTGTCTTGTACCTTTGGTGATGGCTCCTCCCTCTCGTCAAGATTGGCTGGATGTCGACGAGGGATTTATAAGCGCTGCGCAGTTCCCAAACTGCATTGGGGCGTTGGATGGGAAGCACATTCATGTCCTGAAGCTACCTAACTCAGGGTCTCAATATTTCAACTATCGGCAGTTCTTTTCGGTGGTCCTCCTTGCTGTTGCTGACAGTAACTATTGATTCCTGCTGGTTGATATTGGGGCCTTTGGAAGTGCTGCTGATGCTCGCATTTTCAGCACGTCCAGAATGGGTAGGCGGATGAGGGAACAGCAGCTTTGTATTCCTGCGCCCCAGGCCCTTCCTGGCTCGTCAGATACAGCAGCCCCATTTGTCTTTGTGGCAGATGAGGCATTTGGCCTGTTTAATAATGTCATGCGGCCCTTTGCTCGCAGGAACATTGACACCAGGAGGCAGGTCTTTAATTACCGCCTCACACGTGCCCGGCGTTATGTGGAGTGTGCATTTGGTATTCTCGCTAATCGTTGGTGAGTCTTACTAAGTACCATTCAGCTGGCTCCTGAGAATGTGTCAGCGGTAATTAGGACCTGTGTGGTTCTATATAATGTCTGCCGGCGACATGATACAGTTTTGAATGTTCCGCATCCTTTACCCACTGCTTTTGGGGGCGAAGTTTTGTAAGAGGCTGTGCAGTATGGAAGGCCAGCACAATCTGCTGTCCTCATCAGGGACCTCTTCACGGAGTATTTCCTATCTCCACAGGGAGCACTTCCGTGGCAGTTGGAACATGCTCGAGGACACCGATGAGCTGGTTTCTCAAGATTGGATTTTTTTTTAAGCTGGTTGTGCCCCCTTTTTTGTAGTTAGGTGATTATTGGCACATTCTCTTAGTTAGGGACTTGCAAGCAATGAGGATCCTTGACGTGGATTGCGAGCTTGTACTAACTTGCCCACCTTCAGCTCCATATAGGAAACGGCCTTTCAAAATGAGGCACTCTTTTAAAACAGTTAGCTGAAGTAGGGCAATGTAGTAAACCAATACCTCATTTGGGGCCCTTAGCCAAGGGAACCCCTTAACCAATTTTTTTTTGGTTTCCTTTGTTGGGCGGGGGGCTCTTGAGGCTGCAAATGTGTTCCTGTGGAGATTAGAGACTACAAACACCTAAGGGCTCAGTCACACGGGTGCATCGGCACCCGCACCCCGGCGCCGATGCGCCCGTGTGACTGAGAAGACTTTCCTGAAGATGGCCATCTCTCTCCAGCGCTGATGAAAGAACACATGACCGGCAATGAAGCCGGTCACATGTTCTTCCTTCCGGTGCTGCAGAGAGATGACCGTCTTCAGGTATGGCCATCTACTGGCTGCAGTAACATGGGCGCCGATAGCACCGATGCGCTAAACAGCCACGATGAAGACCTAGACCACATTATAATATATTTATACATGATATATAAATGAACTTGGATCAATAAATCTTTGAGCAAACCACAACTGGCAACAATGCGCATGGGTCTTACAAGGACCCTATGCTTTGTTGAGGGGGCTTATCTACTAGGGATTGATTATTTTTACTTATTAATTGTTATGATCGTGTGGGCAGGCAAAGCACGGGACCCACACGATCGTGACCAAAGGGGACGCACACGGGTCTCATGCAACTGGTCCTGGCTAACGGGAGGTAGAAATGGCCCTACCTAAGCGGGGACATTGCCCCAATAAGGGCAGCCCAGCAGTCTTCGGATCTGGGCCCTATCTGATCCTAGGAGCCACGCACCAGAACATGATGCATTCACATGCCACATGACAGACCCAGAATACACTGCATACAACATGCAACCACTAGTAACAGATTGGAAGCTGAATATAAATACCAGGTATTGGTTGACATTTTGTACAAGATGTTGTAAGCCAGCAGGTCGCTTCACGGCTCCTGGTTATACTGCTAGTCCCTACACTAAGCAGGAGTCCAGCAGAACCAGACACCGTTCACACCGCACGCTGCAACAGGACAGGACACAGATAGCAGGTCACACAGCAAACTAACACAAAACTGGCAGAATTTAAACGTACAAATGGACATGAACCAAGTCACACTGCAAACCTCACCAGACAAGCATTCATGACTACTCACCTGAGGGGCCATGCAGTGACTGACCAGGGGCTGGGTTTATATGTAAGCACAGCTCCAGGGGATTGGCTAGCAGACAGTACCACACCCAGCCAGCTCAATCATTAACCCTGAGAGTGCTGTGCTGCTGGAATCACAATAGTACAACATGTCTCAGCAGCACATGTAACATTAATCTTCTTTACTTTATTTCTGATGCTATAATTCACACAAAATACAAATTATGGTAGATTTGCAAATTCTGTATGATATTTAGATTGTGTACATTTAGACTAGACAGTCTTAAAATGTGTAATATTTATCATAACTTGTGCTAGATGATAGATTTGCTATATCTCTTAAGACACTTTTGTCTTATTTTATACGCTCACTTAGTTGGCTTAGTTTATGCCAATATTTTGCTGCACTTTGTTACATTAGAAACCTTGAACCTTTACCACCTTTCTCACTAAGCCAAACTCCTTTAACCTCTGAATGTCACAAGATGTAAGTTTGCGTCCTGGGAGGGTGGTAGTTAATGGAAATGGATGCAAACTTACGTCCTGTGGTTGGTATAGGCTGAGAACTGAGCCCAAGACATCCCACAGTGGGAGCCTGCTGTAAATGACAGCCTAACTACCATTGCAACATCAGGGATCACTGATAACCCCTCACATGCTGCGATCAATGTAGATCGCAGCATGTAAAAGGTTAACAGAGGGAGTGCATTTCCTCTGTGACATCATCGGCCCTCCGCTATATAATTGCAGAGGGCTGATGGGTTGCCAGGGCAATTGGATTTCAGACACTGGTGTCCGGGCCTGCCATTGCTTGTGATTGCTGTTGTGAGCAATAATGCATTGCAGTACAGAAGTACTACGATACATTATTATAGTGATTAGAGCTTTTATGGTTAAAGTCTCAAATTAAAAAAAAAACATTTTTCCACGCTTACCCCTCCTTGTATAAAAAATTAAAAATAACCCCACATACTGGGAATCATTGTATCAGTAACAACCTGTATAATGAATTGAAGATACTATTTATCCTGCATGACAAAAAACTTTTGAAAAACCTAAAAAAGAGGCAAAATGATTATTTTGTTCATTGACAAAAATTCTATAAAAGTGATCACAAAAAGCAAAATGTACCCCAAAAGGGTACCAAATAAAAATTACAGCTCGTCATGCAAAAAACAAGCTCTCACAGAGCTATGACCATGAAAATGTAAAATGTTATGGGACTTTGAATGCAATGATGTAAATAAAAATAAATATTTCCAAGAAAAAGGGATTGTATTCTGCAAAAGTGGGAAAACCTAAAAAAATAATATTTTGGTATCATTATAATCGTACCAGCCTGCAGAAAAAAACTATCATGTCATTTTATGCTGCATGATCAACACTGTAGAAAAAAAAAATAATGGCAAATTTCATGTGTTTTCTCTCTTTGCCCACCCCCCAAAATAAATAAAAGTTTTACAATACATTAGGGATCAGTCAGATGAGCATTTTTTTGCGCACTCATGTGCGCACAAAAAAAACCCCTGTTCCACGTATGGTAAAAATGTGTGCGACCGAAGTTCCGTGCCCATTGCTTTCAAAACAATGGGATGCAGGCAACTCCAGGCAATTTTCAGGGAAGGGTTCGAAATATAAGGCTTTCCCTGAAAATCATCCCTAGCTGCTATAAAAAATAAAAAATATATACATCACCTTTTGCCGCTGTAGGGGCTCTGGTGTGTCTTCTCTCTTCCATGCTGGCACTGCTCTGAAGCACTTTCTAGTGGTCATAGATTTAAAAATTCCCGCCTCCAGAAAGTGCTGGTCTGATTGGCTGAGCACTCAGCCGATCACAGGCAGTGCTCAGCCGTTCATTGAATTCAATGAATGGCCGAGTGCTGCCTCTGATTGGCTGAGTGCTATGACCAATCACAGGCAGTGCTCAGCTGTCATTCAATGAATGGCTGAGCGCTGCCTGTGATTGGCTGAGCGCGCATCCAATCAGACCATCACTTTTTGGAGACTGGGACTTTAAATCCCCAACCACCAGAAAATGCTGAGGAGCAGTGCTGGTCTGGAAGAGAGAAGAAGTGCCAGAGCCCCGACAGCAGCGGGAGGTGATGTATATATATTTTTTACCCCAGCTAGGGATGATTTTCGGGGAATGGCTTATATTTTAAGCCCTTCCCCGAAAATCACTGCAGGAGTTGCCTTCATCCCATTGCTTTCAATGGGAAAAGATTTAGATCCTCTGCCACAGATGTGACAGCTGTGGCAGGGGATTCCTTCAGCCCTGTCACAGTGCTGTCGCAGTGTTCAGTGATAAGGAGACTCCCTGCAGGGATTCTTTCGTGCAGCACGGACCTTGCCGCTGCATGGATGTCCTATCTTTTGCAGGTGTGAGTATTTTGCGCATGTAAAAGACGGACATGTGAACACCGCATAGGAAACCAATGGTTCTATCAGACTGGCTTTTTTTTGCGCTCATAGATGCGCGCAAAAAAACACTCATCTGACTTCGCCCTTACGGCGCCTACCCACTTGCGTTGCCGATTTTCGCGTGTGAAAAACGCGGCATTTCCGCGCGTTTTTTGCGCATTTTCCGCGCGTTTTTTGCAGCCCTCCATTGACAATCATGGGTGCATTAAGAGAAAAATAAGGAGACATATGCAACTGACAGTTCCTATGTGAAAAAACCCCACGAAACGGAAAAAAAACCCCAGATGGACAAGAACACATTCTATACTAATTGCTCTTGAGAAAAAACGCAAAACATCACAGGAAAAAAAATCGCAAGTGGGTAGGCACCCTTATATTGTAAAAAATGGAACCAATAAAATCTACAGTTTGCCATGCAAAAAACAAACACTCATACGGCCATGTTGATGGAAAAACAAAAAAGTTTTGCAAACCGCACACAATAGAGCCCATTAATTTCAATGGGTTCCCTTACATTCAGCATTTTTGTGCTACATTTTCATGCGTATGGGAAATTTACGCTACATGTTAGGTTTTTATGCACATTTGCGCACCCGAGGCAACATAGGAGTCTATGGGGGGTGCGCAAATGTATACCTCGTCCATAGGAAACTGCATTTAGCACTCCTGCAGATGAGTGTATAGATAGGTATATATATATATAATATATATATATATATATATATATATATATATATGTTTGCAAGAGCATGACATGGTTGCGCTGTAAAGGGATCGCATCCCTATAAAGTACTATGGCGCACAAAAATAGAGCATGTCACTTATTTTTTCACCCTATGGAAATCTGCCTACAAAAAAAGCTGAATGTGAAAGGTACCCAGTAAAAACAATGGGTTTTATTCTTAGCAGCTATGCGAGAGCGAAAACGTGCGCAAAACCGCACGTGTGGAGGAGCCCTAGGGTGTTTTTTTTCCTGCGGTCTTCCCCATTTTATTGCAGTTTTGCGGTGTCTTTGATGTCCTTTTTTAATTTCCTCTTAAGGGCGCCTACCCACTGGCGTTGCCGATTTTCGTGCGTAAAAAACGCAGCGTTTTTCCGCGCCTTTTTTCACGCCTTTTTCGTTAATTTCCATTGACAATCATGGGTGCATTAAGAGAAAAATAAGGAGACATATGCAACTGACAGTTCCTATGTGAAAAATTGCAACGAAACGAAAAAAAAAACCCAAATGGACAAGAACACATTCTATGCTAATTGCTCTTCAGAAAAAACGCAAAACGCAATTTAGCATCGCAGGAAAAAAAATCGCCAGTGGGTAGGCACCCTAAAAAGTACATTTTTAAAGACATTGTTTGCTTTACAGTAAATTCCAGTGATTTGAGATTTGCACCCTTGCAGGTAAAGCGAATTGAAAAAGCTACAAAATGCTGCAAAAATGCAATAAAAATGCAGAAACACCCTGGAAAAACTTGAGGGTGGGCAACGGAGGTGAATCTGTACACGGCAGTTTTTTCTGCCGGTTATAATATTGGCTGTCCGTCGTCTTTACCTCTACTTTATACTCACATGAATAAACCTGTTTCATCTAGTCAGAGAAACAAGCGCTAGCTGATGCGGGGGGCACAAGATGTTTGCCAATTGTCTTTTAAGCCTGGCCAAATATTTTATCTCTTCATCTGTTTGCTGTGCTTACTGTACATCAGAGCCGGCACTGCAAGGTTGGACAACATATCAAAGCTCCGAGTCAGAAGTTAAGATGTTTGCAGCATTAGACCTGATGAAGGAGGAGTAACTATCCTTAAAGTTGTTTACCAAGATTTGGGTTAAAGGGGTTTACCAAGTTATTCTCTATCCACAGGATAGGGGATAACATGCTGATCAGCGGTGGATCCCACCACTGAGACCCCCGCCGATCTTAGGTCCTCCTTACTGCACAGTGAGGAAAAGATTGAATGAAGCACTGGTACTCCATTCACTTTCAATGGGCATGCCGAGATTACCGAGCGGCAAGCGCTTGAGTAATTGTGCAAGCCCTGTTGAAATGAATGGCGTCCCAACGGCGCATGATCGGCCAGCGCTCTACTCGTTCTGACATCACTGTGGGGGGAAAACCGAACAACAGCGAACGGACCTCACCGACTATAATGGGGTCAATTTGCTGTCCGCTCAGCTCTCTGGCTTTTAGCCTGAAGAAAAAGTACTGCATGCAAAGCTTTTTCTTCTGGTATTTTCTGGCGATGGAACCTTCAAATATTTTTTTTCAAATAGAATATATATCGTCTAGTATTCCTCTGCTACTCATAATCATATCTTTATGTTTAGGACTGAAAGGCTTTTAGTAGAGATGAGCGAGCAAGCTCGGATAAGTCAGTTACTCGAACGAGCATCGCTCTTCTCAAGTAACTGCATTCTTGTCCGAACTTGCTCAGGGGTGAGCGGGGGATAGCGGGGGGAGAGAGGGAGATCTCTCTCACTCTCTACCTTGCTACCCCCCGCAGTCCCCCCGAGCACGCTCGGACAAGAATGCAGTTACTCGGGAAAAGCGAGGCTCGCTCGAGTAACTGACTTATCCGAGCGTGCTGGCTCATCTCTAGCTTTTAGTTGTTTTTTTTTTTGGTTGTTGGCATCGCAAATATACTTTTACATGTCAGAATTTGTGATAGTTGGA
Source organism: Eleutherodactylus coqui (assembly GCF_035609145.1). Classification (NCBI taxonomy): domain Eukaryota; kingdom Metazoa; phylum Chordata; class Amphibia; order Anura; family Eleutherodactylidae; genus Eleutherodactylus; species Eleutherodactylus coqui. The sequence goes on along the minus strand of NC_089839.1, from coordinate 73,674,636 downwards.
GGTCCGTACGTGAAGGAACATATATCATTGAAGTCTATGGGCATTGGATTTATACAACATGGATTTGTTATATGGGTATGTAAATGAGATCTATGGTTGCATGTGGTTCCCTTATGTAAAGGTCCATTTACACGGGACGATTAATGTTCAAAATTGTTCAAATTCCCGCTATCCTGCGGTAATTTGAACCTCTTTAAATGAAATTGTGAAATTGATCCTTGTGTCAAGCAGAAATTAAAATGATTAACCCCCATTTTATTTTAGAGTCACAACTAACTTGAAAAGCAGTCAAAAACAGAAAGTCATCAGCAGGTGAGGCTTTAGCAATGTATGTGTTTATGTACGTTTAAGATAAGATAATTGCTAGAAATGAGCGAGCGCACTCGTCCGAGCTTGATACTCGTTCGAGATGCTCGTTACTCGAGACGAGCACCACGCGATGTTCGAGTTACTTTCACTTTCATCTCTGAGACGTTAGCGCGCTTTTCTGGCCAATAGAAAGACATGGAAGGCATTAAACTTCCTCCTGTGACATTCCAGCCCTATCCCACCCCCCTGCAATGAGTGGCTGGAGAGATCAGATGACACCCGAGTATTAAAATCTGCCCCGCCCGCGGCTCAGCACAGATGCATGGTGACAGAGATCAGGGAAAGTGCTGTCTTGCTGTAGCTGCTATAGGGAGAGTGTTAGGTGTTATATTCGTCTTCAAGAACCCCAACGGTCCTTCTTAGGGCCACATCTGACCGTGTGCAGTACTGTTGAGGCTGCTTTTAGCAGTGTTGCACATTTTTTATTTTTTTTTGTATATCGGACGTGCAGACCATAGTGTCCTCAGTCTGCAGTCATTTTACTCAGTATAGGGGCAGTACTGGTGAGGCAGGGACAGTGGTACAGGGAAAGAGGTATACTGGCTATATAGGCAGTGGGCTTTTTCAAAAGAATTGGGGAAAAATACTATATTTGGGCTGCCTGTGACTGTCTTCAGTTTACTGCGTGTCTGCTGGGGGTAGTAGTCGCTAATTAATACCCAGCTAAGCGTTACAGTAGGCTTGTGCATAATTGTTTCCTGGTTCTGCTGTGCCCGTTACATGACCGCCGTCATCCCGCCAGAGGAAAACAGTATACATAATATACGCTGCATGCAGTGTCTGCTGGGGGTAGTAGTTGCTAAATAATACCCAGCTAAGCGTTACAGCAGGCTTGCACATAATTGTTTCCTGGCCCTGCTGCGAACGTTACATCCCGCCACAGGGAAACAGTACACATTATATCCGCTGCATGCAGTGTCTCTGGTTTTTCACCTCACCATTTTAAAAAATTGAGGCAAAATACTTAAGGCCTACCTTATTTGGTGGTTCAGCGGTTTCTGAAAAGCTACCCACGCTTGTCAGACCTGCTCGGAAAGGTGCGCTGGGTCAGCGCACATTTTCGCAAGTCTAACACGGACGCTGCCACCCTGCGGATCCTGCAACATTGGTTTAATCTGCCAGTGCACCGACTGCTGTGCGACGTGCCCACACGGTGGAACTCTACGCTCCACATGTTGGCCAGGCTCTATGAGCAGCGTAGAGCTATAGTGGAATACCAACTCCAACATGGGCGGCATAGCGGAAGTCAGCCTCCTCAATTCTTTACAGAAGAGTGGGCCTTGTTGGCAGACATCTGCCAGGTCCTTGGAAACTTTGAAGAGTCTACCCAGATGGTGAGCGGCGATGCTGCAATCATTAGCGTCACCATTCCTCTGCTATGCCTCTTGAGAGCTTCCCTGCAAAGCATAAAGGCAGACGCTTTGCGATCGGAAACGGAGGCGGGGGAAGACAGTATGTCGCTGGATAGTTAGAGCACCCTCATGTCTATATCTCAGCACGTTTTGGAGGAGGAGGAGGGGGAGGAGCATGAGGAGGAGGGGGAAGAGACAGCTTGGCCCACTGCTGAGGGTATCCATGCTGCTTGCCTGTCATCCTTTCAGCGCGTATGGCCTGAGGAGGAGGAGGAGGATCCTGAAAGTGATCTTCCTAGTGAGGACAGCCATGTGTTGCGTACAGGTACCCTGGCACACATGGCTGACTTCATGTTAGGATGCCTTTCTCGTGACCCTCACGTTACACGCATTCTGGCCACTACGGATTACTGGGTGTACACACTGCTCGACCCACGGTATAAGGAGAACCTTTCCACTCTCATACCCGAAGAGGAAAGGGGTTCGAGAGTGATGCTATACCACAGGACCCTGGTGGACAAACTGATGGTAAAATTCCCATCCGACAGCGCTAGTGGCAGAAGGCGCAGTTCCGAGGGCCAGGTAGCAGGGGAGGCGCGGAGATCAGGCAGCATGTACAGCGCAGGCAGGGGAACACTCTCCAAGGCCTTTGCCAGCTTTATGGCTCCCCAGCAAGACTGTGTCACCGCTCCCCAGTCAAGGCTGAGTTGGCGGGAGCACTGTTAAAGGATGGTGAGGGAGTACGTAGCCGATCGCACGGCCATCCTCCGTGACACCTCTGCTCCCTACAACTACTGGGTGTCGAAGCTGGACACGTGGCCTGAACTCGCGCTGTATGCCCTGGAGGTGCTTGCTTGCCCTGCGGCTAGCATCTTGTCAGAGAGGGTGTTTAGTGCGGCTGGGGGAATCATTACGGATAAGCGTAGCCGCCTGTCAACCGACAGTGCCGACAGGCTTACACTCATACAGATGAACAAAGCCTGGATTTCCCCAGACTTCTCTTCTCCACCAGCGGACAGCAGCGGTACCTAAACAATACATAGGCTGCACCCGCGGATGGAAGCATCGTTCTCTATCACCATAAAAAACAGGGGCCTTTTTAGCTTCATCAATCTGTGTATTCTATTCATCCTCCTCCTCCTGCTCCTCCTGAAACCTCACGTAATCACGCCGAACGGGCAATTTTTCTTAGGCCCACAAGGCTCAGTCATATGACTTTAGTAAACAATGTTTATACGTTTCAATTCTCATTAAAGTGTTGAAACTTGCACCTGCACCAATTTTTATTTTAACTGGGCTGCCTCCAGGCCTAGTTACCAATTAAGCCACAGTAACCAAAGCGATTTATGGGTTTCACTTGCCCTCTTGGTTGGGCATGGGCAATTTTTCTGAGGTACATTAGTACTGTTGGTACACCAAATTTTTGGGCCCTCGCCTACAGTGTAATCCTAGTAATTTTTATGGGCTTCACCTGCACTCATGCTACAGCAAGGTGAGTGGGGTTGGCCTACACTTTTGCTACATAAATGTAACTGGGGCCTTGTCTATACTGCAACTACTGAAATGTGAAAGAGACTGTTATCTCCCTAAACTGCTGCAATGGGAATGTTACTGGGGCCTGTCTTGACTGCTACTACTACTGAAATGGAACTAAGACTGTGCTCCCCCTATAATGCTGCTAGTGATATGTTAGTGGGGCCTGTCCTAATGCTACCGCTGAAATGTTACTAATTCTGGGCTCTGACTATACCGCTGCTAATGCTATGTCACTGTGGTGTGGAAACGGAGGCTTCCCAAAGACATGATTGTTCCCGAGGCCATTTCCCACCAACGCGGTTACTGCTAAGGTACATATTACCAGTCTGACTGGGGCATGCACTGTGGGCCAAAGCCCACCTGTATTGTATGTGACGTTAGCTCTGCTGAGCAGGGCACTGCAATGGGAATTATTTATGTACCGCCGGTGGCTTCCTGGGACCCACCTATGCTGTCGGTCCACACGGAGTTGTAACTGCATGTGTCTACTTATAAAAAACCCCAGTCAGACTGGGGCATGCAGTGTGGGCCGAAGCCCACCTGCATTTCATCTGATGTTACCTCAGCTGTGCTGGGCAATGCAATGGAAATTATTTATGTACCGCCGGTGGCTTCCTGGGACCCACCTATGCTGTCGGTCCACACGGAGTTGTAACTGCATGCGTCTACTTATAAAGAACCCCAGTCAGACTGGGGCATGCAGTGTGGGCCGAAGCCCACCTGCATTTAATGTGACGTTACCTCAGCTGTGCTGGGCACTGCAATGGGATTTGTTTATGAACCGCCGGTGGGTTCCAGGGAGCCACCCATGCTGTCGGTCCACATGGAGTTGTAACTGCATGTGTCTACTTATAAAGAACCCCAGTCCGACTGGGGCATGCAGTGTGGGCCGAAGCCCACCTGCATTTAATGTGACGTCACCTCAGCTGTGCTGGGCACTGCAATGGGATTTGTTTGTGTACCGCCGGTGGGTTCCAGGGAGCCACCCATGCTGTCGGGGGGCACACGGAATTCCCATTGCGGAGTTGTACCTGCCTGTGACTATTTATAAAAATATGAGGCCAGCGTGTGGCATGAGGGCAGCTGAAGGCTGCGCAAGGACACTTTTCTTGTGCGCTGTGGACAGTTCGTCGTGCAGGGGGGGTTGGGCAGCATGTAATGCAGGCAGTGATTGTGCTTTGTTGGAGGTAGTGTGGTGCTTAGCTAAGGTATGCATTGCTAATGAGGGTTTTTCAGAAGTAAAAATTGTTGTGGGGGAGGGGGGCCACTCTTGCCGCTATTGTGGCTTAATAGTGGGACCTGGGAACTTGAGATGCAGCCCAACATGTAGCCCCTCGCCTGCCCTATCCGTTGCTGTGTCGTTCCCATCACTTTCTTGAATTTCCCAGATTTTCACAAATGAAAACCTTAGCGAGCATCGGTGATATACAAAGATGCTCGAGTTGCCCATTGACTTCAATGGGGTTCGTTACTCGAAACGAACCCTAGAGCATCGTGGAAAGTTCGACTCGAGCAACAAGCACCCGAGCATTTTGGTGCTCGCTCATCTCTAATAATTGCCAGTTTTAGCATTTAGCAATTTTATATGTTCACATGAAAATTTGAGATCATGTAACTGCCATGGCAATTGTAACTTTCAGAATACATGTACGATGATTGGATGACAGCTGGTGGTGTCTGCTCATGAACAGCTTGTGTTACAGTGTGTTTTTCTATACTTACTTTTCAATAGAGAGCTTCAGAGAAGGAAGCGGATCTTTAAACGCCACTTGTCTGTTTCATGCTGTATTCTTCTCCGATGCACCATTAAATTTGGCATTCCTGACTGCTAAGGCTATGATACCCTTTGAGTATCACTTAAATTAGGTGGCTACTCCAACACTTACAGCTATTGGTAAGTATAGAATGGAATTTGGGGTTAATCATTTTAATTCCCTCTTGACACAAAGATTAATATAATCATAATTTCACATTAAGGGTGCCTACCCACTTGCGATTTTTTTTCCTGTGATGTTTTGCGTTTTTTCTCAAGAGCAATTAGTATAGAATGTGTTCTTGTCCATCTGTTTTTTTTTTTTCCGTTTCGTGGGGTTTTTTCACATAGGAACTGTCAGTTGCATATGTCTCCTTATTTTTCTCTTAATGCACCCATGATTGTCAATGGAGTGCTGCAAAAAACGCCGCGAAAAACGTGCAAAAAACACCGCGGAAAATGCGCAAAAAACACACGAAAACGCCGCGTTTTTCACGCGTGAAAATCGGCAACGCAAGTGGGTAGGCGCCCTAAAGGGGTTGCCTGGGACTTTTACTATTGATGACCTAACTTCCAGATAGCTCATCAATAATTGATCGGTGGGTTCACTGCTGATCAGCTGCTTGCCGAGCCTGCTGCCAGTGTGGACAGTGCTGGAAGCCGATATAGCTGTCAATATTGCTGCAGGCACAGCTCCCATTGAATTCTGTATGCCTGCAGTACCAAACCAGACTGCTTCAATATGGACAATTATATCTGCTTCCAGCGCTGTCTGCATGAAAAGCAGGCCCGGTGACCAGCTGATTGGTGAGGATCTTGAGCAGGAACATCTATCGATCAACTATTGATAACCTATTCTGAGAATGTCATCATTAGTAAGTCCTGCTCTGCCCCTTTAAAATATCCATAACTTGCTCTTCTATGCCTTTACTTTCCACTCTCTTTGATGAAGTTCTTTGAGCAGGTGGGGAATTAAAATCCCCACCTGCTCAAAGAGCTGCTTCTGATTAGATGAGGCGCTCAGCCAATCACAGAGTCACATTGCAGAGTCGGGGACAGCGCAGATGGGACGCGGCTGAGCCCCAGCAGCTGAAGAAAGAGGAGTATGTTTTTTTTTTCTTACACTACTTTGGCTTGTTTTTCAGGGAAGGGCTTATATTTAAATCCCTTACCTGGAAAACAATTAAGGTGTACCGGGAGCTGGATACCGCAGATGAGAGCTGTGGTAGGGAATTCTTTATCCCCTGCAGGGATGAAGAATTCCTCTGCTGTATCTGTCACATCTGTGACAGGTGCAGCAGGGAATTCTTTATTCCCCGCAAGGATGAAAAAAACATCTGCCGCATGTGGCAGATGTGTTCTTCATCCCCGCGGGGGACATGGCAGTGGCGGACAGGTTAGTATAGATATAATATATATATATATTTTTTTTACACTAAAATGGTTGATTTTCAATGAAGGGCTTATATTTAAAGCTCTTCCCTAAGAAGCAATTAAGGGGTGCTGGCAGATCATTGCCTTCAATGTAGCCGCCGTCAGCAACCGCGGCTCCATTGAAGGCAATGCATGCATTCCCTATGGTGCATGCATGTCCTATCTTTACAAGCACACGCCTGTAAAACACGGACATGTGAACACACCATAGGGATTGCATTGGTTGTAATTAGAGATGAGCGAGCACCAAAATGCTCGAGTGCTCGTTACTCAAGTCGAACTTTCACTGATGCTCAAGAGTTCGTTTCGAGTAACGAACCCCATTGAAGTCAATGGGCAACTCGAGCATTTTTGTATATTGCCGATGCTCGCTAAGGTTTTCATTTGTGAAAACCTGGGAAATTCAAGAAAGTGATGAGAACGACACAGAAACGGATAGGGCAGGCGAGGGGCCACATGTTGGGCTGCATCTCAAGTTCCCAGGTTCCACTATTAAGCCACAATAGTGGCAAGAGTGAGACCCCCCCCCCCCCCCCCGCACTGTCAGCATAAAGAACGATGTTAGCCCATTGAATTCAATGGAGCCGGCAATATAGCCGGCTCCATTGAAAGCAATTGGCTGCCGGCGATCGCGGGATGAATTGTCGGGAAGGGCTTAAATATATAAGCCCTTCCCTGCAATTCATCCAGAAATGTGTAAAAATAAAAAAAAATATATACTCAATTTGTCCCGGCAGAACGATGTTAGCCCATTGAATTCAATGGAGCCAGCAATACAGTCGGCTCCATTGAAAGCAATGGGCTGCCGGCGATCGCGGGATGAATTGTCGGGAAGGGCTTAAATATATAAGCCCTTCCCTGCAATTCATCCAGAAATGTGTAAAAATAAAAAAATATATATATACTCATCTAATCCCGGCAGACGGACTGGTCCCTGCGCTGAGCCAATGAAAGGCAGCAGTCACTTACCCATTCATGAATTCATGAATGGGTGTGTGAGTGAGATCTGCCTCTGATTGATCAGGCTGTGACTAATTAGAGGCAGCTCATTCAGCAGGCGGGGATTTTAAATCCCCGGCTGCTGAATACTACTCACAGCTGTTCAGAGCAGTTCAGGAGGACTGCCGCCGGCCGCGCTGAACTCCGTCTGCCGGGACCAGGTGAGTATATATATTTTTTTTATTTTTACACATTTCTGGATGAATTGCAGGGAAGGGCTTATATATTTAAGCCCTTCCCGACAATTCATCCTGCGATCGGCAGCAGCCCATTGCTTTCAATGGAGCCGGCTGTATTGCTGGCTCCATTGAATTCAATGGGCTAACATCGTTCTGCCGGGACAAGGTGAGTATATATATTTTTTATTTTTACACATTTCTGGATGAATTGCAGGGAAGGGCTTATATATTTAAGCCCTTCCCGACAATTCATCCCGCGCTCGCCGGAAGCCCATTGCTTTCAATGGAGCCGGCTGTATTGCCGGCTCCATTGAATCCAATGGTCAGTGCTCATTTAATCGAGACGAGTACCGCGTGGTGCTCGTCTCGAGTAACGAGCATCTCGAGCACCCTAATACTCAAACGAGCATCAAGCTCGGACGAGTATGCTCGCTCATCTCTAGTTGTAATAGATGCGTATTTTTGTGCGCGTGTATGCACGCACATAAACACGCTCGTGTGAAGCCACCTATAGGATTGACCCCCTTAATAGATTCATACTCCAGGCAGCCTACAGTGTGATACAGACTCAACCCTCAAAATATAGACCCAAGGTAGCCCCTGTAAATTAATTCAGACCGAAGACCCTCAAAATACAGACCCAGATCAGACCCCGTAAGTAAATTCATTCTGCAGACCCACTAAATACACTAAGTCCATGGTAGACTGCCCAAATAAATTCAGACCCCAGACATGCAAAATACAGACACCTTAAAGGGAACCTGTCATCACCTATGAGCCCCATAATCTTTGTTATGGGGTTCAAAGGTGGGGAATGGGGGCTCTGGGGAACTTTCCTTTTAGAAAGTGCCCAGACTCCCAAAATATAGACCTAAACTAAGCCCCCTAAATAAATATACACCCTAGACCCCATGCACTTGCACTAGTCTCATACTCCCCTCTGCTGCCTTTCTATTGCTAATCTCTTTTGCTTGAGGACTTTCACCTTTCATCTAAAGTCCTTCTGCAGGTCCTGACATCACAGCACAATGCGGTTTTATTGTGTCTTCACCACAAATGGCTCCCCTAAGTGCACCTCTAAGTATTGCAGCGTTACTCCAATGAAGTGGATAGGACTGAATCACAATATCGCACACAACAGGTGAACAGATGTGGTGCTGTTTTTTGAAGAAAGCAGACTGGTTTTTATTTAAATTCTTGACAATCCCTTTAATTTATACTACAAATCTGTATTGTATGCTGAAATTCCCTCTCATCGCAATCAATAATTAGGATCTTTTGAAATACAGAAGACTGGATTGCATAATAGTTTTTGGCATTTTTTTATTTGCCTATGATTGGATTTATTGGGCATTGTACAGTACATGAAATGTTTTTTTTTCCAGTTTTTTGTTCATTATGTCACAAACATACTTTTTAAAAAAAAATTTCAAACATTTTCAAAATTCTGAAAAAATGGCAGATTAATAATTGTGTTGTTTGATTAGATGCTGAAGGCAGTGCATTAGGAACTGATGGTAATTGATTTTCATCCAATCAGTTCCTGATGCAGTATCTACGACATCAAAATTAGAACAAAGTGATTTGCTACTTTTACATTTACCTGCATTGGACGCAGGTAAACTTAGGGCTCTTGAGATGAACGCTGGGACAGAGAATCCTCTGCAGCACAGTGTGCCACTATATGATGGTGCCAATTGTCAGGGATTTTCCTTCCTTGATGCCATGTCTCCATAGTATGACTTCCGATGGAACACTGTACAATTACTCTTTTGTTATATCTGTATGAGGAAAAAAGTGCCACGTGTGAGCCTAACTTTACTACACTGTCATAAGTAGCTGCAGAGTTTGGGATTTTCTTCTCTGGGGTGGGTACAAGTAATGGGATCTTGCGCTCCCCATCACATCATAATGTCTCCATTACACCATGAGCGATTATTTTTAAAGGGGTTATGCTGCTTTCACACTTGCGTTAGGGTCAGTTCAGGGTTCCTGTCTCTCTGCTCTGTTTTTGGCTGAGAGAAACTGAATTAAACAGGAAAAAAATGATCTCCCCCCCCCCCATTGATTTAAATGGCGTTTCAAAAAGATAGTAAGCAAACTGAAAGGCTTCTGTGTGCTTCCATTTTGCCAGGTTTCCATTTTTTTTTAAAGGAAAAATAATGATGCAGACTTCGTTTTTTCCCTATTCAAAGAAAAAAAGAAACCTAACAGAATGGAAGTCTTTCCATTTGCTTTCTTTCTTTTTGAAACCCCATTGAAATCAATGGGGAAAAAATAATCAATTTTATTCAGTTTTTGTCCTCAAAAAATGGAGCAGGTAGAAGGAAACTCTGAACTGACCCTAACGCTGGTGTGAAAGCAGTCATATCTAGACCTGAAGATTGATGACTTATCTTCAGGATAGAACTCCAAAAGTTATGGCTCACATAGAAGAGTAACAAATAGTGCCACAAAGGGTGAGTATGCCTTAACAGAGTTATAGCTGATCAAGGGGTGTAAGGTAAAGGCTCACCCGATGTTATTATGCTATAGCCATAACACTATTATAAAGTTTGATGTCACAAATTTGTGCGATCTGTTGCTCATGCAAACCAGTCCAGGGTAGGATGCCAACTCCCTTCTGGTCAAACCAGATGAACTATTAAAATGACCTTGGTCCACATATAGTGCAGGATCCAGCAAACTTTTAAATGTTTATTGTACTGAGACAAACAAAGAATGTGTTTCAGGAACATAGATTCCCTTCTCGAGCATGCGTGAAACAGGTTTATAATCATTAATAGAATTAAAATAATGCTAACAACAATAATAATATTAGAGGGGTTGTATAAAAATGACAAGTAAGGGTGGTTTCACATCTGTACTGGGGATTCAACCTTTCTGCTCCATTCGGAGAGCAGGAAAGGGGAATCTGCGCAACCGAATGGTTCCGTCTTTGGATGGAACCAAACAGCACAGTGCGGACCCCTTTGAATGAAATGGAGCTCACTTACCGCCCCCCTGCCCCGCTTTTGGGTGGAAAATAAAATCGCTTCATGCGGTACTTTTTGCAATGGAACCTTCAACTGGAGATTACGACACAGATGTGAAACCACCCTTAGCCAATATCCACAGGAGAAGGCATAACTTGCTGAGACCCCACTGATCTCGAGAACGGGAGCCCTTTGTCCCAGAACTTTCTGCCCTGTGTCCCTCTGCCTGCCTAAGTCCTGTGTCCCTCTGCCTGTCACTATGGAGGTCACTTCTTCGCCCACAGTAATGTCAGAATGAATGGAGTGCTGGCCGAGCATGTGTAGTCGTAGCTCCATTCATTTCAATGGGACTGATGGAAATACCCAAGTGCTCGTTTTTCGGCTATCTCAGCATTCCCATTGAAAGTCAATGGAGCATCAGCACGTTTGCACAACCAGCACTCCATTTAGTCTCCTCCTCACTGTGAGAGGTGTAGTAAGCCCGCCGTGAGGAGAACAGGAGTACCATGCTCAAGATTGATGGGGGTCTCATTATCCTGCAGATATGGCATAACTTATGATCTTGGTACAACCCCTTTAAACTTTTGACGGATCCTGCACTATATGTAGACCAAGATCATTTTTATAGTTCACTTGAATATCCGCAAGTTAGGTCATCAATAGCTGATCAGTGGGTGTACACCGCACAAGAACCCAGTCGACCAGCTATTCACCGGGCCGCCTTGCTACTGTATGGAGTTGGAAGCAGACAGCTTCTTACTTTTTGCACCGGCCCAGGATAGTTTTGCAGGCACAGCTCCCTTTTCTATACACTGACACAATGGCATTGGGAACAACTGGGATTCCAGGGAGCAGACCCCAATCACTCAGCTGTTGATGACCTATCTTGAGGATAGGTCATCAATCGTCCGAGTTGGACAACCAGTGTAAGAAAACAGATGAAGAATGTCTGTGGTTTTATGAAGGTTATATTTTGTTATTTTTGACTACATTATGCATGATTTTTTGTAGAAAAAAAATAACATTACATAAAATTGCATTTTTTGAAATGAAACAATGAAAACACAAGCATATAACAAGCACAACATTGCTAAACAAGGCAGCAGATGAATAAACCTGACCAATTACTACAAGCAGCCATTAATCTGCATAGTATTTAGCCTTTTACGGCTCTGCAACCTTTGATTGAGGTGACGCTTCAGACCTATTGATCCATAAAAGACGAGGAACCGCAGTGTTTAGAATAATCCCAGAGACCACTGTGAGATAATTTATTAACCGCTCACAGTTGCCAGCTGAGATTAGGCCAATTCACAGCCACTTAGTTTATCCCTGCAAGTGTGTTCTTGTCAGAAACGTTCCTCTTCTAAATTCCTCCTTTACCGGGGATGGCCCCATTCCATACGTGAGAACACCTGGCGACTGAGACAATATGCAAACCTTTTTAAGTCTTTGTTATTTATGTGTTTCATCTATGAAGTTGGAAGCAGAAAAAATATACTTGTAGGCCACATAATATGAAAAAATGTGAACATAAAGCATCATTCATAAATGGTGCAAAGGGAGAGAGTCAACACCAAAAATATTTGAATACATAAATCTACAGAGGACCATCCTTAGGGGTATGAGACCTGTGTGTTTCCACAGCACACACCCATCTTCCCCTTTGAAGGGGTCACCGCCATGCCAGCGCAACACACCACAAAACTTCACACTTGTTTATCGTTAACCTGATGCTACCATTGTGCTCTCAGACACACTAAGCTCTCATTCATGTGGTCATAGTTGCGCTCTGTATTATGTGCATATATTTTACGTGAATAATGCGGAGAGCTGGAAACGCGTTGATTTTCATGGGATCTTCAGACATACTTGAACATCAAGGAAACAAAAAGATCATGACAACAGCCAGTTAACCCTTTGCAATCCAATTTTGGATTCAGGGTTCCTAGGGGGCTTTCTCTTTCTGCCATTATACAATGGCGCCATCTGCTGGCTAGAGGCAGTACTGCGGTATAGGACATGCTTTAGAGGCCTCCGACAACAGAGCGGCCAGTAATAAACAGTAAGAATACCCTGCTAGACGTCTTCCGACATCGGAGCTGTACAGCCTTTAATCAGAATGTCTTTAGACAGTGGATTGGAAAGGGTTAACAGTACAGGAAAACTCAAAGTCAACAATAAAAAAATCGAAGCAGTTTAAGACTTCGTCTTCCTCAGATCAAAAATTGACTGCAATGGAGAATCAGGACCCGAAATAAAATGATAAATCGTGCTAGATCACACTGTAAAGTTAAGTATGGATAAGATCTAGAAAAACAATGACATAAGCATTGCAACAAAATGCCGGATACCCAACGCAATCATCTTTACAATCACTACTTACGGCTCTGAATGTTGGACACTGAAGAAGACGGAACAGAAGAAGATTGATGACTTCGAACTTTGGTGCTGGAGGAAACTCCTACGAATTCCTTGAAACGCCAAGAATACGGACAAAACAGTTCTAGACCGCATCAAACCAAAGTTTTTATTGGAGGGCAAAATGCTAAAACTGAAACTTACATGCTTCAGCGAGTTAATTCATTAGAAACTCTGAAAATGCTTAGAGGGGTCAGCGGTAAAAGAAGACCTGGTCAACAAAGGAAAACGCTGGATTGATACTATCAAATACCAACACCAACATGCAAATGATCGAACTGAATGACGCCGTACAAAACAGAACCGTGTGGAGAGGGCTGATCTGTGAAGAGTCCCAGAGTTGACCTCGACTAACTGGATAAACATAGATTCAGACATGCGTTTTTCATGTGTGTAATGGCACACAAAATAAATGTTTTGGTTAGAGATGAGCGAACACCAAAATGTTCGGGTGTTCGTTATTCGTAACGAACTTCCCGTGATGCTCGAGGGTTCGTTTCGAACAACGAACCCCATTGAAGTCAATGGGCGACCAGAACATTTTTGTATTTCGCCGATGCTCGCTAAGGTTTTCATGTGTGAAAATCTGGGCAATTCAGGAAAGTGATGGGAATGACACAGTGACGGATAGGGCAGGCGAGGGGCTACATGTTGGGCTGCATCCTAAGTTCACAGGTCCCACTATTAAGCCACAATAGCGGCAAGAGTGGGCCCCCCCCCCTCCCAACAACTTTTACTTCTGAAAAGCGCTCATTAGCATGGCATACCTTTGCTAAGCACCACACTACCTCCAACAAAGCACAATCACTGCCTGCATGACACTCCACTGACACTTCTCCTGGGTTACATGCTGACCAACCGCCCCCCCTCCCCCCCACAGCGCACACCAAAGTGTCCCTGGGCAGCCTTCAGCTGCCCTCATGCCACACCACGCTCATGTCTATTTAGAATTGCGTCTGCCATGACGAGGGACCGCAGGCACACACTGCAGAGGTTGGCACGGCTAGGCAGCGACCCTCTTTAAAAGTGGCGGAGCGATAGCCCACAATGCTGTACAGAAGCAATGAGAAATAGAATCCTGTGCCACCGCCATCAGGAGCTGCACACGTGGGCATAGCAATGGGGAACCTATGTGCCACACACTATTCATTCTGTCAAGGTGTCTGCATGCCCCAGTCAGACCGGGCTTTTTAATTCATAGACACAGGCAGGTACAACTCCCTATTGTGAAGTCCCTGTCGACCCACAGCATGGGTGGCTCCCTGGAACCCACCGGTGGTACACAGAAATATCCCATTGCATTGCCCAACACAGCTGAGGTAGTAATGTCGTGCTTAATGCAGGTGGGCTTCGGCCCACACTGCATGCCCCAGTCTGACTGGGGTTCTTTATAAGTGTACAGATGTAGTAAAAACTCCGTGTGCACCTACAGCATGGGTGGGTGCCAGGAAGCCACCGGCGGTACATAGAAATATCCCATTGCATTGCCCAACACAGCTGAGGTAGTAATGTTGTGCTTAACCCTTTCCAATCCAATTTGTATATGGTTTTCCTAGGGGGCTTACTCTTTTTCTGCCGTTATACAACGGCGCTATATGCTGGCTAAAGCCAGTACTGCATGAGCTGACACGTAGGATAGGCTCCGACAGCAGAGAGGCTGGCAATATACAGTAAGAGAACCCCGACGGACGTCTACCAACAACGGAGCTGTACAGCCTTAAACCCTAATGTCTTCACAGGTCACACAGTGGACTGGAAAGGGTTAATGCAGGTGGGTTTCGGCCCACACTGCATGCCCCAGTCAGACTGGGTTTCTTTATAAGTGGAAACAGATGCATTTATAATTCCCTGTGGACCCACTGCCTGGGTGGGTGCCAGGAAGCCACCGGCGGTACATAGAAATATCCCATTGCATTGCCCAACACAGCTGAGGTAGTAATGTTGTGCGTAATACAGGTGGGCTTCGGCCCACACTGCATGCCCCAGTCAGACTGGGGTTCTTTAGAAGTGTACAGATGTATTAAAAACTCCGTGTGCACCTACAGCATGGGTGGCTCCCTGGAACCCACCGGCGGTACACAAAAATATCCCATTGCATTGCCCAACACAGCTGAGGTTACGTCAGCTGTAATGCAGGTGGGCTAAAAATTAATTTGATTACACTGTAGGCGAGGGCCCACAAAAATTGCTGTATCAACAGTACTAATGTACATCCCAAAAATTGGCCATGGCCAGCCAAGAGGGCAGGTGAAACACATTAATCGCTTTGGTTAATGTGGCTTAAGTGGTAACTAGGCCTGGAGGCAGCCCAGTGTAACGAAAAATTGGTTCAAGTTAAAGTTCCAATGCTTTTAAGCGCATTGAAACTTTTAAAAATTGTTCTGAAAAATTATTTGACTGAGCCTTGTGGCCCTAAGAAAAATTGCCCGTTCAGCGTGATTACGTGAGGTTTCAGGATTAGGAGCAGGAGGAGGAGGAGGAGGAATATTAGACACAGATTGATGAAGCAGAAATGTCCCCGTTTTGGATGGTGAGAGAGAACGTAGCTTCCATCCGCGGGTGCAGCCTACGTATTGCTTACGTATCGCTGCTGTCCGCTGGTGGAGAACAGAAGTCTGGGGAAATCCAGCCTTTGTTCATCTTGATGAGTGTTAGCCTGTCGGCACTGTCGGTTGACAAGCGGCTACGCTTATCTGTGATGATTCCCCCAGCCGCACTAAACACCCTTTCCGACAAGACGCTAGCCGCAGGACAAGCAAGCACCTCCAGGGCATACAGCGCGAGTTCAGGCCACGTGTCCAGCTTCGACACCCAGTAGTTGTAGGGGGCAGAGGCGTCACCAAGGATGGTCGTGCGATCCGCTACGTACTCCCTCACCATCCTTTTACAGTGCTCCCGCCGACTCAGCCGTGACTGGGGAGCGGTGACACAGTCTTGGTGGGGAGCCATAAAGCTGGCCAGGCCCTTAAAGACTGTTGCACTGCCTGGGATGTACATGCTGCTCGATCTACGCACATCCCCTGCTACCTTGCCCTCGGTACTGCGCCTTCTGCCACTAGCGCTGTCGGCTGGGAATTTTACCATCAGCTTGTCCGCAAGGGTCCTGTGGTATAGCAACACTCTCGAACCCCTTTCCTCTTCGGGAATCAGAGTGGGCAGGTTCTCCTTATACCGTGGATCGAGCAGTGTGTACACCCAGTAATCCGTCGTGGCCAGAATGCGTGCAACGCGAGGGTCACGAGAAAGGCATCCTAACATGAAGTCAGCCATGTGTGCCAGGGTACCAGTACGCAACACATGGCTGTCCTCACTAGGAAGATCACTTTCAGGATCCTCCTCCTCCTCCTCCTCCTCCTCAGGCCATACACGCTGAAAGGATGACAGGCAATCAGCCGGTGTACCGTCAGCAGCGGCCCAAGCTGTCTCTTCCCCCTCCTCCTCATCCTCCTCATGCTCCTCCTCCTCCTCCTGTACGCGCTGAGAAATAGACAGGAGGGTGCCCTGACTATCCAGCGGCATACTGTCTTCCCCCGCCCCCGTTTCCGAGCGCAAAGCAGCTGCCTTTATGGTTTGCAGGGAATTTCTCAAGATGCATAGCAGAGGAATGGTGACGCTAATGATTGTAGCATCGCCGCTCACCACCTGGGTAGACTCCTCAAAATTACCAAGGACATGGCAGATGTCTGCCAACCAGGCCCACTCTTCTGAAAGGAATTGAGGAGGCTGACTCCCACTGCGCCGCCCATGTTGGAGTTGGTATTCGACTATAGCTCTCCGTTGTTCATAGAGCCTGGCCAACATGTGGAGCGTAGAGTTCCACCGTGTGGGCACGTCGCACAGCAGTCGGTGCACTGGCAGCTTAAAGTGATGTTGCAGGGTGCGCAGGGTGGCAGCGTCCGTGTGGGACTTGCGGAAATGTGCGCAGAGCCGGCGCGCCTTTACGAGCAGGTCTGACAAGCGTGGGTAGCTTTTCAGAAAGCGCTGAACCACCAAATTAAAGACGTGGGCCAGGCATGGCACGTGCGTGAGGCTGCCGAGCTGCAGAGCCGCCACCAGGTTACGGCCGTTGTCACACACGACCATGCCCGGTTGGAGGCTCAGCGGCGCAAGCCAGCGGTCGGTCTGCTGTGTCAGACCCTGCAGCAGTTCGTGGGCCGTGTGCCTCTTATCGCCTAAGCTGAGTAGTTTCAGCACGGCCTGCTGACGCTTGCCCACCGCTGTGCTGCCACACCGCGCGACACCGACTGCTGGCGACATGCTGCTGCTAACACATCTTGATTGTGAGACAGAGGAGGAGGAGGAGGAGGAGGGTGCTTTAGTGGAGGAAGCATACACCTCCGCAGATACCAGCACCGAGCTGGGGCCCGCAATTCTGGGGGTGGGTAGGACGTGAGCGGTCCCAGGCTCTGACTCTGTCCCAGCCTCCACTAAATTCACCCAATGTGCCGTCAGGGAGATGTAGTGGCCCTGCCCGCCTGTGCTTGTCCACGTGTCCGTAGTTAAGTGGACCGTGGCAGTAACCGCGTTGGTCAGGGCGCGCACAATGTTGCGGGAGACGTGGTCGTGCAGGGCTGGGACGGCACATCGGGAAAAGTAGTGGCGACTGGGAACTGAGTAGCGCGGGGCCGCCGCCTCCATGATACTTTTGAAGGACTCCGTTTCCACAACCCTATACGGCAGCATCTCAAGGCTGATGAATTTTGCGATGCGAACGGTTAACGTTTGAGCGTGCGGGTGCGTGGCGGCGTACTTGCGCTTGCGCTCGAACACTTGCGCAAGCGACGGCTGAACGGTGCGCTGAACTACACTGCTGGATGGGGCCGAGGACAGCGGAGATGAGGGTGTGGGTGCAGGCCATGAGGCGGTAGTGCCTGTGTCCTGAGAGGGGGGTTGCATCTCAGTGGCAGGTTGGGGCACAGGGGGAGAGGCAGGGGTGCAAACCGGAGGCGGTGAACGGCCTTTGTCCCACCTTGCGGGGTGCTTGGCCATCATATGTCTGCGCATGGTGGTGGTGGTGAGGCTGTTGGTGTTGGCTCCCCGGCTGAGCTTTGCGCGACAAAGGTTGCACACCACTGTTCGTCGGTCGTCAGGCGTCTCTGTGAAAAACTGCCAGACCTTAGAGCACCTCGGCCTCCGCAGGGTGGCATGGCGCGAGGGGGCGCTTTGGGAAACACTTGGTGGATTATTCGGTCTGGCCCTGCCTCTACCCCTGGCCACTGCACTGCCTCTTGCAACCTGCCCTGCTGATGCCCTTGACTCCCCCTCTGAAGACCTGTCCTCCTGAGTAAGCGTTGCACACCAGGTGGGGTCAGTCACCTCATCGTCCTGCTGCTCTTCCTCCGAATCCTCTGTGCGCTGCTCCCTGGGACTTACTGCCCTTACTACTACCTCACTGCAAGACAACTGTGTCTGATCGTCATCGTCCTCCTCACCCACAGAAAGTTGTTGAGACAGTTGGCGGAAGTCCCCAGCCTCTTCCCCCGGACCCCGGGAACTTTCGAATGGTTGGGCATCAGTGACGATAAACTCCTCTGGTGGGAGAGGAACCGCTGCTGCCCAATCTAAGCAGGGGCCCGAGAACAGTTCCTGGGAGTGCTCCCGCTCCTGAGCAGGTGTTATTGTAGTGGAGTGAGGAGGCTGGGAGGAAGGAGGAGCAGCAGACAGAGGATTCGGATTGGCAGCAGTGGACGGCGCAGAACTGCGGGTAGACGATAGGTTGCTCGAAGCACTTTCTGCCATCCAGGACAGGACCTGCTCACACTGCTCATTTTCTAATAACCGTCTCCCGCGTGGACCCATTAATTGGGCGATGAATGTGGGGACGCCAGAAACGTGCCTCTCTCCTAATCGCGCAGCAGTCGGCTGCGACACACCTGGATCAGGAGCTTGGCCTGTGCCCACACCCTGACTTGGCCCTCCGCGTCCTCGGCCGCGTCCACGTCCTCTAGGCCTACCCCTACCCCTCAGCATGCTGTATTACCAGTGATTTGATTTCACAGGCAGGAAATAAATTGGCGCAAGACTGCAGGCCAAATATAATTTTTGCCCTTTTTGGAAAACGAAAGGCCCCACTGCCTCTAGTGAATGAATTATCTAAGTTTAATAACTGTGCTGTGTCCCTGCTTATGTGTCACAGAACGTGAGGGTAGCAGAGTTATTATAACTCTGGCAGAGCAGGTATTTTTTTCCCAATTAAGGAAAGCAAATGGCGAAGCCAGCAGTAAAGCGTAGCTGGGTGCGTATGATTTAGCACTGTTCTTCACGCAGCTCACACGTCTCCACCGCCCGTAAGGACGGACAGAGGCTGGACAAATAGATTTGTTTTCAGTTTTTTCCCACCAAAAGGCAGCACTGCGTATATTCTATGAACATGAGAAGTTTAATAACTGTGCTGTGTCCCTGCTTATGTGTCACAGAACGTGAGGGTAGCAGAGTTATTATAACTCTGGCAGAGCAGGTATTTTTTTTCCCAATTAAGGAAAGCAAATGGCGAAGCCAGCAGTAAAGCGTAGCTGGGTGCGTATGATTTAGCACTGTTCTTCACGCAGCTCACACGTCTCCACCGCCCGTAAGGACGGACAGAGGCTGGACAAATAGATTTGTTTTCAGTTTTTTCCCACCAAAAGGCAGCACTGCGTATATTCTATGAACATGAGAAGTTTAATAACTGTGCTGTGTCCCTGCTTATGTGTCACAGAACGTGAGGGTAGCAGAGTTATTATAACTCTGGCAGAGCAGGTATTTTTTTTCCCAATTAAGGAAAGCAAATGGCGAAGCCAGCAGTAAAGCGTAGCTGGGTGCGTATGATTTAGCACTGTTCTTCACGCAGCTCACACGTCTCCACCGCCCGTAAGGACGGACAGAGGCTGGACAAATAGATTTGTTTTCAGTTTTTTCCCACCAAAAGGCAGCACTGCGTATATTCTATGAACATGAGAAGTTTAATAACTGTGCTGTGTCCCTGCTTATGTGTCACAGAACGTGAGGGTAGCAGAGTTATTATAACTCTGGCAGAGCAGGTATTTTTTTTCCCAATTAAGGAAAGCAAATGGCGAAGCCAGCAGTAAAGCGTAGCTGGGTGCGTATGATTTAGCACTGTTCTTCACGCAGCTCACACGTCTCCACCGCCCGTAAGGACGGACAGAGGCTGGACAAATAGATTTGTTTTCAGTTTTTTCCCACCAAAAGGCAGCACTGCGTATATTCTATGAATAATAACTGTGTTGTGGCCCTGCCTATACAATTCTTTCCCTGCAGTATCAATGGAGGGTGGAATGCTCTGCAGAGGCGATTTTGAGAAGCCCAAAAAAAATGCAGCACAGCTAACAGCAGCCTGGACAGTACTGCACACGGATAAATATGGCCCTAGAAAGGACCGTTGAGGTTCTTGAAGGCTACACTCACTCCTAACACTCTCCCTGCCTATGCAGCACTTCTGTCCCTAATGCCAGGTGCAACGGTCTGCAGAGGCGATTTTGAGAAAAAAAAAATCCCACTGCTAACAGCAGCCAACACACAGCTATCAGTGGCCCTAATAAGGACCTTTGGGGGGTCTTGAAGCCTACACTAACTACCAATTCTTTCCCTACAGCAGCTCCGGTATAAACAGCACTGTCCCTCATCTAACTCACACCGCATCTGAGGCGAGCCAGGGGAGGGGCCGACTTTTATATTAGGCGAACACCTGATCTCGCCAGCCACTCACAGCAGGGGGGTGGTATAGGGCTTAAACGTTGCAGGGGGAAGTTGTAATGCCTTCCCTGTCTTTCAATTGGCCAGAAAAGCGCGCTAACGTCTCAGGGAAGGAAGTGAAAGTAACCAGAACACCGCATGGTGTTCGTTACGAATAACGAACATCCCGAACACCCTAATATTCGCACGAATATCAAGCTCGGACGAACGCGTTCGCTCATCTCTAGTTTTGGTCCATATTACGGAACCAAAATATCCCATTAAAGTTAATGGAACCACATGAATAAGCAATGAATATGCATGATACATAAGTCAACAGGGCTTTCTTGCGTTTTTTTGTGCACTTCAAAAATGCAATAAATATGCACACAAAAAAGAAAAAACAATAAGCAGGGAATCTGCACAGCGTTGGTATGTGAAAATGTTGCATATTTCACAAAATACATCCATGTGAATGGGCCTCACAGAGCTAATGAAAAAAGTTTAATACCATGTTAGCTAGTAAAGCAAAATGTGATTGTTCCCAGCAAGAGAAACCAAGTAATCTTTTAGATATGATACCTTTTAATGGCTAACAAAAATACATGATGTTATAGAGAGCTTTCAAACCTCTCAGAATTCTTCCTCAGGCTTATATACACACATCTTTATGACAATTCAAATCACAAAGCCATAGAAAAATTTGGTAGTACAAATTTATAACAACTTTTGACACTTTCAACAGAGGGTTAAATTCTTCAAGAGGATTCATGCATGACTGGGAAGTATGAGAAATCTATAGCACAGATAACACTCTGGCCTGGAGACCCCCTAACACTAATTCAGGGACCATAAAACCTTCACATCTTTATCAGTGGACTATTTAAGTAGTTATTTATTTCTCTATAATGAAAACAAAGGTTTGGTACGGTGTTAGCCAGTAGAGCAAAATATGATTGTTCCCAGCAAGAGAAACCACGTAATCCTGTAGATATGATACCTCTCTTGCAAACCAATCACATCCATGTCTGTGACTTGTCATAAGTATGTGCGTCATAAGTGTGTATAAATATGCATGCCTCTCTGTATCTATTTCATTTTAGCCTGAAGAAGAACCTGAGAGGTTCGCAAGCTCGCTATTACATCATGTATTTTTGTTAGCCATTAAAAGGTATCATATCTACAGGATTACTTGGTTTCTCTTGTTGGGAAAAATCACATTTTATTTCTCTACTCATCTTGTTATGGTATTCTTTTAAGTGCAAATTAATCACATCCATGTCTGTGCCTTGTCATAAAGATGTGTGTATATAAACCTGAGGAAGAATCCTGAGAGGTTTGAAAACTCGCATTAACATCATGTATTTTTGTTAGCCATTAAAAGGTATCATATCTACAAGATTACTTGGTTTCTCTCACTGGGAACAATCACATTAGAGAGCCAAGTAACACACTAATGAGGGGGCATCATATATGAACAGTAAGCAGCGACCGCCAGGGGCATGTAGCGGGGCATGTAATGGCACAAGATTGCATGCAGCAGTCATGTGGGTGTAGGGGCATGCCAACGCAGCAGCCATATAAACAGAGACCAATAAGGCAGTCTGGAACAGCAGCAAGAAATTTACCATGGAAATACTGATTCTGTTATTAGTTTATACCATTCTTTCCCTCTGCAAAATATTTTTTAAAAACCCCTTTAATGTAGTTGATTCTACAGGCACCATTCATGGAACAAAAGCTCTTGCTGTATGCTGCTGGCTATTGCAGCTGTGGTCACCTGTCTGCAGTTAACGGGGTTGTGCCAAGATAGAAAGATATCCCCCATCAATATAATAAGGGGTAAGGGATGTTTTTCTGCTCAGTGGGGGTCTGACCACTGGGCCCCCCACCAATTCTAAAAAAGGCGGTGAAAGAGGTCTGAATGGAGGAGATACATTTCTTTCTTGGTACAATGCCTTTAATTTATAGAATGCAGTTTATTATAATAAATTGGCCCCATTTTGTATTATAAATGAGTGTTGCACTAAAACCAACTCACCATGTAATGATCATGTAATGATCCAGACTGGACACTCCTGATGCATGGTGCCGATACTGTAGCTTGCATAAAACTCCAGACAGTAGACAGTGCAAGAGACTATATTACCCTGTAAGGCCAACTATGTTCCTCTTATTATAATTAAAGGGATAGTCGACTCTTTTAATCCCTTAATAACGCAGTCTCCCTTTTTTCACTTTTGTTTTTTCCTCCCCACTTTCTAGAAATCATAACTATTTTATTTACCCATTGACATAACTGCCTGATGGCTTCTTTTTTATGGGACAAGTTGTATTTTTCAACGATACTATTTAATGTACATATAGTATACTGAAAAACTTAAAAAAAAAAAACTTTAACCCTTTCCAATCTAATTCGTATTCTGGTTTTCCTAGGGGGCTTACTCTTTTTCTGCTGTTATACATTGGCGCTATATGCTGGCTAAAGCCAGTACTGCATGAAGTGACACGTTGGATAGGCTCAGACAGCAGAGAGGCTGGCAATATACAGTAAGAGAACCCAGACGGACATCTTCCAACATCGGAGCTGTACAGCCTTAAATCATAATGTCTTCAGAGGTCAGACAGTGGATTGGAAAGGGTTAAGTGTAGTGAAATTAAAAATAATAAAGCAAAGCAAGACCACCATCTTTAGGGAGGGGGTCTTGTTTTTACAGTGTACACACTGCAGCAAAAATGATATAACTTTATTTTGTGGGTCAGTAAGATTATAACAATATACAAATGTTTGTATTTTTTTTTGTTGCAACACTTTTAGAAAATAAAATTCCTTTGAAAAAAATATATATATTTTCTGTCTCCATGAGAAAATCACAGAAGTGCAGAATGGAATTTGAGGGATAACTAAGGAGGGCATACAGCCATTGCCAGTACCGAAATATGTTAATTTGTTGTTTATCAAAAAACGTACCTTCATCCTTGAATGTTGTACTGCTATACTTGCAGAACAAATAAACATAAGTTAGCTCTTCTGATTCTCTAGGTTTTATTTGGATATGCGCTCCACCACATACCACCTACACCAGTGACCAGTGACCAGACCAGTGTATCTTACCATTAGCCCAATTATTTCACTGCTTTGGAGAGTCAGCTACTCAAAACATCTCACCCACTTCCTGTCATTGCAGGGTTACATCAGGTTTTCCATTACCTTTGAAAGCAAAAATAGTACATCTTAAGAATCATTCTTGTCATAAAAATGGCAGATACCCCAGTAAAACCCCAACAGACTTGAATGAGTCTGTTACTAGCAGTTCTTTAACAATTTCATGGCTTCTGGTATAAGAACAGATAAAACTTGTACTTAAATACTATTGATGACCTATCCTCAGAATAGGTCATCAATATAGATCATCAGGGTCCACCACTTGATACCCTGACCTATCAAATGGTTGTTCGCCCTCTGATCGGGCCACATGTACACAGGAGTCGGAGTGGAAGCAGAAGCTCCGACGCCTATGTAGTGGCTATCACTTCTAGTGGCAGGCATAGCTCCAATTTTACATATAGTATAGTTCCCACCTGGTATACGACACCAGATGTTGTCACACCAATATCCACATGAGCTTAAACAATCGATGATCAATGGCAACAGTCAGAACGTCCTTCAGATCCTGAAGTCCCAGGAGCTCTCAATCTAGATGGTGAAGAAAATATATAGTGTAAAAGCATAATGAGAGTAGCGCTCAAACAGGAGTACTGCAGATATCCCTTGAATGGGGGTCTCAAAGATTCAAGTATGAATGGAGTGGTGGTCACGCATACACACTGCAGCTCCATTCATTTTAATGCAAGGTCAAGAAATTGATGAGTTCAAGTACTTGGCAATCTTGAGCGCTCCCAATGAATTGAATGGAATGGCCCTATGTATGTGGAACCACTGCTGCATTCAAGTAGGGACCTTTGGGACCCCTATTCTTGTGATTGGTGAGTATCCTGCAGTTGGACCCCCACTAATCACAATGTTATTTCCTATGCACAGGATATGGGTTAACGTTCTCTCTTGGGATAATCCCTAAAACAATTTATTTTTTACTTCCTTGTCAAGAGTTTTAATTGAGGAGTTTTACAAACATTCAATCATTCAGAATATCTAATATCTGGTAACTATCAGTTCACATTGATGCTTAATAATGCCTTGGCTTGACTCGATTTTTTTCACGAAAGCTGCAAGGTCACTTATAATTTTTTCAGTGTGTCGGCAAATTGCCTACTAGCTCAGGTCTTAAGTGTTTTTCGGTTCTTTAAAACTGATGAGCTCTCCTTAGGGTACGACTCTTGGCACCTCCGATGATCAGCTGTTTGAAAGGGCCGCTACGCTCCAGCAAGTGTCATGTCCTGTTCATTGCTTATTAGGCACAACTATGTACTTCTACTATCAGCTGTGTCTGGTATTACAATATGCTACAGCTTCAAACCATTTAAGTGAATGGGAATGAGCTGTAATACCAGGCACAGCTGCTACTAAAAGAACAAAGCTGTGCTGTACAGAGCAGAGTAAAGAGTGAAGGGGATGCCGAGAGTTGTACTCCAACTAATGCAATATTCATCTTAAGGATCAGTTTAAGAGAACCGGAAAACTCCTTTAGGTTAGTTTCTCACTCAGACACTTATTTTGCCCTTTTTTGTGGTAAAATGCTGTGGCCAAATGTGTTAGCTGTAGGTCAATAAGGAAATATGAAATGTATTAAAAGTGCATTTTTTCACTTCTTGAGTGTTTTTTGGGTCCTTGGTATTGTTTTTGCAATTGCATCAGGCTGTAGGTTTGGCATTTATTTCTGGCATTTTTACATGGAAAAAAAAGCATATCTAAAAAATATAAGGATGCAAAAGAACATCCAATAAACACCTGCAAAAAATATACATATACTCTTTTTAAAAAAGAAAATTACTGGCTACTTTTTGCATGCATTTTTAGGGCTCTGTTCGAAGAACAAGAAAACATCTTCCCCTGGCCGAATGGCTTTGTCTTATGACAGAATTAAACAGCGTCGAAAGGCCCTACATTGACTTTCATTGGAGGGTCCATTCGATTTCCAGTGAACATTTTGCCAGAACTTACAGAACTGAATAGCTCTGCTTGCAGCGCCGAATGACCCCCCCCCCCCCCCCCATTGATAATAATGGGGGTTCATTCGATTTCCAGCGAGCATCCCAGCATTTCGTTGGAATTTACAGGGCTGAAAAGCAGAAATCAGCAATGGAGACTCCAAACGGAACATCAGACGCTGACGTGAACGAACGCTAAAAAATGTACTTTTTAGAGGGCAGAAGCAGTTATAACCATTTCCGTAATTGCAGTCAAGAAATGTTTGTTCGGTGGTTGATTTTTTTTGTGAGTTATGTTTTATGACTTGTGTTAAGGATTAAATTGTTCAAGGTCATATTTTAAATTCTTTAGAAAATGTGATGAAATTTTTAAGACTTGTCACAACAGGATTACAATACAGCGATAAAACAAGCAAATTAAATGTAATGCAACAGAGCTATCTGAGCTATCAAAGTATTACTGAACTCATCAGACTAAGGTCATTCAGATCAGCATATGTAGAAACACTGTATTGTCGTCTCCTATCCAGATCCTAGTATCCCTAACTAACACCTGATTTTGTTGGAGGGGAGGCTGCAGTCAGCCAAGCATTTTCCCCACAGTGACCACTATAGGAGAAATATAGTATTACATGATGGCCATTCAGATAAATGGCTGAACCGATAAGGACGGCTGAAAGACCGCCCAAATGGCAACAAGAGTACTCTCCATGCTGGCTCAAATAGTGCACCACACTCTATGATGTTCTGATGCTCTAATAGGGCATAAGAACCGCAGTTGTGCTCTTGGTACAATCCCTTTAAAAACAAGAAATATGGCCCTAAAGTAAAAAAACCCAACAGGCTCATCAATATGGTTTTGCAAGCCTTCTGTCAGTTAACAAGAGGGATCCGTTTTTTGTTACTGTACCCACAATAGACTGTGCCTAGAGGACATATTTTAGAAGGTCCGAATGATGAAAGATTTGTCTTTGTCCACACATCTCTGTGAAGATACAAAGAAGACAACATACAAAGAAGCGTCTAGTGGCAATTTTATAAGGATATGTCCCATTTGCTCATAGCCTGCAGAATTTTATATATTAGAGGTAGGCATGGGAATCCTCCAAAATGTTCCCTTTTCTATGACTTTATCACGTGTCATAAGATACAAAAATGCGTGCAAATATACCCTTCTTTGCTATTTCGCTTTGTATGTGTATCTGGTTTGATGATTCTCTGAATTGAAAGAAAGGATTAAATCTGAGGAATGTAGGGAGATGCCACATTTTTGGCATAATTCCTTATGTGCAGATATCCACATGTCAGATTGAGATAGAAGCCAAGTTAAGCAGTCTTTCACTTGTTGGAAAGCAGTAGAAAAGTATGCAATATGCTCTGTATGCTGTACACCCAATTTCACAGGTACTATGCTATGGTGTATGTATTTCACTCCACTCTTGGTGTGCCCATTGAACAGATTTCAGATGTTCCTATTACATTCCATGCCTAATTGTGCTTGGGAGAAGATAAGCAAAATATTTGCTGCATGAAGAACAAGTATGTAAGAAATGCTGAGGATGTAATAACAGGTTTGTATGTGTGCCAGTAAGAAGCGCAAAACTCAAACTGCCTATATAGAAATATAAAAGGAAACTAAACCACTAATACAACATAATAAATAGGCTTGCACAAAATTTAAGTGGGCACACCCAACACCCCAAAAGCTGTTATACTGTTGGGTCTTTATTTTTTAAAGGCACCATCCGGTTTCAGGAAAATTTCCATCCCGGGACGAGCAGGCATATATTACGTGCTGTGGCTCTTCTCTGCCGATGTCCCTCCAATCCGCTGGTTTGGGATCCTGCTGTTAGCCAGCTAAGATGGCAACTACAATGTTCTGGCTACCTAGTGCACTCTGTGCACTGCCCTCTGACTGACCAGCACTGATCACGTGAGCAGTGCCGGCCAATCAGAGAGCAGGTATAATGCATTTGGAGATTGGGTAGTCAGAAGATTGTTTTGGCCATCTTAGGTAGCTGATAAAGTGACTCAAAACAAGCAGATCAGAGGGACATCAGCACATAAGACCAACAATAGGTAGTAAAAATACCTCCTGCGGTTCCAGGACAAAACCGGAGGGTTGCTTTAACCGGACTATTCAGCTGTACGTAAGAAGTACCCTCAAAGGTACCCCTAATATTTACAGCACAGGCCATGTAGATGAGATTTTAAAAGATCTCATCCATATAGAGCAGAAAAACTTTTTGCGCACATAAATTTGGTAGCAGAAACCGCATACAATATAATCTGCTGATTTCAATGGGTTCCCTCACATTTTTTGTTTTATCGCGTACAACTCCTTCGGAAGAGAAAATTCGTGACATGCTCTATTTTTGTACAGAATCGCGCAGCAAAGGCCGCATAGGCGTCTATGGGGGGCGCGGAAGCAGACACGGGCTGTGGGCCAACATGTGTAGGAAACGTTGTTTTTTCCGCAGCCAACTGTCAGGGTGCTAGAAAGTTTGCATCTAATTGGGTGGAAGGCATGACCGACATTTTGGATAATGCTTAGGAGAATCTCGTTTTGGGAGCCTCCTCAATCGTTTAGAGATGGAATTGCTCATACGTTTCGTGGATCAGACCCCAGAGAATGAACCCCAAACCTCCATCTCAGAACAATCTCCAACATCTCACTTGCCTGCCAACATCTGTGTGACAGCTACCAAGGTAATAAGGCATCCTCATCATCAGAAGACGTGTCTCCCACTCTCTCCCAAAGCCAAAAAGTACCTAAAACACAACTGGGTAGCATCTCATCGCACATGTTGACTATTTCTGGGTGATTAAATTGAATGGGTCTGATGACAGCATGACATTGCTAGCGGGATTTTACGTCTTCGCAAATGTTAAGCTATTGTAAAGCTGTTATGTGCGTAAAAAAATATTGTTCTCTGCGCTAATTCATTGCACAAGAGTGAGCGTATTCGCGCTTACACTCATGTGCAGGAGCCCGCATATTCCTAAATCCATATTATGTCAATTTGCCGTGTGGATTTTTTTGGGGGGCATGGTCATTTGCACGCAGCGAGCAAAGACGCATCGATCGCAATCATTGGTTAGTCCAGATGTGTTCTCTTTCCAGCTGAACTATGTGGTGTTTCATGCATCTACTTTTGTATTTGTGCGCACATTTGCGCTATCTCCACTGAATTTTATGGGACTTCGGGTGTGCAAAAGTGCAGGAAAATAGAACATGCTGTGCTTTTTTTTGTCTGAACGATAGGGGCAGGAAAAATAAAAACACGCGAATGAACCCATTGAAATCAATAGGCGCAATTCTCTGTTTATGACAGGCACAAATTTTGCGTGCACAAATATGCCTGTGTGAATGGGGCCTTAGTGTTAGGCCTTGTTTACACGAGCGTGATTGTAGCACAGAATAAGCACGTGAAAAGATTGCTTTTATTAGAACCAATGGTTTCCTATAGAAACATTCAGATGAAGAAATTTAAGACGTGCAAAAAACTCGCACCTTCCAAAGATAGGACATGCGTGGCTATGATGCATGTATCTAAGGTGCGTGCTGCGTGAAAAGATAGGACCTGACCTATTTTTCGTGCGAGCTGCACAGGAGTTTCCATAAGCTCCTATGGGAGCTGGACAAAAATGAAGGTGGGAGGGAGTTTAGCTGGGAACCATGCTCGGAAAAGAAGTCATTAGGCGTAATTCTACTGACAGGCAATTCCGAACAGCAGCGCATTTTTCCTGCAACACGCATATTTCACCACTAACTAAGCTCGAGACTTGATAGCTGGAAATTGTCCGTTTATGCTATTTTTCTTGTAGTTAGCTGCCATATTTTTACCCTCCAATTCTGCGCTAAAATCACGCTCGTGTGAACGAGGTCTTAGTGTCCTATACTATCTATAATTGAAAGTTGACTAATTGGGCAAGGCATTTCAGATACGTACCAGTTATTCTTTAATGTGCAGTTAGTACTTACCAAGTCCTTACTCGGTGGCCCAGTAGTGACATTATAATCTGTAGAAAATAAGTGAACATTTTGCATTAAATTCAAATATATCAATATAATATTTCAGACACCATCATTTTACTGCATATTCAACATGCTGAACATTTTCGGATATTTGAAGTGAACCTGTCAGCTCGAACATACTGTCCAAACTTCAAGCATCATGTTATGGAGCCAAAGGAGCTGAGCAGATTGTAGATAGTTTTATGGGGAAAGATTCAGTATAATTTATATTTGATTTATTTATATCTCTGTACAAAGCAGTCCAATGGGCGGTCCTATCATACACAGGCAGCTGTCAATCCCTGATAGGACAGCCCATTGTTCCGAATGGGAAAATTGGAAAAAGCATGAGTTAGAACTTTGAATATTTTGTCTAAAAAACTTTATTAAGCCTTTTTTTTGTAACTCAACTTGTGATCATTAATTTCTAATGTTCCCTATGCTCCTAGGTCGCTGCTATCACGTCACGGAGGGAATGCGCCGGAATGAGCCCCCCTCCGGCTAAGTGTGTAGACATGCAGTTGGAGGTAGCTCTGCTTGTGGCAGTTTCTGTCAGCTGTTAAAAACCGCTGATAACCTTTGGGTGTGGAGCAGATTTAGCTACTGAGATGGCGGCACACACCCTTTACAACTGCTTGATGTTATATACGTTATGTGGTACAGAATTGGTTAAAATGGTTAATTGTTCACTAGAGATGAGCGAGCACCAAAATGCTCGGGTGCTCGTTACTTGAGTCAAACTTTCAGTGATGCTCAAGAGTTCGTTTCGAGTAACAAACCCCATTGAAGTCAATGGGCGACCCGAGCATTTTTGTATATCGCCGATGCTCGCTAAGGTTTTCATTTGTGAAAACCTGGGAAATTCAAGAAAGTGATGGGAACGACACAGAAACGGATAGGGCAGGCGAGGGGCTACATGTTGGGCTGCATCTCAAGTTCCCAGGTCCCACTATTAAGCCACAATAGTGGCAAGAGTGAGACCCCCCCCCCCCCCACTGTCAGCATAAAGATCGTTCTCCTCTGCCACAGCTGTAACAGCTGTGGCAGAGAAGAACAATGTTAGCCCATTGAATTCAATGGAGCCGGCAATTGGCTCAGTGTGACCATTTAGATGAGAGGCAGCAGTCACTCACCCATTCATGAATTCATGAATGGGTGTGTGGGTGAGATCTGCCTCTGATTGGTCAGGCTGTGACCAATTAGAGGCAGCTCATTCAGCAGGCGGGGATTTTAAATCCCCGGCTGCTGAATACTACTCACAGCTGTTCAGAGCAATTCAGGAGGACTGCTGCTGGCCGCGCTGAACTCCGTCTGCCGGGACCAGGTGAGTATATATATATTTTTTTATTTTTACACATTTCTGGATGAATTGCAGGGAAGGGCTTATATATTTAAGCCCTTCCCAACAATTCATCCTGCGCTCGCCGGCAGCCCATTGTTTTCAATGGAGCCGGCTGTATTGCCGGCTCCATTGAATTCAATGGTCAGTGCTCGTTTAATCGAGACGAGTACCGCGTGGTGCTCGTCTCGAGTAATGAGCATCTCGAGCACCCTAATACTCGAACGAGCATCAAGCTCGGATGAGTATGCTCGCTCATCTCTAGTGTTCACTAAAGATTAATGAACTTTTCAAAAGTTCAGTTCGGCCAGTCTGATGCATTTTGTTAAAAAGTTTGGTTTGGTCAGAATTAGTTTTAACTGAACTGAAAATTCATAAAAAAAACCCCTAAAATTAGTATTGAACACTGTATAAGAGTTCTGAAACAATAGTGGTGGTTCAATGGATGTAGCTCAGGGGTTAGTACCATTCTCTTGCAGGGATCAAATCCTAGGTTCAAATCTGACCAAAGACAACATCTGCATGGAATTTTTCAAATTCATTGCATATGTTGTCCGTGGTCAGATTCGAATCCAGGACCCCAGCGCTGCAAGGCAATAGTGGTAACCACTGAGCTACATCCATTGAAGAATAACCACCACAATTTCAAGGCCCTTAAGCTGTGTATACTTATTTTACGGGTTTTATGAACTTTTGATTTAGCAGAAATGAAGTGCCTGAAGTTCAGCTTCTTGCAGAAGCGAATATTTAGCAAGGTTCGACCCAAAATAAAGTTCTACTGGTTCGGTTTACTCATCTAATTATTGTGAATAGGATTTCCATACAGATATGTTAGTCAATCAAAGATCAGCACTGGTGAATTCTACAATAAAGAAGCTCTTTGATCAGGACATTTGTGTCTCTATTTTACAATATGGGAATCTGATAATGTCTCACTAAATCCTTAAAGGGGTTTTCCAGGAAAAAGTCTACTGATGATATATCCTTCGGATAGGTCCTCAATAGTTGAGTGGCTGGGGTCCGCCGCTCAGGACCCCGACCGATCAGCTGAGTGGGTGCATGCTGTCAGCGCTGCAATAACACAGAGGTCAGAGCGGAAGCAGTAGAAGTCTCTGAGCTGACCTGTGTATAGTGGCCGGGGCTTGCAACTGTAGGCACGACTCTCATTGAAATCAACGCGATTTGTGCTGGAATTATTTAGTGATCCTGCATTGAGCAGGGGGTTGGACCCGATGTCCCTGGAGGTTGCCTTCAACTCTATGATGCCATGATTCTATGAAATCTAAATCAAATACTGGAGTGCTCTCCCCCTCCCCTTTGTCTTCAAAACAGCAGCAATTCTTCTAGATACATAATTCTTGAAGGAACTTGGCAGGGAGGTTGTTCAAAACATCATGGAAAACTAAGCATAGATCTTCTGTAGATGTAGCTTGTTCAATTCCTTCTGTCTCTTCATATAATCCCAGACAGACTCCATGATTTTAGGATCCGAGCTCTGTGGGGGCCATATAATTATTTCCATGACCCCCTGTTCTTCTTTACGCGGAAGATAGTTTTTTTTTTTTTTTTATAGATACTTTATTTAACATTTTCAATATATTTTCATACATTCAGTAGTCTGTTGAATAGTTCCTTCTGAGTAAACATGCATTTATATAACTTTGACAGATGTTGCAATATTGGCTTATGTATGCTCTAGCCCAGCGGTCCCCAACTCCAGTCCTCAGGGACCACCAACAGGTCATGTTTTCAGGATATCCTATGGCAAGAACAGCTGTGGCAATGTCTGAGGCTCCGGCAATAATTACATCACCTGTGCAACACTGAGGAAATCCTGAAAACATGACCTGTTGGCGGTCCCTGAGGACTGGAGTTGGGGAACACTGCTCTAGCCGGTCCAGATTGCATTTCTGTTTGGAACATAAATCTCATTTTCTAATCCGGCTCTGTCTGAACTGTTAATTACAAATAAACTGTACTATGTACCAATTCTAACTGTAACATCTTGATGCGAACTTACATTTATTAGGTAGGAGGGTGGGACGGAGAGGTTGGGAAAGAGGTGGGGCGGAGAGATTGGGGGGTGACAAGGGGGGTATCGCCTCTGTCTGTGTGTGGTCTCAGAGTTTAGCGAACTCTTCGGTGTTCTGGAATTCCATCCAGTGGTACCAGGTCTTCCTATATTTACTTTGCATACCTCTCATTGTGGCCGTAAGGTCCTCCATCTCCATCAGCCTGTTTACAGAGTTTAGCCACATCCTAACAGTAGGGGGCTCCGTTTGTCTCCACATTCTAGGAACGCAAGTTCTCGCTGCATTGATCAGATGGCGGACCACTGACTTTTTGTAGATAGAGATAGGGATGTCGCAGTGATGCAGGAGGAAGAGGGCCGGTGTTTTGTTTAGGGTGTATGTGGTGAATTTGGATGTGATTCTCCACACTTCCTCCCAGTAGCTCGCCACCGCCGGGCAGTCCCAGAAAATATGTAGTAGTGTCCCCTGTTCTGATCCGCATCTCCAGCATAGTGGGGAGACCGAGGGGAACATCTTATGTAGTTGGGCGGGCACCCTGTACCAGCGTGTCATGATCTTATATCCTGATTCTTGTATTTGACTTGATAGGGAAGTTGTGTGCGTCAGTGTAAATATTCTCTCTCTTTCCTCAGGGCTGAATGGTATGTTTAGGTCTTTCTCCCAATGCTGTATGTATCTGGGGGGTGGGTTTTCTTCTTGTGTGGTTAAGATGTTGTACATTCTTGACAGTGTGTGCCTCGAGGGGCCTTCTTCACAGCATGCAATCTCAAACTGTGTCTTGGGGCGCATGTAAAGGTTGGGGTGGGGAAGAGATCGAAGGAAGTGTCTCAATTGAAAGCTTTGCCAGAATGTGAACCCCGTTTGGTCTGACTCAACTCCCGGGTCCTCCCCCATCCACCACTGGCCCTCTCTGAGGAAATGGCTTGCCCTGAAGTTTCCCCTCTCTATCCTTTCCTGGTGTGTTTTCCCCTCACTTCCCGGTGGGAAGTCCGGGTTGCCCAGTATCGGGTACATGGGGGAAGGTCCCGGGGACACACCCGCCCCCTCAGAAATCCTTGATAGACTTGTCAGAGTGGGGCCTATAGTTGGGTGATTTGACAGTTCTGCTGTGGCCTGGTTTTTAGTCCATGGGAGTATTACTAGGGGTACCGACGTCGCCGACTGTTCTAGGTCAATCCACTGTTTGGTTCCCCTGTGTCTGTGCCAATCTATTATGCGTGCAAGATGTGCTGCCTGATAGTACCGTGGGAAATCCGGCAGTCCCAACCCTCCCTTCTTTTTTGTTCTAGTCAGGATAGTGCGTGATACTCTGGTTGGTTTGGTTGCCCAAATAAATTTCGTCATAAGGGAAAGTAGTTGCTGGAAAAATTGCCTAGGGACGTGTATCGGCAGGGCCTGGAGTAGGTATAGCACTCTTGGTAAGATATTCATCTTAAATATGGCCCCCCTCCCGAACCATGAAAAAAGGCCCTTTGTCCATGTGTTTAGGTCTAGACGTATCTTGTTTATTAGGTTAGGGTAGTTTGCGGGAAACAGTTCTGACACCTTAGGCGTCAGATTGATCCCTAGATAGAGGATTTTTTCTCTCTTCCAGCGGAACGAGAATGCGTCTTCGAGCTCTTCCGCAAGGGTCTGTGGGAGTGAGATATTCATCGCTGCTGACTTCTGGTAATTGATTTTAAAATTTGATAATTTTGTATATTTATCTATTTCTTTTATTAGGTTCGGTAAGGATATTCGCGGCTTCGTAATAAAAAATAAAAGGTCGTCCGCATAGGCTGCTATTTTATATTCTGCGTCTTTTAGGGCTAAACCCCCTATATCTTGGTTGGCACGGATGTGGTTCAGTAGAGGTTCAAGGCATATGACGAAAATCAGTGGCGATAGTGGGCAGCCCTGTCTCGTCCCGTTTGTGATGGGGAAGGGGGACGAGAGCTGGCCGTTCACTCTGACCTCTGCCGTTGGTTTGGAGTACAGACTCGCTAGCCATTGTGTCATGTGAGGTCCCGTCCCAAGTTGTGACAGGGTGGCAAATAGGAAATCCCAATCCACCCTGTCGAATGCCTTTTCCGCATCCGTTGACAGTATACACATCGGAGTGGACCGTTTTTCCGCGAGATGGATCAGGTTTATGGCTTTTATCGTGTTATCTCGGGCTTCTCTTTGTGGGACGAAGCCTACCTGATCCGTGTGTATCAGTCGCTTTAGATATGGGGATATCCGATTTGCTAAAATCTTAGAGAACATCTTTAAGTCCACGTTTAGGAGGGAGATGGGCCTATAGCTCTGGCACTGTGTCAGGTCTTTCCCCTCCTTTGGGATCACCGTTACGTGGGCCCTTAGTGAATCTCTAGGCATTTCGTGTCCTGTTGTCAGTGAGTTATATGCCCTTAGGAAATGGGGTGCTAGGATTCCTACGAATTTTTTGTAGTATGGTGCGGTTAGCCCATCCGGGCCTGGTGCTTTCCCTGTGGGAGTTTCTGATATAACTTTGAATAATTCGTCCTGCGTTATTGGGGCGTCCATTATTTCTATGGCTTCTTGTGTAAATTTGCCTAATTTCGCTTGTTGGATGTACTCCTGTATCCGTTTTTTGCGTGACTCTCTGTCCTGCTCTGATTGGGGGGGGGAGAGGTTGTATAACGTTTGGTAATATTCCTTGAATACCTCTGAGATCTGTTTGGGTGTGTGCAATGTCTTGCCTTTAGTGTTAGTGATTTGTGGAATATATGTTCTCTCTCTTGCGTTACGTAACGCCCGTGCTAGTGTCTTGCTTGGTTTGTTGCCGAATTCGAAGAAGTGCCTTTTGCATTTTAGCAGGTTTATCTTTGCCTGGTCTAGAGTTATTTTGCGGACCTTGTCCCTCAATTGTGCCAGTTCCGCTCCTTGTGCCTTATCTAATGATGTTTTATGGGCCAGTTCCAGGTTTTGAATACGTTTGAGTAGCTCTTGTAGCTGCGCTCCTTTTTGTTTTTTGATGTGGGCCCCTAGACTGATGAAGGAACCCCGTATGACACACTTATGTGCTTCCCATATCATCATGGGGTTTACTTCCGGGGTGTTATTTTGCTCGAAATAGTCTTGTAGAGTTAGGCTTAACTTCTCTAGTGCTGGTGGGTCGCTTAGCAGGGATTCGTTTAGTCTCCAGTTCCATTCTCTTTTGTGAATATTGGGCATTGCTAACGTGAGAGTGATTAGAGCATGGTCTGAGAATGTGATACTATCTATTTCAGCTGATATGAGCTGTGCCAAGGAGGAGTGGTGTACCAGAAAATAGTCGATTCTGGAATACACGTTATGTGGCGATGAGAAGAAGGTATAATCCTTCGTGGTCGGGTGTAGGATCCTCCACGCATCAATCAATTGATGTCTGTGTAGGATCTTTTTGAACCTACGGTGTGTGGCTGTCGGGAGGGAGCTGCTTCCTCTTGATGTGTCAACCTGTGGGTCTAGTGGCATATTGAAATCCCCCCCCAGTACCAGGGTGCCCTCCCTGAACTCGTCCAGATCCTCCAGGGCCCTCTCCAGGAAGGACGCCTGGTTGGAGTTGGGAAAATACAGGGATGCCAGTGTGACTTGTGTATTTGCGAGCTTACCTTTGACGAATAGGAATCTTCCCCCTGGATCACTGCGAGTCTCCCCATGCTCCCACGGGATGGTGTTGGAGATTAAGATTGACACTCCCTTTGTTTTCGCCTCTGCGTTTGTGCTGTGGTACCCTTTCGGAAATCTCGCATTCTCGAACCTCGGAGTAGCGTCTGTGCGGAAGTGGGTTTCTTGTATGAAGGCTATCTTTGCCCTTTTTTTCCAGAGGAGATGGAGGATGGAGGACCTTTTTTCAGGAATGTTAAGCCCCTGTGCGTTTATGGAAACCACCAAGAGGTTAGTGTGGTCTGTAGACATATTCGGTTGCCTAGGAGACCTGCAAATCAAAGACAGTTGTTAAAAGCTTATCGTTGGGGGCTTAGGTAGGTGGGGGGCGGGGTAAAGAGGGGAGGGTAGTGAAGAGGTGGTTAGTGAGCAAGAGACTCAACAAACACAGGGGGGGGGGGGTAAAATATCAATTACTCTATTCTTTCCGATTATCCGGGAGCCTGGGCCCTCGTCCAAATGTGGGCTGGGCCAAGGCTTCCGGAGCCCTAATTGGGGGTACGAAGAAAGGCTCTGGTCGGAGAGAAAGGCCACCGGGCCGTTCTCTGTATTTTTCTCGTCGGTGTGGTCTTCACGGTCTGACGTTTTCGTAGGGTAGTTGTTTCGCTTTGTTGTGGGTGTGAGCTGCTCCGCCGCCGTTTGTCTGACCATGTCTGTGAAGACCCGCTCGTTTGAAAGGATTGTCTCTCGGTTCTCAAAAATGAGGGGTTTGAGATAGTGGGGGTTTCTTCTGTGGAGCCGCCTTGTGTCCTTTAGGGGACTATATGGGTGAGGTTTGGTAACATTTTTCTTTCACCACTCCCTTTTGTGTCCGTAGGCGGGTTCTGCGCTTCGGTGTCATATGGATATGCATAAGTCCTTTTTCCCTTAAGCTTCTGCGTTGCTGGCGATCATCAAGTGTCGTGGCTGGGGTAAGTTTTCTGTTTCTGGTAGTAGCGTAGGACCTCTTCTTAGTTGTGTGTCCTCGGAGGGTCTATAGGTAATGTCCAGTCTGGGATAGGAACTGGGGGCTCTTCCAGGAATGCAAACGCCCCTTCTAGGTCAGATGGTGTTTTGACCGTATATAGACGGCCTCTTTTGCGCAAAATCAGGTGGAAGGGGTGTCCCCATTTGTAAGTTGCGCCTGCTCTGCGTGCTGCGTCTAGAAGGGGTCGGATCAGCCTCCGGCTATTTAGCGTGAATCTGGATACATCTGGTAGGATGGTGATTTCACTTCCTCGGAATCTGACCGAGCCTTGTTCCCAAGCCAAACGCAGGATCTCCTCCTTTTGTCGGTAGAAGTGTACCCGGCATATGACATCTCTGGGAAAATTCGCGTTCCGTGCTCTCCCCCCTATTAGGCGATGGACTCTGTCAAGCTCAATTGTCCTGTCTTCAGGTCTGCGTAAAAGTTTGTTGAATATTGTCGTGACGCAGTCCTGTAGCGCTTCTGGCGGGATGTCTTCTGGGATGCCTCTCAGCTTTAAGTTGTTGCGCCGTCCCCTGTTCTCGACGTCGTCCAGATGTAGGGTTAGTTCTTTGATTTGGTTTTGCTGTTTTTCTACTATTTCCGCCAGGTGTTGAACGTCTGTGCTTGGGGCGCCTGTCGTCTGTTCTAGGGTGTTGACCCGTTCCGTTAATTCTTGTACGGAGAGTTTCACCTCTGATATGGCTGATTCATGTTTCTCTTCAATACGCCTCAAATGCGTTTCTAGATCCAGTTTTGTGGGTAGTTCGCACATCATTTTCCATAATGCCTTTAAGGTCTGAGTGTCGTCTGACGGGGGGTCTTGCTGTTTTTGGGTGGTACTGGCTGCCGTTGGTTGATCGTTGCTTGCAGATATGCTGTGCCCCCTGCCCCCCGGGCCATCTGAGTGTGAGGCTGCATTGAGGATGGGGGTGGTGATAGTTGCTCCCTCTACTCTGCCTTCTATGCCTGTTGCTTGTTGTGGGCATTCTGGGGTTTCTTGACTGGGGTGCTCTCTGCAGCTTTTCCCCTGTCTCTGCATCTCCTGGTGCCCCACCTCTGCTTGCTGGTTCCCTGTCTTCCTGAGGGTGCTCAGTGTGTCCTCCTGAGGCTGTGCTGGGCTGCCCCTGGGAGATCCCCCCGGTACCTGGTGCGTTGTGGAGCTTCCCTTGCCTGGCGGTGGCGTCCGGCTCTCCCTCCCTTCTTTTCCCGCCGGTAGCTGGGCGCCGACTTGTGTGGGGATGTCTGCAGGTACCTCCGCTGTCTGTGCTCCGCTTTTCTTCTTCTCCCCTCTCTGTACCTGCGGCGCGGTCTGCGCTGGCGGCAGGGCTTTCTCAGCGGAGCGCGGGGAGTGCAGCTCCACGTGTCCGCCCGGCGCCATGTTCCCTGCCTTGCGGCCGGTCTCCGCGGCGCCCGCTCCTTGCAGGTACCTGCTTATCGGCGTGCTTGTGGTTGCCGGCGGGTCCCCCTTGCGTCTCGCTCCTCTCATTTTCGTTTTGCCGCCCTGTTTGGAGTCAGTGTACTGATTTTCCGTTGTTAGCGGCGGAGGAGCTCTGTCCCATGCGCCTTTACTCCTCCATGCCTAACGGAAGATAGTTTTTAATGACTTTATGTTTTGGGGCGTTGTCATCCTACAGAATACATTTGTAGCCAATTATACACCTTCTATTTAAAAAAAAAAAAAACTTCTTACTTTGCAGCACATTTTCCTTGACTGCCTAAAACTTATACACAGTACTGTCTGTACCATAGGCAGCTCAGGTTTTTGCTAAGGGGCTGTAGGAGAAATGGCACAGTGTTGCTTCTATTGGGTGGCAAGAACCTGGGCAGAAATTCCCCTCTCAGAAGAATAGCGTTATTAGCAACCAATTGGACCAAAGCTAAAGTTGTGGAGAGAAAAACAGGTACCAAATTTGTTTATTGGGTATCACAGCCTAGCAGCAAAATGGGGTAGGACCTATTTTGATATTTGGTGTGGGGCTCAATTTCTTCTTTATACGCCATTATGAGAATGTTCTAAATAAATTCTAAATCTATCTCTTTGGAAAACACTGGTTCCACTATAGCTGGCCATTCACATTAGATTTTAATTGTTCAAACATTCCAATCATCTAATGTGTATGGTGCCTCCAGATGGTTACCCACCAACTGCTCCATCCTTTGTTCTCATGGAGATAAGTCACTTTGGCAGTAACTTTCTCTCCTCTCTACATACAGATTATGAGAGTGTCAGAAGAGATAGCTATAATCTGAAAGCTATCTTTGGTCTATTTATAGCCTAAGGCCATCTTCACACGAGCCCGTGTGTATTTTTAGAATAAAGGATGCATTTTGCATGTGCATCAGCTTCTTTTACTGTATGTTTTTCCCACGTAGGGCATGTTCATTTGCGTGCGCACCAATTCAAATGGCTAATTAGTCTTAATCCTTTGCAATCCAATTTTAGATTCAGAGTTTCCTAGGGGGCTTTCTCTTTCTGCCATTATACAAAGGCGCCATCTGCTGGCTAGAGCCAGTACTGCGGTATATGACATGCTGCAGAAGCCCCCCGACAACAGAGGGGCGAGTAACATACAGTAAGAATACCCTGCCAAACGTCTTCTGACATGGGAGCAGTACAACCTTCAATCAGAATGTCTTCAGACGTCAGACAGTGGATTGGAAAGGGTTAATGAGTTCCAGATGTGTCCCTTTTCAGTGCAATTACTGTGTTTTATGCATCTCCTTGCATTTTGCTTGCACATTTGCACCCCCACACCCCGATTAACTTCTATGGAGACTTTTGGTGCGCAAATACACAGAAAAGTAGAGCATGTTCAACAGTTGTTTTTTTTTTGCTTGATGGAAATGTGCGCAAAATCTGGACATGTGCACTAACCCTCTGAAGTCAGTGGGTTCAATTCTCTTCGTATTGCATGTATAAATACGCTGAAGTGAAGCTGGCCTAAGTCTGGTGTAAAGCATCCAGAATATTCCCTGTAAGGACAACATGTCCATAGAAAAACAAGGAGGAGAGTCTAGCTTACATTAGAAATAATACTAGAAATAATTTTCATATATTAGCTCCACAGGTTAGTCTATTGCTAAATAATTCAACATGGCGTGGAAAATAGTTCACGACCTGTTCAGTTACCTTAAAGAGTGAGGACAATTAATTTTAGTCCCACGTACCACAGTGAGATACTAAATTGGAGTAACATTTTCAATGAGAAATACTACTTATAATGTTGACAGTACAGCTTTTATCCTGGCCAGGCGATGGCAGTATTCTAAGTCTTGATTTTCTTTGGTGGTTAAGGACTAAAGTTTTAGGTGTGTCGGTTCAAGTGCACGTGCTTTGTTAAGGCATCTAATGAACTGTAAGGCCTCATCTCCACGGGGAAAATCAGGCCCGCCGCGGATTCTTCATGCAGAATCCCACAGCGGGTCCCTTCTTTCCAGCGGACATGAGGCCTAAAAAGAAGAATAACTTACCTGTCCGGACGCTGCGGATCTTCCCTCCGTCGCGGCCGGATCTTCTTTCTGCGGCCCGTTGGATGTGCTCAGCACGCCTGTAGCGTGCCGCGTGCAATGGGCCGTGCACTCGTTGTTTTTTTTAACTCGTGCTTTCCTGAGCCGGAGAGCAGGAATTCGGGTGTGCCGCAGATCCGGACGGCTTCCATAGAAGCCTGTGGGAGCCGTCCCCGTGAGAGACCCGCACTGAAATGGAGCATGCTGTGGGTGTTTTCCCGCACACGCAATCCGCGCCTCAAGGGAAAATGACATCTGCAGGTATTTAATTACCTGCGGGTGTCCAATGCATCCCTATGGGGCGCGGATCACGCGTGCGGGTGACCTGCTGCGGATCTGTCCCCGTGGACATGAGGCCTAAATGAGATGTGTGCACTGACAGAATTTAGTTTCTTGCAAATACTTACTGTTTACCTTAATTTTTACAAAATCCCAAATATGATTTGCAGACATAAGAAAACATTACATTCATATGGCTCTTATTCTTAGGCCAGGTTCACATCTGCGTTGGAACGGCCGTTCGGAGATTGCGTCGCACAAAATACTGGAAGAAATAGCGTTGCATGCTGCACTCTTTCTTCTGGTAAGAAGCTGGGCAAGTGAGCCAAAAATGAACAGACCCCATTATAGGCAATAGGGTCTGTTCGGCACTGTTAAGTTCCGTCATAAGACAAATTTATTCGGCCGAGGGATTCCCCTTTGCTGCTCCCCGAACTAAGCAGGAAACCAGAACACCAAACACAAATATGGAAGCAGCCTAAGGCCGGGCTCACACGGCCATATGTACTAAACCATGTGTGGGTCACGCAGGGTTTTACTGCTGTGGGACCAGCCTATCAACACGTATGGCAACAATATTGTACTCACATGACAGCATATCTCACGTATGTTGTCATGCATAGTCTTTCTGGTTTTTTTTTTCAGTTTAAATTTCCCACATTGAAGTTTCGCAACAGCACGTATATATGCTGCCCATACGGAATTTAATTGCATATAGGTGGCATTGATTATGCGCCGGTAGAGAACAATGGGCGTGTATAATATGCAGTAAACGTGCACTCATGTGAGCCGGCCTAAGGGTGGTTTCACACCTGCGTTGGGGATTCCATTTTCCTGTTCCGTTCGGGGAGCAAGAAAGGGGAATCCCCGCAGCCGAATGCTTCCATCTCTGGATGGAACTGAACAGCGCCGAATGGACCCCATTGACTATAATAGGGTTTGTGGCGAAACCTCCAACCGGTATCCTGTGAGAAATAGAGTCAATTCTCATGGTGTGGTCTATTGCAATATGTACAGGAGGCCAGACTGTATAATACACAGCATACATCTACTATGACATACAGTATATGTAATAGGTTTGTTTACTTTCAACATAAATACAATGTAAAGTGTTTAATTTCTATATGAGGTGTTGATAAACTACATATGTGTAATGTAATCATTCTTTTCTTTGGCAAAGATGTTCGCTGGTATGATAATGACTTGGGAATTGTGCCAAATTGAATTTTGTTGCATTTTTATTAG
Source organism: Eleutherodactylus coqui (assembly GCF_035609145.1). Lineage (NCBI taxonomy): Eukaryota > Metazoa > Chordata > Amphibia > Anura > Eleutherodactylidae > Eleutherodactylus > Eleutherodactylus coqui. The sequence goes on along the minus strand of NC_089839.1, from coordinate 73,631,817 downwards.
ATTTTCTTAAGTTTTTCCACTGGGCAAAGTTGAAAAATAGGGATACTCACAGCCTTAACTGCATCGACAACCAAGGCCACACAAGCATGTTTAGTTTAATAGTAAAATTTGATATAAACAGCAGATAAAATATTGCACAGTTTTTTAAACTTTCACATGCAATCAATATAGCTAATGAGCTGGTAAATGGTTATATGTGTGCTTGTTGACTTCATTTGTATATTATTTCACAATCTATTACCATAATGACGCTACGAGCTGGATCCAATAGTAGAGCAATGATACCAATGAAACCAATTGCTGTTTTAAGACAATCTGTGCTGCCAAACCAATTGTATTGGGGACCCCTTATGGCAGGTAGATTAAAAGGCAGCACGTGCACATTGTGATAACAGTCACACTCGTTACTTGGAAGCAGAATTAGTAGTACAGTCTTTTTGACTTGGCACACAGTTACAGAACTTAGCAACACCGTTTCAGTAGTTGGCGACATTGTCTTTAGGATTTGTGATACAGCATTGGCCTCACAGCCCGTTCGTGATTAAGTTACAGTCTCTTTATGTATCTTTTTTGATACTTTGTAGATCTGGCATGGCTTTAGGGATACGCTCAATGGCTCTTATGAGTATGTACTCACAGTCTCTATGATGTAAAGCTGATGTCAACGACTGGAACTCTTTCTGTTTCCACAATCACGAAGCTCCAGGGCTTTCTCACAATATTGCTCGTACTTGCTTGTGTACTCTATCATAGTGGTAACAACAAATCTTGTGCACTTACTATGCTTGTGTGCAATACCTCATTATTTGTACTATACATAGTCACCGCTCAGCATGACGAGATGTGTCCCACCATTTGTCCATTAGATGCACATGCCCCTCCAAGCATTGTAAATGGTTATGTAAAACTTAGAATGGTCACCAGCCTGGATCAAAACCATAGTCACAGTGTCCACAACTGTATCTAGTACAATGAACAGATTACACTGTTGCATGATAATGATTAGCAGTTTCACAATGAACATTAAAGGGGTTGTCCCGCGCCGAAACGTTTCTTTTTTTTTCAATAGCCCCCCCGTTCGGCGCGAGACAAACCTGATGCAGGGGTAAAAAAAAAAAACGGATAGTACTTACCCGAATCCCCGCGCTGCGGCGACTTCTTACTTACCTTGCTAAGATAGCCGCCGGGATCTTCACCCACGGTGGACCGCAGGTCTTCTCCCATGGTGCACCGTGGGCTCTGTGCGTTCCATTGCCGATTCCAGCCTCCTGATTGGCTGGAATCGGCACATGTGACGGGGCGGAGCTACGAGGAGCAGCTCTCTGGCACGAGCGGCCCCATTCAGAAGGGAGAAGACCGGACTGCGCAAGCGCGTCTAATCGGGAGATTAGACGCTGAAATTAGACGGCACCATGGAGATGAGGACGCTAGCAACGGAACAGGTAAGTGAATAACTTCTGTTTGGCTCATATTTAATGCACGATGTATATTACAAAGTGCATTAATATGGCCATACAGAAGTGTATACCCCCACTTGCTTTCGCGGGACAACCCCTTTAACATTAATGGTAGTTACTTTAGTACCCAAGGCTAAAGTCCATTTAGACACAAGGATTATTGCTCAAAATTTGCTCAAAAGTCGTCTTTTGAGCAATTATCATTGTGTCTAACTGCACTGACGTTGTGCAGTTTTCTTTAAGCAGTCGCTGATCGCTGATCTTTCAGCATGCTGAAAGATCAGCGATCAACCTTATCAGGAATTTAAAGCAGGATACAGCTGATACTATTATTTCAGCTGTATCCCGCTCCCTGAACACAGCCGGGTATGAAGAAAACAGCGCTCCAACTGTGTTCTTCATCCGCTGCTCGGAGTGCTCGGCTGTATAACAGCCAGGCTCTCCGAGCACAAAACAGCTGGATGCAGAAGACAAGCGGCCCCACTTGTCTTTTGCATCCCCTGCTCGTAGAGCAAAGCGATCGCTCAACGTTTGAGCGATCACTTTGCTCTGTAAAGGCACACAATGATTATCACTAAAAGGCTCTCAAAAGACATCTTTTGAGTGATAATCGTTGTGTCTAAATAGGCCCTTAACATTTTCATCCCTATTACCATATAAGCACAGGTGATACACTGGCGTATATACTGCTGACTGTGCAACAGGGTAATCATGGTAAAAGTTCTCTATACTCCTTCTGCTAAGGTATAACCCAATAAACAGAAAAAAACACAGACTTCAGATACTGTAATGCAAATGAGACCTATGTCTAGTTTTATTATGTATCTTGATACCTAGCATACTATTAATATTCCACTTAAGTCATAATATTCCACCTTTAGTCATATGGAGACTAAAGGCCTGTTCACACGTAAAGACAATCTTTGAAACGATTTAAAGATTGACAGTTTTAGCGATCATTTTGCATAAAGTGTTAGTAGACAATAATGTCCATTAACACTTTATCACCTTTATTTGCATGTAAAAGGACGTACGGAAGCTGTTTGCAGATCATAGCATGTCGACTGGGCTCTGCACACAGCTGCATTGTTCTCACATGGGCTGTCAGCAGAATATAATGTAATTTCCAGCACCCGCTCAGAACACCACGTGTAGTCTGTGTTATCTCTCTCCTGCTGAACGATGGATTTTAAGCTCACCTTAAAATCATCGTTCAGATGAAAAATGCAGCATTTACACGCAACAATTATCACTCATTTGCCATCATTTGAACGAATTTTGAACAATAGTTGTTGCGTGTAAATGGGCCTTTAGTTAGGAACTAGTAACACACAGCAAGTAGTTGCACTCTGGTGCCAGAGAGATAGCAAGGTGACCTACATTCCCCAAACCTAGGTGCTATGTGGCATATTATAATGTCGAGCATCCATGCCTCCCTATTCAAGTACACTATTGATATTTCACTATAGGACACCAATATTGAGATATAGCACCGGATCTGTTTGACTGCACCCTGTATAGCCGGTAACTCAGATCACTAAAACTATTTCTCCCCTCAGTTCTATTTCCTTTAGAACTTTAATACGTGGGTGAGAAAATCACACGAGTCCTGTGTGATTGCGAGATGCACAGAACTTGCTTGATATACTAACCCTTTCCGATCCACTGTCTAACGTCTGAAGACATTATGATTGAAGGCTGTACAGTTTCGATGTTGGAAGACGTCCAGCAGGGTATTTCTTACTGTATATTACTGGCCGGTCTGTTGTCGAGGGCCTCTCCAGCATGTCCCATACCGCAGTACTGGCTCTAGCCCGCAGATGGCGCCATTGTAGGCCTCCTAGGAAACCGTGAATCCAAAATTGGATTGCAAAGGGTTAACCCATTATTTCTAATGGGTTAATTTACGTGGGTGATTTTCCTACATTGCGAGATGGGAAAACCGCAGTAGGTCCTATTTTTGTGCAATTCCCTCTTGAAAATATGACCTCCAATGTGCGGTGTCACACTACTATGGAGCACACAGATGGGGTGTCCATGTGCTGTGCTAGTTGCCCCGAGAATCTTGGACGCAGTTTGCTATTGGCCATGTAAATATGGATTTAGGGCTTGTTCACATGGAGTCTGCATTACAGACAAAAAGATATAGATCTATAATACAGCTGTATGCATCAGCCCTTAGGTCAGAGGCGTAACTTGAAGCTTCTGGGCCCCCATGCAAAATCTGTAACAGGGCCTCCAAATATATAATGCTTTATTCATAGCACTGGACTCCCTATATGGAGAAAAGTGGCCATATGGGCCCCTTAAGGCTCCTGGGTCCGGGTGCAACCACATCCCCTTCATCCCCTATAGTTACACCCTTAGGTTATTTAGCTGTTATAGGATTTTACTATACATAGGTTGCGGTCCAGTAGTAACCTTATGACCGTGGGCTGCTGTTGTATTCTACGTTTCTATGGATCAACACATGCAATACAATTGCAATCTGCTTCTAATCTCACTTGTCAATGTCATTATGGAAAATAGCATTTGCATTGCAACAAAGTGAACTGTCTTCGAGTCCCTGTCCATAATGGCTGTTAAATAGCATCTGGCACGTGTCTTTTGTAAACCATGGCTAGGTCAAAGACCACCCATTGCTTGGCTACAGTTTCTGTAGCAACAGTTAAGCAGCGCACGCTTCATTATTTCAACAATGCTACCCCCTCCGCCTCTGCAGGTGTGAGTCATGTTGCTTCAGTAGAGAGGTCATGGGTTTTAACTTGTGCATGTTCTTGGGTATTTGGAGAACAGCGTTTTAAATCCAGAATGAGTTATATAATGCATGCTAAGATCCAAAGTTGTAACTGTAATGCTAGTTAGTTCTTGAAGAAAAAGCAACAGTTTCTACGAAGCACTGAAGTCTATGATATCTTCCACGTCTGCATAGGGAATGATAGATATAAGATAGATAGATAGATAGATAGATAGATAGATAGATAGATAGATAGATAGATAGATAGATAGATAGATAGATATGAGATTTATATATACAGAGATATTAGATAGATGGTTAGATAGATATGATGATATGAAGATAGATATGAAGATATATAGATATGAGATAGATAGTTTTGAGATAGATAGATAGATAGATAGATAAATAGATATGAGAAATATATATCAGATATATAGATACATAGGAGATAGATAGATATGAAATAGATAGATATGAAGATAGCAAGATAGATAGATATGAAGATAGATAGATAAAAATGTCCAGAGTGTTTTTGCGTTTAAATTACGTCAAGTACACTAAAGAGAGAATCTTGTACAACTTAAAGCGGCAGTCTCATGAAGGCAACCCTTTTCCAGATTTAGGCTTCTTTCACACACACTTTTTTTAATAACTTTTTTTTTGGCTTGCAAAAGATCCCAAAAATTTCATTTGTAGTTTTTGCAAGTTTTTTCTGTTGGCTTTGTTGTTGCATTTTTAAAACTTTTTTTTCTATAACGAAGCCAATAGGAAATTACTTGAAACATATGCAATATCTAGAGCATGCTGCGCTTGGAAAGCAATGCCAGTGAACCAAAAAGTGAACTAAGGCCGGCATTACATGATCATATGCTCATTTGCCTGTATCTGAGTGCTGTGTTTTTGCGGAATGAATGATGCTTTTTTGCATGCACATTGGTGTCTTTTACTAGACTGTTTGCCCCCACAAGACCTGTTCATTTGTGGGCAGCAAATAAATGCACTGATTGAAATAGTTAATTAGTTCCAGCTGTGAATGAACCCATTAAAATTAATGGGTTGTATTCTCTAAACTTTGCGAAAGCGAATTTGGGCAGTCAGCAATCAACACACTCTACATTGGGCAATGTAACCATAGGCCGCCTGCAGACAGCCAGGTCGGATCCCGCTGCGAGAATTCTCACAGCAGGATGTGGACCTGTGCCCCTGCAGAGGCCTGAGGCTCACCCACTCCTGGCGTCTTCATTCTCTGCTATGCGCTGGAGGCTGGCCAGCCCGTGCATGCGCAGAGCGGGGCCGGCCCGTCACCACTGACATTTCTGTGAGGGCCTCTGCGAGACGTGCACAGAAATAGAACATGCTGCGATGAAAACACACGCGGACAAATCACAGCCGTCTGCCTAGGATTGAGTTATCTAATTCAATCCTATGCAGGCGGGCATGGGCGGAAATTCTGCGGGAAATCCCTGCGCGGAATTTCCGCCCATGTGCAGGGGGCCTTACTCAGAGTTCAGGGAGTATTTATTCAATAAACTTTTTTAGTAGTGTTTTAACATGGGCCTGTTTACTAGCAGTATTCAAAGGAGCTAACATGATCTACTAAATACTACATTTAATTCTTGCACTACCATGAAAGAAATAGAATATCCAGAAAGCAACATTTTTTAACTGTATACATTGAAAATGACCATAGCGATTTGGAATTTCCATTAACATATTTGCTTGCAGTAATCTGTGGGGCTTTCTAATAGTGTTTATCAGCATCTTCATTAGGGTCAGTTTAAAATTTGTTCTTTGTCTATGTAAAGCGTTGACCATGAGCCAACACACTTTTTCAATTACAGTGAGTACAGAACGTAACATCTTGATCCACCCCCCACCAGCATCCTTTGTGCAAGTCAGATTCTAGGAGTTAGTCATCAAGGGCGTACTCTGCTTGTAACTGTACTCTAGGTCAGCAAACACTTGGGGGAACAAAAAAGGAGATAATATTTGCAACTATTTACGGAGAAGAAAAAAACAATTGAAACAAAGTGCAAGTCATTCATTTAAATTCGCATTGTACCTCATTTAGGGTTTTCGTGAATGCAAGAGAAAGAAGTGTGGTCATTCTTATGCATTTACATTTAGTTTTTAGATGTATGGTGCTAGAGGAATATATAGACATGCAAGTTTAAGAGAAAATAAATAAAATCACATAGATAAATATAGCTGTAATGAAATGTGAAATACTAAAAATACCGGTTTTCACACACCTTAGCACCCGCAAGGCACTACTGCAACTTTATTTGCTTTTGAATTGCAGTCACAGCAGATTTGCACCTGTATATTTATTTCACTTTGCTATGTTGTGCTGACTAAGGGCCCTTTGACATGGGCTAATAAATCGTTCAGTGTAAATGTATGCCCCGATTAATCGTGAACGGGAATTCATTCGCTTGTGGTTCGGTATTCAGTTTCTGCATGTAGAAAACTGAATGACATATCGGGCCGTGTAAACAGGCAGTTGTTTATCTATGAATGACTGCCTGTTTACTGTGAGTTGGAGGTGAGTAGGACAGAACGATCTACATGGATGCAACCCAAATAAGGACTGGAGGGAAGAAAGGGGAGTTGGACATGCATACATGATCAGACACCAACATCACACAAGCATGAACCTAATATGCATACAAACACCCACAGGAAAAATAGGTTCAACAGACTCAACAACACACCAAACAGCCTCATACTTACCAATGTACTAAAAAACACACAGACAAGGGTCCTAGTTGTCTTGTGAGTCTCTACACTAACAAGACAACTACAAGACAGGAAACGCTGACCCTACCTGCAAGCCGGGCGATCGTCCTGATAGGGACGGCCCTACGCTGGAACCTAGAGGTCAACTGTCTTGCCGTAGATGGTAATAAGCAGGGGCACCAGACAAAGAAAATACAACATAATACACACTGAACAGAACAGTTCACACCAGTGTAGTCAACACCTTTAGACATACACTTAATAGGACGTTTTTCACACCAAATATAGTCCACACCTTCAGATGTATACTGAACAAGTCATTGTTCCCACCTAAAGTCTTCTCACCTCACCCGCAGAAGAAAATCCCACTCAGAACCTCATGCATGCATAGATAAACAGGAGCTAGTTCAAGTGTACCCACACCTAAAAAGGGACAAGGAAGAGTGTCAGACACTAATCTGATGTAAAAGGAACATCGCATCAGATATCACCCCCCTGACAAAATAGGACATCAGATGTCTAGAGGCCACACCTAATAAAAGGGATGGGTGAAGAGGCCTGCAAAACATGCAGACAGGGAGATCAGGTGTCCAGACCATCAGGTAAGGTGAGGGTAGCAACTCAAACAAGCAGCATGCATGATACAAAACACCAAGTACTGAGAGGGAAAGGAATGGATACATTTTTCTCGAATAGTTTCATGAGTTTATATGTATATCACAGTATTGTATTCTACAACTGTCAGTATTTGATAAAAATCCAGAAAAGATGGTAGGAATATAGGATGTATTATTCAACTTCCCTTTTATTAAGTATATTAAAAAAACAGCATAGGATACCCGTTTCGGGAGGAACCCTTCTCAGTGATGGCGCTGAAGACAGCAGGATATTCTCCACTTCTCTTGCCGTCTCCAGCTCCATTACTGGTACCACCACCACTTTTGGGTCCCCTATCCCTTAGTCCCAGAAGTGATGTCCCACCCAGCTTGACTGAAGAAGGGGTTCTCCCTGAAACACGTATCCTATGCTGTTTTTAAAAAATACTTAATAAAAGAGAAGTTTGCTAATACATCCTATCGTCCAACCATATTTTCTGGAGAGTTGCACCTATCAACCAGTGTTTTCATTCTATAGTTCTTCACACATTTGCCGTACCCATCTTTGGTGGGTTCTCCTGGTCGGCAGCACCTCCACAGTTCATTCACTCTTCACAACTAGAGATGAGCGAACGTACTCGTTTCATGTAATTACTCGATCGAGTACCGCTATTTTCGAGTACTTCAGTACTCGGGTGAAAAGATTCGGGGGGCGCCGGGGGGTAGCAGCGGGGAACAGGGGGGAGCCCTCTCTCTTTTCCTTTACCCCCCCACTCCCCACTGCAACCTCCCACTCACCCATGGCGCCCCCCGAATCTTTTCGCCCGAGTACGGAAGTACTCGAAAATCGTGGTACTCGGGCGAAAAAGGGGCGTAGCCGAGTACGCTCACTCATCTCTATTCACAACCCTTCCAAAGACATTTTTGGTCTCTGGACATTCATCTGGGAACAAAGCCTCTGATGCCATTGGGTTTGCTCCACTCCTCTTCCTTTCTACTATATGCAGGATAGGCCACCAATAGTAGATCATCAGGGGTCTGCTGCCAGGGATCCCTGATGATCAGCTGTTCACTGGGCGGGTGTGCTCATGCATTGAGCTAATCTCTACAGGAAGCAGACAGCTCTGTTCCCAATAAAAGTGAATGGGAATGTTGACTGCAATACCAAGCTTGGGCATTGCAGTGGGAACGGAGCTGTCTACTTCCTGCAAAAATTAGCCCGGAGCATGAAGGAATGTACTGGCCTAGCAAACAGCTGATCAGCAGGGGTCCCTGATGGCAGACTCCCACCAAACAACTCCTAAGTAGTTTACAACTAGACAACCCCTTTTACTTTTTTGGGGGGTTGGTGGGGGAAATGGAAAACAAATTTGCTGTTGTCTTTTGCATAGTTCACTGAGTGGTATAAATAATGTGGCAGATTTATTACAAAAGTCATTACAATTGTAGCGACAACATGTATGAGTGTTTTTAACACTTTTGCTAAATAAATCCACTTTTTATGATTATTTTTTTTACTGTACGAGCTTAGGGGGCTTCACAGCCTGATCTGCTGATCTCTTATAGAATACTTTCATATTATAAATATTATTGCCTTTCAGTAATAAAATAACAGGCAATCTGTTAGGCATATAGCCAAGCCTCGTAGTCCTTCTGAGACCCCAGTTACCATAAATGCAGAGGAAAAAAGGGCATGCTGCGTATTTTTGGAACAAACAAAATGCACGTGCAAAATCTGCTTATGTGAATGCACCCATTGAAATCAACGGCTTCTATTCACTGCATATTGCGTGCGCAAAGACATTCGTGTGACAGAAGTCTTAAGGAGGCCGCACACGGGTGTAAGCACATATATGCTCGATACCTCTCTGTGCTATACCAAACACAGGCTATGGCACCGGAATCTGTGCTTTTTACTGTACTTTATTGCACTGCGGGGACCGCTCGTCCCTAGAGCACCATGTTACAGTAGGTAGGGCAGCCTACTTAGTAGGGGGTCAATTGACTTGGTAGGCCAGATGTTTGCATTTAAGCCTGCAAAATCTTGCAGCTCACTGTGTGATTTCTGAGACTGTGCCTATTGTGCGCAATTGGGCACCACAATAAAGTATGTTGCGTTTTTTTCCCCTGCGCTTGAAATGCATGCGGAAAAAAAACCACATGTGAAGCAACCCATTGAATTCAATGGGTTCTAATTGCTGCGCATGTGGCACACAGATTAGACATGTATCTTTAGCATATGGTTTTCTGATGTGTCCACAAGACATAATCATTTTTTGGAAACGTTTTCCAGGAAAAAGATAAATTTAGGTTGGCAATCTTGGGTACACTATATAGACGGGGTCGTCTTCTAACACCCTTTTAGGGTGGTTTCACACATGCAGTGGGGGTTCAGTTTTCAGCTCCGTTTGGGGAACAGGAAAAAGGAATTCCATGGCCTAACAGATCTATTTTATGACAGAACCGAATAGAGCTGAACGGACCCCATTGACTATAATGGGGTACATTTGGTTTCCGCTCAACTGCCGGCAATTCACCGGAGGAAAAAGTGCTGCATGCAACACTTTCTCTTCCGGTATTTTGTTCCGGATCGGCAACGGAACCTCCGAACAGAGGTTCCAGCCCAGATGTGAAACCACCCTTACCTGGTTTTACAGATTCACATAGGAGCACATTTTCACCCCATGTTACTAATATCTTTCAGTAGGTTTCACATACATATAGCTACCAAATGAATGAAAAAAGTGAAGCAAGACCTTGCCAGTGATTTTAAACCAGCTGTCATTCACATATGGCTTTTATAAGAACACCCACATCATGTCTAGTGGTTTGTCACTTAGTAATTTATTATTGTTGATTTGGCATGAAAGTAGAGAAACTCCCATTGACACATTTTAGTGAATTATTCATACTAAATCAAATTTGACTCATGCCTCCCATGTTATTAGCGCATTTCCTTCTGGTCATAAATAAGATTCATTATTATGCTTCTGAAGCACTGACCCCTTATGAAACATCTTTTAAATGGGTAGTGTTGTTTTATAATGTCAGTGAAGCTTGTTGATGTGCAGCAGGGAAAATATTAGGATAGAATTGAGAACAATTATTAACTCTAGCCATGCTGGTTGATTTCAAACCAGCCATTGTATAGCAAACGCTATGATGAATCTTATAGATATAATTCCTTCAGTGTAGTAATTCAGTTGTGTTCTGATGTCATCATTTTCAAAAATTAAAAAAATTGGTGACATGGCAGCCTACAACTAGGACTTATACTCTCGATCTTGTAATTTTCACTGAAAGTAATTGGTTTTCATATCTGTAATTTAAGTTGCTAATGTATTTCCACTCTATCATCAACATGGCCATGGTGAGCATCATTGAGTTTTGACTAGCTCTCAATGCAAAAAAAGCTATGAAGCTTTTTTGTGAACACTTATCAGAGAGTTCCAGGCAAAAATCTCAGAGCAGCACCAAATAGTATGCATGGCACTTTGGCGCTTGCTTCGAGAATGAATGGGGGTTCGAATTCATGGAACTCTACCAGTGTCATCATGATGACTCCAGCTGTGAGAGATTTATTTAAGTTTGCTTCTGGGTCTGGTTGTTGCTGATTATTTATTCAGTCTGTGTGGAGAGTGGATGTGTTCATGGTGGTGAGAGTTCTTCTGTAAAGTTAAAGGGGTTCTGTCATTAAAAACAAAAAATTTTATACTTACCTATTGCTCCCCAGGCAGCCTGCTTACCTCTTCTTCTTATCCCAAATCTTCTCCTGGAGCCGCTTGTCAATTCGGTCACGTGACCTCCAGCACCCGATTTTCTTCCATCCGGTCAAAAAGCGTACACTGCCTACCTTCCGCTTCCTTCAGGTCAATGTACGCATACGTCACTAGTGACGTGTGTGTACATTGTCTTGTGAGGAAGCGCGGAATGAAGGTAGCCGCGCGAGACAACGGCACGACTGCGCACGCGCGAGACAACGGCACGACTGCGCACGCGCGAGACAGCGGCACACGACTGCGCATGCGCGAGTCTGCGGCGCGCTCGCGCTCGCCTGGGAGCACGTTACACGTGCACACTCTCTGCCAATAGAAATGTATCCCTGACACTGTTGTCAGGCAGAATACATTTCTATTAGCCAATGGAAATGCAAGCTTCTGCTGCCTCTCGGCCAATAGAAATGTATCCCTGACACTGTTGTCAGGCAGAATATATTTCTATTAGCCAATGGAAATGCAAGCTTCTGCATATAAGCATATATATATTTTATTTATATAAATATATATATATAAATAAAAGTATATATATAAAAAAGCATATATGTGTGTGCATATATAAATATATGCATATATATATGTGTGTGCATATATAAATATATGCATATATATATATATATATATATGTGTGTGCATATATAAATATATGCATATATATATATGTGTGTGTGCATATATATATATATATATATATATATATATATATATATATGCATATATATATGCATATGCATATATATATATATATGCATAAATATATATATATATATATATATATATACACATATATATATGCATATATACATATATATATATACATATATACACTACCGTTCAAAAGTTTGGGGTCACATTGAAATGTCCTTATTTTTGAAGGAAAAGCACTGTACTTTTCAATGAAGATAACTTTAAACTAGTCCTAACTTTAAACAAATGCACTCTATACATTGCTAATGTGATAAATGACTATTCTAGCTGCAAATGCCTGGTTTTTTGTGCAATATCTACAAAGGTGAATAGAGGCCCATTTCCAGCAACTATCACTCCAGTGTTCTAATGGTACAATGTGTTTGCTCATTGGCTCAGAAGGCTAATTGATGATTAGAAAACCCTTGTGCAATCATGTTCACAAATCTGAAAACAGTCTAGCTCGTTACAGAAGCTACAAAACTGACCTTCCTGTGAGCAGATTGAGTTTCTGGAGCATCACATTTGTGGGGTCAATTAAACGCTCAAAATGACCAGAAAAAGAGAACTTTCATCTGAAACTCGACAGTCTATTCTTGTTCTTAGAAATGAAGGCTATTCCATGCGAGAAATTGCTAAGAAATTGAAGATTTCCTACAACGGTGTGTACTACTCCCTTCAGAGGACAGCACAAACAGGCTCTAACCAGAGTAGAAAAAGAAGTGGGAGGCCGCGTTGCACAACTAAGCAAGAAGATAAGCACATTAGAGTCTCTAGTTTAGAAACAGACGCCTCACAGGTACCCAACTGGCATCTTCATTAAATAGTACCCGCAAAACACCAGTGTCAACATCTACAGTGAAGAGGCGGCTGCGGGATTTTGGGCTTCAGGGCAGAGTGGCAAAGAAAAAGCCATATCTGAGACTGGCCAATAAAAGAAAAAGATTAAGATGGGCAAAAGAACACAGACATTGGACAGAGGAAGACTGGAAAAAAGTGTTGTGGACGGATGAATCCAAGTTTGAGGTGTTTGGATCACAAAGAAGAACGTTTGTGAGACGCAGAACAAATGAAAAGATGCTGGAAGAATGCCTGACGCCATCTGTTAAGCATGGTGGAGGTAATGTGATGGTCTGGGGTTGCTTTGGTGCTGGTAAGGTGGGAGATTTGTACAGGGTAAAAAGGATTCTGAATAAGGAAGGCTATCACTCCATTTTGCAACGCCATGCCATACCCAGTGGACAGCGCTTGATTGGAACCAATTTCATCCTACAACAGGACAATGACCCTAAACACGCCTCCAAATTGTGCAAGAACTATTTACAGCAGAAGCAGGCAGCTGGTATTCTATCGGTAATGGAGTGGCCAGCGCAGTCACCAGATCGGAACCCCATTGAGCTGTTGTGGGAGCAGCTTGACCGTATGGTACGCCAGAAGTGCCCATCCAACCAATCCAACTTGTGGGAGATGCTTCTAGAAGCGTGGGGTGCAATTTCACAAGCTTACCTCAACAAATTAACAGCTAGAATGTCAAAGGTGTGCAATGCTGTAATTGCTGCAAAAGGAGGATTCTTTGACGAAAGCAAAGTTTGATGTAAAAACAATGTTATTTCAAATACAAATCATTATTTCTAACCTTGTCAATGTCTTGACTCTATTTTCTATTCATTTCACAACGCATGGTGGTGAATAAGTGTGACTTTTCATGGAAAACACAAAATTGTATGGGTGACCCCAAACTTTTGAACGGTAGTGTATATGTATATATATATATATATATATATATATATATGCATATATACATATATATATATATGCATATATACATATATATATGCATATATACATATATATATATATACATATATATATATATATATATATATATATATATATATGCATATATGTGTATATATATATATATGTATATATGCATATATGTGTATATATATATATATATATGTATATATGCATATATGTGTATATATATATATGTATATATATATATTTATGCATATATATATGCATATATATATATATATATGCACACACATATATGCTTTTTTATATATATATATATAAAAATAAAAGTATATATATAAAAAGCATATATGCAATATATATATATATATATATATATATATATATATATATATATATTTATATGCATATATATGCTATCTGTATCTGTCTATCCGTCTGTATTTATCCGTCTATATTTATCCGTCTATCCGTCTGTATTTATCCGTCTACATTTATCTCTCTATGCATCTGTATTTATCCATCTATCCGTCTGTAATTATCCGTCTGCATTTATCCGTCTGCGTCTGCCCGTCTATCCATCCGCGTCTATTCATCTATATGTTTATGTGTATGTATACACATATATCTATCTAGCTTTATTTGTCTGTGTGTGTGTATATGGCGGTTTCAGGCGAATGTAATTTTCTTCCCCTATGCGGCCATGATTGTCACGGCCGTATATTGGGACAAAACTAAGCCTATAATTACTGTGGTTTCTCTCTCGTTAATACTTGACCGAGAAAATATAGGACCTCCCCTATGAATACTATGTGCGTGAAAGATCAGGCGGCCGCCATATTCCCACCATTTATTTTGTTTCTTACAGTTGCTCCTACAGCGGTGTGTGTGTGTGTTTGTTTGTATGTATGTATGTATGTGTATATATATGATACACACATACGCACATCACAAGGCATTGTTCTTACAAGGCGCACTGCACTGGCAGACACACTCGCATATTTGCCATGCAAGATATTGGTTTGAGTTTCTCGTGCTGATATAGTGCTCACTTGTGTAAAATCAGCCACAGAGAATGAATTTAACATCACCAAAGACATAAAGCTATACATTGCCCTCTATTGTCAGCATGCTGTTATCCTGACCCCCAAGTGTCAATGCATAATGCATCCCAAGTGGCAGCGTGCCCACCCATATCACGTCTTGTATCCAAGCTAGAGGCAATACAACAGGGTCCTAGAACGTCCATGCCCGTCCGTTTCGCATTTTGAATCCAAGCTAGAGGTAGTACAACAGGGTACTAGAATCTCCATGTCCACCCGTATCACATCTTGTATCCAAGCTAGAGGTGGTACAACGGGATACTAGAGCCTCCATGCCTGCCTGTATCACATCTTGTATCGAAGCTAGAGTTGGTACAACGGGATACTAGAGCCACCATGCCCGCCTGTATCACATCTTGTATCCAAGCTAGAGGTAGTAAACAGGGTACTAGAGTATCCATGCCCGCCCATATCACATCTTGTATCCAAGCTAGAGGTGGCCCAACAGGGTACTAGAGCCTCCATGCTCCCCGTATCACATCTTGTATCTAAGCTACAGGTGGTACAACAGGGTACTAGAGACTCCATGCCTCCCCATATCACATCTTGTATTCAAGCTAGAGGCGGTACAACGGGGTCCTAGAGCCTCCATGCTCCCTGTATCACATCTTGTATCTAAGCTACAGGTGGTACAACAGGGTACTAGAGCCTCCATGCCCCCCGTATCACATCTTGTATCTAAGCTACAGGTGGTACAACAGGGTACTAGAGCCTGCATGCCCGCCTATATCACATCTTGTATCCAAGCTAGAGGTGGTACAACAGGGTACTAGAGCCTGCATGCCCCCTGTATCACATCTTGTATCCAAGCTAGAGGCGGTACAACAGGACATACATATATACATACAATAAGACCAGCTTTATACAGATGTAAGTGCAGTTGCGCACACTTTTGTGCACTTTTTTGTCTCTCTGAGGGCAGCCGCACATGGGTGTAAGCGTGGAACGTACATGTCCTATGCAGTGTGTAGATATATTACTATACATATTATATGTGTGTGTGTGTGTATGTATGTGTATATATATATACACACACACATACATACATATATCTATACACACACATCTTGATACATATACGCATAGATAAATGTATATATACATACACTCATACAATACATTGCATGGGGAATATTCCTGTTTTTACCATGTGGAGTGACTACTGTGAGTGACTGCTATGAGTGACTGCTATGAGTGACTGCTATGAGTGACTACAGTGAGTGGCTACTGTGAGATTGCAGGGAAGATCTGGAGGCCCTTGGGAAACTCTGGGTGTTCAGAGACCCAGGGAGAAACACTAGCAGATTTTGGTAGACTGCAGGCAGGACTATTCACTGCACTGGATGGGCGGAAGTAGCTTTGTGAGGGCGGAAGTGGTCAGCACAGCAAGGGGTGCTGGGAGATGACCTCCTAGCAGGAGGGGCTGAAGATGTAAACAGAGCATGGAGGTGAAAAATGGAGCCTAGGTAAGTACTACTTCTGAAAAAAACGTTTTATATGTGTTATTTACCACAGGTTGTGCCAGCGGGGCAGATTTACTGGAGAAAAAAAATACAGATTGTAATGACAGAACCCCTTTAAGCAGTGCTTTTGTTTGTTCATTAGTGTTTTCCTTCTTTTAGTTGCTACAGATGTGGGTCTGCCTTTATCGATAGCCTCACTTTTATGTAGGGCAGGTCTTGTCCTAGTAGTCAGGGTGAGGTTGTCCCTTCATCCTTCTGTTTGGATTACCGTATATACCGGCGTATAAGGCGACGGGGCGTATAAGACGACCCCCCAACTGTCACCTTATACGCCGGTATTCAGTGGAGAAAAAAAAAAAAATTTTATTACTCACCTCCCCCGGCGTCCTGTCGCGCTCCGGCAGGATGTCGCTCGCTCCGGCAGGCTGTCGCTCGCTCCTCGTCCCCGCCGCAGCATAGCTTTCTGAATGTGGGGCTTGAAATCCCCGCTTCCAGAAAGCTAATACACACGCCGGCAGCCATGACATCATTGAATGGCTGTGATTGGCTAAAGCACACGTGGCTTCAGCCAATCACACTATTCAATGACATCATTGAATGGGTGTGATTGCTAACACGTGCGCCTTCAGCCAATCACAGCCATTCAATGATGTCATTGAATAGTGTGATTGGCTGAAGCCACGTGTGCTTTAGCCAATCACAGCCATTCAATGCTGTCATGGCTGCCGGCGTGTGTATTAGCTTTCTGGAAGCGGGGATTTCAAGCCCCGCATTCAGAAAGCTATGCTGCGGCGGGGACGAGGAGCGAGCGACAGCCTGCCGGAGCGAGCGACATCCTGCCGGAGCGCGACAGAACGCCGGGGGAGGTGAGTAATAACATTTTTTTTTTTTACACTTTTTTTTTTTTTGTATTACCGGCGCATAAGACGACCCCCGACTGCAGAGCAGATTTTTCGGGGTTCAAAAGTCGTCTTATACGCCGGTATATACGATATATGATATTTTACTCTGTTCCACGGTCTGCTTCCTGTTTGAAGAGAATCTTATGTTCGTCCTGGGTGCGGTGTGTCTTATGCTCAGGGTGAACATGACAGTTATAGTCAATGGTTCTTCAGAATGGTTGTTGATCCAGGGATTATTCCGATTTTAGAAAAATTGCAAAAATTGCAAAAGAAATTCCAGCTCACCAACCACTTTGTTACCCAAAGGGCTGAGCATGGAAGCATTAGACCAACCTAATATAGACCAGTAGTACCAAGAGAAAATTTCAGCTCAGCCAATAGCGGAACGAGGGTGCCCAGCATGCCGATTACACCACATTGAGCATGTTCTGCACTCATGCGTGGATGCTAAAGTTATTAGTGGTACGGTAATTACCAAGCAGTACAACAATGCCCAACATGCAGATGATGTCATACTCAGCATGCGCTAAATGTTATTGATTTAGCTGAGCTCAACATACTGCTTGGAGCATATTGGACATGTTCTAGCTCTAAATCACTGTGGTCACTTTTGGACATATTGGCATCCATACCACATATTGCCTTGGCATCTATTCATGGCGCCTCCTTCTATTTGAGCACTTAATATCTTTGTTTGCACATGTCGATAGCACCACACGTTCCAATTTTTGTTTTATGTCATGTAACACTATACTCTTCTGATCTATAATGGGGGAGTACAGTTTACTATCATCTCCTAGTATTTTGGCTTGATTGTGTTTGTCATTTGTTATAATGGGGTAAGCAAAAACTGCTGTTATTATTGTTGTTACTGTAATTTAACATCTTAGGTTGATTCTGTTTGTCACTAAACGCCTCATGATGTGACACATTTACATTGCATATGGCATGTGTTTTTGCGGTACACAGAACACATACATTGTGCACGCATACACGTTGTTAGACATCAGATGTTGATGTATGTTTGGTTGTTACTATCAAGGCGTGATATTTTTGATACCATGTGATCCCTAATTAACGATATCAGATGTGATATAAGTTTGGTTTAAATTTGTTCTGTTGTTTTAACTCAATTGCTACGACTAAAGGCCACCTTCACACGAGCGTATGCATGAGCATTAGAGATGAGCGAGTATACTCGCTAAAGGCAATTGCTTGAGCGAGCATTGCCTTTAGCGAGTATCTCCCCCGCTCGAGACTGCAGGTTCGGGTGCCGGCGCGGGGGAGCGGTGAGTAGCGGCTGTCAGCAGGAGGGAGCGGGGGGGAGAGAGGGAGAGAGAGATCTCCCCTCCGTTCCGCGCCGCTCTCCCTCGCAGCTCCGTGCCCGCTGCCCGTACCCGAACCTGCAGTCTCGAGCGAAGGAGATACTCGCTAAAGGCAATGCTCGCTCGAGCAATTGCCTTTAGTGAGTATACTCGCTCATCTATAATGAGCATATCATTTTTGCAGAACAAATGAGGCTTTTTTGCACGAACATCAGTGTATTTTACTGTACTGGAGACATGTTTATTTGCAAGCGACAAACAAAGACTCACAAATTGTAATGGTTAATTAGTCTTAACCCCTTAGTGTCGAAGCCTGTTTGTTCATTAGTGATGGAGCCAAATTTTGGAAATCTGACATGTGTCAGTTAACATAGCATAACTCCGTAAAGGTTTTGCATATCCAGGTGATTCTGATATTGTTTTTTCATCACATATTGTACTTCATTTTCTTAATTTTTATTAAAAGTGCAAAGATGTTAATTTTGGGCGCACATTTGAAAAACTTTTTTTTTTTTTTTAAACCATTTAGGAGACTTAAAAATTTAATACTTATCAACATTTTGAGGAACACTTTGTTTTCCTACACCAAGCCAAGATTGCAAAGGCTCATAGGTGT
The DNA here is from genome assembly GCF_035609145.1 of Eleutherodactylus coqui. Taxonomy (NCBI): domain Eukaryota; kingdom Metazoa; phylum Chordata; class Amphibia; order Anura; family Eleutherodactylidae; genus Eleutherodactylus; species Eleutherodactylus coqui. The sequence continues at coordinate 73,612,652 of NC_089839.1, read as the reverse complement.
CAGAATGATGGATACCCCCACAAATGACCCTATTTTAAAAACTACACTCCTTAATGTATTCACTGAGGGGTGTCAGGAGTATTTGACCCCACAATTTTTCTCAGGAATTAATGCAAATAAGGAAAAAAAAAAAATAAATTTCATGTTTTTGCAAGTATGCATTTTAAAGACATATTTTTTTTTCTATAGTGCACATGAAAATGAGGATTTGCACACAAAAATGGATACCCTAGTTTGTCCTGTGTTCAGAAACATCTTATGCACAACCGGGCCCCAACCGAAAGGAGCAGCCGGTGGCTTTCAGAACAGACATTTAGCTTGAAGGTGATTTAGGCCCTATAGCACACTTGTAGAGCCCTTGAGCGGCCAAAATGATGGAGAACCCCCACAAATGACCCAATTTTGAAAACTAGACCCCTTAACAAATCAATAGAGGGGTGTATTGCATATTTTGACACCACAGTTTTTGAATAAATCTAAACAAAGCAGAAGGAAAAAATTCTGATTTTCAATTTTTAGGCAATCTTGTCATTTTAAAAACACTTTTACCCCAAAATGGATACCCCCGTTTGTCCCATGTTCAGAAACAAACCCGTTGTGGTTCTAACCTTATATCTGTATGCGCAAAGGGGCTCAAATTGAAAGGAGCAGCCAATGGCTTTCAGAACAGGCATTTTGCTTAAAGGCATTTTAGGCCCCATTGCCCACTTGTAGAGTCATTGAGCGGCCAAAACAATGGAGAATCCCCACAAATGACCCCATTTTGAAAACTAGACTCCTCAATGAATTCATCTAGTGGTGGGCTACATATTTTGACCTCACAGTTTTTGAATGAATCTAAGCAAAGCAGAAGGGAAAAATTACCATTCTCATTTTTTTTAAATATTTTTTTTTGTACAGCACACATATGAATGAAAACTTTCACCAAAAAATAGATCCCCCTGTTTGTCCTGTGTTCCATAATATACACATTGTGGCCCTAGTCTTATCTCTGGCTGCACAAAGGGGCCCAAACCGAAAGGAGCATTGAAGTTCAATTGTTTTTAACTTCTTTGTGATCGCTATTATCCATTAGATAACAGGGATCATGTGACCAGAGACTGCACATCGGGACCTTTGGTCAGTGTTCCAGGCTCTTGGCTACCTTTAGTAGACAGGAGCAAGGACATTTTAAATTTCCCGGGCCCTCCCCAGCTTTTTAGCTTGCGTAAGCCATTTTGCCAACGGCACATGCGCCAAAGTTGGGGAAAGGTCCATGGATAAAGATCCTATCGGGGGACATCGCCAAGGGCCTTAGGTAAGTAATTTCACCTCCCCTCATGGATGGGATGCATGATGGGAAGTGAAATTATTATTTTTTTCTTTTACATGATTGCCATTATCCATTGGATAGCGGCAATCACGTGATCAGGGAACGCGTACCGTGGCACCCTGTGAAATCTCCAGGCTATCAGCTATGTTTTGCAGCCAGGAGCAGGGAGATTTTAAATTACCCGGGCAATCCGTGGCTTTTGTGCATTCGTCTGCCATTCTGGCAACGGCACATGTGCAGAAGCCAGGGTAAGGTCCGCTGATAAATCTGGGGGCCTTAGGTAAATAATTTCATCCTCCCTAATGGATATTATCTGTGAGGGGAGATGAAGCTTTTACTTTTAAAATTTTTTTTTCTTATTTTTTTTTTACACTTTTTTTTTTTACTTTACATGTGACCGGGAACTACATACAGTGGTTCCCGATGACATCTCCCTGCTTCAGGCTGCACATGCTAGCCGGGAGCAGAGGGATATTAAATCTCCCAGGGCGCGAACCTTTCTGGCATGCGCCCAATATTTCCGTCAGGCGCGCTTGCACAGAAAGCAACATAAGGTCCTGGAAAGACCATATCGCCGCAGGACATCGTGGAGGATGGGGGTAAGTATTTTCACCTCCCCTTATGAATCCGATCCATGAGGGGAGTGAAACTTTAACTTTATTTTACTTTTTAGAACTTTTCTGTGATCGCCGTTATCCATTGAATAGCAGCGATCACAGTCCCCGGTGACATCTCCTTCTTCCAGGCTACGTTCATTGTTGTAATTATATTGACTTCATCATGTGAGAACCCATCGTCTTCCCAGGATATCCGCTGGCGGAGAGCATCTACAGGATCTCTGATGGTGGAACTCACCTCATCTGTATATGAATAAATCAAAGTAAGTATAAAGTTCCAGCGCTCCAGGCGTTTTTGGAATCAGTAAGACAATATGATGAAGGGATAAAACCAAATGTAACCACTCCTCCCCCATCGCCACTAGTGGGAGGGAACTTCTGAACACTACAAATACAATGTTTTTATCACTTGTTTGAAAAAGCTGATAGAACCTCTGAAACACGTTGCATACCAGTTTGATGTACCCTATTTATTAAAAATAGAATGACATCAGCGTAAAATCATGGCTTCAGACTTCATTCCACACCGACAGTTGGTTCAAAGCTCACCTGGATTTTAGGGTGTTTTTTGTCTTGGTACGCCCTGAGAAAATAAGTAAAACTTTATTTAGTTTTATCCTTTTTATCATATTGTTTATTGATTTAAAAAAACCCTGGAACGCTGGAACTTCTTACTTACTCATTGTGGTCACTCTGGCACTAGTCACCTAGGTGCCTAGAATTAGCTCTTTAGTAACTAGGAATTTCCTACCTAGCCCCTAGTAGTGGATAACACACCCCCTCTAGTAATTCAGAGTCTAACATGTATTGTTTGATTCGTAGGTCACATAATTTAATATTTTCATATTTTGCCCCTGGTGTCCAGTAGTTTAATAAACACTCACAAATAGTGTCTCAAGTGGCCATTGACTCTAGGTGTCCCCATGATGTGACAGAGATTCTTTAAACTCCTTGGCTCATAACCATGCTGTTCCTTCATTCACTAAGAGAATTGTTGTATTCTAGTGTGAGTAATACAAGAATTGCTGCTTGCAGTAATCCAGCCTATATTTTTCTTCCTAATTATATCAGTTGTGTACTATATAATTTGCTGGCAAAATGCATTTTATCTTATTTTTAAAACTCAGCAGAAAACTTAGTTTTTCCCTTGATACCTCATATTAGAACTGAACGAGCTAAAATGCATTTTATGCACTAATAGCTCCCTCTCCTGTTTTCGATTGTTAAAATTAAAAATAGCTCACCAGTTAATGAATAGTGGAAATTATCTGAATACAAAGACTAAATCGTAAGAAAATCCCCTTCATATTATACTTTTTAAATTTTGAAGAACAGAAAATCAAGCCTTTGTGTTTCAAAGTAAGAGTTGTTGTTGAATTGAAGATCTCTTAAACCTGCAGTCTACAATAAGATGTTACCTTGGCAGACCCTTGTAAACTATGATGGGGCTTCCCAGATGTATGTCAATAAAGTTTCCTGCTTTCCTTTAAGTTTTCTGCTTACTGTCAGTGACAAAATTTTTTTTCCAGTTTACATTAAGTGACTAAAAACTTTAAAAACATAATTCTTCTCACAGTTCATAGGTTGCTACAGTGTATGTGGCAATACTAGCCAAGATTTAGGACAGTGATGACCAAACAGGGCATCTACAAGCCTTTAAGGAGGTGGGCAAGGATACGGATGATGATTAACATGGTCAAGAATGCAAACACAACTGTCATGTCTATCTCTTAAGATCTGTGGTACTACAGGTTCTCTGGAGTTTTCCTGCTCTGGTGTGGGGATTGTACTGGCTGGGCATGTGTGTGTCTCCAGTCAGCCAATCACTCTGTGTTCATACACACAACATAGTAACATAGTATGCTAAGCTGAATGAAGACAATGTCTACCTAGTTGAGCCTGTTTCAAAGGAAGGCAAAAACACCAAGGGGCAGAAGCCAATTAGCCCATTTGGGGGAAAACTCCTTCCCAACTGCATAATTGCAATCAGAATAATCCCTGGATCAACCATTGAAAGTTCCTACCTGAATGTAAGACCCAGAACAACAACCCCGCTGGTTACCTAAGGTATATACCTGTAATATTCTTCCACTCGAGAAAGATGTCTAGTCCCCTCCTAAACTCCTCTATGGATTTTGCCATCACCACAACCTCAGGCAGAGAGGTCCACAGTCTCACTGCTCTTACAGTAAAGAACCCCCTTCTGTGTTGGTAATGAAACCTGCTTTCTTCTAGAAATAGCGGATGCCCTCTTGTTACCGTCGCAGTCCTGGGTATAAACAGATCATGGGAGAGATCCTTGTATTGTCCCCTAATGTATTTATATATAGTTATTTGGTCGTCCCTTAGCCGTCTTTTTTCCAGGGTGAATAATCCTAATTTTGATAGCCTCTCTGGGTATTCCAGTCCTCTCATTCCATTTTTTAAATTTAGTTGCCATTTAATTTTAGTTGCCCTACTTCATCTTTCCTGAGCACCGGTGTCCAGAACTGTACACAGTACTCCATGTGAGGCCTGACAAGTGCGTTATATAGTGGGAGAATAATTTTCTCGTCCCTTGCCCCATGCCTCTTTTAATGCATCCCAAGACTTTATTAGCTTTTGCAGCAGCTGACTGGCATTGGTTGCTCCAGTTAAATCTACGATCCACTAGTACCCCCAGATCTTTTTCCATATCACTTTTCCCTAGCTGTACCTCATTTAGTGTATGACAAAGCTGTCTTCCCAGGTGTGGGTGTGTTCAGCTTTCTCTGTTCCCATTCTCTTTCTGTGTGATGTGAGCAGGTTCTATGTGTGATGGCTGAAATAAAGGTTTGTATTTTGTGTTTCTTTGGTTATGTCACTGGACTGCTGGTTAGTCTAGGGGCTAGCGGTATTGCCGGGAGCTGTGACATGGCCTGCTAGCTTCCATATTTTGGCCAAAATGTCAACAAATACTGGACATTTATAGCATTAAAATCTGCTACTAGTGCTTGCATATTGGCTGCTGTATGGTGTGATTATGTCTCTGTGTGTCTTCTTATCCTGTCCAGTTGTCCCTGTCAGTGGTGGCATATGTATGCGTCCTAGCCTGAGTGTGTGAGTTCCTAGGGATAGCAAGGACCCAGAGCCGAAGACCACTGGGCCATTCCCAATTGGGCGATGTCCCCGCTCAGGTAGGTCCTTGGTCATCTTCCCTTGTAGAAGATAGGGAAATGTGTTAATCGGTGGTTGTTTCATCTGGTGTTCCCTATCATTGGTAACATTCATTTGGGCCAGTTGCTCACTTGCTTACACGAATGTAACAACAACTTTGCAATCTTGTTGCCATTTGTGACCAGCCCTGCAGTTACAGCTTGTCACTAGGCTATAATAGCAGAAAATACCCTCTACAGCTTGCAGACTTTCCACACAACAGGCTTGTCTGTTAGAATACCCACCCTTGATTCACATGCTCCTTGGGTCTGTAGAATCAGGACCGCCCTGCTACTGACTGCTTACAGGTGCATCATACTGTATGTATGATTTCTTAGGGGGAGATGAGCGGGCTTGACTCTTGGGACTGTTTTATTGTGGACAGGTGGGTGCCTGGCTCCTATGAGCATACAGGGTGAGAAAGGGAGGTGAGTGGGGAGCCTGTGATTATGATCATATTGGAGGAGGAGGAATATGGGTATATTGAGGGAACCCTGTGCAAATGATTATACTGGGGAGAGGCCTGTGAATAAAATTAAACTATGGGTGTGGGGCTAATTTCTGGATGGAATTATACATTTTATACTGTGGGGGATAGTAGCATATTTTTTTATATATGGGAAATATTGCAGTAGTCATATTCTTGTACATAGGGGAAAGTATTATCGTAGTTATAGTATTGTACATAGGAGCAGTATTATAGTAGTAATATTCTTGTACATAGGAGACAGTAATATAGTAGTTATATTCTTGTACATAAGAGGCAGTATTATAGTAGTTATATTCTTGTACATAGGAGACAGTGATATAGTAGTTGTATTCTTGGACATAGGAGGCAGTATTATAGTAATTATATACTTGTAAATAGAGAGTCAGTATTATAGTAGTTATATTCTTGTACATAGGAACAGTATTATAGTAGTTATATTCTTGTACGTAGGAACAGTATTATAGTAGTTATATCCTTGTACATAGGGAGCAGTATTATAGTAGTTATATTCTTGTACATAGGAACAGTATTATAGTAGTTATATTCTTGTACGTAGGAACAGTATTATAGTAGTTATATTCTTGTACATAAGAGGCAGTATTATACGGTAGTGGTTATATTCTTGTACATAGGAGGCAGTATTATAGTAATTATATACTTGTAAATAGAGAGTCAGTATTATAGTAGTTATATTCTTGTACGTAGGAACAGTATTATAATAGTTATATTCGCATACATAGGGAGGCAGTATTATAGTAGTTATATTCTTGTACATAGGAGGCAGTATTGGAGCAATTATATTCTTGTATATAGGGGTCAGTATTATAGTAGTTATATTCTTGTACATAGGGGCAGTATTATAGTAGTTATATTCTTGTACATAGGGGCAGTATTATAGTAGTTATATTCTTGTACATATGGGGCATTATTATAGTAGTTATATTCTAGCACATAGAGGGCAGTATTATAGTAGTTATATTCTTGTACGTAGGAACAGTATTATAGTAGTTATATTCTCATACATAGGGAGATAGTATTATAGTAGTTATATTCTTGTACATAGGGGGCAGTATTGAAGCAGTTATATTCTTGTACATAAGGGGGTAGTATTACAGCAGTTATATTCCTATACATAGGGAGCAGTATTGTAGTAGTAACATTATTTTACAAAGAGGCAGTATTATAATAGCTATATTCTCATACATAGGGAGACAGTATTATAGTAGTTATAGTCTTGTTCATAGGGGGTAATATTGTAGTAGTTATATTCTTGTACATAGGGGGCAGAATTATAGTAGTTATATTCTTGTACACAGGGGGCAGTATTGTAGTAATTATATTACTGTACACAGGAGGGTCATTCCGTGTCAATTCAACCAACGCTCCCGGTCGACCATCTCAGATTTCAATGAAACTTTGCACAAAGATAGACCCTGACCCTAAACTAAGATAGCCAGAATATTAGGCTTCAAAGTGCTTTGGTTCACGAGCTACAGGTCTTAATCTAGGGGGTTGTCATGTGATTACAGCGCGCAACCTGAAAAAAGTGGCGATTTCAATCCATTGCCAAGCCAGTTCCAATGACTCTAGAGCAATGAAACTTCACACACTAGGAGAACTTTTGGTGCTGAATCCAGCTAAGCTCCTCAGACTGCCACTCTTATCATCATTCTGCCACCATTGCATGTCAAAGTAGCTGAAAAATTCTATCGCGCAAAATAAAACTCATATTTTAAGCAGTAATAACTCATAATCAATGCAATCCAACTCAGCTATGAATTTATCAATGTGTACTCCATAGAAATGTTTCTCATTATTCTCATTATGGACCCAAAAGGATGCATAGCTCTTAAGATACAATGAGTCAAAAATGGCAAAAAACACTTTTTTGCTAATTTTTCCCTTTTTCAAAGGCGAAAATCGGAATGTACTCCATTTTTATTTTTTTTTAGTTTTGTTCTATTTGGAAGAGAATTTTTTGCTCTACAAGATTCGATGTTTTTCATTTTGTTCCCAGACCTTCTAGATGGGAAAATATCAATGCCTGTGAAGGTCCTATGCACTCGCGGAGGTCAAATAATAAAAGTGTACGTTTTGCATGGATGTATAATTAGTTTAGAAATCATGAGAAGGTAAATTATTTTTGGAATGAGACAACTTTTTGTGCTCAAGAAACTTATGTGATCAAAAATTGCATGGCGAGTTCAGGTGAGCCACAAGCTTTGGCCTAAGATGGTCAGAATATCATTGAGTGTTGCATAATGATTGTGGTATATTACAGTGATCACTGGGCTTATTTAGCACTCTATCCATATTGGATACTAAGATTATGTAAGGCTAGCATTTGTGTAATAAATAACTAGTTATGTGATCAAAAATTGCATGGCGAGTTCAGAACTAGTTATTTATTACACAAATGCTAGCCTTAGATAATCTTAGTATCCAATATGGATAGAGTGCTAAATAAGCCCAGTGATCACTGTAATATACCACAATCATTATGCAACACTCAATGATATTCTGACCATCTTAGGCCAAAGCTTGTGGCTCACCTGAACTCGCCATGCAATTTTTGATCACATAACTAGTTATTTATTACGCAAATGCTAGCCTTAGATAATCTTAGTATCCAATATGGATAGAGTGCTAAATAAGCCCAGTGATCACTGTAATATACCACAATCATTATGCAACACTCAATGATATTCTGACCATCTTAGGCCAAAGCTTGTGGCTCACCTGAACTCGCCATGCAATTTTTGATCACATAAGTTTCTTGAGCACAAAAAGTTGTCTCATTCCAAAAATAATTTACCTTCTCATGATTTCTAAACTAATTATACATCCATGCAAAACTTACACTTATTTTATTATTTGACCTCCGCGAGTGCATAGGACCTTCACAGGCATTGATATTTTCCCATCTAGAAGGTCTGGGAACAAAATGAAAAACATTGAATCTTGTAGAGCAAAAAATTCTCTTCCAAATAGAACAAAAATGAAAAAAAATAAAAATGGAGTACATTCCGATTTTCACCTTTGAAAAAGGGAAAAATTAGCAAAAAAGTGTTTTTTGCCATTTTTGACTCATTGTATTTTAAGAGCTATGCATCCTTTTGGGTCCATAATGGGAATAATGAGAAACATTTCTATGGAGTACACATTGATAAATTCATAGCTGAGTTGGATTGCATTGATTATGAGTTATTACTGCTTAAAATATGAGTTTTATTTTGCGCGATAGAATTTTTCAGCTACTTTGACATGCAATGGTGGCAGAATGATGATAAGAGTGGCAGTCTGAGTAGCTTAGCTGGATTCAGCACCAAAAGTTCTCCTAGTGTGTGAAGTTTCATTGCTCTAGAGTCATTGGAACTGGCTTGGCAATGGATTGAAATCGTCACTTTTTTCAGGTTGCGCGCTGTAATCACATGACAACCCCCTAGATTAAGACCTGTAGCTCGTGAACCAAAGCACTTTGAAGCCTAATATTCTGGCTATCTTAGTTTAGGGTCAGGGTCTATCTTTGTGCAAAGTTTCATTGAAATCTGAGATGGTCGACCGGGAGCGTTGGTTGAACTGACACGGAATGACCCACGAGCAGTATTATAGTAGTTACATTTTTGTATGTGGGAGGCAATATTATAGTAGTTATATTTTTGTATGTAGGAGACAGTATATTCTTGTACATAGGGGTCAGTATAATATTATGTATATTCTTGTACATAGGGGGCAGTATTATTGTAGTTATATTCTTGTACATAGTGGGCAGTATTATAGTAGTTATACTATTGTACATAGGAGCAGTATTGCAGTAGTTATATCTTTGTACATCAGAGTCAGTATTATAGTAGTTATATCCTTGTACACAGGAGTCAGTATTATAATAGTTATATTCTTGTACATAGGAGCAGTATTATAGTAGTTATACTCTTGTACATAGGAGTAGTATTATAGTAGTTATATTCTTGTACATAGGAGGCAATATTATAGTAGTTATATTCTTGTACATAGGGGCAGTATTATAGTAGTTATATTCTTGTACATAGGAGCAGTATTATAGTAGTTATACTCTTGTACATAGGAACAGTATTATAGTAGTTATATTCTTGTACATAGGAGGCAGCATTATAGTAGTTATATTCTTGTACATAGGAGGTAGTGTTATAGTAGTTATATTCCTGTACATAGGGGATTTATTATAGTAGTTATATTCTTGTACATGGGAGTAGTATTTAATAGTTATATTCTTGTACATAGAGGGCAGTATTATGGTAGGTATATTCTTGTACATAGGGGGCAGTATTACAGTAGTTATATTCTTGTACATAGGAGTCTTATAGGAACTTATATCCTTGTACATAGGAGTCAGTATTATAATAGTTATATTCTTGTACATAGGAGCAGTATTATAGTAGTTATACTCTTGTACACGGGAGTAGTATTTTAGTAGTTATATTCTTTTACACAGGGGGCAGTATTATAGTTGTTATATTCTTTTACATAGGGTGCAGTATTATAGTAATTATATTCTTCTGTATAGGAGGTAGTATTAGGGTAATTATATTCTTGTACATAGCGACCAATATTATAGTTGTTACATGCACTTGTATGAAACCCTATTAAGGCTGTAAGCAAAAAAAAGTCGTAATATAGTCATCTGTAAGCCTAAATGTTAATTTTGTTTATTTCTGTGGACAGTACAGGACTACACATGCCAGTCCCTGTATAGCATTTGCATCGAGGTACTTTCTTTTTATTTATTTTTTACATGGATTTTTTCCTAATGGATCATATATAGGAAACTGCAGGGGAAAATGTTCTTAATTTCTCACTTATCAGTGGTAAGGAAGATAAAGGCTGAAATTATTAGGATCAAATCAGAAAGAAAGGAATTCTGTTATAAATTCACAACTTCAGTCGCAATGCTTTTGCAAATCACCACAGATTTTATGAATGTCATGGGTAAATTGTACGCATTGCATTAGCTAGTAACAGTAGCTTACTTTAGTCAAACTAGCTTCATGCAGGTTCTTTCTATCACTTGGCCTTAGCACAGAAGGACAAGATTGCTGCCTAATTAATTGGATCTAACAGTTTGCTGCCCAGGTGGATGCTTCTTAATGATAGAGCTTAATGTTAATAGAAATCTCCTCCAATTTACATAAATCTCTTCCCATTTACATTCAACAACACAACTGGTAAAGATACTTTTAAATTCCTTTCTTAGAATAGACATGCACCAGAAATGGCTGAGTACACAGTATTTTACTATTATTTCTTATTCTGTTTGTCCAAAAAATACAAATTAAAAGTCTACCCCTAGTAGGGCTTACCTTAATTAGGGCAGTGTGCTGTATCTAGGAGATCTGTCTTAAAGGGGTTGTATTAGAATTGACTTTAATTGCTTATCCACTGCATAGTTGGTAAAAGCCTGAGTGGTGAGGGTCTCACTGCTGAGACCCTTACAAGTCCCAAGAATGGGGGTCTTATTTCCCCTCTCAAACTCATTGCACCCCACCCCCTTCCCTTCCCACTACAGTGAGGAAGAGCTTGGATGGAGTGTAAATGAGTATGCACTCTGCCTATGCATTCATTTTCATGGGACTCGCCTACCTCTGGCAGTCCCATTGAGAATTGGTGTTCTCGAGTTCAGTATGGGTCTTAGCAGTAAGACCCACACCAATTAAAGTTAATTCTGATGCAGCCCCTTTAATGTCAGATTAAAGGGATTCTACTGTAGCTATATTCTAATGCAGTGTGGAGCTGTATTCAGAATTTTGATCGTTTCTATCGGAAACAGTCCACAAGCTTGTGGTCAGACATACCACTCACAACACTGTTGAGGTCCTATAAGGCAGGGTTCCCCAACTCCAGTCCTCAGGGACCGCCAACAGGTCATGTTTTCAGAATTTTCTCAGTGTTTCACAGGTGAGGTAATTATTGTCAGTGCCTCAGACATTGCCACAGGTGTTCTTACCATAGGATATCCTGAAAACATGACCTGTTGGTGGTCCCTGAGGACTGGAGTTGGGGACCCCTGCTATAAGGGACCTTTCACATGGCACGGAATTACACTACAGGACACAGCCAAATCCACAGCTGTGGAATTCCACACCAAAATTCATCGGTCTAACTGTGGATTTTGATGCGGAATTGCAGACAGTTTTTTTCAGCCATTTTCAATTGTGCATCAAAATCCGCAGGTAGCCTACAGATTTTGGTGTGGAATTTATTGTGGCTTTCGGTGCATCGTGACCTTTTCTTCATGTGTGAAAGTTCTCTTATGCAGGTTAGTCTCCTACTTTAGATAACTGTACAGTGCCTGTTGTAAAGATAACATTTTCCAGAATACAATTCACCAGATCAATCTTTGTACAGATATTACGCCAGCAGGGGATGCCTGGAGATATCTACTCTGAAGCCTTCAGAATTGTGAATGTAGTTCTGAGTTATTATCATAGTTGCCTAACTTTATGTGAACAGGTGGATCCATTCTAACGGTGAACTGCAAAGTAATGTTTAAAAGTGCACATATGCATTCATATCTAAACTATACCTGAATTGACTGACATGTAGTATTTCGATGAGTTGTACTCCATTTTCTCACTCACTAGCTGGAAAAAAATACTCTTTGTCAAAAACAATCCCGACCCTAGAAGGAGTTGTCATTTGGCTGCAAAACTTGGTATGCAGTTACATCTCAGGCAGATATGCAAATTATTAGAGTTATGGTGTGATTATATGTCACCTGAGGCCCTAAAAGTAGTTTCCCTCTTGGCCTATATAAAGGCTTCCAGAGGCTCCTTGTGTGTAGTGACCTCTTCTTCTGCTTGGGTAGAGCTTATTGACCACTAGACGCCTCTATGATGCAATCAAAGAGATTTTGCCCAGTTAACAGAGTTTGAGAGGAGACACATTGCTGAAATGTGATAAGCTGAATGGTCGTATCAATAAATTGCTCGCCACTCTGGCCAGACTGTTAGGAGGTGTTGAAACCGCACACAAGGTGACCAGACGCAGGACACCCTCGACAGACCACCTATACAGAGCATCGTCTGATTGTCCAACAAGCATTAACAACTCCAACTGTTTTGTTGTTCAACATCTAGAGGGAGTTGGCACTATCATTACGGCCCCTGTGTCTATTTGAACCATTTCCAGGTGCCTGACTGAAGGACATTTGGTCTAAAGGCATCCATTACTTGTGCAGCCTTTAACACTATCCCACTGTCTTCATCTTGCAGTGGTATTATAAACAATGACACTGGACTACTACTGAGTGGAACCGGGTTGTCTTTAGTGACAAATCCAAGTTTAGTTTGGGCACTTATAATGGCTGTGTTTATTTCTGGAGACCTAACGGTGACTGCTGCATTTGCTGTAAAGCGGCACACTGCTACCACTACTGGTGTAATGGTCTGGGAGGGAGTTGCTTATGACAGTCCGATTCCCATAGTAGTAGTATGAGGGATAATGACAACTCAGCGATATGTTTAAGACATCCTGCAGCCACATGTGTTCCTCGCATTGCGGCTTCCAATAGGCATCCTCCAGCAGAATAATGCTCGGCTGCACACAAAAGGGAGTCACAGGGATGTCCCCACAACATTGCCACACTTCTATGGCCCGCCTGGCCACCAGATTTATCACTAATAGAACATGTATGGGACCATCTGGGATGCCAACTTTGACACAGAATACCACACAGAACCTGTATGCCTCCATGCCTGCCCGTATCAGATCTTGCATTCAAGCTAGAGGCAGCCCAACAGAGTACTAGAGCCCCCATGCCTAATTGCATCACATCTTGTATCCAAGTTAGAGGCGGCCAAACAGGGTACTAGAGCCTCATGCTTGCCAGTATCACATCTTGTATCCAAGCTAGAGGTGCACCAACAGGCTACTAGAGCCTCCATGCCAAATTGTATCACATCTTGAATCCAAGCTAGAGGTGATATAACAGGGTACTAGAGCCTCCATGCCGACCCGTATCACATCTTGTGTCCAAGCTAGAGGCAGTACAACAGGGTACCACAGCCTCCCTTCAAGTGTTCAATTTTCCACAATTAATGATCCTGTTGCGTCCTCCGGACGTGCAACATCAAAAACACAAACAAAAAGACACAACTGTGCAAAGAAAACATAAAACTATGGGGAATTCTCTCCCTATAGCCCCGAAACCCGGGAGGAGGCCCTGCCTACTCGGCGGACCGATCGCTCTGACAAGTGCGAGCCCGCACGCGTGCCTGGGCCACTGACAAGCCCCTATCAGGGAGCCCTAGCACAGAAGAAAGGCAAAACAGAAAAACAAACGAAACAGAAAAGAATTTGGCTAGCATGGAGAGCTTCAGCCAAGGTGTGTTCCTCCGTCGCTGTCCAAAGGCAACTGAAGTATTGACCAGCACAGGAGATAATGCTGGCACTGTTTAAGTAGGAGCCCTGCTACTCAGCACCAGGTGCTGACTGACATTACTCCTGCAACTACCACACCCCTCAGCTCCAGGAGAAGCAAGAGCACACCCAAAACCTGGTCTGGCCTGCAAGCAAGGTGCAGGCCTCAGAACGGCTGCAACAGATCCTTTTGCTCTGATATTGTAATCATTTACTCATATTAACGTTACAATCACACAGAGAAAGTTTCCCTCCATCCTAACAACTCCTTCTAGGTGCTTGAATTTTTTTGATAATGAGTGTACATTTGTCTAAATAGAAGGCAGTTTTTTTCCCCCTTTTCTTCTGTATAGACTTCCAGTGTGTCTAAGACTTCATACAGTTACAGCCACTTGCACATGGGCTGTGCAGGGGTACACAGAGTTACTGCGGCTCCATACTGTAGAGATGTAGGCACTCTGTATGCCACTATCTGAGGGTCTGTATAATGTTCTACGATGACCTATTTTTTTCCGACGTATCAATGTGGAATCTGAGAGAAAAAACGGTGAGCACCTTTGTCTGAAATGTTGATCAGGGTACATTAACACGGGTGGGTGCAATATCAGTCTGAGAAACTCAAACCAATATCGCACTTGCAAACCTGTGATTTTTATGTGAGTACGATACGATTTGTGAGAAAATTGAATCGCACTTGCATTGTTGCACTTGCACTTTTCATACGTATGAAAATTGCTCATTATTCCCTATGATAGCAAAGGTACATCACATTGCATTTGCATAAAAATGCGAGCACAATGCAATTTTTTTTACTTTTAGCTTTCATAGGGAGGAATAAGTGATATCACTCAAAAATAGGACATGCTGCAATTTTTCTCTTGCACAGCCTCTTCTCACAGCGCTGCGAGAAAAAGTGTATATGTAAATGTCCCCATAAAAACAATGGGTTCTTTTCCCATGGAATTTCTGTGCATATTGTAATGCACAAAAATCGTGCAGGAAAATCATCTGTGTAAATGTACCCTAAACCTTGTTGATCTACTTGCATGTAACGTTTGCCCTGTTATCAAATTCAACAGCAGTAAATTAGTCGAATTTGTTTTAATAGTCTAATTTGGGGCAAATTTTTAGATAGATAGATATTAAATAGATAGATAGATATGAAATAGATAGATAGATAGATAGATAGATAGATAGATAGATAGATAGATAGATAGATAGTAGAGATGAGCGAACGTACTCGGATAAGCACTACTCGTCCGAGTAATGTGCCTTATCAGAGTACCGCTGTGCTCGTCCTGAAAGATTCGGGGCGCTCCGCTGCTGACAGGTGAGTCGCAGCGGGGAGCGGGGCAGAGCGGACGGGAGAGAAGGAGAGAAAGATCTCCCCTCCGTTCCTCCCCGCTCTCCCCTGCAGCTCCCCGCTCCGCAGCGCGTCCCGAATCTTTCAGGACGAGTACAGCGGTACTCGGATAAGGCACATTACTCGGACGAGTAGTGCCTATCCGAGTACGTTCGCTCATCTCTAATAGATAGATAGATAGCTAGATAGATAGATACATAGATACATAGATATGAGATAGATAGATAGATATGGGATAGATAGATATGAAATAGATAGATATGAAATAGATAGATAGCTATGAAATAGATAGATAGATAGATAGATAGATAGATAGATAGATAGATAGATAGATAGAAGACAGATAGATGGATAGAGAGATAAGATATGGGATGGATAGATAGATAGATAGATAGATAGATAGATAAATAGATAGATAGATAGATAGATAGATAGATAGATAGATATGGGATAGATAGATATGAAATAGATAGATAGATATGAAATAAATAGATAGATAGATATGGGATAGATAGATAGATATGAAATAGATAGATGTGTGATAGATAGATTGATAGATAGAAAGAAGATCAAAAAGACGTGCAATAGCGTTTTATTTCTATTTCATCCCATTTACACATTTTTAAAAGTTTTTCAATCCCTTATATGGTATAATAAATGAGACTATTAAAAATTAATCTCATCCCACAAAAAACATGTAGATTGAAAAGTAAAAAAAGTTACGGCTCTTGGAAGGCGAGGGTGAAAAAATATAAATGAAAAATCTAAAAAATCTCTGGTCTTGAAGTGGTTAAATATGTTACTAAGTATATTTATACATGTTTGTATGATCAACTGGAAGGTTTTCTGCTATTCCACATATTCTGCACTTATAGATGGCTCGGTTTTTGTTACTCTTTTTTTAATATAAAGTATTTTTTGCGTTGCGCAGTAATCTTTTAGAACCCTTATTTTAAATGTCAATACAAGATTTATGTTTCCAGTGCTTTTTTTTCATTAAAACTGAAGTTATTTGTACACATGCGGTGAATGGAAAAATATTTAATATCTAAATGACAGGAATATATTTACTGTAAATAAATCGTACTTAAAATTTGCATAAGCAACACATTTCTAAAATTAAGGATTATCTCAATGGAATTAGTTATAATCGGCTCTAAAAAAAAAAAGGAAAAAGTTTGAAAACAACAAAAAAAAGTTAACACTATCTATCTATTCATCCTAACTTGGAAACGGAAAACAGGTTATAAGTACAACAAAGGCCAAATCCGTTTCGTTTCCATATTTCTGCAGTTAGAATTACATTTTCTTCTGCACACTTCTTAGGACTTGTTTCAGAGTCTCATTGTATTATCACTTCATTAGACAAGCCTGACAAAACAATTGTGAAAAGCAAAAGCCTTATACAGTACCTTTTGATGCTGTTTTCCCATTTTCTGTCACTATTCACATATGTGTCTAGAATTTCCAATGGACGCAAACACTTGGATGATGTTGATGATGATGATGATGATAAGTGCAGCATGCATAAAACATATCTGGAAACGAAAGGCAGAATCTTTCGAGTTTTCTACGTGAAATCAACTGGCAGGCTATACTTTGTTATTCAATTGGAAGACAGAGTCTTTTTGACAGTCCTAACATTCTAAGCCGTGGCCCTGCTGGGCACAGCAGGAGTCAAACGCTGAGTACCATCTGTCAGCGCTTTAGACTTTTTGCAACCACACCTTTACTACAAGCTGTAAAAAAAGCCACCAAGGCTTTCTAATTTATTAGTTGATCAGAGTGTTACATTCTTATATTGATTGTTTTATAACTATGACGTGAATGTGGATTGGATGCTATAAATTGCCACCAACTACATGTTGCAGAACTTTATAACTAAATATGATGATAAATGATTGCATTGTGTCATTTCCTTGTATCGTGATATTGAAGAATAATAGCGTCTAAGGGTAACTACCCACTACAGTTTTTTTTTCACTGCGAAATTCGCAGCAGTTTTTTTTCTGCAGGGGTCTATGGGACTTGTAATGTTAAAATCGCGATCGCGCAAAATCACAATTTACCGCGAAATCGCGATTTTGCACGATCGCAATTTTAACATTACAAGTCCCATAGACCCCTGCAGAAAAAAAAAACGCTGCGAAATTCACAGTGAAAAAAACCTATAGTGGGTAGTCACCCTTAGACAGAAGAATGCATGTGATGGTAAATACTCTAATAGAAAGAAGACAAAAGTATTATAGAGGTGATACATTTAGGGTGTATGCAGCTTCGGTGCATGAAAATCACACCTTTTCAATGGGTGTGTTTATGTACATATTTAGTGTGTATGCGTTTTTTTACATGCGTATTGCATCCATATTTCACACATTCCAAAAAAAACAAAAAACACCAGAAGGCCCAATTAACGTGACTACTGTCTACTGGCAACATGTGCAAAAAGGCAGTAAATTCACATGTAACTGCGTACTTGTTGCGTTTTTACGCAATCTCATAGACCAGTGATGGCGAACCTTTTAGAGACCGAGTGCCCAAACTGCAACTCAAAACCCACTTATTTATTGTAAAGTGCCAACATGTCAGGGGGCGGGGCTTATCACGACGTATGATTTTTACCTCCATCGTTCTTAAAAGGACAAGGCTCTTTCAAAATAGACCGGGTGCAGATTTTGACTTCTTTTGAATGCGGAATTGCTGTGGAATTTGCCACAGAAATTTCCGCTGAGGACATTCTACAGCATTTCCACTTTGTGTAAACAGCAGTGATATTGACCTCCCCAGAGCGGCCCCAGCAGTAAGGGTGACCCCCGAGAGCAGCCCCAGCACTAATAGTGACCCCCCCAGAGCGGCTTTGGTGGTTATAGTGACCCCGCACAGCGGCCCCAGCGGTAATAGTGACACTGCACCGTGGCCCCAGTCGTAATCGTGACATCCCACAGTGGCCCCCCCAGTAGTAATAGTGACACCACACAGTGGTCTCAGTGGTAATAGTGACACCCCACAGTGGCCCCAGTAGTAATAGTGACATCCCACATCAGCCCAGCAGTAATAGTGACATCCCACAGCAGCCCCAGCGGTAATAGTGACACCCCACAGTGGTCCCCAGTAGTAATAGTGACACTTTACGGCGTCCCCAGTAGAAATAGTGACATCCCACAGTAGCCAGTAGTAATAGTGACATCCCAAAGTGGCCCCCAGTAGTAATAGCGACATCCCCAAATGGCCCCTGTAGTAATAGCTCCTCTGCTTGGCGCTGTTTCTGCCACTGATCCCACTGATCCCAGGAGCACATTGTGACATGCTGCCGATACCTCCTCCCCTCCCCTGCTCTTGCGAAACCAAGTAGGAGACATCAGGGGAGGGGGGAAGAGGATCCCAGCTTTACACTGACATCACAGTGTGTGCCGGGATCAGCGCTTTTAGCAGCACTGCTGAGTGAATACCAGCAGGGGAGCTGCGGCACCCCTGCCAGTATTTACTAATGTGGTGAGCGGCCGACGGCGGCGAGTGCCAGCTGGGAAGGCTCTGAGTGCCGCCTCTGGCACACGTGCCATAGGTTCGCCACCACTGCCATAGACTCTTTAATGGGTGATTTCATTCCCTAATTTTGCATGATGCAATTTTTTCACTTGACTGGTCATCTGAATACCCCAATGTAAATTAGTAGGGTTTATGCTGGTTGTATTACATCCATAAAAAAATACAGGCGTAATTGTAAGGAGGTGGAGGAGCCTATTCACTCTTCCCCAGCGGCTCAGAGTCACAGCCTGGGAGGTGAGGAGCAGAGCCTATTGTCAGGTCCTGAGGAGTACCAGTTTGATTTCCAGTTTCTCTGCCACACTAAGGCTGCCTACACACGGCAGAGCCGCATGCAGGAGCCTGCAGCAGAATCCAGCACTGACCTCTGCTGGCGTCCGCCCGTACCTGTCAACTTTCTTCATTATCTGTACTACGGATAGTCCAGACAGCCAGCCGTCGAACAAGCGCAGTACAGATATTTTTTTCAAATGTTTATTTTTATTACACTGTTGCTAGCCGATGATGCGGGATCCACTACATGTCCGGCTAGCAATGATGCTGAATCTGCAACCTTTCCGCAATGTTATTGTGGATGGGTTGCGGGTCAGACAGCTTATATTGAATTCAATGGAAGCCATCCACGTGGAATCCATGCAGCAATAGAACATGCTACAATTTTTCCATAAATTGGGAAAAGCAATTTCCCATAGCATGCAATGAACAGTATTTGCAGTGGAGCCGTGATGTGGATGTCTGGCTCCGCTGTGCTGACAATAGGTGCAGGATCTGCTGATCAATGGGGATCCTGAGTAGTGGATCCCTGCTCATCAATAGTGAGTACTTGGAATACATCTTAACATCACATAAATTGTGATATTGGGAGTGTATTTTTACAGAACTGATAGCTTTAAACAGCTGTACTATCATGGAATATACAACACTTAAAAATCAAAGGGTATTCCTTTAGTAAACATTTCACCTGATAGAAGCGGGTCCGAACCTTAACAAACTTACCTATTTGGAGAATGCGGGTCCCATGTCCCTTGTACACCAATTCACAGCCCTTGAAGTCTCTATAGGAAGCAACAAAAAGCTTTATTAAAGTCTATAGGAGTTAGGAAAGAGCAGATAAAACAACTCCTTTAAAGTAAAGTGCCCTGCATAGGCTTGGAAACACAATTCCTTGGCTGGCTGCCGCAACCACGTTGAATATGCTTACTGCAAGCACAATATGGAGCGACCTACTGAGATACCCCATAGTGGTGACTGCAGGCAGCCAGGATACTATGGGGGGAAATTTTTAAAGACCGGTGTTTCATACATCAACCTTGTTTCATACATCGACTGTAAAGCAAAGACCTATCCTCTGGATAGGTTATCAGAAGTCGATGAACGGGGTCCACCACTCGGAACCCCTCATCCATCAGCTGACCATCAGGCCTGCTACAGTGACAGTGCAGCAGGCTGGATGCTGTTATTAGCGGTCATTGCAGGTCTTGACGTTACATACAGCCCTGACCAGCAGAGAAGGAGGAAGTATTATAGTGGTGCGGCGCTCACATTGATTTCAATGAGCATGAAGCTGGTGCTAGCAGTTCCTTCCCTGTCCCCTTATGACAATGTCTGGCCCACTGTAATGCACAGCAGGCTGAATGAAGGCCTAAAAAAGAGGAAATTCTAGGCCTGTGTATGGTTTGAGTGTGTGGTATAGTATGTGCTGTATTTTCTGTGTCAGGAACGCTATCTTTTCTCCTTAGGGAGAGGACCTAGAAGGTGTGAGGAAACTTATAAGGCCATGCATGCCCCTCTGGGAAATATGCAAAAAGGGGAAGATGGAACAATGTCTCTCCAGCACCACCTATGGAATGGCAGCATTCCTGCAAGTCAATGCCAGACCTTGTAACAATGACTGGGAATATGAGTCTTCTTAATAAGGAAAAGAAAATCATGTACTGACAGATTGCTTCGGGATGATTGTTCTTCATCAGCGTGCAATCAATTTCTGGCCTGGCTAGTGAGGGGCCTACAGATGTGGGTTGGGTAGGGTATCATTTCTCCTTAGGGAGAGCATCTAGAAGGTGTGTGAGGAGACTTGTAAGGTCATCCATGCTACTCTGGGAAACATGCAAATTGGAAGATGGAACAATGGCGTATTTTCTGTAGCACGCGTCTATTGAGGAATATGAAACAGGAAACCAGACCACGCTTTTCAGAAAAGTGGAGGAAAACTTTCAACAAATGTTGAGGTTCTCAAAAAAAAGTAGTGGTGGTGATAGTTTCACATTATAAAGTGCATTAACTGAAGGTCCTGCACCCCAATATACAATCTATCATAGGGCCTTCTAGTTACCCAGGTGTGACTGCTACCTCTCCATCTCCTACAGCTCATGACCGCATTCATATTGCAGGTGTAACAAATTAACCAAAATTAGAATCCTAGTAAATTGCAGCAGTAATACAGCGCAGTACAAGCAGCCTGAATATGTTCATGCTGGCCAACATTTTTCCCAGCATGTTTTTCACTTTCTGGAAATTGAGGTCACTGAGTGGTTTATCGAACACTTTGTGAAATTTTGTCAGGTCACATAACATTTTTGGTCCTTATGTTGTTTTGCTCGTTCTAAAGAATGACAGATTCTTTTTTTTTCAGTTCCTTTCTAATGAACAATGCAGCAGCAAAGTGCTTCCTAAACCTTGCAAGGACTGCCGCTGTAAATGGCCAGCTTAGGCACCTGTTCCTTGCCAGCTCCACCTGCCATTGGCTGCTGCTAGCTGCTGTTACTGAGGTCTCTTGAGGCTTCTATTTGCCTTGTAATGGAATAAAAAAAGCTGAGAGTGTGGCAGTTGCTGGAAGTAATTGTGCAGATGTTCACGTTCACAGCGGTAGTCCTTGAATTTAACAGAGCTTTAGTTCTCGTCAGGTTTCTGCCGCCTTTTACTGATCTGATATTAACAGAAATCTGCCAGCTTGTATCATAGGACATATTCCAGCAGCGGCAGAGAAGCTTTAGCACAAGCTCTTAATACTATAGATGAGGTTTGGATTTCATTTACTTGCTGATGAGCTTTTAATTAAAAATGTATTTTGCAGACTTTATAACTTCAGTCTAAACTTTTAGGCTTTTGTTGTGGGAATAAATATACACTAAAGGTCAACAATGTTGCCAAATATGTTATTTTGTGTTTTTTTTTATACTGCTTATTTTTATACAATTCAATTAAAAAGGAAACATTTATAGATATACTGTAGATAAGGGAAGGCTGCCTTCACATGAGCATTTGGAGGCTCCATCACTGATCCGGCATGATCTGGGAAGCGCGCAGCGCATTTTCTTCCGGTAAATGATGGGCAGCTGAGTGTAATCCTGTGGCAGGGGTTGTGGAACAGGAAGACGGAACCCCCGTCGCAGATGTGAAACATCTACAGCATATGGGGTATCATCTTATCTCTAAGGCCAGATT
This sequence comes from Eleutherodactylus coqui, assembly GCF_035609145.1. Classification (NCBI taxonomy): domain Eukaryota; kingdom Metazoa; phylum Chordata; class Amphibia; order Anura; family Eleutherodactylidae; genus Eleutherodactylus; species Eleutherodactylus coqui. The sequence goes on along the minus strand of NC_089839.1, from coordinate 73,590,315 downwards.
CACATGGAAATATTCGCATGTGCTACATTTAGGCTGGCTCCACATGGGCGATCACGATTTTGCCACGAGAAAAGCGCATCTTTATTCTCTGCGATTTGTGAGCGTCATCAATGCTTTTTTTGGAGATTAATCTCAAATCACTGCCGCCCACGAACGCACTACAAATTTGCACAATTTTTTACAATGGGACTTTGTAATGTTAAAATGTTACAATGCGCCTTTGTGGCATTGCGATGCGATAAAAAGAAATACATGGGAGATTTAAAAAAAATTTAAATTGCAGAAAGATAGAGCAAGCCACGATTTTTTATCCCCTCAACATCTCATCAGTGAAAACATTGCAGATGGGAATGAAACGATTGTAAATCATTGCTTTCATATTTTGCTTTTTACGGACAATCGCAGCAGGTGAAAATCGCATGATTTTCTCTCCCGTGTGGAGCCAGCCTGACACATGTAATATACAGAGAACAGAACCCTTTGATTTGGGGATAATCACGGAAGCATAATGGGACCAAAGCAAGCCCATGTGTTTAAGCCCTAAGGGCGGATATACACGGGCGAGTGCGAGTCACATCGTACAGAACACAGCTGCACGTTCTATTCTTGTGCGAGAATCGCATAAAAATAAAACATCATGCGATTGTTCCGTCTCTCAGCATCGCTGCAGGAGAAAGATCGCCCATGTAAATAGACCCATTGAAAAGGATGGGCCATGTGAACAATCCCTAAGATCTAAACCCTAGTCCTTATATTTAGGGCTTATGCAGACGAGCGTAGTTGTCAGCTCTGTTAGCAGCGAGAGAAGCTCGCTGCTAACTGCGCTGTGAAGATCACGTGTACTGGCTGTTTCAAGCTCCGTGAAGTAGCCTGTTCACACGATGCGAGATGCGGGCTGTGTGCTTTCAAGGCTCCCATAGGAGCCTATAGGAAGCACGCAGCAAAGATAGGACATGTTTTATCTTTGCCCGCACCTTGGAGCCGACATGCAAGTTTGTCCTATCTTTGTTAGGTGCGCGCACCTAACAATCCTCCATGTGAACACTTCTATAGGAACCTATTGGTTGCTACTAGAAGTGTGTTCTGTGCGCTGCTAGCAGCGCAGAAACTCCATTCATCTGAACGAGCCCTTAAGTTGTGCCAAGCGTTTAAAGTCAAGATGTGTTATATATGTTCTTGACAGTGAGAGGGTTAATTTATAATGGATTTGACAGTTTAATGCTTATTGTGCCTGATTTATTTTCACACGTCCATCACCCATTGCAATAATGGAGTGCATTAGAAATGACTGTTGAATGCGTTTGAAAACGCAGTTCGAAAACACTGTAAAACACTGTATCTAAAACGCTGCATTTTTACAGATGCCTGTGTGACAGCAGCCAAAGGACCCATTTGAATGGCAAAGGGCCTGGTGCATATACACCGAGGCCACAATGCTGTGGGGTCTGGGGAGACATTCCCCTTTCCCTCCCCCTCGCTGGCTCACCTCGTGTCTCCTCCCCTCTGGCTGTTTGCAATGGGATGGGGTGAGACGGGGGCGGAGTTAAGCAACTTGTCAGAACTTAGCTCTCCCCCGCCCTCTCCCATTGCAAACTGTGGCAAAAGGCAGAGAGAAGAAGAGAAGGGGGAGAGAGTTTAGCAGTCACGCTGCTAAACTCCCTCCCACCTCCCTTCTCCAGCAGCTAGCATAGGCTCCCATAGAAATCTATGCAGCTGCTGCTGCCGCCATGAGAGCGCCTAGTCAGGCGCTTTTACGCCACGAATATACGCCCCTGTGCATGGATGCATTGTAAGCCAGTGCATCAGAGGGGCAGCATATATCAGCCGGGGCGTGAAAACCCGGACGATACACCACTGTGTGAATAAACCTTAAATGACATGATACATTTTAAAATATTTTTCTGCAGGCTGGTACGGTTACGATGATGCCAAATTTTTTTAAGGTTTTTCAATTTTTGGGTAATGTAAAACCCTTCTTTTGTAAATTTTTTTTTTACATCATTGCATTCAAAGTCCCATAACTTTTTTATTTTTCCATGGACGGAGCTCCATGAGAGCTTGTTTTTTGCATGACGTGCTGTAGATTTTATGGCTTTTTGATCACTTTTATTGTGTTTTTTTGGGAGGCAAAATTAGCCAATCAGAGACAGCCCTGAATTCATGAATGGGTGAGTGCTGCCTTTGATTGGCTGAGAGCAGGGACCAATCACAGGCAGCTCTCAGCTATCATTCAATAACTGAGAGCTGCCTCTGATTAGTCACAGTGCTCAGCCAATCAGAGGCAGCCCTTTCAGAAGCCAGGGATTTTTAATTCCCGCCTGCTGAAAAATCCTCAGAGCAGTGCAGGAGAAGAGCCGGCTGGACGCAGCTGAGCCCCGGCAGCTGCAGGGAGGTGAATATCCTTTTTTTTTTTTACACATTTTTTGATTGATTTTCAGGGAAGGGCTTATATGTTAAGCCCTACCCCAAAAAAGACTGCAGCGCTGGCTGGCAGCCCATTGCTTTCAATGGAGCTGGCTGTATTGCCGGCTCCATTGAATTCAATGGGAGAACATCGCTCTCCTCTTTGCGATCTTCACTATATGTTCTCAATGGGGTCAGCGCTGCTGCCGCCGGCCTCATTGAGCACAAGGTGAAACATCCAGGGGTTTTACATACATAGAACACCGGTTTGCCGCAGCTACATGCGTTCTGCGAACCGGTGTCCTGTAATTTTTGCCGCGTGCATTTGTGCACATGTAAAATTCACACCTGTGCCTGCTCCCATTAAAAAGCATTGGTTCTATTTAGATGTGGCCAGCAAACGCAACTGACAGACACGCGTACAAACGCCTGCCTGACTGAGCCCTAAAGGTAATCTGAATTTGTGTTCTTTTTTGTTGTACTTTTTGGACAGTTTTTTTCTGCTGGCTTCAATGAGGTAACCCCAACTGCAATGAAAACTGCAAGTAAGATCTTACTTGTGGACAGGGGCGTAACTATAGGGGATGCGGTTGCACCTGGCCCAGGAGCCTTAGGAGACCCATAAGGCCTCTCTTCTCCATACAGGGATTCCAGTACTATGAATAAACCATTATATTTGTGGTCCTGTTACTATTTTGCATTTTGCATCTTGCATCTTCAAGTTACGCCTCTACTTGTGGACCGCATTGTAGTCCTGTGACACGATTTTCCTGTAACTCTTCTATTCCAAACTACAACTGCACTAAAATTCTCTCTAATACACTGGTCAACACTGAAATTGTTACTGACTTAAAAAAGGTCCTAATCTATAGTATCTTGGTGTGCTAATATGACCATGAAAATTTTTTATTGGCTCTCATTTTGAAGATATTTCATATAGTTCATTTTCTGTGTTTCACCGTGTAAATGTATCCAGTAGAGCTGTAACAACATCCTTACAGTTACTATTACTTAAAGCAGCTACTGAATTCCATTGAGTATAACAAGTACAGCTGTCACCTCTGTGATGATTTGAAGGTAGTTGCCCTTTTAATGGGACTGCAGCAGGGATATACTAAATATATGTGTTTCTTATGTGAGTAAATAAGAAAGATGGAAAACAACCTCTACAGCGCCATCTATTGGCAGCATTCCTTCAAATCAAAGTGATTTATAACAAGTCTTTACAATGATTGGGGATATGAAACCAAGCCAGAAGACCATGCACAGACAGAGTGTTTCGGGGTGATTGCCCCCCCTTAGTGTGCAGCAGACTTCTGGCTTAGTCTGTGAGGGGCCTATGATATGGGTCAAAAGCAGTGTCATGTCTCCTTAAAGAGAGCACCCGAAAAGTGTGTGGAGACACCTGGGGAGGGGGAGTGGGTCAGGGGATGGTATAGTCTATCCCCACGGAGATAGCCGAGCAAGGGAATTGCACTACTTGCGGAAGGAATTAACCTCCAGACAAAATTTAGCCATTGGAGAGAAGAAAATCCAGCACCCAGCTCTGGTTGAGGCTCACAAAATCCTGCTACCACCCCCTCACATCAAACTAGGTTTGATGAAGAACTTTGTGAAAGCCATGAACCGGACTTCGCCAGCTTTCCAATACCTTCATGAAAAATTTCCTCTCCTCAGCGAGGCAAAGATTAAAGAGGGAGTTTTTGTGGGTCCTCAGATTTGAGAGCTCTTCCAAGATGACCAGTTCAACAACTTGCTGCAGGGTGATGTGAAACAAGCATAGAATGCTTTTTTCCCTGCTGTCTACAAACTTTCTGGGGAATGTTAGGGCAGAAAACTACCAGGAACTAGTACAAGACATGCTGATGCAGAATCAGATGCTTGGCTGCAATATGTCTCCAAAGATCCCCCTTCATTCCCATCTGTGGTATGGTTAAACATGGCGAACATTTTCATTAAGATATCGCAACAATAGAACAAAGATACCAGGTAAAATGGTCTACTATCATGCTGGCTGACTACTGCTCGACACTCCACAGAGATGCTCTCGAACAGCTGGACAAGAGATAGGTAAATAGATCTAAGACCTAGTCTATGACTTGATTATTACAGATATTAACCATAGGCCTAAGACTATTGGCATGCATTTTGTGGTGTAAACAATTATTGCTGATTACAAAACAAATAGAGCCAATTTAGCATTTTGTCTGTCATATTCGTGTTGAGCACATAAAAATTGATAAGAAATGCCTGATTTTATTTCATTAACATGACTTTTGTAAAACGTTGTTGACCAGTGATACTAGTGCGTACGCCACTCTTTCTGCAGTGGTTTCTTTGGTGCTGCAGCCGTACACTTTTTTTTGCTGCATCATTACTGCTCCGTCTTCACACAAGTCCTTGGACTGATCTGGTTCTACACATAAGTAAATCGTGTTAATAGCAAGTGAAGCTCATGAATATTCCTAAGTGTAGCCTAATAAGAATTAATGTACATGCCAAAATGTTTCTATCAAGGGAAAAAATTCTGCAATGTGCAAGCGATCGTGATAAAACGTGTTCTGGCACTCCGAGCAAATCTGCAAATTTATCTCTCGTTTTAGTTTCTCACATGCATCTCATTTAGCTTCACACGTGCTTTTGGGAAATGCTGTTTGGGATCCGTGTCGTCTATTTCCTTCTTCTCATTTAAAAGGAAAATAGACTTGTATGAGATAGCACACGGGAATATAAAAAGAGTCAGATTTCCGTGCGCCGCGCGATCTTCACCTGTATCATGGGAGTGGATTAGTATAGAAAAATACATCAGCCAACTCCCTGTGATATCCCCTACCATAACTTAGTTTATAGTGCTGTGGGGACGTGACCTGTTCCCTTTAATTTAAACATCATCTCCCCATTAGATGAATGGAAAACTGTCAAGTTTACAAAGTCCTTGAGACAGAATTGGTCTATTCGTAAAAATGTTATAAGGCCAGATTTACGTGAGTGTACACATATTGGTGCACGCATGAACATGGTGTTTTTGCAGAACGAACAGTTCCCTTTTTTGCGCAAGCATCGGCATATTTTTCTGTCCTTTTTCTATGCGCAATGGCATGTGCATTTGTGCTTGGGAAAAAAATTGCACCGATTGAAACGGTTAATTAGTCTAATAAGTTCCACATGTGTTCTTTTTCCTGCGCAATTAGGGCGCATTCAGACGACCGTATATCGGCTGGGTTTTCACGCCCAGCCGATATACGGTGTCTCTCTCTGCAGGGGGAGGAGGCTGGAAGAGCCAGGAGCAGTGCTCTGAGCTCCCTCCCCCTCTCTGCCTCCTCTCCACCCCCCTGCACTAATTCCTGGAACTTAGCCCCGCCCATGTCCCACCTCCTCTCATTGTAAATAGTGCAGAAGGGCGGAGATGGGGTGGAGAGGAGGCAGAGAGGGGGCTGGAGCTCAGAGCACTGCTCCCGGCTCTTCCAGCCTGCTCTCCCTGCAGAGAGAGACGCCGTATATCGGCCGATGTGAATACCCGGCCAATATACGGTCGTCTAAATGCACCCTTAGGCCTTAGTCACACGGGCGTTTTTTCACGCGATTTGCGGATCGCATGACGGATGCGCATCCGCAAATCGCGTGACCGGTGCGCGCAAGTCGCCCGAAAATCGCCCGAAAATCTGCTCCTAGCCGCGTTTCATTAGAAACGGGCCGGAGCTGTCCAGCGCATTGCATTCAATGGAGACTGCAATAGAGCCGGCTCCATTTAAAGCAATGCGCTGCGGGCGAGCCCGGGATGAATTGTCGGGAAGGGCTTAAATATATAAGCCCTTCCCTGCAATTCATCCTAAAATGTGTAAAAATAAAAAATATATATATACTCACCTTCTCCCGGAAGCCGGAGCTCCGCGCGGCCGTCCTGCAGTGGGTGTGAAGGGGGTGTGAGTCAGACCTGCCCCCTGATTGGCTCAGCGCTGAGCCAATCAGAGGCATGTCTCACTCACACCCATTCATGAATTCATGAATAGATGTGAGTCAGACCTGGCCCTGATTGGCTCAGCGCTGAGAGGCAGCAGTCACTCACCCATTCATGAATTCATGAATGGGTGTGTGAGTGAAACCTGCCTCTGATTGGTCAGGGCTGTGACCAATCAGAGGCAGATCATTTAGCAGGCGGGGATTTTAAAGCCCCGCCGGCTAAATAGTGCCGAGAAGCAGTTCAGGAGAACTGACAGCGGCCGCGGCTGGACTCCGGCTGCAGCGGAAAGGTGAGTATACAATTTTTTTTTATTTTAACACATTTTAGGATGAATTGCAGGGAAGGGCTTATATATTTAAGCCCTTCCCGACAATTCACCCCGCGCACGCCGGCATCCCATTGCTTTCAATGGAGAGGCTGTATTGCCGGCTCCATTGAATTCAATGGGCAAACATCGTTCTTCTCTGTCACAGCTGTTACAGCTGTGGCAGAGAAGAATGATTTGTCTTCTATATGTTCTCAATGGGGTCGGCGCTGCTGCCGCCGGCACCATTGAGCGCATATAGAGAAGAGAACAGGAATCGCAGATCGCAGATAGGTGCGATCTGCGATTTCTGTTCTATAATTTATCGGACGAGCGCATAAAAAGTGCTCATGTGTCCGATACCATTGCAAAGCAATGGTTTTTTAAAATCGCCGGACGCATGCGCATGCGCAAATCGCGGCTAAAAACGCCCGTCTGACTAAGGCCTTACACAGCGTTTCACACATCTCCTTGTGCTTATTTGTTAATCCCCCATTGACTTCTTTGGGGATTTTTGATGTCCAAATGTGCAAGTCATCCTTATTAATATACCTGCATCTGGTAAGGTCTCTTTTATGCAAGCATTTTGCAGACGAAAATTGCATGAATGAGAAAAAGCCATGAGCAAGCTGCGGCTAAATCTCGTGTTTTCTCACTTATTCAGACAGCCTAGAATTCCTTCAGCCAGAATAAATCTATCAAATGGCTCAATAGAGCCAGCTGACATAGTTTATCAGCGCTAGCCACTGCTATACTCCTTGCCGCTCCCTTTGCTGGCAGCTCTCATAAGCTGATCGGGGACAAAAGATGGGGCAAGACCTATTTTTCCGGGTGCGTCAAAACATCAGCCTGCGTACTTGCTTGCCGATGTCCTATCATCATCGGTGGAGCGCTTTATGCGGCTAATAATTGGCCATGTGAATGAATTCATTGGAATCCAATGCCTGTGATGGACGCAAATTTTTATCACGGCTAAATTAGCAGCGTAAAATCACTTTTGTGAATGAGGCCTAAAGCTGACTGACAACCAATATGGCTGCCATAGCAGCTTATATAGAGGCTATCACTTAGTTTCATCAGATTCCTGAACTATAAGGCTGCCGTCACACAGACAGTAAATGCTGCAGAATTTTTTCGCTGCAGCGCTGACAAATCTCCTTCACACATTGTGGATTTTTCCTGTGCTTTTAATGTGGATTTTCTTCATAGAGATCAGGAGGAAGCACTGTGGGCACATCCGCCGGACCGAAGAAAGAAGATCCGGCCGCGACGGAGGGAAGATCCGCAGCGTCCGGACAGGTGAGTTTTAATTCTTCTACGGGTGTTCCGCGGATCCAGACGGCTACCATAGGCTTCAATAGAAGCCTGCGGGAGCCTTCCCAGCGGGAGACCCACACGAAAATGGAGCATGTCGCGTTTTTTTTTCTCGCACGCGGATCTGCGCCTGAAGGGAAAATTGACATCCGCAGGTATTTAATTACCTGCGGGTATCCAATGCATCCCTATGGGGCGCGGATCCGCGTGCTGGAAAAATGCTGCGGATTTTAAATATTATTTATCCCGTGGACATGAGGCCTTAATCTACGAAGTTGTGTACTGAAACAGAAAAGAAGGGGGCAGATTTGCAAATTTAGGGCTCCTTCACATGAACATTTGTGCATTTACGCGCTCCTCAGCTAAACTTTTTTGCGTACTGAATGAGACTTTTTTGCATAATTGTGTATTTTAATGTACTTTTCCAGATCCACAGGGCATGTTCATTTGCATGCAGCAAACAAGACGCACCACTTGAAATGGCTAATCTAGGCTGGATTCACATGGGTGTTTGCGTTTTTACGTTGGCCCTGCGGCGACCTAAAAATGCATAATCAGGCGCACAAATCTAACGTTTGTGCACCCGTTCAGATGGCATGGGCTCAGTGCATATACTCCGAGCCTGCAATGCTATTGGGTGGGAGCAGACAGTTTAGCTCTGCTCTCTCCCCTACTCTCCCCTTTCCCTCACTCTCGCCAGCTCTCTGCAAGGGGAGGAGGTGGGACAGGGCGGGAACTAGTGCGCTAAGCTCCCTCCCCCTTCTCTCCTCCTGTCTGCCCCTTGCTGGCTGTTTGCAATGGGAGGAAGTGGGGCCGGGGTGGAGCTGAGCTCATCCCTGTCCCGCCCCCTCCCATTGCTGGCTGCCGACAAGGGGCATCGAGGGGGCGAAACAGGGCAAAGCTCAGCTTCACCCCCACCCCCTCCCATTGCAAACAGCCAGCAAGTGGCAGAGAGGAGGAGAGAAGTGGGAGGGAGTTTGACAGTCACGTTGCTAATCTCCCACCCACATCCCTTCTCCAGCCACTGTCATTGGCTCCCATAGGAGTCTATGCAGCCGTCGACGTATTCCAAACAGAAAGATAGTTTCATGACTACCTTTCCTGCCCGGCGTAAAAGCGCCCGGCCGGCCAATATAGCACCTTATGATCTAATGCATCGGAATCCAATGCATCAGATATTAGCGAATATCGTCCAAGTGTGATAATGGCGACCAACATACGCTCGTGTGAATAAGCCCTTAGGCGGCGTTCACACGAGTGTTGTTTTGCACGCATCTGTGCTACGCAAAATGCAGAAAACATGTGAACGAAGCTCCGTGCGAATTGCTTTCAGCAATGGTCTGCCGGCACCCCCTGCAGTGATTTTCAGGGAAGGCCTTTAAATATAAGCCCTTCCCTGAAAATCACCCCTAACGTGTAAAAAAATAAAAAAATATATACTCACCTCTCTGCCGCTGTCAGGGCTCAGGCATGTCTACCTGCTTGGTCCTCCTGCACTGCTCTGAAGCTCTTTCAGCAGCCAGGGATTTAAAATCCCCACCTGCTGAAATCATTTTGTCTGATTGGTCACAGCGCTCAGCCAATCACGGGCAGTGCTGATTTTCAGGTAAAGGCTTATATTTAAAGTAAATTACATGAATTTGGAATTGCTGTAATTATTCTAACCCATTGAATAAAGTTGACAGGTTATTTTTACCACACCATGTACAATGTAAAAACATCCCTTCCCAAGATCGCACAATTGCATTTTTTTTTTTTATTTCACCCCACTTAGAAGACATTTTTTAAAGTTTTTTAAAATATTATATGGTACATTTGGTTGTACCATTAACAAATACAACTAGTCCCATAAAAAAACAAGCCCTCATATGGTTAAAATAACTGGAAAACTATGATTGTTTTGATAAATGTGAGGAAAAAATAAAATTGAAAAAAACAAAAAAAATCTCTGGTTCTTAAAGGATTAAAGAGCACCCATCACATTGAAAATGCAGTTCAATCTTCAGGTACCATGTTTTCAACAAAAATGAGCTTTCTACATTTCAACCTCTGCTCATTCTAGGCTTAGGAGTTCAGTGGGCGATCCTACTTACTGATTAAAAGCTGTCTCACTATGCAAAGTCATAGAGGGTAGTCTCTCAATCACTGATAGGACCGCCCACTCGACTCCTAAGCCCAGAATAGCAGAGGTTTAAATGAAGAAATTGCAAGTTAAACAGAATCTTATCCCACAGATATGTATATCAATCTGCTCCGCTCCTCCTACTGTATAACCTTCTGCCCACAGATTGGACTGCATTTTCAGTGTGATAGTTGCCCTTTAAGGAACCTGCCACAATACATGGTAATTAAAACTAAATTAAAAAATTACTTTATTTTCACTAGTTGAAATTTTAATTCGTAATTCTTCTTGTTAATCAGATTTTTCATATAACGCTACATTAAATTCCTTCTTTCTGTTACTGTATCTTTATTTCTCTTGTTTCATTAGGTTTATTCATTGTGTGATCCATCTTCTTTGGCAAGAAGTAAAATATGCCTTGGATGATACATTCCCGTGATGAAAGTTTTATGGCAATTAAGAAGAACAGATCATTGCCAAAAAGCAGCACCTTTTGACCAGTCAATGTGATAGACTTGCTGATAAGTCTGCTGCCTGTGGGATTTTAATGGACCAGTAATTAAATTTATATTCTATTCCTATAATTTAATTCCTATTACTAACTGCTTAAAGGTTGCTTACAGTGGCTGCAAGCCAGACAGATTTGACTGTGCAAAAATGGCAAGCCAATGAATATATTTATAGACCCAGCGCTGGTTATGTGATGGCGATACTCAAACTCATTTCATTAGAAAGATCAGGAAGGCAGCCTAGTAAATTGTTGTTGACAAGTCTACTACTACGGCTTCCAACGTATAAATTTGCCTTACAATACCCATCAAAGTCTCTCCACAAGCAACAAAAGGGTTAAAGGAATTTCCGCCTCGGAGAACATGGAATAAGACTATGATATTGCCTCTCTTCCCTATAGTGTGGGGTTATGCCAGATAAATGGACTACATTAAGGCCGGCTACACACAAGGGTTAGCAAAATCGCGCACACCTTAGCGCAACTTCTTTTCACCTTGTACGAGGCTTTTTTGCACGCATATTGCACTGTAACTTTTCTGCCTTCCGAGCATGCTCATTTGTGCGCAGCAAACAAACGCACCAATTGAAATGGCTTTTTAGTTCCAGATGTGTTGAATAGCACAAATGCGTTGTGTTGAGTCACCCGCAAAAACGCATGTGCCTGTGTGAAGCCGCCCTTAGGCCTCTTTGACACAAAAGTCATTTTGACGCAGAGCAGGTGCATAAAAAAAAATCACATTTAAAAGAGCCTATGGTTTGCTATGGGGTCTTTCAAACAACGGATTTTTGATGCCAAAATTTTTCAAGTCCTATGTTTTGATGGCACAACACCGGTGGCTCCATAGACTCCTATAGAAGACTATGTGAGTCAGCTGGCAAAGGGAGATAAAGGGAGTCTGTCGCCACAGGCATGAAGGTAATCCCCCGCCATGGGGATTCTCTTCATCCCTATGGTGGTGAATTCCCCTTCATCCCCGTAGTGATTCCCTTCATCCCTGCGGGGATGCCTTTCATTGTCCTGGCAGCCGAGGGATTTCAGGGCTGTGGCTTCAGTGCACTGCAAGACGCCACAGCAAACCGTGTAAACTCACAGAGAATAGCCGCAACTTGGTTGCTGTTATTCTTTATTCACGTGATTTAGCGCTCCGGTAACCATGATTTTTTAGCGCGGCATCGGCGTGCTAAAATGACGTTTGTGTGAATGAGGCCTAGGGGTGTAACCTGCCATACACTTCAGACAACTGTCGGTCGAACTGTTGTACCGGCTACAGGTGTTCCTTCCAACTTCTCTGTTAGACATACATGCTCAGCTGAATGCACATGTGTTCTCAATGGGGAGAGGGGAGTAAACCATTGCCAGACTCTTCTGCTGGCAACTTACCTCTACTGACAATGAAAGGGTCGGGATTGTTGGATTTCAGTATGCCGAGCCATCTTTTTGCCAACATTTGTCATGCTAGGAGATTTGGGAGGCTTTATACACAATAGATGGTTTTCGGATCCCACTGGCTGACGTAGATCTAAGGTATATGGCCACCTTAGTTACACACAGCAGATCTGTCTCATGTAAAAAAAAACCAGAAGCAACATACTTCATAAATTTGCCAAGTGGCAATGAACCCTAAGGCAAACCATGATCGCTGCAGCCGCTCCACAGCAGAGAACCCATAGCAAATACACTTGAAAAACGCAGTGGCTAAACCCATACGTATATGCCCTGGATTTGGCCAAGTTTTCTATAGCGGATTTGCCGCAGATATTAAACCTTGTAATTCAAGAGTTGAAATCCGCAGTATTAGTAAACATGCTACAAATCTAGAAAGTGTAGAGTTTTTACAAAATACTGCTGATTCATTGTAAATGAGATTTTAGAATTCTCCAGATGGCTTGTAGTGTAAGTGAAAAATTCACAGAGGCAGAGGGAACTAAATTTTCAAGCCCTTGTCACAGAAGATCCCTAAAATAAAATCTTTATTGATATACGTTAAAAAATCTCTTGGGCCTAGAACAATTAACAAATAGTGTAGACAAAACAAAAAAGACAAGACATAAGTGCTCTTATATACCGCAGTATACCAATACGGGAGGTTCAAATTGGGGTTATGTTTCTTTTGTCCCCAATTATGTTTAAATAGTTTCCAGATTTTCGGAAGAACGTCCCATACAAAGATTAGAATATGAGATCAGAATACTTCCAGTATTAAAAAAATCAAGACCAGAATATATGGCTTTAAAAAAAAAATAGAATTGGAAACTCATGTATGTAGTCCACTTATTCATCCCCCTTTCTGGTAAAGTTAGTGGAGAGACCGTCCCTATTCATATACAAAACTAACCTAAATGGGTGGATAATAGAAACGTATCCTGATGATTGTAAATGTAAAGACGCAATATACTCAGCAGCCTCACATTTACAATCATCAGGATACGTTTCTATTATCCATCCATTTATGCTAGTTTTGTATATGAATAGGGACGGTCTCTCCAGTAACTTTACCGGAAAGGGGGATGAATGAGTGGACTACATACATGAGTTTCCAATTCTATTTAAAAAAAAAAATCATATATTCTGGTCTTGATTTTTTTGATACTGGAAGTATTCTGATCTCATATTCTAATCTTTTTATGGGACGTTCTTCCGAAAATCGGGAAACTATTTAAACATAATTGGGGACAAAAGAAACATAACCCCAATTTGAACCTCCCGTATTGGTATACTGCGGTATATAAGAGCACTTATGTCTTGTCTTTTTTGTTTTGTCTACACTATTTGTTAATTGTTCTAGGCCCAAGAGATTTTTTAACGTATATCAATAAAGATTTTATTTTAGGGATCTTCTGTTACAAGAACTTGTGTAAGTGCTGCAGAAATTCCACAGCATTTTTGGCATATGTGAAGCCAGCCTCAGGAAGCATTCACACGGGTGAGAAAATTTTGCAAGTTTTGTGCATTGCGAGACGCACAAGACTTGCATGAAAATACATCTCAGTATTTGCAATTGGTGTATTTACATGGACGATTTTTTTCCTGCTGCATTGCTGCAAAAATTCACAATATTCTCTATTTCTGTGCGAATCTCACACAAGAAAAGAACATCCAGTCAACATGCAGCTTCAATGGGAAGCATCACATTGCACTCCCCATACACATCGCATGGCATGCAAGTGCTATGCAGTATCTTTCAAGGTCCCATTGAAAACAATGGGCAAGTGGTTCCAACAGAACGCCCAAAAATTGAACATGCTGCAATTTTTTTTTTCATTGCGTGTTGCAAGAAAAAAAAATTGCAGCATGCTCAATTTTTGGTCGTTCCATTGGAACCCCTTGCCCACTATTTTCAATGGGACCTTGAAAATCAACCATCTCGATAAATTCAGAAGAATTGATTTTCTATGCGCATGAGCTTTGTGGGCAATACACAAAACTTGCATGAGAATATCACTCGTGTGAATAAACTTTTAGACCACAACCATACATGCGGTTTTTGATGCAGTGTGTGGTACAGTGGATTCAAGGTCACAAAGGAGTCTTTTTTTTATTCGTATAGTTCTTTTTGCATCTACTACTGGTTTTGGTTCGAAAACCAGTTTTGCAAACTACATAAAAAATGGCATGTGTGAATCCAGCCTTAGACCGACTTCACACAGGTGAAAAAAAAAAAGAAAAATCGCATGAAATTTGTGCATTGTAAGACTCCCAAATCTTGCACAAATATGAACCCCATTCTTTTAAATGAGATCACACACGAGCGATGTTTTCCTATATGGCACTGCGATACGAGAACAAAACGCGGCATGTTCTATCTTGCTGTGTGAGCTCGCATCGCAGAGTGCATGGTTTTGAATGGAACCAGGGGCAGCCACATACCACGTGCTAGGCACACGCGATGCAGGGGTCTTTCATTGAGAACAACAGGAGAAGCTCTGCGAACCTCCCCAAAGTGATGCAAGGCTGTTTTGACGCCCTCATCCATTTTGAATTTAGCCTTAGGCTGGGGTCACACAGGACGGAAATCCCACGGAAATGACCGCAATGAAAAACCGCAAGATTTCCGTGGGATAAGCGCAGCTTCCAAAGCCCGCGGCCGCAGCCGTGGTGTTACCATACAGCGCGGCACGGGATCCCGCGGTCGGCGCGCGTCGCTCCGGCGTCGGCTCCAGCAGCCTGGAGCCCTGTGTCGAGGTTATCCCAGCAGCTTGGGACGGCCGGTGGGCGGCGGCATGGGCGTGTCCACCCGTAGGGTGCCGCCCGCACTCCTCCGTTCGTCTTATACAGCAGTGGGTGGAGTTGCCTCCTCCCACTCTCCGCCCGGGGGCGGAACCTTGTGGTTAAGAGACTGGCAGTGATGTGAGCTCACTGCCAGTTATTGGTTCTGCTTTCAGCTAGTCAGTCTGTCTGCAGTTTACCTCAGCCAGTCCCTAGTTGTCTGTCAGCCCTGCTATCCTTTCTCAGCCTGTTTCTGTTGGTCCTGTTAGCCCCTAGTCTGGTCTGTCCCAGTCAGCACTAGTTGCTATTCGGGTCCTGTCTATCTGCCTGTGAGCTCCATCTCCAGCCCTGCTTGTACTTGTAAGTTTTGTTGGTTTGTTACACCTGCCTCTTCTGTCGGCACTCTGTCCCCTGTTAGTAGTTCCAGCTAGGCAGTCGCCAGGTCCCCAGCCAGTGCAGGGACTGCCGCCCAGTTGTCCGCCTGGGGTTAGCCAGGGCCGAGGCAAGTAGGCAGGGACAGTGGGGTGCAGGAGATCAGGGCACCCCAACTGGCGCTCGGGGGGCAGAGTGCCGTAACATAATAACTGGCCCTTAAAATACCTTTTTTTTCATGGCGGCGATCAGCGCCCTTGCAAACCAGCTGCAAGACCTGGTGCCGGTGATCCGGGATTTGTCAGCTCGCATGGTGGCCCAGGAGCAGTGGGCGTTGTCGCAGGGGCAGAACGCCTTTACCAGTCCCGAACCCAAGTGCCCTCTCCCCGAGGTGTTCTCTGGGGAGAGGAACAAGTTTTTCGTTTTTCAACAGGCGTGTCGCCTGTTTTTTCGGATGCGTCCCCGTTCTTCGGGCTCAGAGGCCCAGAGGGTCGGGCTTATAATGTCCCTGCTGCGGGGCTCTGCCCAGACTTGGGCCTTTTCTATTCCCGAGGGTTCCCCCTCCCTGCAGTCGGTGGACTCCTTTTTTCAGGAACTCAGGGGCATCTTCGATGAGCCGGACCGAGTGGGGTTGGCGGTTTCACGGTTGCTGGCGCTGCATCAGGGGTCGCTTTGTGTGGAGGATTATTGCTCCAGTTTCAGACGCTATGCGGGCGACACTGCATGGAACGAGAGTGCCCTGAAGGACGTTTTCTGCAGGGTCTCTCGGACGCGGTCAAAGAGCTGTTGATCTCCCATCCCATTCCCGGGTCCTTAAAGGAGGCCATGGAGTTAGCGGTGAAGGCAGATAGGAGGCTCAGGGCTGGGAAGCAGGACAGGCAGACCAGTAGAGTCAGGGAGGTCGTTTGTCCGGTTCCTTCCTCTTCCGTACCAGTCTCTGTTCCCGAACCTATGGAACTGGACCCGCTGGACCCCAAGGAGCGACGCCGAGTTCGGTTATTGCATCATCTCTGCCTCTACTGCGGGAAAGCTGGACATCGGGTGATAACCTGCCCCCTGAGGCCTCAGCGCCCACAGTCTGAATCGGCAGAAAGACTCCCAGTCCTAGGCGATTGCAGGGAGGGTCGCCTAGGACCACAGGTACGTCCTAGACTTCTAATACCCTGCCAGGTTAGATTCCGGAACTTCTCCCGCCTAGGGCAGGCATTTATTGATTCCGGAGCAGCCGCTAACCTGGTAAGCATGCGTCTTGTTGAGCCCCTGAGGGCGGAATTTTTGGCGCTGAAGACGCCAATTCGTTTTGCTAGCATTGATGCTACTCCTCTGGCTTCGGGCTTGGTACGATGGAGGACCCCAGTGTTACAACTCACTGTGGGGGGTCGCCATTCGGAAGGTCTATCATTCCTGGTAATGGAGAAAATGTCGGTAGACATGGTACTAGGGATGCCGTGGCTGGCGTTGCATAACCCCCAATTCGATTGGGCCACTGGGGAGCTAAACCAGTGGGGCCCGTTCTGCCATAGCCATCGCGCTTCCCATCCTCCCTGCTCAGTCGAGACCGCACTCAGTCCCCGAGGTCCCACTTACCTTCACACCCCGTCCGCCTGCCCTGCTGCTGATGTCGCCACCGATGCCCTGCAGGGGGGACGGAAGAAAGGGGTGGGGTCTCGTATGCAGTTGCGTTGTGAGGAGAGTCTGTCGGTGGTTGAGCCGTACAGGGCGGGACAGAAGGGGTACCGGTCCTCTGGAAATCGCAAAAGGAGGGGTCGCAGGGGGTTCCATAAGTCTGTGTCGAAACCTGTTGTCCCTTCGGTGATGCCCACCTCCGGTCCCCCGCCGCCCACCCCGGTCCGTGATGAAGTTGAATACGAGGCCCAGGAGTTCCTGGATTCTCGCCGGGCTACAGGAACCTTACAATATTTGGGGGCCCGGAAGAGTTTTTTGGAGTATGATAGCTCAGATGACAGTGATTTTAAAGTTGGAGATGCCTCAGATTTTGAAGGCAGCGTCATTGGTAGCGAGGATGGGTCAAAAGACAGTGGTGAATGGTTGGACATTGACTCGGAAGACGACCTGAAACATGACGATATGTCAACGGTTGGCCCTGAAGGAAATGGGGCAGCCACAGACTACCGAAGTCATGGACCTGAGGATCAGCCCATGGTGACCGCCCAGGTGGGTCACATTCTCGGGTTGGTACAGCGTTTTCGCAGCCGCCTCCTGGATAAGCCTGGTCGAGTTTCCGGGGGCCCGGAGGTCCCCCGTCAGAGGGGGGGTAATGTTACCATACAGCGCGGCACGGGATCCCGCGGTCGGCGCGCGTCGCTCCGGCGTCGGCTCCAGCAGCCTGGAGCCCTGTGTCGAGGTTATCCCAGCAGCTTGGGACGGCCGGTGGGCGGCGGCATGGGCGTGTCCACCCGTAGGGTGCCGCCCGCACTCCTCCGTTCGTCTTATACAGCAGTGGGTGGAGTTGCCTCCTCCCACTCTCCGCCCGGGGGCGGAACCTTGTGGTTAAGAGACTGGCAGTGATGTGAGCTCACTGCCAGTTATTGGTTCTGCTTTCAGCTAGTCAGTCTGTCTGCAGTTTACCTCAGCCAGTCCCTAGTTGTCTGTCAGCCCTGCTATCCTTTCTCAGCCTGTTTCTGTTGGTCCTGTTAGCCCCTAGTCTGGTCTGTCCCAGTCAGCACTAGTTGCTATTCGGGTCCTGTCTATCTGCCTGTGAGCTCCATCTCCAGCCCTGCTTGTACTTGTAAGTTTTGTTGGTTTGTTACACCTGCCTCTTCTGTCGGCACTCTGTCCCCTGTTAGTAGTTCCAGCTAGGCAGTCGCCAGGTCCCCAGCCAGTGCAGGGACTGCCGCCCAGTTGTCCGCCTGGGGTTAGCCAGGGCCGAGGCAAGTAGGCAGGGACAGTGGGGTGCAGGAGATCAGGGCACCCCAACTGGCGCTCGGGGGGCAGAGTGCCGTAACACGTGGGTTTTGAAGTGGCTGCAGAAATGAAAAAAATATTGACATGCTGCGTCTTTGTTTTCCGCTCTGCATGTCCATTTCCATGCAGCTTGGCCGCAACGGATAGGCCACAGCATGTGGACGAGATTTTTGCAAAATTTCATCCACTTTGCTGGCTAACCGCGGAATTAGGAGCCGCGGGCTGAATTGCCATGAGGACATTCCGCACCAATTCTGTTCCATGTGAACCCAGCCTTAGACCTCCTTCATATAATGTTTTGGTATGTCTAAAGATAAAACGCTATAAAAGCTATTCCAAAATAGTCTTTTGTAAAAATGTAAGTACATGAGTAGAAAACATTCCCCCAAAACACCAGACCTAGAACATTGGATTGCATTTTGGAACCATTACCACACGTGCCAAAACAACATAACAAATCCCATATTTTGGATTTGGACATTTTCCATATTCCATAGTCTTCCATTAACTACAAAGATCTGGATGATGTGTTCCCCTCAACTAAAATGACCAAAAACAAATCACCACTAAAAACCTAAGAGAAAACTAACTGAGGTCTACTAAGACTGATGAACAATAAAAAGGCTGATTGACTTACATTACCACAAAATACAAGATTTTATTTTTTAAATTGATGGACCTTGAGAAGGAATACAATTAATATTTAAGTAAACGGTTAATAAAGTTCAAAGTCATTAGAAGTGGAAGTGCTAATACTTAAGAAATGAAACTTAATAACTACGTGACAATAGAGAATGCCTACAAATAAATCATTATTTTAATATATAGAAGACTGATCTGATACATACTTTTTTCCTGTTTCCTCTTAGTGGTCCATCTGATATGGAGTCTTCGCATGGACTGTGCGAAACTTGTCTTCTGTGGAACTCAAAGCAGTAAATGGAGAGGAAATACTGAACACAGAAAGCTGGCCATTAACAATGATCCGCCCATTCCTCTCTAAGGTTACAATTCTTTATCAGCGTCTGATTATTGATTTCATTCTCCCGCTTTTCCCCGGGTAATTAACCATTCATATCTGCATTTGATTATAGCCCCTTGAAGAGTTGTCACATTTTGTATGACCTTTTAAAACATTTATGCCTGACTTGGTCTAATGCATCTAGACCTTTGTAAGATATTTTATATTATCTATTACACATGCAGACCTTTATAATTATCGCCAAGTGCTTCTTGTATCAGTTGATTAAATGTATTGCAGTATAAAATGTATTGCAGTATCCACCTCCCAATTAAACTTTCTAATTAGTATCTGTTAATATAAGGACCTTTCACATGGGACGGAATATTCTGCAACAAAGTTGTAGAATATGCCTTCACTGAATTCTGCATGAAAATCTGCACTTCTAACTCGGGACTTTGATACGGAATTGATGTCAGGCTTCTACTATTCTCAACTCGGCACCAAAATCCACACATTAGCAGTGCAGACATGGGGGCTGAATATTCTACAACTCTGTTGCAGGATATTCTGTCCTGTGTAAAAGGTCCCTAAGGCCGGTGTCACATGGGCGTAAGCACATTTACGTGTGCATTTGTGCAATTCGCCCAGCGTATTTGCGCACGCAAGTGTGTGTTTCACTGTACTTTTTGCATGCACAAAAAAACACGCAACCGTACTCCTATTCAGGCCTACTTCACACGACCGTATTTGTGTATGTTTTTGTAAAATACACACGTGTAATGTGCACAGAATAGTACTTATTGATATCAATGAATTCATTACCATGAGCGTGCAAAAAATAGGGCCTACTTTATCCTTCTATGTATTGCACAGCCAAGACCGCAAAGGATATGCGGAAACGGAGATGCCAGCTCCTGGTGCTTACTGTGACATAGATTCCACTAAGGAAGCCAAAGACAATGAAAAGAGAGTGGATATAGAAGAGGGTGAAGTACTCAATCTAACATGGAGGGGTGGGGAGAGTCATCATAGGAGCTCACAGGTGGAGGAGGAAGAAGCAGATGTTGACGGTAGCACCCTGCCCACAGCTAGTTCTACTCACAGGACGTGTGCAGCCTGGACATTCTTTGAAACCAAACGTGATGACGGAAGAGTGTAAGATTTACAATAAGTGTTTAAAATGTGGCCAGAATATAAACAACCTCAATGCAACATGTATGAACAGTCGCATGAATTCCCACCACCTGCTGCCGCGGAGAACCGAACTGGGCCAAAGCGCAAATAGTCAGCCTCATCCTGCTCCATCTTCTGCTGCTGTAGCAACTTGTTACTACATCTTCCTCCCTGTTCATGTAGTGGCTTCTGAACAGAGAGAGGCAGTTCTGTGTAGGGGCAGGAGCACGCCTACTTCAGGCCTCTCCTCCAAAATTGGCAACTGGGCTGAAGGCTTTAGAGCCAAGAATGGGTCACCTTTACCACCACCTTTACCGATATTGACATCTTACCCCAAATTCCAGCATTTCCCAGGTCAGCATCCAGCCCTCCATCCCCATGATATGGGAACCTGTTCATCCATCTCCCTCCCTGTTCATGTAGTAGCTTCTGAACACAGAGAGGCAGTTTTGTTTAGGGGCAGTAGCATACCTACTTCAGGCCTCTCCTCCACAATTGATGACCAGGCTGTGGGATTCAGACCTTCACTGACATTGACTTCTTAGCCCATATTCCAGCATTTCCCAGGTCAGCATCCAGCCCTTCATCCTTCAGCTATGGAAACGTAAACAAAAATACCAATCCAATGATCCATGAGGACAGAACCTGAACACAAGCTTTGCACATCTACTTACAATGGAAATGTTGCCTTTAAGGCTAGTGAACGCAGATGCTTTCCTCAACGTGATAGTGTGACCTAACCTACCTAACCTGTGATTCAGCAAGCATGGCCAGGGGCATTACATATCCTTAACAGCACACTGGGTTAATGTCCTACAGGTGGGGCATGAAGCCAAAAGTGGTGGTCCACGTTTCATCATGCCCCCAAGACTTGTACGACATTCATCATTGTCTGATCCCTCCCAACCCATCTCCTCCTTCTCTTCCTTCACCTCTTTCTATCACCTTTCAGCACTCTCTACATTGGCACAAATATCCATATGTGACCAAACCCAGCCTCCATACAACGCTGCACATGGTAAATGCCAACATGCTGTCCTAAAACACTCATGTTGAGGGCAGTGCAGCCACACAGCCAAAAACCGTTGATGGCTCTGCAGGCCCAGGCTGATACAAGGCTTACCCTCCACAAAATCTGAAGCCAGCAAGGTCATTTGTGACAATGGGGCCAACCTGCTGTTAGCCCTTGTCTTGGCAATCTCACACATGTACTGTAAGTGGCCCATACAATGAACCTGGTAGGGCAGCACTTTCTAAACAATTACACTGGTATAGATCCACTGCTGGAAAAGGCCAGGGAACAGAGCTCTCACTTTCGGCATTCACACCCAGCCACCTCTCGTCAGGTAGAGGTGCAGTGACAGTTCGAATTACCACTCAACTGTCTCATCTGTGCTGTGCCTACATGATGGAATTCCATGTTGCATATGTTGCAAAGGCTAAGCCAGCAGCAGAGAGCAATCATGGTGTACTAGATGGTAAATGCTATTAGCAGGTGTTTTATGGAGGTCTATCACTTGATGCCTGTGGAGTGGCTGCAGGTCAAAAATGTGTGTGCCATTTTAGCCTGCTTTGAGTAAGAGGGTAAGCCGTCAGCCTTTTTCCGCTTCCTCGTCCACTGCTGTAGTTTTTTCGTCCTCCGAATTCCTCACAGTTTATACATTAGCCTCTGAGCATAGAAAAGCAGTTTTCTCTTGGAGCAGTGGCAGGGCTAGTTTAGGACTGTTCTCGTATACAGACCACCAGGCTGCAGGCTTCAGAGCCAAAAGTGGGAAATGGAAAGCAGACATTGAGCTGTCACCACCACACCAACACCTTCGCCGACATTGCCATGTACCCCATATTCCAGTCAGTTAAAGTTTCAGCCACCCGCCCTTCCCCTGTGCTAAGGAAGCATGAAAAAATAGTACTCCTCCCCAAAGCACAGAGCCTGAATGCAACCATTGTATTGTTGTAGGTGATGTAAATGCAGCCCTTCAGAATAGTGGACACAGATGCCTTCCGCAATGTAATGTTCTGTGCTAACTCACAGTACCAGATACCCAGCCATCATTTTTTTTTTTGCCAAAAAAGCATTCCCTGACCTTCCATGTGAGTGATAACATGCTCCTGGTACTGCAGAATGCTGTCAATGGCAGGGTGCACCTGACCACAGGTATGTAGTCCAGCAAGCACAGGCAGGGGTGGTACATTTTCTTAACAGAACACTTGGTCAACGTCCTGTAGGTGGCCTTCATTTCAAGATATCATCAAGACTTGTGGGACATTCACCCTTGCCTTTCCCCTCCTCACCCCTCCTCCTCTTTTTTTCTTCCTCCTCCTTCTAGCACCTTTCAATGCCCTCTACATTGACACTGATATCGGTATTTCACAAAAACCGGCATCCACACAGCATTGCGAAATGGCATGAGAAATGGCACCATACTGTAATAGCAATCATGTCTACGTAAGCCAAGCAACACCACTAAAGATTTGTTGACAGCTACATTGGCTCAGGCGGATACGTAGCTGACACTGCTCAAACTAAAACCAAAGAAGGTGTTGTGTGATAATGGGGCCAACATGATGGCAGCGCTTTGCATAGGAAATCTTACTCATGTACCTTGCCTAGCCCATGTGATGAACTTGGTAGTCCAATGCTTCCAAACCAATTACCCAGGTTTACATCAACTGCTGGAGAAGCCCAATAAACTGTGCTTGTACTTTTAGTGTTCACACTCAGCCGCCTGTCATCAGGCAGAGGTGCAAGTTCAAGTTACCATCAAACTGCCTCATCTCTGACGCGCTTACACACACAGTGGAATTCTGCATGGTGTGGAACAGACACTACAGGCCTTCAGGGACAATGACGTGTTGTCTGAGGGGGAGGGAGAGGAGGAAGTAATACTATTCTCCCGACTTTTAGGCCAATCTGTGATTACTCAACACCATAGGGAGGGTGGGTGACAAAGGGGATTTCTTCTACAACACCTTTCTCCGCCCATGGGAGAAGTATAGAGAAGAAAGACCAGGAGGAGCAAGAAGAGGAGAAGTGGAATAATATAGGCAGAGGAGGGGGCTATGCAAAGGACATTTCATCTAACACAAACCACAGTTATTGTATTATGGATGACGGGACTAGATGAAGAACATTGTTAGGTCTGAATTTGAGGAATATGGTTCATCATTATGCATTTTGAGGCATATAAGTGCCTTTATGTTACAGTTCTTGCAGAAGGACCATTGCACAGCCCACATCCAAAACATCAGATCATTACTTCGTTGCCACCTTACTTGATCCCCACTACAAGGCCAAAATAACCACTCTCACCCCACTTTACACTATTTTTACCATTGTTTTTGATTAGCACAGTGTTGCCTAGATATGTAGCTGTATTCCCAAGCTCTTTGGGAGTACTTGGCTGCATTAGCGTTGTTCTGGAGGCCTAATTAGTGAACTCCTATTTTCACTTCAATCAGGATCCAATTCCTGATTATTTTTGGAAATTCTGGTCTATCATTCCTGACCCAATTATTCCCATGATCACTCATCACTAGTCCTCACTTGCACTGCAGATATAAGTGGCCACAGTGCAAGTCAGTACCCCAGGTAGCCCATAGCCTACAGGACTGCAGAGATAGTTGAAGCCGCAACTTTATCATGCTGCCTGTTCTGGGCCAGGATAAGCCACTGCGCTCAATCAGTTTAGGTATGCATATCATTTTTTTTCTTTTTTTTTGTTATTTAGCGGCCTTATTACTATTAAAGCAGCATAATTAATATAGAGGAACTTGGAGGCGCTATGGGCACTTTTACTATTAAATGGACACATGGCAGCAGTATTACTACTAAGAGGACACTATTATTATTAAGGAAACACTGGGGGGCGATGTTACTATTAAGGGGACACTTGGGGATGCTATTACTACTAAGCGGGGATTTGTGACTTGTGGACACTTACAATTTGGAGGGTACTATTACTATTAAGAGGTCACTTATAGCACTAATAATTTGCAAGGGTCACAATGGTCCATAAGTAGTAAAATGTAGCGGACACCACTCAATGACGTATTTAGGTGGGCTAGTGGACCCAACTCATGCCATGACAGCACACCCAACACCAGTATGGAATCACCACCGGCCTGCACAATTCCTTGTTGACAACTGGAGTCAATGGCTTCATGGAGTCTGCGCCACACAGATTCTGCAATCAGCCTGAAGCAATTGGTGCCTGGACACCTGGGGGCACTATTACTACTAAAGGGGGGATTTGTAACTTGTTGACACTTACAATTTGGAGGACACTATTACTATTAAGGGGCCGCTTCCTATATGGAACCACAAAAGGAGAATTATTACTGTGTAAGAGCACAAAAGCTGAAATATTACTGGGTGAGCACTAAGAGAATCACTATTACGGTCTGTAACCCAGTATCAGCACTATATATTTGGCACTCATTTTTTGGGGGCACCACTTAATGGCACAGTTGTTTGCCACGGCGCTGTCTGTGTGGCATTATGGTTTTGGGTATGTAATTATAGTTATGACAAGTAGAGATGAGCGAACGTACTTGTTTAGAGCAATTACTCGATCGAGCATTATTTTTTTCGAGTAACTGCCTAATCGGGTGAAAAGATTCGGGGGGCGCGAGGGTGATCGGGGGGTTGCGGTGGGGAGTGGGGAGGGAAGAGAGAGAGAGCTTCCCCCTGTTCCCCCCTGCTACCCTCCACTCCACCCCGCCACCCACCGTATTGATGCTCAATCGAGTAATTGTCCCAAACGAGCACGTTTGCTCATCTCTAATGACTAGTCTACTTATTTCTGAAACAGAGTAATTGCAGATACAATGCCACACAGCAGGTACAGTAATACGGTCAGATAGGGCTGCAACAGGCACATGAGGAAAGCGCAGAGTTTCTGTAGGTAGGGAAAGGGTTAATAAGATGCGGGAAAAGTAAGGAACTAAAAATGTCTGTGTTGCAAACGATACAGAGACAAGTCATGGCGGGAAGAAATTTTTGCACAGACAATTCTAGCCAGGCGTCTCTAGTCGCGATCGTAAAGCCATAGATGACAACTGCTGTGGTCACTGTGGGTTGTAATAACGTGTTCCTGGTACACATGTGATACTGTAGATTGAGGAATGTTAACTGCCTGCACAACTTTGTTCCATCCATCTGGCACCCACTATCAGCCCTCATTCTGACTCCAATAATTCACCTTACCTTGCCATGGCCAAAATGACCAGTGTTCAACCTCACTCACAAGACAACACCTTACAACTTATACAGGTGTTGACGTTCTCAAGTTGTCCCAACGCCACTTCATAATCCATTTACATACTGTTATCCCATGACTTTTGGCATGTCCGTGATAAATATACAGTATAAATTCTATAGTAAAGAAAGTATGCTAATAGAAAATAAGATTATGAAATGAATATATTTATCCTATGGCATTTCTAGTTCTCCATAACTTTAAAAAAAAAAAAGGTTTAAAGAGATCATGCCATGCCTGTATTTGTCCTTATCTTCAGCAGATGGTGACTTCC
This sequence comes from Eleutherodactylus coqui, assembly GCF_035609145.1. Lineage (NCBI taxonomy): Eukaryota > Metazoa > Chordata > Amphibia > Anura > Eleutherodactylidae > Eleutherodactylus > Eleutherodactylus coqui. The sequence goes on along the minus strand of NC_089839.1, from coordinate 73,564,528 downwards.
CTCAGGTACTCAACACGTGCACTTTGTTCTATTATAATATCCAAGGCCCTTTTCAAAGAAAGATAGCAGAGTTAAAATATTTGCTGCTGGAGAGATTCTTAAAGTACCCTGCGACTACTGACTCAGTGTGTCACACCTTGTTACAAGGCATTCTTTAACATTCATTGTTTGTTCTTAGTAGTCTATGTAGCTGGCATTCACTAGAGTACTTAATACAAAAGAAAGAAAAAAACTTCTGACATTCATAGACAATATGATATTCACAGGAATCCAGGCTGTTTACACCCATCACAGTATTATCTTAGTATTCTTCAGAAAATTGAAATACCGCAGTTTTGCACAAGTCTTCAAAAATCATATTAAACTCGTGATACGTGTGATTAAAGTGTCAATGTGCCCCTGCTTCAACAATTAGGCCAGTCCCAGATTAATAATGATCAAACTTTTATGCTGTTTTCTGTAGATTAATTTTACTGCCTACTGAGAGTTGGCGGTGACATTAATTGTAGTGGGGATGGATGGCGACATATCTCAGTATGTCTGCCATTGGTGAAAGGAGAATGAGGATATGGTGACTGTCAGTAGAACAGACAAAGCATAAAATATAATTTTAACTATGGCGTAACCTTGAAAAAAAGCCTTCATTGTCATATGATATATACAATGGATATAAAAAGTCTACACAACCTTGTTAAAATGCCATGCTTTTGTCATGTTAAAAAATCCGACAAAGATGAATCATTTCAGACTTTTTTCCACCTTCTACTTGACCCGTTATCAGTAAAATCTAATTGAAAAACAAAAATCGCTAGTTCGTAAGATGCAATAAACAAGGAGGTCCCATAGGGAAACATGGGCTACAAAACATCACAAATCGCGGCAGTATAAAGCATGCCGCAATTTTTTTTCTCATAGCATCAGTGAAAACATTACTAATGTGAAGGAACCCATAGGAAAGCATGGGCTTCACATACATGGGATTTGTAGCAGTGTCGCATCGCGAGAAAATCGTGCGATTTTCCTCGCCCTTGTGAAAGCGGCCTAAAACCAATGCTTTACTAATACTAATACCCTCTTAACTTCATGACAGCATTCAGTCTTTTGGGGTAGGTTTCTATCAGCATGGTACATCTTGACTTTGCCCACTATTCCTTTCAAAAGTGCTCCAAATCTGTCAGATTGTGAGGGCATCTCCTCTGTAGCGCCATCTTCAGGTCAACCCACAGATCTTCAATGGGATTTGGGTCTTGGTCCTGGCTGAGCCATTCCAAAACGTTGATCTTCTTCTGGTGAAGCCATTCTTTTGTTGATTTGGAGGTTTGTCTTTGGTTATTGCCATTCGAAAGGTGAAATTCCTCTTCATTCTCAGCTTTTTAGCAGAGGCCTGAAGGTTTTGTGCCAAAATGGACTGATATTTGGAACGGTTCATAATTCCCTCCACCTTGACTAAAGCTCCAGTTCTAGCAGCAGAATAACAGTCCCAAAGCATAATGCTTAGAGATGAGTGAGCACCGAAACGCTTGGGTGCTCGTTGCTCGAGTCGAACTTTTCATAATGCTTGAGAGCTCGTTTCGAGTAACGAACCCCACTGAAGTCAATGGGCGACTCGAGCATTTTTTTATGGGACCGATGCTCCGCATAGCTGATGACTTGTCAAACACCAGAAAATATCAGAAAGTCATGGAAACACCACAGAGACGGATAGGGAAGGGCAGGGGCAGCATTCATGGCTGCATCTGAGGCTCCCAGGTCCCACTATTAAGCCAAAATGGGGGCAAGAGTCTGGCATCATCCCCCTAACAAATTACTTCGGACAAACCCTCATTAGCAAGGCACACGCGTTGGCACAACTTGCCATTGACAATCACTGCCTGTGGGTGACACAGCTGTCTCTTCTCCTGGAATACATGCTGGCATTGCTGTCCAACCCCCCGCAAGACGCTGCGTCCACAGCGTACCCAAAATTTTCCCTGCGCAGCATTCAGCTGGCCTCGTGCCACACGCTCACTTCATATCCACACCACCCTCATATCTATTTATAGGTGCATAATGGATGAGGAGGAACCGGAGGCACACACTGCAGAGGGTTGGCAGGGCTAGACAGTGACCCTCCATAAAAGTGTGGGTGATAGCCCACAATGCTGTTGAGAATGGATGCTAAATTGACGTACGATTATCATTCCAGTCCCGTGCCACCTCCGTCACAAAATTGTCAGGAGCCGCAAACTTGGGCATAAAGGGGACTCAGGTGCCAGCACTTCTACACATTTCCACAATGTAGCAATGCTCTGTGTGGGAAGCACGTGAGCGGGCCGAGGATCAGGTTCGGTCCCAGCCTCCACCTTGTGTGACCCAAGGTGCCGCGATTTACATAACAATGGGAAATCCATGTGTTCCCACACAACTCATTCTGTGTAGGTGTCAGATAGCTCAACACCGCAATGGGAAGTTTTTGAGTTCCTTGGACTCGCCTATGCTGTCGGTGGTATTACACAGGAAGAAATCAGAGTGCCCAAACATGGCAGAGTTTCACCCCTCCAAGGACCTCGGCCTCGGACCACATTTCTGCCCAAGTCAGTCAGTGTATTTGTGCCAGACAGGTAAAACAACACAATGGGAAGTCTTTGTGCACCCACAGCATAGGCGAGCCCAAGGAACTCAAACATGGTATTACACATGAGAAAATTAGAGTGTGGGCGATAGCCCAAAATGCTGTTGAGAATTGATGATAAATTGACGTACGATCATCATTCCAATCCCGTGCCAACTCCGTCACAAAATTGCCAGGAGCCGCAAACGTGGGCAAAAAGGGAACTCAGGTGCCAGCATTTCTACACATCTCCACAATACTCTGTGTGGGAAGCACGTGAGCGGGCCCAGGGTCAGGTTCGGTCCCAGCCTCCAACTTGTGTGACCCAAGGTGCCGCGAGTTACATAGCCATGGGAAATCCATGTGTCCCCACACAACTCATTCTGTGTAGGTGTTAGATAGCTCAACACCACAATGAAAAGTCTTTGAGTTCCTTGGGCTTGCCTATGCTGTCGGTGCAGAAAGATGGTATTACACAAGAAGAAATCAGAGTACCCAAATATGGCAGAGTTTCACCCCTCCAAGGACCTCGGCCTCAGACCACATTTCTGCCCAAGTCAGTCAGTGTATTTGTGCCAGACAGGTAAAACACTGCGATGGGAAGTCTTTGTGCACCCACAGCATAGGCGAGCCCCTGGAATGCAAGAAAAGTATTACACATAAAGAAATCAGAGCGCCCAAACAAGGCAGTTTCACCCTGCAAAGGAGCTCAACCTCGGCTCATACCCTCAGTAATTGTGGGCATAAAGCATACTCGGATGCTAGTGCAGCTGTGAAAGTCTCATTAATGCAGTAACACTCCTTTTGTTTGGCCCAAACCAGTGTCTCAGATAACTGTGGTAACACGAGAGAAAATGCATGTTGCCCAGCGCTGATCCCCAAACCCCAAGCAGGAGGATGAGGTGGCATAATAAGGCCGAGAAACCATGACTGAGGTAGGACCTGTAATACTTTGTGTGGGAAGTACATGAGCGGGCCCTGGGTCAGGCTTGGTCCCAGCCTCTACCTTGTGTGAGACAACGTGCCGTGAGTTACATAGCAATGGGAAATCCATGTGTTCCCACACAATTCATTCTGTGTAGGTGTCAGATAGCTCAACATCGCAATGGGAAGTCTTTGAGTTCCCTAGGCTCGACTATGCTATCGGTGCACAGAGATGGTATTACACAGGAAAAAATCAGGGTGCCAAATATGGCAGAGTTTCACCCCACCAAGGACCTCAGCCTCGGACCACATTTCTGCCCAAGTCAGTCAGTGTATTTGTGCCAGACAGGTAAAACACTGCGATGGGAAGTCTTTGTGCACCCACAGCATAGGCGAGCCGCTGGAATGCAAGAAAAGTATTACACATAAAGAAATCAGAGCGCCCAGACAAGGCAGTTTCACCCTGCAAAGGAGCTCAACCTTGGCTCATACCCTCAGTAATTGTGGGCATAAAGCATACTCGGATGCTAGTGCAGCTGTGAACGTCTCATTAATGCAGTAACACTCCTTTTGTTTGGCCCAAACCAGTGTCTCAGATAACTGTGGTAACACGAGAGAAAATACATGTTGCCCAGCGCTGATCCCCAAACCCCAAGCAGGAGGAGGAGGTGGCATAATAAGGCCGAGAAACCATGACCGAGGTAGGACCTGTAATACTTTGTGTGGGAAGTACGTGAGCGGGCCCTGGGTCAGGCTTGGTCCCAGCTTCTACCTTGTGTGACCCAACGTGCCGCGAGTTACATAGCAATGGGAAATCCATGTGTTCCCACTAGAGATGAGCGAGCACCAAAATGCTCGGGTGCTCGTTACTCGGGATGAACTTTTCGCGATGCTCGAGGGTTCGCTTCGAGTAACGAACCCCATTGAAGTCAATGGGCGACCCGAGCATTTTTGTATATCGCCGATGCTCGCTAAGGTTTTCGTTTGTGAAAATCGGGGCAATTCAAGAAAGTGATGGGAACGACACAGAAACGGATAGGGCAGGCGAGGGGCTACATGTTGGGCTGCATCTCAAGTTCCCAGGTCCCACTATTAAGCCACAATAGCGGCAAGAGTGCCCCCCCCCCCTCCACTGTCAGCATAAAGATTGTTCTCCTCTACCACAGCTGTAACAGCTGTGGCAGAGAAGAACGATGTTTGCCCATTGAATTCAATGGAGCCAGCAATACAGCAGGTTCCACTGAAAGCAATGGGCTGCCGGCGATCGCGGGATGAATTGTCGGGAAGGGCTTAAATATATAAGCCCTTCCCTGCAATTCATCCAGAAATGTGTTACAATAAAAATATATACCGGCGTATAAGGCGACGGGGCGTATAAGACGACCCCCCAACTGTCACCTTATACGCCGGGAATACAGCGGAGCAAAGAATAAAAATCATTACTCACTTCTCCTGGCGTTCTGCGGCGCTCCTGCAGGCTGTCGCTCCCTCCTGGTTCCCGGCAGAGCATTGCTTTCTGGACGCAGTGGTTGAAATCCCTGCCTCCAGAAACACACGTGCCTTCAGCCAATCACAGCCATTCAATGACATCAGCACTTCACAAAAATTGGTTTAAGTTTAACTGTTAAAACTTTAAAAACTGATAAAACTTTAAAAGTTTTAAACAGAGCATTTTGGGCCGCATAGAAATTGGCAGTTCAGTGTGATGACATGCTGTTTTAAGAGGAGGAGGAGTAACAATATCTGAGAGAGATACACAAAGCTATTTCTCCCCTTTTTTGGAGTGATAGAGGATGCATTTTTCTCCTGTTGCAGCGAAAAGATTCTTTAGGATCCGCTGCTTTCCTCCGGTGGAGAAGAGAAGTCTGGGGAAATCCAGCCTTTGTTCATCTTTATGAGGGTAAGCTTTGTGAGAGACAGTGGCTGGCAAAGTGCTGGAGGGCAGCTATATTTCGCCTAGGATGCTCTCATATGAGGCTTTAGGGAGCACCTCGGCATATAAGTGTCACCGAGCAGCCTGGGCTCGGTGGAGGAAGCCTGCATTTGGGTGTCAGTAACACTAAGTTACTCCAAGCCGCATAGTCCGGGGCGGCTTTTCCTGGAGTGGTCAAAGCGAAGAGATGGCCACTCCCACTTACCAGGTGAGGCTGGTACCAGGCCATATAAAGCCTGGGCCTGCAGGTCTTGGGGAGATGTGGGCTGAGAGAGACAGAGAGACGGCTCAGTGGAGCCAGGAGCCCGGCTAGCCCAGTGTGTGGCTGAGAAGGCCAGAGGTTCACAGGGAGACGCCCCTAACCTCCACCTAGGAGAGAGTGTGCTGAGACCTCTGCAGGTCTGAGGACCAGACTGGCTGTGCGCAGCAAGCGGTGTTTTAAGTGAGTAGTCAGGGCCGGTCTATGTATAGTGAGTGCTCAGACGAGCAGGTGTTAATTTATGTTGGCCTGAAGTTAAAGCCTGTTTTTGTTTTATTTTGTGCTGAAATAAACCCAGGCGAAGCCTGGACTACGAACTTTATTCCGTGTGTCACTGTCTCTGGCTGTGGATGCCCAGGTTGCTACCTATCCTAACGCTAATCCCTCAGAGCATGTTGGCATTGTCAGTTGACAGGCGGGTATGCTTATCCATGATGATTCCCCCAGCTGCACTAAACACCCTCTCTGACAATGTGCTAGCGGCAGGGTAGGCCAGCACCTCCAGGGCGTATAGCGCAAGTTCGTGCCACGTGTCCAGCTTTGAAACCCAATAGTTGTATGGAGCAGAGGCATCACGGAGGATGGTGGTACGATCTGCTACGTACTCCCTCCGACTCAGCCTTGACTGGGGAGTGGTGACACAACCCTGCTGGGGAGCCATAAAGCTGTCGAAGGCCTTGGAGAGTATTCTTCTCACTGCGCTGGACATGCTGCCTGATCCCCGTGCCTCCCCTGCTAGTTGGCCCTCTGAACTACATCTTCTGCCACTAGCACTGTCAGATGGGAACTTTAGCATCACTTTTTCCACCAGGGCCCTGTGGTATTGCATCACTCTCGTACCCCTTTCCTCTTCGGGAATGAAAGTGGAAAGGTTCTTATACCATGGGTCTGGAAGGGTGTACACCCAATAATCCGTGTTGGCCAGAATGCGTCTAATGCGAGGGTCACGGGAAAGGCAGCCTAACATGAAGTCAGCCATGTGTGCAGGGTCCCAGTACGCAACACATCACTGTCCTCACTAGGAAGATGACTTTCAGGATCCTCTTTCTCCTCCTCCTCCTCCTCTTCAGCCCATACACGCTGAACAGATGAGAGGCAAGCAGCATGGGTACCCACTGCAGTGTGCCCAGCTGTCTCTACCCCCTCCTCCGCCTCCCCCTCCACCTCCTCCTTCTCCAAAACACACTAAGATATAGATGTGAGGGTGGTCTGGCTATCAAGCGACATACTGCCACCCCCTGTCTTCTGTTCCAACCACAAAGCGTCAGCCTTTATGCTTAGCAGTGAACCTCTAAGCAGGCAAAGCAGTAGAATGGTAACGCTAATGATTGCTGCATCGCTGCTCACCATCTAGGTAGACTCCTCAAAGTTTCCGAGGACCTGGCAGATATCTGCCATCCATGCCCACTGCTGAGTAAAGAATTGCGGATGCTGACTACCACTCCACCGCCATGTTGCAGCTGGTATTCCTCTATTGCTCTACGCTACTCATACAGCCTGGCCAACATGTGCAGCGTAGAATTCCAGTGTGTGGGCACGTCGCACAGCAGTCAGTGCTCTGGCAGCTGAAACCAACGTTGCAGGGTCCTCAGCTTGGCAGCGTCTGTGGTGGACTTGCGGAAATGTGCGCAGACGCAGTGCACCTTGCCGAGCAGGTCAGACAAGTGAGTGTAGTTTTTCAGAAACCGCTGAACCAGCAGATTGAAGACGTGGGCCAGGCATGGCACGTGTGTGAGGCTGTCGAGCTACAGAGCCACCACTAGGTTACGGCCGTTGTCACATACGACCATGCCCGGTTGGAGGCTCAGTGGCAAAAGCCAGAGGTCGGTCTGCTCTGTCAGACCCTGCAACAGCAGTTTCAGCACGGTTTGCTGACGCTTGCCCACCGTTGTGCTTCCAGGCCATGCGCTACCGACTGCTGGTGACGTGCTCAAACTTCTTAATTGAGAGGTAGATGTGGTGGAGCAGAAGGAGGGGGAGGGTTTAGAGGAGGTGGCATAAAACGCCACAGATACCAGCACCGAAGTAGGACCTGCTATTCTGGGTATGGGTAGAACGTGAGTGGTCCCAGCCTCCACCAAGATCACCCAATATGCCGTCAGGGAGATATAGTGGCCCTGCCCGCCAGTACTTGTCCACGTGTCAGTGGTTAAGTGGACCTTCCCAGTAACCGCGTTGGTGAGGGCACGATTTATGTTGCGGGAGACTGCTGGTGTAGGGCTGGGGCTGCACACCAGGAAAAATAGTGGCGACCGTGGACCGAGTAGCACTGGACCGCCGCCGCCATTATGTTTTTAAAAGCTTCTGTTCCCACAAGCCTGCATGGCAGCATCTCCAGGCTGATTAATTTGGCAATGTGTACGTTTAAAGCTTGTGCATGCGGGTGAGTGGCGGCGTATTTCCGCTTTTGCTCCATTGCTTGTGTTAGCGACAGCTGAACGCTGCGCTGAGAGGCATTGCTTGATGAAGTGGAGGACCGTGGAGGTGAGTGTGTGGGTGCATGCCAGGAGGCATTCGTGCCTGTGTCCTGGGAGGGGGATTGGATCTGTGTGGCAGGTTGGGGCACAGGGGAAGAGGCAGTGGTGTGACCCAGAGGTGGTGAATGGCCTTCATCCCACCTTGTGGGGTGCTTGGCCATCATATGCCTGCGCATGTTGGTGAGGCTGGTAGTGCTGGCTCCCCGGCTGATCTTGGTGCAACACAGGTTGCACACCACTGTTCATCGGTCATCCGTGCTCTCACTAAAAAACATCCACACCTTTGAACACCTAGCCCTTTGCATGGAGGCTTGCCGTGAGGGGGTGCTTTGGGAAACAGTTGGGGGAATCCTCTGTGCGCTCCTCCCTCGGACTTATTGCCCTTACTACTACCTCACTGACAGACAACTGTGTCTCATCATCATCCTCACCTACAAAAATCTCTTGAGATAGTTGCCGGAAGTCCCCAGCCTCATCACCATGACTCCGGGAACTTTCTAAAGGTTGGGCATCGGTCACGACAAACTCTTCAGGTGAGAGAGGAACCAGTTTTACTCACTCATGGCAGGGACCCAAGAACAGTTCCCGGGAGTCTCCCTGCTCAGAATATGTCATTTTCATGGAGTAAAGAGGCTGGGAGGAAGGAGGAGCAGCCAGAAGATTCAGAGTTGCAGTCCCTAGGCCGGGAGTAGTGGACTGCGTAGAAGACTGGGTGGTCGATACATTGCTGGAGGCGTTTTTTGCCATCCACGACTGGACCTGCTCGCACTGCTCTGTTTGTAGTAAAGGTCTACCAAGCGGATTCATAAATTGTGATATGAAGCTGGGGAGCCCAGAAACTTACCTCTCTCCTAATCCCGCATCAGCCTGCTGTGATTCACCACACCCAGGAACTCAGCCAGTGCCCACACCCTCACTTGGATACCCGTGACCCTTACCCCTACTCCTCACCATGGTGGATTAAGAATAGAGCAGGACCCAAATAAATTACCCCACTGTACAGCACTGACAACTGTGGCTTAATTCATTACACACAGAGACTTGTAGATAGCGGAGGCTCTATGTTGTGACTTGAAAAAACTAACCAGCTGTCTTGCGCTGATACCTAGGGGTAATTTACCGCTCTCAGAGACCTGTAGATAATAGAGGCTGTATGGAGTGGGAGAAGACTCTAAAGCCAGTGGATAGTGCTTGTAACTGCAGCTATCCCAACCCCACCAAGGAAAGGGTATTGTGAGACACTCTGCACAGTGGCAGAGCTGAAATACTTTGCAGTGGCCCCGGTAATATTACAGTACTGTTTAGCGGTGAGACCTCTTTGTAATGCACAGCAGGCATAGAACGATATAACTGAAATAGTTTGCAGTGGCCTAGGAATTATTACAGTACTGTTTAGCGGTGAGACCTCTGTCTAATGCACTGCAGACACAGAACTGTATAACTGAACTAGTTTGCAGTAGGCTAGGAAATGTTAGAGTGCAGTTTCACGGTGAGAGCTGGTTGTACGGCACTGCAGGCTGAGAACGCTATTACTGAAAGGCTGAGAACAGGCCTAGATGCGTAATACAAAAAATGATGCACTACTGCGCCCAGCCAGCCACAACTGTAAAGCACACAGTCAGATGTAGCTCTAAGAAGGACTGTTGGGGTTCTTGCATGGAGGATCAGGACTGTATAACTTTCCCTATAGAAGTGGCTGTGCCCCTAAACTCTGCGTTATGCACAGCACACACAGAACGGTATAACTAAAGTAGTTTGCAGTAGGCTAGGAAATGTTAGAGTGCAGTTTTATGGTGAGAGCTGGTTGTACGGCACTGCAGGCTGAGAACGCTATTACTGAAAGGCTGGGAATAGGCCTAGATGCATAATACAAAAATTGATGCACTACTGCTCCCAGCCAGCCACAACTGTAAAGTACACTGTCAGATGTAGCCCTAAGAAGGACCGTTGAGGTTCTTGTACGGAGGATCAGGACTGTATAACTTTCCCTATCGAAGCAGCTCTGTCCCTAAACTCTGCCTTATGCACTGCAGACTGAGAACGCTATAGTTGAAATGGCCTGCACAGCCTGAGATGCTTTAAAAAAAAAAAATGGTGCACTACTGCTCCCAGCCAGACACAACAGTAATGCACACCATGAAGAGTAGCCCTAAGAAGGACCGTTGGGGTTCTTGACGACAGGATCCTACTCTAACACTGTCCCTATATCACCAGCATCACTTTTCCAAACCTCTGCCAGCATGCGTCTGAGGCGAGCCATGGGCGGGGCCACTTTAAGTACTTGGCAGTCACCTGATCGGCCCAGCCACTCACTACTATGAGGTGGTAGAGGGCTGGCACGTCACAGCAAGAAGTGGTAATACCTTTCCCGCATGTTTATTGGCTAGAAAATGGCGCTAAACATGCGGGGAAGGAAATGCTATTGACTCGAGTACCGCGTGGTGTTCGTCACGAGTAATGAGCATCTCGAATACCCTAATACTCGAAAGAACATCAAGCTTGGACGAGTGTACTCGCTCATCTCTAATAATGCTGCATCCACATCTTCACTGTGGGTATGGTGTTGTTTTGGTTATGCGCAGTGTTGGCTTTGCTCTTATCAGGCCACAACACATTCTCCCACATACTTTTGCTAGACTTGATGTAGGTTTTGGAGAAATAGCCAGGCTTGGATGTTTTTCTTTGTTAGAAAAAGCTTAAGACTTGCTCTCCTACCCCACAGTCTAGACATATGAAGAACATGGGAGATGGTTGTCATATGCAGTACACAACAAGTACTTGACAGAAATTTTTGCAGCTCCTTTAATATTGCTGTAGGCCTCTTAGCAGTCTCCCGGCCCAATTTTCTCCTGAGCTTTTCATTAATTTTTGAGGGATGTCCAGTTCTTGATAATATCAATGTTGTGCCAAATTTAATCCACTTTTTGATGACCGTCTTCACTGCATCCATAATATATGTAATACTTTGGAAATGTTTTGGTACCCATCTCCTGACTGATACCGTTCAACAATCAGATCCCTTTGGTGTGTCCAAAAATAATGGCTCTCCTGGTGGGATTATGCAAGTTGTGCTGCAGGTGTAGGATTATTGTGACTGGTTAGATCCCTTCGATGTACTGTAAGCCCTTTACGGACTGCTGCTTTTGCATTTTAAAAATGCAACTTAAAAAATGTCAGGAAAATCCTCCTAGAAGACCTGAACTCTTTATGGGGTAAACCAGAATCCCTGTAAATAACAGCAGCGGAGTATTGACTATATTGAACATGAGTTTAAATGTGATTGGCTAATTCTGAATTCAACCACATCCCTGTTGCGTCCTGACTGGACATGAAGGATAAATAAACGTAAAGAAGGGTGACTGTGCAAAACTAAACCAAAGCACCATTGTGCATAACTAAACCGAAAAGGGGAAATCTCTCCCTAAACAAAACCCTTTATTCCAGAAGCAAGCCCTGCCTAACCAGCTGGCTGATCGCACTGATAAGTGCGGACCCACACGTGTACCTAGGCCACTGATAACTCCCTACCAGGGAGCCCTGAATACAAAAAGCAATGCAAGGTAAACATCTGTGGCACTTATCTGTAGCAGCAGACTGCAGCAGGAAAATGAGCTCCAAAGACAGGCTGTGCTCCTAATAGCAGACCCAGGAGCAGACTGAAATTGACCAGCACTGAGGTCAATTTTAGAACAGATAATATAGGGCAGGGCCACTAGAGACAGCTGAGAACTGATATCAGCCCCCCAGTCCCCTCAGTCCCAGGAAAGGCAGAGACACTGCTAAAACCTGGTCCGGTTTGAAAGCAAGCTGAAGATCTCAGAACAGCTGCAACAATACCCAAATATAAGAAGGTGTTCACACTTATGTACCCACAATATTTTAGTTTTATTATTTTTCCACTGTAAATGATTTCAGTCTGTTTTTCAATGGAATTTTACAGTTAACAGTTTACATTGAAGGATGAAATAAATTTGAAATGATGCATCTTTATCTGATTTTTTAACATGACAAAAACATGTAATTTTAACAGGGGTGTGTAGAATTTTTATATCCATTGTATGTATTACACATTCTGAACTTGTGAATTGTCCATTAATAAAATAGACCCTTAGCACAGAGCAGGACAGGAATAGGCAAGTCATGATGAATAGGCAGGTCAGGTACCCCAGTGCTATAGAAACAACCACCAGGTCGGATCCAGGGTTGCCAGCTTGAATTTTTGTTTTTTTTGGACAACTTATTTAAAATCACGGACAGCCAATATTTTTTATCAACAAACTGGAAAACTGCAATAAATGATAAAGACTATAAGTGATACATGTCTATAGGTTAGATACTACTCATTACTAGCATTTACTGTGAGCCCAAAAATAATAATAATCTTTATTTGTATAGCGCCAACGTATTCTGCAGTGCTTATAATAATGATAATTACAATCACAACGACTTGCTCAAGTGCCACCAGACTCAAAAAACAACAAACACATCTATTTGTTTTCATGGATAATGGAAAAAGTACCCTATTTTTATAGACTGTCCAGAAATTTCTGGATGGTTGGTAACCCTGTTCAGAAAATACATAAGATGGGGCTTTTTCTATTATCTCAATGTCTGCAAGGAGTGGAAAGAAAAAGCAGTGGGGTGTATGCCAGTAATTAGGGACAAAACATAAAATATAGGGTGTCCCAAAAATGTGATACACGCGTTAACATGAAAATATCTGCATAAAAGCTTTATTACTATATTTATATACATATCAAAGGATACCTGTACGACATGTTTGGCTTCTTCAATAATATTAGCTGCTCAAAGTGGTCGCCATTAACATTCAAACACTTCTATTTTCGGCAAACTGGTTACAGTGTCCACAGAGATTGTTCTGCAAAGCCTTTCAATTTTTTTCCCGTAGTTAAGTCAGTCAACAACCATTTGGTTATTTAGACCAGTTTCTGAACAGAAGTTGCTGGTTCTACTCTGTTTAAGTAGTATTTCTTGTCCACAGCTATCTCCTGTTCTACCTGGTGTTTATGCAGTGTTTGGTTTTATCTGTGTAATTGTCTCTGGTTATCTTTGGTCTGCTGGTCTTTCTGCTGTGCTGTTTTTGTCATCTGCAAACCCTAGCCTTGTTTTTATGTTCCTGTTAAAGTAGTTCCTGCCTCCTGGTCCTGGCCCCGCCTCTGTCTTGATTGCGAAATTATTCTGCTCCACAGAGTTTGCTCCAGCTTCCCTTATGCCTGCTATTGCCACAAGATTACTTGTTGCTTACTCCTGACTTTCTTTCCTATGTTACCCCGACTCATTCCTTGTACTGCATACCATAATTACCCTTTGCTGACTTCTGGCTTTCCATTGGACTACTCTCCAGACCTGCGGCCGCTACACCCGATGCTCCACCCTAGTGCCTGAACCGCTACAAAATAATCTCACCCTAACATGGAGCTCGTAGTACCTGCCTACGGAAGCAAGTTACAGAGCTCCAGAAATACTGTGCCTCCTATCAAGAGATGTTTACTAGATTACAGGCACTGACACTAGATCAGCAAAAGAAAATAATTAGTTTACAGAGGCAACTGCTGATTTTGCATCACTCAGGGTCAGATGTCCGCATTTCATTGTCCACAAAATTCAGTGGGGATCGTCATCTATATAGAGGCTTCCTTAATCAATGCATATGTTCTGTTACAGATCCACCCTGGAGATGAATGGAAGACAGCTTTTAGAACAAGATATGTACACTTCGAATCTTTACTGATACTGTTCGGTCTCTGTAATGTTCCCATTATCTTCCAGCACTGCATCAATGACCTATTTCGAGACCTGTTGGATCAATTTGTAGTGGCATATTTTGTCAACATCCTCATCTTCTCTGACAATTTGTAGGAACATCGCAGGCTTGTTTGGGTGGTCTTAAAATGACTCAAAAAGAATAACCACTACATCAAGTTAGAGAAGTGTGAGTTTGAACAGACCCAAATGCAGTTCCTTGGATACATTTTCTTCCCAGATGGCTTAAGTGTTGATCCCAGCAAGATTAAAGCTATCCTGGCAACAGAAGATTTATCAAGGACTTCTCAAAATTCATCTCTCCCATTACCTCCCTCACAAAAAAGCACACATGTTTTTCTGATCCCCAGAGGAACAAGTTGCTTTGGATAAACTAAAGACCCTGTTTATTGAAGCACCAGTACTGATCCACCCAAGACCAGAATTGCCTTTTGTTGTGGAGGTGGATGCCTCTGACTCTGCTATCACAATGAGTCAGAGATAAGATGCAACTACATCCTTGCACTTTTCTGTCCTACACCTTATTACATGCAGAGAAAAATTGTGTCCTATCACCCATGTTCCTGAAATGGCAAGGCAGGTGCATTGTCCAGGATATTTTCAGAACCTGAAGAAAAGGCAAATACAGACCACACAATTTTGTACCCCCATTTTTTTTAGGTATCCTGCATTCTGAGGACCTCCTAACAAAGCTTAAGGGAGGCTATGAAAGTGACCCTTTCCTGATTCGTCCTTCTATGGATGTGAAGCTCTCTTTCATGAATGGACTTTGAAGACGAGAACGCCAACTATATGTTCCTAAGGCTGGTCGACTCGAAGTCCTCAAACTGGTCAACCATTCCAAGCTGGACTGTCACCTTAGGGTCACAAGGACTGTAGAACTCCTGCTTTGTTCCTTCTGGTGGCCCGACTGAAGGAAGGATGTGGAGAAATATGTCACCTCTTGAGAGGCATGTGCCCAGAACAAGATGCCACAAGCTCGTCCCCTGGGTTTGCTACAGCCACTTCCAGTTCCATCCAGACCATGGGGACCTATTTCTATGGACTTCATTGTGAATCTGCCCCACTTAAAAGGGATGACTGCAATCCTTGTCATCATGGACCGACTTACAAAAATGGCATATTTCATTTCCCTCAAAGGAATTCCCACTGCTGAGCACACCGCAGAACTGATGACCCAAGCAGTATTCAGAATGCACAGGATTCCTGATGATGTGGTCTCTGACAGAGGGCTTTACTTCACATTGAGATTCTGGAAGCACTTCTGTATAGCCCTAGGAATCACTGTGAACTTGGCTTTTCATCCTCAAACTATTGGCCAGACTGAGAGAACAAACCAAACTCTGGAGCAGTATCTCTGCTGCTTCATTTTTCATCTCTAGGATGACTGGGTGGATTATCTTCCAATGACGGAGTTCACCTACAGTAATGCTAAACACAGCTCCACTGCCCACAGCCCGTTCTATGCCAATTATGATACTCATCCGGTCTTCACTCCTGGCCTTCCAATCAACACTCCTGTCCCAGCGGTCAATCACAGATTTATAGTGTTGTCCAAAACACAACATAAGTTGAAGGAAACCTTACAGAAAGCCAAGATGCTTATAAAAAGGTGGCAGACTGGCATCGCCAAGTGGCCCCTACCTTCCAAGAGTGTGATAAGGTGTAGTTATCCACCAAAAATTAAAAACCTCATGTACTATCTTCCAAATTTGGATAAAGATTCATTTCACCCTTCCCAGTTACAGCAAGGATCAGCCAGGTGGCCTTCCGCTTAAAGCTCCCAGCGAGCCTCAGTATCTATCCAGTCTTCCATGCCTCCTTGCTAAAGTCTTTTCAGGAGAACACCTCTCCCTCCTGTAAAAGTACAAGGAGAGGATGAGTTTCTTATAGAGAAGATCCTGAACTCCCACAGGCACCAAGGCAGACTGCAGTACCTAGTGCAGTAGCAGGGATATGGTCCAGAAGAAAATCCCCCAGGCTGGCAAAGAAGTTTCATTACCAGTATCCAGGAAAAATGGTCCCTGAGATGTCCGATGGTCATCCTGGAAGGAGGGGCATCTGTCAGGATTTGAACCTAGGACCTCCTGTGCTCCAGACAGTGGCCCTACCTACTGAGCACAAATTCCTCTACAAAGCCTAGCTTTGTTTCTATGTTCCTGTTAACCTAATTCCCGCCTGCTGGCCCTGGCTCTGCCTCTGTCTTAATTAGACTTCCTATAAAAGCCGGGCCCTGCCACTCCCTCAGTGCGAGATTATTCTGCTCCACAGCATTTGATCCAGCTTCCGTTATGCCTGCTTTTGCTATAAGATTACCATTGCTGGCTCCTGGCTTTCTCTCCTGACTACGTTACCCATCTCATCTCCCTTGTACTGAATACTGTGATTACCAGTGGCTGACTCCTGGCTTTCCATTGGACTACTCTCCAGACCTGTGGCTGCTACACATGAGGCTCCACCCTAGTGCCTGAACCGCTACAGATGACAAGTGACTGTGTTACTCAGAAGTGCACGGATACCAGTGGGACCAGCACAAGCATGTGTTGGTGGGGGGGAGGGGGGGATAAAACAGGTATGTAATCAGGTGAAAAATGCAGGAGAAGCAGGTGAATAATCTAGTATAGGCTGGATTATTACTTTATAAGTAGTCATTGAAGTTGTGATGAAAATTTTACTCCCTGGGCAACCAATTTAATGTTTGCAAATAGGTTTTGCAAAGGTAGGAAATTAACAGGTGAGAATATGGATGAAAAAAAAGAATCAACACGGAAACAGTGCTGTACAGTTTGGGCTACTGTGCCAGATACCAAGCAACATACCACATATACAGCAGTCAAAGTTGTACAGTATCTCTCCCTTGATTGCTGTCCTTACAAAATTGTTGTTTAAGGGGTAACAGTCACTCCCAGACCCTAGTGCCTAAAGGATCCAAAGACTTCTCTTCCAAATAAGTAGACACCCGTGTTATGAATGGCACATTGTAAGTGTGGGGTCCTCAACCGATTTTGTATTAGAACCTGGTTGGAGGTTCCGCCACAGATCCATCTTGAAATACCAGAAGAAAAAGCATTGCATGCAATGCTTTTTCTTCCATCTAAAAGGTGGGCAGCTAAGTGGAAACTGAACAGACCCCATAATAGTCAATGGTGTCCATTAGGGGCTGTTCAATTCCGTTCCAAGATGGAGGTGCCATTCGGCCATGGGGATTTCTCGAACAGATGTGTGAAACCACCCTTACACTTCTATTAGAGTTCTGGGGGAAAAAAACCTGCAGGGAATGACACTGCGTCCTTCAACCTCTGACTTCATGAACTTCGAAGACTTGTGCAATGCATAGTATCTGAGTCTATCAGTCAAATCAGGGTATAATATTCCCTAGCTTTTGCAGTCTCATCCACCATAAGTGCTATTCTGTACATGTTCTGCTTGTGTGTTTTTGCATATGCTGTATGGTGAAATGTGTTACTTTCTCATTTATTTGCAGGTACTCATTCATGCTAGTAGTGAAGAAACACGTCTCCTTACTGCCATCTGTCATACTTTATAACTATTGCACTTGAAACCTTGTAAACACATGGGTGATTTCCCATGGCACCATGTTTAATGTTGCAAAACTATTATAACTGAAAACTCTTCAACTCTGTTATGCACCATCACTGTTTGCTATACATTATAAGATAAATACATTAATTGTTATTTAGTAAATAGATGTCAATTTAATTTAAGCGAGGTATTATCCTGATAGCCATGGGATCTTCTTAGTGACGTGCAGTGCGATTACCAAGCTTGTTATTTGCAAACAATCCCCCATCATTCTGTATCTAAGATTGACCTATTTTCTTCTAATTAAGCATGAGCGTGATGTGCTTATTATTTCTACACCAGCTTATGTACTGTTTACTTTTCTCATTTTGGATGGAGCTAATTATATTGGAGATAAATTCTATTTTTAGCTTGTAATTAGGGATAGGTGAAATGAAAAGTTTGCATAATACATATAAAGTTGTTGATGATTATTAGCTTGGAGCATATATTAAAGGGAACATGTGATCAACTATAAGCACCATAAACTAAGTAGCTAAGTTTTAGTGCTTGTAGTTTAGATGATGAGGATCCATTCCCCATTCCTGTAGTAAGTCCCCGGCAAAATCAGTGTGCACATAGAGATGAATGGGAGTGCACCGCCCGGGACCCTAATTTAGTTTATGGTGCTTAGGACAAAAACACTTCCCCGTATGCGCAACTATGCTAGGCGCAACTAAGCGTAGTTGCGCGCGAAGGGGGTTGGTTTTTTTCTTAGACTTTTCAAACTCCTAGTGTGCACGAGTTTGAAAAAAAAAAAAAAACAGCGGGAAGATAGGTCCTGCACTATATTTCCTGCCCTATAAAGGTCCTGCCCTATATTTCCCACACGTAGGTAAGACAAAGGCAACTCCTATTTTTTCTTGTTTGTACTGTTAACGGGCAAGAATGCCACTAATGAAAATGAAACCGCATAATGAAATAAGATCACGCCCATGTGAAGAAGCCCTTATAGTTGATTACACGTTCCTTTTAACCCCTTTAGTACCAGAGT
Organism: Eleutherodactylus coqui; assembly: GCF_035609145.1. Taxonomy (NCBI): domain Eukaryota; kingdom Metazoa; phylum Chordata; class Amphibia; order Anura; family Eleutherodactylidae; genus Eleutherodactylus; species Eleutherodactylus coqui. Next base: position 73,545,985 of record NC_089839.1, on the reverse strand, counting down.
GCTTCAGTACAAAAGGACCAGACAGTTTTTAAGGATTTTACCTATGTGGTGGTTTTACTGCCCAAATGTTAGGTGTGTACTGACCATTTAACAGGACGGCAGGGAGTGAACACGCGCACCCTTCAGGCAACAGTTAAAGCCAGAGCAGACACCAAGAACTGGCGCCTGCCAGGAGGAGCTGAGTGTGTGCCGCAAACGCTGGATGGAGTATATTGGTAGTCATGGCCATACATTGTAACATGAGCGCACATACCTTCTGAATACATAGAGGACTGAACTGCTGCCAGATCCATACGTGGGCCAAAAATCTGACTCTTTTCAGCCTGCTGTGCGCACATACTCTCATATATTTCTATGGTTGTGCATACATATAGCAGTTTGAAAAGTCAGATTTTCAAACTATGTGGACTTCATCAGCAAACAGTGCGGGAACAGAGCAGTGGGTGAGTATATATATAGTATACATCCCCTGATTCTTTTCGATATACACAATTATTGCCTCAACTACAGAGATTGTCCAGTTTAAAGGAGTTTTCCGAGTTTTCCAATTTTGTACAACTAGCCCCCCATGTAGTAAAATAAATAAGCATATGCTCACCTCTCACCCCTCCCGCTGTGCCCAAGGTGCTGCCCGATCCTCCGCCCTAATCTTTGTGTACAGGCTGTAGTGCCGACCAGTATACAGGATTGGCTACAGCAAATGCTCCCTAGATTACTTATCACAGATGTCAAGAACCCAGAATGCCAACATCTTCATCATGTGATACATCACAGGGGTCAGGGGCGTAACTAAAGGCTCATGGGCCCAGGTGCAAAACTTTATCTTGGGGCGCCCCAACTTCCCTTAAACTCTTAACGCAGAGGCGTAACTTGAATCTCCTGGGCCCCAATGCAAAATCTGTAACAGAACCCCCAACTATAATGCTTTATTCATAGTACTAGGCTCCCTATATGGAAAAGAGATGCCTTATGGGCCCCCTAAGGCTCCTAGGCCAGGGTGCAACCGCATCCCCTATAGTTATGCCAGTGCAGGGGGGGCTTGGTCCACTTGCACTGTTTGCCCTATGATTAAGCAGTAGCTGCTTCACTTATATATGGATTTGAAGCCTGGTGCTGCACTACATGAAGATCCGGATTCTTTTCTGCATTAGATTTTTCTCCTAGTTGCCTTATTCTTTTGCTCTGAAATGTGATAATAATAACTTATGATGTGAACTCATGTTGCGTGTAGTAATCACTATTTTCACATGTGGAGTCAACAAGCAAATTAACAGTTTTGCCAGACCGCATATTATGTATCCAAGAAACACAGCTGTAATTTAAGCAGTAATGTTGCATCCCCTGCCTCATTTCCATCCCACCAGCGTTCACGTTAGAGTTGGTAATAACACAGGGATTGTCTCTAGCACAGAAGACTAAGTTGGATAGTACTTCTGCAACAATATAAAGTTAAGGTTCTGTGGTTCATCAGGATGCTCTCATTTAATGTCACTGTGCCAAGATGGAGGGTAATCAGTCACTTACTGCTCAGTGCTTTGACCAACATACATTAGCCAACTACATTAGAGTAACCCTGAGGCACAACAGACTTCAACTCCATTAACATTACAACATTAGTCCCTGACCTAAAGAGTGATATGTTATTAGACCACTTTGCAAGCATGGCCTTACTTCTTAATATTTAATATAAAGAAATACATTTTTCAGGAATAAGAGCTACTCTGTCATTTGATAATACAGAATATACTTCACTCTGCTATAGAGTAATTGAAGGTATTGCAGTAAATATACATTATACATCTTTTTGTCCTTTTATTCAATAGAATATAAACTAAAATAATCCAAGCTTGTCTTAATTTATAATAAAATATGTAACAAAACAATAAAGGTGCTTCCACATGTAACAGAATATTCTGCAAGATGTTTAAAATTCTGGACGCGGGTTTGAAAATAGCTTAATTCTACAGGCAATTCTGCATCAAAATCCACATTTCGGACGTCTAAAATGACTGCAGCAATTTTCTAATGACCTAATGCACACTGTGCATTGCTTTCTGTTTGGTCGGCGTTGATCATTTAAGCAGCTCTGGCCAATAAAAGAGGAGGTATAGTTCATTAGTAGTCTAACACTATCAATGAACTGGAGGTATATTAGGTAGCCTGAAGATTGCGTTGGCTATCTTGGACCAGGAAATGGCAGACTGGAGGGATGGCAGAGAAGAACAACTGCAGGATATATAATCCCACCCATTCAAGTTCCAGAGAGTCACTTTAAAGGGGTTGTCCAATGGTAAACCAATGATGGGCTATCCTTAAGATAGACAATAAATAGTATATTGGTGGGAGTCTGCTGCCTGCAACCTCTGCCAATAAGCTATTCTCTGGGCCAGTGTGCTTGTGTACTGAGCTGATTTCTGCAGGAAGAAGACAGCTCCATTCTCACTACAGAGGCCAGGCTTGGTATTGCAGACAAAATTCACATTGAAGTGAATTGGTATAATACCAAGAGTTGCCACTGCAGAGCGAATGGAGCTGTCTGATCCCTGCAGAAATTAGCTCTGTGCATGAGCGCACTGGCCTGGCAAACAGCTGATCAGCAGACTGCTACCAATCTACTATTGATGGTCTACCCTGAAAATAGGCCATCAATAATTTACAACTGGAAAACCCCTTTTAACCAGAACATTAACCATTTTTCTTGACACATGATGTAACATGTACAACTTCATGGACATTTGCCACCAGATAGGTATGATATATGTAAAAATGTATATTATTAATATATACTGAATAAATAGATGCTACAAGATGCACATTTTCTCAAGAAATAACCTTGCTACAAATTAAATTGTGTACATCTTATTGCCCAAACTCTAGATGACCTATGGGTGCCAGACTCCCCTGCCTACTTTCTTAAGGATTGGGCACTGTGATCATGAAGTACTCCACTTGAGCAAAAAGAAAACTGTGTGATTGTTGAGTCACACCTACACAGCTCTTTCTGCACCTGTGTATACTGTGTACATCAATGCAAGAAAAGAAGCTGTACACATGGCATTTGGCATTCTATCAGAGAAACATAACAGACCATGTAGGGGGCTGGGTAGGATAATAAACCACTGGTTTTAGCCCCTCCACTACCTTAGACCACCAGGCATGCATGCATTAACCTATTTTCTACCCTAGACCATCAGTGAAGCGTGCATGGAACCCTTCACTAGTCTAGACCACAAGAGAAGCAGGCATAAACCTCACTGCCTATACAAGCAGGGAATCCATCATTAATACCTTGAAACTACTCTAGACCACCAGTGACGCATGATTGGTACCCTTCACTAGTCTAGCCCACCACAGAAGCAGATCTTAACTTCACTTCCTAGAGCAGCAGATAAGCCTTCATTCGTGCCTTGAGACTACTCTAGACGAAAAGGGATGGTAACATTAACCCCCTTCATTTACCTAGACTACTAAGGAAGCAGGTATTAACCTCACACTGCTTTAGACCACCAAGGATGCTGTCCTCAATCTTCCAACTGACAATTATTTAGTACAAACATTTCACATGGTAATTACTACTATCCTCATTTGTAGACCATGAAGATTGAAATACCCCTTTCCTATTAAAAAATACTGGTAAAGGGGCGGAGCCTGACCTCCGAGAGCAATGGCTGCCTGAGACCTGCGCTCCGGCTGTGAGAGGTCTTTACAGGGTCCTATCTGACGCTTCTAACAGCGAACATGCGGAAAGCGGCAAGGGAGAGGAGCGCTGAACAGCTGAGCACGCCGGGCGCTCAGAAGAATCAAGTCGGGATGCAGCGCTTTTTGAAGGAACGGGACTCCCGATCTCCGCGCCCGCCGGCCAAGATGGCGCCGGCCCACGAGGCTGCTTCATCAGATCAAAGTAAGGAGAGGGGAGGGGAATCCTCATCGGATGAGGAGGAAGATAGCGAAGCCATCTCTAAAGGCTTCATGAAACAGCTTTTAGCTAAAGCCCTGCAGCCCCTGATGTCAGACCTTGCTGAAATCAAAGAAGATGTAAAACACCTGGGGCGCAGGGTGGAGGACCTAGAGACATCCGCCTCCTCCATCACATCGCACGCCCTGATTTTGGAGCAAGTCCTGAGGGAGCAGCACGAGCACCTTAATCGCGCCCTAATATCCCAGGAGGACTTAGAAAATCGAAACAGGCGCTGCAACGTCCGTATAAAGGGGCTCCCCGAGTCGGTTGCTGCGGAGTCCCTCTTTAAGGTGGGTGCGGAAATTTTCGGTCTTCTGCTAGGACCCGTGAAGGCGCAACACTTGGGCATCGAGCGTATCCATAGGGCGCTCAGACCCCCTCCTTCCGCGAATGACCCACCAAGGGACGTCATTTGTAAGTTGCTTTCTTTCCAGGACACTCTTTCCATCCTTAATGCTGCAAGAGAACACAAAGAGCTGAAATTTGGGGGTCATTCCCTGCAATTTTTTCAAGATCTTGCACCCTCCACCTTATATAAAAGAAGACTTATGCGCCCACTTCTGGAGGCTCTTAGGGCTAAAGACTTGCGTTACGCCTGGTTGTTCCCCTTCGGGTTAGGGATATCCGTGAAGGGGAGAAGGCTCACAATAAGAACCCCAGAAGACCTACACAAAGCCTGGCCCCTTCTGGAGATACCCCCTCTAGACCTGCCGTGCTGGCTGCCGCTTCCGGGGTTTCCGAAATTGCCAAAACTACCTCCCCTTGAGGCATGGCAACAAGCCTCTAACGCAAAATCACCTAGAGGGGAAAAAAAGAAGACAAAGGAGACCCCCAGCAGCGTGGACACCTGAAGTTATTGAGCGACGCAGCTCATGTCCACCCCCACACAGGTTGTTCTGACTCGACCTAACTTTACGCTTTTTGAAAAGCGTTTTCCAAAACCAAAGAAAGACTTTCGGATGTTTTGCTGTCCGTGGACTTTTCTTTAGCGGATAGGTTTGGATCAACCGGTCCCCGCTGCTGTTGTTTGTATTATTGGTTCGACTTAACATGTCTTCACGTTGCTTTCTCTGTTACAGGATGGCTCCTCTCCCGACCAGCTTCAGCTGGGATTTAGGAGCCTGTTCTTTCCTTCCGTATGTCCTCCTTAGAGGATCCTGTGGGACCCCTGGCAGTTCAGGCTGTCTGTAATTGATCGGTCTTTATTTTATAAGGCCCGATCAATCCGCCTCACCCCCTACCTCACCCCTTCCCTCACCTCACCTTCCTTTCTCACGAATAGACGCTCCAGTCGCAGTGAGGTCCCCCGTGTCGTCTCCAGTAGGAGAAAACTACTTCGCTCTTCCTTCTTCGTGCCTGTGGTTTGTTTCCCCCCCGGCTGTCTCTGGTGAGTCTCTTCCCCCCCCCCCCCCCCCATCCCGAGTGTCTCCAGCCCTCCTGCCCACCCCTTCCTCCTCAGTCTCCTGTGCCCAGTCAGACTACCGAGTGACTGGAGGAGAGGGAGACTTGTGTTCTTCCACGACTAACGCATTTGTTTCTCTTCACGTATTACAGAGTTCTTCGGGGATTAGTTCCACTTCACCATGAGCGACTCTCTGAAATGGTCTACGTTTAACGTGAAAGGGCTGAATTCCCCATCCAAAAGACATCACGTGGCGCTGCTGCTGAAAAGGTACGGCACAAAAATTGCTTTTTTACAGGAAACCCACTTCAGGGGAAATAGACATTTATCCCTACCGGGCAAACATTTCACGCAGGGATACCACAGCACGCACCCGACATCCGCTTCCAAGGGTGTCTCTATACTTTTCCATCACACTGTAGTTTTCACATGCGAAGCCCAACACTCGGATGGAGAGGGGAGGGTCCTCTTTTTAAGGGGCAAACTCCTAAACCAAAAAGTAACGATAGCTAATTTGTATACTCCAAACGCAGGGCAAGTACCTTGGCTGATTAATCAGCTAGAGATTTTAAAGCAGTTCGCGGATGGCCCAATTCTCTTGGGAGGAGATCTTAACCTGACCCTCAACCCCATTCTTGACTCCTCGACGGGGAAATCTCACATTGCCCAGGCCAAACTCAGAAGACTGTATCGCAGTCTTTCGGAGATGGGTCTGATGGATGTCTGGAGACATGTTAACCCCACGACGAAGGACTTTACCTTCTATTCCCATGTTCATTTTTCTTTCCAACGCCTCGACTATATTTTTGTGTCTTCGTCTCTGCTAAACTCCGTTACCGGCGCCAAAATCGACCCCATTCTTATTTCTGACCATGCTCCGCTCCACATCGACATTGACCTCTCTCCGCCCCCCGCTCGAGAATGGAGATGGAAGTTAAATCCCACGCTCCTAGACTTAGAAGAGGATAGACAGCACTTAAATTCACTCCTAGAGGAATTTTTCCATTTAAACAAATCACAGGATATTTCAACTCCAGTGACATGGGAAGCCCATAAGGCATACGTAAGGGGCCTTCTGATTGCTCTGAGCTCCAGAGTTAAGAAAAGGCAGCAAAAAATCGATAGATGAAAAGCTCCAACAGATAGCAAAACTGGAACAAGCCGCAAAAAGTTCACAATGTAAGGCCGCGCTGGACAGGTTGACTACCCTAAGGAAAGAGCTAAAAAGAGACTTTGACTCGAGGTATAATAAGAAACACTTATACCTGCAAAGAACAGTTTATGTTTAGGGCAACAGGGGCAGCAGATGGACCTCTGCCCTTATTAAAAAAGCTCGAAAAAGAAACTTTATCAGCTCCATAAAAACTAGCTCAGGCCGTCAGGTCACATCTTCGGCAGATATAGCGGAAGAGTTTCAGGCCTTCTATTCGCAACTTTATAATATTCACCAACCCCTCACACCCGACGGACGACAGGTCGCCCTCGCACAGATACACAAGTTCTTGAGTGAGCTGAACCTCCCCAGTCTGGACGATGATGCTGTAGCGACCCTGACGAGACCAGTCTCCTCTCAGGAGATAGAGGACCTCCTGAAATCCTCCCCGTCGGGGAAAAGCCCTGGCCCAGATGGGCTACCGGCCTCTTATTACAAAGCCTTCCAATCCTGTCTGGTTCCCCATTTGACAGAACTATTCAACTCCCTTTTACGGGGAGAATCGCTTCCCAGCAGGCGCAGGAGGCGCATATTACTTTGATACATAAGGATAATAAAGATCCGGAGGCGTGCGGAAGTTATAGGCCTATATCCTTAATCAATTTTGATGTTAAACTGTGGGCAAAACTTCTCGCGAAAAGACTAGAAAAATATATCCCATCCCTTGTTGACGCGGAGCAGACTGGTTTCGTCAGGGGCAGAGAGGGAAGAGACAATTCTATCAGACTCCTCCACGCAATTAGTTACGCCCAAACACAAAACATCCCACTGGCTCTAGTAGGCTCAGATGCCGAAAAAGCCTTTGACCGGGTTAGTTGGTTATATATGCAAACAGTTCTCTCGCACTTCAAAATCCCCCCTACCTTCATTTCTGCCATCTTTTCTCTATATGCAGCCCCTTACGCCAGAATTAAAATAAACGAGATCCTTTCGCCCCCCTTCAACATCAGTAATGGCACGCGGCAGGGATGCCCCCTCTCCCCCTCGCTATTTATCCTAGCCCTTGAGCCATTCCTGCAGAGGATCCGTTTAGATCCCAACATTCAGGGTCTAAAGGTGGGCCGAAAGACTCTGTCGTTGGCCGCTTACGCAGACGACATTGTCTTTTTAGTTACGAACCCAGAAAGGGGACTACCCCATCTCATCAGTCTCTTAGAGGAATATGGAACCCTCTCTAATTTCAAAATAAATTTTTCCAAATCAAAGGTTCTAAACGTATCGATTCCGGCTAGCCGCTGCCAAGCGCTGAAAGCAGACTCCCCTTTTTCGTGGGCGGCAGCTGACATAGATTTTTTAGGTATACAGCTCACAAAAAAGGTAGAAGACTTGTTCTCGGCTAACTTTACTCCTCTCCTGCCCAGGATAAAAAACTTGCTGCGCTCTTACGACTTGCCTTTCTTGTCCTGGCTGGGGAGAAAAAACATTCTCCAGTCATATGTAATGCCAATTATCCTATATAAACTGCGGCTTCTACCGATACACATCCCCATTTCCTTCTTCAAGTCCCTTCATTCAATCATCCTAAATTATGTCTGGAGGGGGAAAAGGCCGAGATTGGCCCATAGTTTACTTGAAAAAAGGAGGGTGGATGGTGGGGTTGATCTCCCTAATCCGCGTGACCTGTACTTAACTGCCCAATTAAATCTCTGGATGGAGTTGGTGCTTCCCTTAAAGGACCATTTAGTACATGAACTCGCGTTAGCTTCGTACGGCCCCACTCTCCTTCAGGATCTGTGGTTCCCTGCGCCGGTCCTACGGAGACGGAGGACTCCCAGTCCCCTTCTTAGAGGAGTTATGGAGACTTGGCATAAACTGGGAGGCGGGTTGGCCCCCTCCCCCTCTCCCCTCACCCCCTTAAATGTCCTGCATAAGACATTAGATCTGCACCTAGATCCTTGCTCTGCGGGCAGCTGGCAGATCCTCGCAGATAAAAGAATTTCAGACATTCAGACGAGGGCTCACATGCCCCCTGCAGACATTCTAAAAGACCTATTGCCCAGTCATGGGCTTCCCTTTTTAGTATCAGCACACATTACCGGAGTTATTAAAAAGTTTTTGTCCCAACACAAGTCGACCAGACCATTAACTAGTTTTGAGAAAACTCTGAATGATAACAACTTTTCTAAGAGAAAACTAGCTTTCATGCGTAAGCAATTTATTTCTCCCACGGGTAACTCAAAACCCGTGTTCATCACTTCTTGGGAGAGGGAACTCAAGATCATTCTCTCGGAGAGCGACACGAGGGTCATACTCAAGAACTCATTTGGCATTTCGCCCTGCGTTACCTCTCAGGAGTCACATTACAAATTACTATCAAGATGGTATAGGACTCCTCAATGGCTCTCAGATCATAAATTATCATCTCAAGATGCCTGCTGGAGGTGTGACTCTGCTACGGGTTCATACCTACACATTTGGTGGGAGTGCCCGGTGCTGGTGCCCTTCTGGAGGGAGGTCGGGTGTGTGCTGAGTAAGCTCGCCCCGGGGTTGGTTCTTTCCCCTGAGGTGGTCATTCTGTGGAAGCCGTCAGCCGCCTTTCACCCGCAGAAACACAAATTGATCGCTTTCCTGCTTGATGTCGCTAAGGCGCTCATTCCCCTTCTATGGCATCAAAACCCCCCCCCTTCTCTGGCGATGTGGAGGGACAGGGTGGATCTCCTTTCGAACCTGGAGGAATTATCCAGTTACTCCAGGGGCTCCCATGAGGGGTTCCTGGAAACTTGGAGTCCGTGGCGCTCTATCAGAGCAACACTGCTCGAGGGGGGGTCGTCCACTGAGTCGGACTAAAACGGAGTCTATTCCACCTCCTCTCCTCCGCGGTTTCGAAGTACGAGTTCCACTCCCTAGTCACAGCGATCTCTCCACACATAAATTTCTGGTCCGGTGGTGCGCCCGCAGCCTGAAGTTGCTCTGACGCGCTGGGTTCCACATCTCACTTAAAGGTAGACTGTGCGCGAGACTGCTCCCCCTTCCCCCCCCCCCTCCCCCCCCGTTCCCACACCTTTCTTCCATTCCCTCTGTTTGTTCCCTATTGTTGCTGTCAAATTGTTTCTTTGTGTGTCTATAGGTTTGTTTCGGTTGTTTTTTGGGAGGATTCCTGATAGGGCAGTTGCCCTGGATGGTGGATTTTTGCCTCCCGGTGGCCTAGGCCACTTTATTACTGTTGCAGAATGTCTCGAAAAATTCTCATAGGGTTACTTGCTCTTTTATCGTATGTTCGCACTCTAATGTAACCTGTTTCTATATTCCAGGAGACGTTGTTTACTAATGATTCATTGATTGTCTATATTCAAAATGTCAATAAAAATCGATTTAAAAAAAAAATAAAAAAATACTGGAAAATAGGAGACAAAGAATATTATAATAAAGTTGTGATTTATAGTCATTTTAAGTGGATGGTTAATTATTAACTAGGCAAAAATATTTCATTTTACAGTATAATACCAGATATAAAATAATGTAAATAAAAATAGTGGTGGTAAGAAGACTTAGGCCGCCTGCAGACGGACGGAAATCCCGCGGCAGATTAACAAACGCAATCCTAGGCAGACGGCCGCGTGAAATCTCGCGAGGCAAACAAATCGCGGCATGCTCTATTTCTGTGCGGGGCTCTGCGAGCCCCGCACAGAAATCTCACTACCTGGCTGCCGGCTCCGGTCTGTACATGCGCCGGCTGCCCGGCAGCCGGCACATCAAACAGCCGAGGCCGCGGGAGCAGGTGAGTACGCGCTGCTCTCTGCAGGGGCTCGGGTCGGGTCCCGCTGCGAGAATTCTCGCAGCCGGATCCGACCCGGCCATCTGCAGGCGACCTAAGTCAGGGAGAAACAATTGTCACAAAGTGTTGAAAGATCACAGATCCGAAAGACGACAGTGAATATGCTTAAAGTACTCAGAAACTGATTCCCACCCTGTAGATCAAGATATTATTTTTAAAAAATTTAAAAATTGTTTAAACGAGTGAAAGTGAACAATAAATTGTTCAGACTAAATGCTAACCAATGACCAAACAGTGAACAACAATCATTCACTTTTCATTTGTCGTTCATTTGATGCAAGCATAAAAATTATTGTTCACTTATCATATGGTTTAAATAGCGCTCATTCAGTCCCTCTCATTCACCTACGCAACCAATGTGAAAGACTGAACAATTTCTCATTTGAATGAGCCAACAATGAATCTGTTTGACTAAATAGAGTGCATGAGCTAATGAGCTAGCGATGACATCACTCGCTAGTTCAAACAATATTCGGCTTATCTAATAGGGCCCTTATGACTCATCTGAGACAACCCCTTTCACAATGCATCTGCCGACATCCCCTACACGCCGCTGGTCCTGCTCCTTGCAGCTGATTTTGCTGATGGAAGCTGAGGCCAGTCAGACATTGCCCATATAGCAGTCGCTACTGGAGAAGTGCTAGTATTAGGCCGAATGCACACAGGCGTATTTGCTTTGCGGAATCCAGAGCGGGCGTACACCTCCGGAATCCGCAGCAAATACTGCCCATAAACATGCTATGGAAAATCGCTTTTTCATGTCCATAATCGGAAGTCAATTGCAATTTTCTGCTTGCAGAGGAAAAATCGCAGCAGGCTGTATTCCAGTGCAGATTCCGTGCAGACCGCTTCCATTGAAGTCAATAGAAGCCATCCAATCCGCAGCCCTTCATCATTGTGGAAAGGTTGCAGAATCCACGTCATTGCCTAGTGACAATGCGGCATAATCTGTACTGCGCATGTGCACCGGCGTGCCGGCTGCACATCTGCAATAGAGATTCGGTGAGGTATGCAGGGGTCACTGTCTGGGCATAGGCTCGTTTTCCGCTACGGAATCTGACCCAGCCTTGTGCATTTGGCCTTACATAGCAGCCATTTATATAAGTGGCCATCCTCATGCTATACAAGGACAGCTTGAGGATGCCAGATAGGGTTACAAAGCATGGACCCCTCTCTATGACTTCTATATGTTCTCATAAGGCATAAGGACAGCAGTTGTTTTAAGGAAGAGAATACGCCTTTATTTTTTCGGTTTGGTAACAAGTCAGGTGACCAAACATGTCTCAGCACCAATAGATATAGCCAATTTTATAGTACAATAAATACCATCTTTAAATGAGACTCTTCAGTGATTTTATATGTATTTATATTTTCATCTGACTGAAGAGCAGGTGAAGAAAAACTTTTTAGAAAGAACTTTTGACTATAAATTTGCTCTATAGAGAAAGATTAGAGTAACTAAACATTTTGCAAAAGTAAAAGGTCCAGCCCCTGATGTGTTTCCTAATTACCTTCATACGGTTTAAAGGAAAAAACTGATTGACTGCTGAAATTGCTTAATAATTTCATGAAGGGCAACAGATGGCAATCTTCAGGAGACATGACATATTAAAATTATATTTAAGAAGGCCAAGCAGCCTCTGTCACCTGGGTCACACCGTGCCATTACCTTGATAAATCACAATCTGAAATATTTCATTTAAATTCTGGCAGGCTGGTTGGCAGCGTTTTCTCCGTAAGTGGAGAAGAACTGCGCACTCTATTATTAATAGCACATATTCTTTATAATTTATATAGCGGCAACAGAACTTTACAATTGGGAGAGTAACAAATAAGTAAAATGGCAAGTATTCAGAATGAATAACCAAACAAAAGGACAAAAGGTGAAAGGTCCCCGACCATAACTGTTTACAATCCGAAAGGATTAGGAAGAGTGACACAATAGTCACATGTGGGCACATTCATAAAGTGTTTCGTGGCAATTTCTGGTGTAACAAAAGCGGGTATTTACACATTTTGTGACTTTTCTTCATTCTGTGCCTGGCCTGCCACTTTTTCAAAAGGTGGACTGGGCTTTCAAAGGGGTCCACCTGGAACCAACAGATTTATGTATAATTTACACCAGAAACTGTTATACATTTTACCAGAAATGTACAGACCTGTCATACTTCTGAGAAGCTGCACAGAGCTGAAAGGGATGTGCGTAATACATAAAGATGGTTGCGCCTCTGCATGTATTAAGCATATTATGTGCCAGAAGAAACTCTACTAAGCCTGGTGTTGGAAATGCCATGCTTAAATAATTTTGCTGCTAATTTTTCCAAGAGTTCAGTCCTTTGTCTTATCAAAAAGGAATATGACAAAGGGTCCTTTTATGTTCAGTGAAAACATGGCCAATGATTGAATGATGAATGATAATTCATTCACTTATCATTTTATTCAATTCATTCTTTTTATGAAGCCATAAAAACCTGATGATAACTGGCCCGTGCAAATAGGCAGTTGTTCATCTTTGAACTGCCTGTTTACTCCAAAGGGAGGTTGGCCACCAGAAGAGATCTCCGCCTCCATTCAGTGAGCGATTATCTTTCCGGTATGAAAGCACAGGAGTGATAATCTTTGGGACAACCGTCAGGTGCTTAAGCATCCAACAATTGTCTCATGTACAGCTGCATGAATCCACCACTCAGCCAGTATCAGAGAAATATGTCATAGGTAGCTCGTTGAGGATGGACTAAAGTGGGGATATTTCATATCAGGTTTGATATGGTGTCAGGAATCAAAACGGGGACCTCCTGCTCTCCAGTCAGTGGCTCTCATTACTGAGCCATCCAGTCTGTGGACAGTACCCTTCCATTACTATCTGCCTTGTTCGATAATCCTGATTTAGTTCCTGCCTCCTGGTCCTGACCACACCTCTGTCTCTAATTAGGTTCATTATAAAAGTCTGACCCTGCCACTGTACCAGTGCATGATTAATCTACTTCACAACACTGTTTGAGCAAGCTCCACGTTGCCTGCTCCTCCGCTATTTCTGCAAGCCCTCCTGATACTGACTTCTGGCTTCCTCTCTGAATATGCTACCCCTCGCATCCATCTGTGCTGCAAACCGAGACCTCCTGTTGCTGACTTCTGGTTTCGTCTCTGACTATTCTACCTGTCTCATCCATTTGTACTGCAAACCGATACCCCACATTGCTGACTTCTGGCTCATCCTTGATTACTCACTGGATCAGTGGCCATTACATCTGAGGCTCCAGCCTCGTGCCTGAAACTGCTACATATGGACCATGATTTATGGTCATGTAACAATACTATAGGCCTCCTTAAAGAAATAACTTTTCAAGGCACGATTAAAGAAGTATTCCCATTTTACAAAAGGATAGGATATTGCTAGGATATGCAGTCAATTAATTATTGGTATGGGTATGACTGCTGAGACCACTACTGATCTTAAAAAATGGGACTATAGCACTGATTTAGTGCCGTTTCTCCTTCGCTGATTTTTCTTAGTCACCTGGCTGTGCAGAGAACGGTAGCATAGCACCATTTAAGTTCCATTACCAGGTGCGCAGGAGAGGCACTATACAGGGAAAACATAGAAGGGAATGTAACACTAAACCTGCTCTGTATTCACTTTATTTTCAGAATCAATGAGGGTCCTAAAGTTCAGACCCCCCATCACTGTATAAGATGGGAATAACCATTCACAATTGGGACTGTTAGGAGTAAGTCTATTGGTTCAGGACAGAACAAGGGTACCACGAGATGTGTCCTGTACATGGGAGTGAGAGGATATAATAAAGAAGGATGATAGTCAAAGGTTAGTTGGTTAAGTGAAAGGTATGAGTTGCTTGGTAGATGGAGATGAGAGTGGATACGTATAACAGGTCAGTATTGTGGAGGACAATGTAGACTAGGAGGAGCATTTTCCTGCAAGAAGCAGAAAACTCAGTGCCAATGAGCAGAGGCATTAGTATGACCACTAGACAGAAAGATCAACCTGACTGCTCCGCTCATGATGGGTTGAAGGGGAGCCAGTCTGCCCCATGGACATCAACTAGTAGTGACTTACAGTTATTAAAGTGAGAAATTACTTGGGTCTGGATTAGTACTTTAGCAGTGTCAGTGGTGAGGTAGGAATAGATATGATGGATGTTTCTATACCTATGATATAATAATAATAATTTTTATTTGCATAGTGCCAACATACTCCGCAGTGCTTACAAAGACAGGGGGAATACATAAAGACAAAAGTACAAAAATTTTAGAACCACGGTTATATGTAGTAATCAGTTGATTGAAACAATAGAGGTGAGGGTCCTGCTCCAACCAGCTTACATACTATAAGTAATGGAGTGATACAGAGGGTAAAAGGGTTGGAGATGTACACAGTATGGCGAGGTGGAGAGTGAGGGATGCTATACACATAAACAATGGTCAGACATTTAGCCGTGTGACGGCAGAAACGGTGTGACTGCACGGCTAGTTGATGGTGGCTAGCAGGGATTGTAGCCAATAGCTCAGGGAGCAATGTTATCAGGTGTTTGGTTTAGGAGATATGGTATGCCTCCCTGAAGAGGTACGCTTTTAGAGCACGCCTGAAGTTTTGTGAGCCACGGATTGCCCGGATAGCCTTTGGTAGTGCATTCCAGAGGACTGGTGCTGCTCTGGAGAAGTCTTGGAGGCAGGAATGAGAGGTTTGAATTAAAGGGGTACTCAGTCTGGTTTCATTAGCAGAGCGGAGAGCCCAGGCTGGGTGATGGATTGAGATGAAGGAGGTAATGTAGGGTAGCGCTACACTGTGGAGGGCTTTATGGATGTGTGTCATCAGTGTAGAGGTGGTATTGGAGGCCAAATCTCCTGATGGTTTGTCCAATAGGGGCTGTGTAGATGGAGAAGAGGAGGGAGCCGAGGACCGAGCCCTAGGGAACCCCTACAGCAAGGGGAAGAGGGAGGGAGGTAGAGCAAGCAAAGAAGACACGGAATGAGCGGTCAGATAGGTAGGAGGAGAACCAGGAGAGGGCAGTGTCCTTTAGGCTGATGGAGTGAAGCATAGCGAGGAGGAGTTTGTGGACAACAGTGTTGAATGCTGCGGAGAGGTCTAGGAGGATCAGTAGGGAGTAATTGCCCCCTGATTTGGCTTTCAGGAGGTCGTTTGACACCCTTGTAAGGGCAGTTTCTGTCAAATGTAGGGAGTCAAGAAGACTTTTTTTGATAGATAGCTTACAAGGCGGGAGTAAACCAGGCATTCCAGTAGTTTGGAGATGAAGGGGAGATTAGAGATGGGTCGGTAGTTTGCAGAATCAGTCTCGTCAAGAGCCGGCTTCTTTAGCAGTGTGGATATGATGGCATGTTTAAAAGAAGAGGGAAAGATGCCAGAGGGGAGAGAGAGAGGTTGATTATAGTGGTGAGATGGGAGATAACCACTGATATCATTTTAGATAAATATCCTTCAATTTAAAATGAGAATGCTCTAAATTTAGGGTGAATGAAGTCAATATTTTAAAATGTTTAAGTAATATGCCCCCCCAAAATTTTTAGCTAAAGGAAATTAAAGGGGTTGTCTGAGATTTTCTAAATTTGGCCACAGAGCAGATAAGTTTACAAAACATAGAAAAAAATTGACATTTTAAATGTCACTCACCTGTCCAATCCCTGCCAGTCAGAACCCCAAAGCTCCTGCAGTGGTCACATGCCATTCATCGTTCACGTGACTGCTGAAGCCAATCACTGGCCTTAGTAGTCATGTGTGCAAGAATGCTGCATAGCTGCTGAGGCCGATGATTGGTTGTAGAGCTCACATGAATGATGCCACTGCACAAGCCTCTGGACTTTTAAAAGTTGAATAGTGTTTTTTTCCTGCATTTTGTACATTTACAGTATTTGCTGTTTGGCTAAATTAAAAAAAAAACAAAACTCAAATAACTATTTTATTGTTCAAATAACTTTTCAAATAAATGTTATTATGTTTTCAATAGACAAACAAAATCAAAATCAAGACATCATTTGAACCTAATTTCTCTATATGATCACATTGAGCAGAAAAACAATAGCATATTTCAATATCATCCGCCGTCCCCTTTAGTAAACGCCCCCGTAAAGAGTGTCCCAAAGAGTTATTACTGTCCTGACGGAAATTCGACCAGGACCTAGATTCGGCAGGAGACTAAAAATTTGTAGACAAATTATGAGATTTTGTTAAACTTGAGAAAAAATAGTAAAAGAGAAAAAGGGCAGAAAAAAGGGGGGTGGAGAGCCTATTGACAGTGGCTAAAGGCACCTCATCCATTATGTTCATGTATGACATGGATTAGTTTGAGTCTAACTGTGTACAACACCTGTTCGGAGACAATTGGTTAGGTCATGGTGTTCCGGAACAAGATCCAAGCCGACCATATCGAAAAAAAGTTTTGGGATTTCCCTTCATCTGAGGCGATAGGTTCTTCCATCTGAGCTATTTGATCAAGGATTTCTAGCCATTGAATCCTTGTAGGAGGGGAAGATGACCTCCCAAATAACTATTTTAAAGGATTTTTTCCTACTAATATGCAAGCAGTAGCATTCAGCCCTAATACAGAAGACAAAATGTTTTTTTTTTGCATCTCCCACAGAATTAAATTATGCTATAGTATGCCACAGGAATTATTAGGGTCTTAAAAAATCAGGGGCATAATCCTCAAGACATATGTTATCCCCCCTCCCCCTTTCCCCTAAAAAATGCAATATCCCTATAGAAAGACTAATGCTACCACTCTGCAAGACCTAAATAATACTATCACAGCACTGATGGGTCCAGATATTAAAAACTGATGGCCTATCCTCATCAACATCTGGTTGCTGAGAGTCCATGACTTGGGATCCCTGACAATCAGCTGATTGTAAAGGCCACAGTGGTCATGTGTCTGCTGCAGCCACTTTAATGTTTACATCTAGTATGATCCCATCAGTGCTCAGTATGTTGTATTATCTATAGTGGCCATTCTGAGTACTATAGACTTGTCCCTTTTGAAGTGAATGGGACAAGCCTGTAGTACTCAGAGCGGCTGCTATAAAAATATAGTGTTCTCTATACGAACAGAATTGTGCTCATATGTAAACAATGAAGAGGGTGCAGTGCTTGAATGAGCGCCATGGCCCTTTCAGTCAGAGTTCCTGAACTGTTGCTCTCCAACATTCTGATATAGATAGCCTATCCTTGACTGGTTGTAATTAGGAACTGTGTCTAGTCCATAACTCTGAAGTGCTTCCTTGCATAGTATTTCTAGGCCATTGATATGCAGATCAGATACAGGTGCTCATCTTGATTAGTTATGTTGAAGACACAACAACCTCTAGACATGGTGATTAGATAATTTGGTATGCAACATCCTCCATATATGTGACACATCTGGAACAGCCATAGTGGAAAGGAAATAAACACAGAAATGCACTACCCTGAGGTCAATGCCAAATGTTGGATCAAATGGATTCCAACAAATCAAATGCGTCCAACCTGCAGCCTAGGATGGCGTTGAATACAGTGCAACACAAAATCATAAACTTACTCAAAACATTATTATACCGCAACCAGATCCAGAGTGGAAGCAGGGTCCACGCAGGCTGAATCTGGAGGATACAAGGCCCCAGCGTTACCTGGCAGCAACAGGCTGTGAGCTTCCGCTCACAGACAGGCCTATAGGGATGACAAGGCAGTGGGTGGCACTTGCAGTTCTGTGACTTTCTGACTCAATCAATCACTCCGGATCCAGCGGGCGGCCTGCAGCGGCAAATCTCCTTCCTGTTCTCCCAAGTGCTAACCGTTCCTATGCAGTATGAAGGTGAGGACTAGAGACTGTGATCTCATCATGGCCAGCCAACATTGTTTGTCCCTTCCTTGGTGTCAGAAGTGGACCTGTGGCCATAAAATGAATGGGAGCCTGGACAGGTTTCTTTGTCCAGGCTTGCATGCAGAAGTGGGCACCAATCCCAGTGTGGCGTCCTTATGGCCTGGCTGCGTTGGGGATTATTTGGAGTATGATGGGGTTTGTTTGGAGGACTGTAGACAAATATGGGGATTGTGTGGAGGTGATGAAAGGACTTGTGGAGAGTGATGGGTGTTGTTTGGAGGACGATAGAGGTATGTCTGGAAGACTCTGGGGGTTGTTCGGAGTGGAGGATTATGGGGGATTGTTTGGAGGCATGGACCTTTTTTTTTTTTTTTTGATTATCAGGCCCAAGACAGCTCTTCTTCTTCCAATATGGTCCAGAAATACCAAAAGCCTTAAGTGCTTTATCTTTTACAATCCTATTAGAAGATATCCAACATAGGCTGCTGCTGATTGATGCCATTTCACTAGCTTCCTCTGTCTTCTCCTTACCCTATTCCTCCCTGGAATTGTTTTTTCTCAGGGGTTACATTCTTTTAATGATCGAAAATGTCTATATGACTTTGGTTAGTCTGGCGTTCTTTATCCATGTGTCTTGGGTGTGACTTTTTGTCATGCAGTATGTTATACTGTATCCTGATGACTAGCATTTGTATTCCTGGAATTATGAAATGATTTATAATGTGAAAATAAATAAACCTGCATGTATACTAATAAAAATCAGAATTAAAAAATGATGGCAGGATAAATGCAGCATCTTATCAGAAAAAAGTGGAAGAGGGGGGCGTGGCCAAGCCTGCAGAGTGTGAGGACGCACTGAAACTTGGCTCCTGAGCCATAGAGGTTGTTTGACATCTTTTGACATTTTTAAGCCAACAGTTCTACCTCACACTACCTGGACCATCTTCCCTGCAGTGCGAGGAGCATTTAGAGAGGTCTCCCCACGAGAACGGTGAGGCTGGAGATTCGGGGCTTAGTGCCGGAACAGAGCCGAGGACTGGATTTTGGGGAGAGAGGAGAAAGTAGAGCCCGCGGAGGAACTCCTGAAGGACATATAACAGACTCTCCCCAGAGAGTCTCAGGTAGCAGCGCTTGTGGAGGAGAACAGAGGAGAGCCCTGCGCATAAGGACGGCACACAGGGCACTTCCCTGGTCAGTCCCGCAAGCGGAAGCAGCGGCATCCGGCACGGAGGAGTGCTACAGCGGTCACACGAAAAGTGAGTACCGGGGACTCCAGAAAGACCCTCCACACAGCGGGCGGACCCTCTAGAGCCAAGGGAGCATCCACCCCATCTCATCTTCCTGCTTCCCTCCGTCAGGCCCGATTTCCCGCCCGAACCTTCAGCCATCTCTCCCCCCCCCTCTCCCCCCTCCTCCTCACTGATCTCTCAGCGGTGAAGGGGAGCAGGGGCATCAGTCCAAAAGAGGAGCCTGCTTATACTGCTCACCCCAGAGAGTCTCCGGTAGCAGCGCTCGTGGAGGAGAACAGAGGAGAGCCCTGCGCATAAGGACGGCACACAGGGCACTTCCCCGTTCAGTCCCGCAAGAGCAAGCGTAAGCAGCGGCATCCAGGCACGGAGGAGTGCTACGGCGGTCACACGAAAAGTGAGTACCGGGGACCCCAGAAAGACCCTCCACACAGCGGGCGGACCCTCTAGAGCCAAGGGAGCATTCACCCCATCTCATCTTCCTCCTCCCCTCAGTCAAGCCTGATTTCCCGCCCGAACCTTCAGCCATCTCCCCCCCCCCTCTTCCCCCCTCCTTGCTGATCTCTCAACAGTGAAGGGGAACAGGGGCATCAGTCCAAAAGAGCAGCCTGCTCATACTGCTCAAGTTTAAAGGAATCTGAGGTCCACTGAAGGGTGTAGCCCTAATTTTTCCTGGAGCTGGTTTAACCAGCTTCACCACACAAATAATTTTTAAGGATCTCAGACAACAGTCTGCTGTCATCATAACTCCATAACTCCCTCAACAATTTTTTTTTCTGTTAGCAAGCATTGTGATCAAATTACAGTCAGCCTGGTGGCATACAGAGAAGTGAAAATCATCTCAAGAGCAGAGCTCTAATTTTTACGGACTGTGCTACACAGATCTTCAATCAACATAATCTTTTAAGGAATTAAGAGACAAGTCTGCCACAATTGTAAAACTCAATTTTCTATCTATCTCCTTGCAACACAGCTCACCCATGGGCTGAAGATCGCATATAAAGATGACAGACTGAATTGTAATTAGTGTGGAAAAGGTTGCCCCCTGACCCACAATGCGGGACACATTACAAAACAGCTACCCACCAAGACTCTTCAGATTGCCAGATACTCCCTTACACTTTCTTTGCATTAGCATAAAATGGTGAAGGGCACCAGAGAACGAAGTTGTGACCCGCCTGATACACCAAGAAGACAAAAAAATCAAGCAGATATGCAGAAATTTCTAAAAAAAGTTCACAATCTCCAAGCGCTACGGCAAAATCGCTTCCTTCTCAAAACATCCCAGACCAAGCGATACAAGATTCAGAGCTGGATAGCGATATAGAAGAAGAAGATTGTGACCTCAGTGCCCAAATCTCCAAATCATTCCTACAAAAAGCACTCCTGAAAGTCACTCAACCAATAGTGTCAGAACTTGCGGACATCAAAACTGAGCTACAACAAATAGGCCACTGAGTGGAGGACCTAGAGGGGTCATGCTCAGCCATCATAAAACATGCAAAAGCTACAAGTGGTTGAGGCCCACCGCTCATACTTAGATCGAGCGCTCACCTTAATCGAAGACTAAGAAAATCGCAGCAGGCGTTGCAACGTCCGGATAAAAGGCCTCCCGGAATCTTGGGCAGCAGAGTCCTTACATAAAGTGGCTAAAGAGATTTTCTCGGATTTACTAGGAGAAGAGAAGGCCGTAAAAATCCAAATTGAAAGAATACACAGAGCAATTAGACCTAAACCTAAAGAGGGTGACCCACCAAGGGACGTAATTTGTGGTCTGCTCTCCTTCACAGATACATCTGCTATTCTAACCGCCACAAGAACTCGCCAAACGATCAAATACAATGATGTGCCAATACATTTCTACCAAGACATCGCACCTTCCACCCTGGCAAAAAGGCATTTACTACGACCTCTACTGGAAGCCCTAAAATCAAAAGGAATTCAATATTCCTGGTTGTTCCCGTTTGGTCTGGCAATTAATGATGCGGGACGCAGATTGACAGTCAGAAACCCAGAAGACCTGGAAGCGATCTGGCAACATCTGGAAATGAATCCAATCGAAATACCCTCTTGGTTGCCGACACAATACGACCTAACTATACCCTCTCTCCCAGAGGTAGAGCCTTGGAGAACAACAACAAAGTTCAAATCCCCAAAAAGCAAGAAATATGGCACAAAAACCCCATCTTAGGACACTAAAAGAGACTTTTCTCGCGGTGCGGCATCCTCCCCGCGGCATTCTCTCCGAGTAAGCGGCGCTTTGGACCAAGTAGAGAGATGTACAGTTTTGGGACTTATCTACATTTTTATTCAAGACGCAGCCTGCATACAACTTTCGTCATATTGAGCGTAATTACCTTGGTCACTCTTGAGAGCCTTTGCTTGCAGGACTCCCCGCTCTAACCTTCTCTCACAGATGGATACCTACGCAAGAAGAAAGTGAGAACTCTTGACTTTGGAGCGGAGGCTCGCGGGAGGACCAAGTATTAGAGATGGTTTCATTAACCCATAGTGGCTAAGCTCTACACACGGAAGCTGAGTATGCCTGAAAGATTGGGACCGGGGATGAGGTGTGCCCTGGGGGTCATACGGGGGTCGATCCTCGGGTTCTCTCCGCCTTGGGGACCTCACATCAAATTTACTAGATCAGTCATACTCAGCCTACAAGTTTATAAGTTGCTAGATGATATCTTTGCAGATTGTGTTTTACTAGCTAGGAAGGAAATCTTTGCACTGGTTGTTATTCAAGTTAATGTGCCCGTTCCTTCCTTCTATTCTCCTTATCTATCCCTTATCCTCTTATTCCGGTTTACCTCTCTCCATACCCAAGTACAGGTCACAGCGCCACGGCTCGAATAATAGAGAAACAAGCCCGCCAAAAAGGAGGAGAGGAATTCCCCGGTTGGTACAGGCGAGACTGAGAATAACTTCTGACCTCACGCTACCAGGGGAGCAGCTCATGTGAGTTAGTTCACCATACACAAAACTACCCTCACCAGAGAACAGTCCTTGAATGGGGAAGACACCGTCAACAGAGTCCCGATAGGGAAGTTGTCGGGGTGCTCCTGATCCACACAACAACATTTACAGTTCACACAACAGTTGACCGATTACTGTTTCAAGGTCAAATAACCTAAGTTAATCGCAGTTCCCTCCCCCCCCAACCAACCAGCCCCCTTTCCCTTCCCCTCTATACTCTATACTCCACGTAAATCTACACGATCACAGACCCCAGTAATATGTCTGCAAGACACTCTGACAGATCTGACACTCCAACTAAATCAACTAAACAATCACTATTCACAACAAAAACAGAAACTACAACAAAAAAACCCCACCTCTCCTCAAATAGGAAGTACAATGATTTCCACCTTTAACACAAAAGGGCTAAATTCACCTAACAAAAGACACCATATGTTATGGCTATTAAGAAAAAGTAAAACGAAAATCGCTTTCCTTCAGGAAACCCATTTTAAAAGTAATAAGATCCCAGCCCTCCCTAGAAACTATTTCAGACAATGATTCCATAGTTGTAACCCATCCTCAGCCTCTAAGGGAGTCTCAATTGCCATCCACAAAGATTTCCCCTTTCAAAGTGAAAAACAACTCACAGACACAGAAGGACGCTTCATATTTGTAAAAGGTACTATAGGAGGCGCTCCTTACACTTTAGCTAACATTTATGTACCCAATACGAATCAAACCAAATGGCTAACGGACGCTCTGCGCACATTAAGGTCCTTCGCAGTAGGCCATATAATCTTGGGAGGGGATCTTAATGTGACACTAAACCCATTACTAGATTCCTCAAAGGGAAGGTCCCAGGTCTCGCAGAGAGCTTTAAAAAGGATTCATTCGGCCCTGCAGGATCTACATTTAACTGATGCCTGGAGATATAGTCAACCAGTAGAAAAAGACTATTCTTTCTACTCACACGTTCACTCCTTACATCAGAGACTCGACTACATTTTTGTCTCAAATAAATTCCTAAAAGAAATTCTTAGTTCCCAAATAGACTGCATAACAATTTCAGACCACGCCCCAACACATACCACATTAAATATTCTACCTAACAACCTTGGGGAATGGAGATGGCTCTTGAACAAGTCGATACTGAGAGAGGAGGAACATAAACAAGGGCTGACCAAGGATCTTACGGAATTCTTTGAGATTAACTCAAGAGACAACACAAATGCCCCCATAATTTGGGAAACGCATAAAGCTTTCATGAGGGGCATCCTCATATCCCTGGGCTCAAAATTAAAGAAACAGAAACAAAAGAAAATAGATGACCTTTTAACAAAAATTGCGACCCTTGAGCAAAAAAGAAAACTTTCGGCAGTAGGAAAAGCACAAACCGAACTTAGCTCCCTGAGAGATCAATTAAAATCTATACTGGACAAAAAGTTTGCCAAATCCTCTGTATATTACAGACAAAGGATCTATGCTCACGGAGATAAGGGAAGTAAACTGATGTCAACCCTTATAAAAAAAGCTAGAGAAAAAACGCATATTAAAGAAATCAAAAATGTCTTGGGGGGGAAAGCCACTTCATCCCAGGACATTGCGACAGAATTCCACAAATATTCCACAAATCTATACAATATCGATAATAAACTCTTACAAACAGACATCGAAGGCAAATACAAAAATATGGAAGTATTCCTCAAAAATCTCACACTCCCCAAAATCAAACCGGAAGAAGCTGCAGATCTACTAACCCCTGTGAGTCAAAAAGAACTAATAGAAATTATAAATAGCTTCCCAAACGGTAAGAGCCCGGGACCTGATGGCCTCACAGCGAGCTACTATAAAACGCTACACCACATTTTGGTACCTCATCTAGCAACCACATTAAATGCAATTATGAATGGAGCACCTTTCCCCAAACAATCGCAGGAAGCCCACATCACCTTAATACATAAAGAAGGCAAAGACCCAACCCAATGCAACAATTACAGACCAATTTCCTTATTAAACGTAGATATAAAAATCTGAGCTAAACTAATAGCTAACCGCTTGAGCAGACTTATTCCCAAACTAATTTCTGACGAACAGACAGGTTTTGTAAAAGGTAGAGAGGGAAAGGATAACTCCGCTATACTTTTACACTCCATACAATACGCTAAGAAAAAGAACATTCCCCTAATATTCCTAGGGATAGACGCCGAAAAAGCGTTTGACCGTGTTGATTGGACATTTATGAGAGCGGCACTTAAAGGGGTTGTCCCGAGGCAGCAAGTGGGTCTATACACTTCTGTATGGCCATAATAATGCACTTTGTAATATACATTGTGCATTAATTATGAGCCATACAGAAGTTATAAAAAGTTTTTTACTTACCTGCTCCGTTGTTAGCGTCCTCGTCTCCATGGAGCCGACTAATTTTTGGCCTCCGATGGCCAAATTAGCCGCGCTTGCGCAGTCCGGGTCTTCTGTGTTCTTCTATGGAGCCGCTCGTGACAGAGAGCGGCTCCGTGTAGCTCCGCCCCGTCACGTGCCGATTCCAGCCAATCAGGAGGCTGGAATCGGCAGTGGACCGCACAGAAGAGCTGCGGTCCACGAAGCAAGAGGTTCCCGGCGGCCATCTTCACAGGTAAGTATAGAAGTCACCGGAGCGCGGGGATCAAGGTAAGCGCTCCGGTAAGCTGTCTGTACGTCCCTGCATCGGGGTTGTCTCGCGCCGAACGGGGGGGGGGTTGAAAAAAAAAAAAACCCGTTTCGGCGCGGGACAACCCCTTTAATAAATTTAATATCCCTCACCAATTCATCGATGCCATCTTCTCCCTTTATGCAAAACCTTCCGCAAGAATAAAAATAAATGATATCCTATCCCAACCATTCAGCATAACAAACGGCACGCGCCAGGGCTGCCCACTTTCCCCTACACTATTTATTCTCACTTTAGAAATACTCCTCCAGGCAGTGCGACAAAACCCAGAAATTCGAGGACTGGAGGTTGGAGGTGAATGCATTCAATCCGCTGCATTCGCAGATGATGTGCTGTTCTTGATTACGAACCCCACACAAGGTCTTATTAGCTTGAACCACCTACTAGATGACTATGGCAGCTTCTCCAACCTAAAAGTTAATATAAATAAATCGGTTATGCTTAACCCCTTAACGACCAGCCCATAGTGTTTTTACGTCCTCCCGAAGTGGGCTTTATTCTCTGAGGACGTAAAAACATGCTTCCTGCAGAGACTAATGCCCCTCGGGCTCTGGACGTGACAGCTCCATGCTGTCGGTGTCCGCAGGTAGCCGACAGCATGGAGCTGTCATCCCGGGCTGTTCGGACACCCCCCCGGCATTGCGATCGGCACTATGCAATGGATAGCGCCGATCGCAAAAAAAGGAAATAAAAGTACACAAAAGTTAAAGATTCAGCTGCTCTGATGGATCGGATCCATCGGAGCAGCTGAAATTACTCACCCAGGTCCGGCACGCTGCTCCCCGCTCTCCTGCTGCTCCGGGGCCCGAAGCCGGTCTTCTGCGCATGCGCGCCAGGCGGCATTACGTCAGCCGCATGCGCAGAAGGCCCGGCGGCGCGGGAGATTTAAAATCTCCTGGCTCCCGGCTCCTGTAGGTAGCCGGGAGGCAGGAGATGTCAGCGGGGACTGCAGTGAGCGGTCCCCGGTACCGCGATCGCCGTTATCCAATGGTTAGCGGCGATCGCGAAAAAGTTTAAAAAAAGTTTTAAAAAAGTCAGTTTCACCTCCCCTCATGGATCGGATCCATGAGGGGAGGTGAAAATACTCAACCCCAGTCCTCAGCGGTGTCCCGATGTCCCGGGACCCGAATCCCCGTCTGCGCATGCGCGCCCGATGATTGACATCGGGCGCGTGCACAGACGGGCTCGAGCCCCGGGAAATTTAAAATCCCTCTGCTCCTGGCTGCCATGTGTAGCTAGGAGCAGAGAGATTATACCGGGGACATGATCACTGTCATCCAATGGATGACAGTGATCATGTAAAGTGAAAAAAA
The DNA here is from genome assembly GCF_035609145.1 of Eleutherodactylus coqui. Taxonomy (NCBI): domain Eukaryota; kingdom Metazoa; phylum Chordata; class Amphibia; order Anura; family Eleutherodactylidae; genus Eleutherodactylus; species Eleutherodactylus coqui. The sequence continues at coordinate 73,519,577 of NC_089839.1, read as the reverse complement.
AGTAAAAAAAAAAAAAAAGTAAAAAAAAGTTTTTAAAAGTTTAAAAAGCGTACGTTTCATCTCCCCTCATGGATCATATCCGTGAGGGAGGATGAAAGTACGTACCTAAGGCCCCCAGATTGATCCGCGGACCTTACCACAGCTTCTGCACACGCGCCCGTCGCCAAAATGGCGGGCGCATGCGCAAAAGCTGTGGATTGCCAGGATAATTTAAATTCTCCCTGCTCCTGGCTACAAAACGTAGCCAAGAGCATGGAGATTTAATGGGGGTCCGCGGTGAGCGGTTCCTGGTCACGTGTTCGCCATTATCCAATAATGGCGATCACGTAAAAGTAAAAAAAAAAATTTGAAGTTTCATCTCCCCTCACTGATGCGATCGGTGAGAGGAGATGAAACTTTTTACTGGAGGCCTGCGTATTTCAACCCCGACGCGATCTTCCTCCGTGGACCTTCCCGAATTCTGCACATGCGATTGCCGGCAAAAAGCCGGACACAGGTGCAGGAGTCGGGGAGCCCAGGAAATTTAAAATCTCCTTGTTCCCAGCGACCAACGGTCACCGAGAGCCTGGAGCAGTGACGGGTGGCCTCGTTGAGCGGTCCCCGGTCACGTGATAAAAAGGTAGCGATCTACCTTAGGCCGGTCTCACATGACTGGATAGGAATTACGGATTCTGCATGCGTCTGATCTGCGGTAATACGCAGATCAATCGCATTGGATTACACAATTCCGCTCACATTAGTGGGTTGAAATTATGTAATCCACTCGCAGAAAAGAGAACGCAGCAGGTTCTATTTTACCGCGGATATCGGCAACATAGAGCCCATTGTGCTCCATGGTCGTGGATATACCCGCTGCCCATACGCAACTACATTATATACGGGCTGCGGGTACCCGCGTCATCGCTAAGCGATGGTGCGGGAAATACAAACAAAGGTATACTGTGCATGACCGCCTGTGTGAGTAGGCAGTTATGCGCAGTACATTACGCAGCCGTACGCAGGGTCACAGCCGGGCTCACAGATGGGATCCGCTGTGGGCCTCCGCAAGCGGATTCCGCCTGCACCCGCGTGAGCCCGGCGTTATTCAGACCGCTACCTGTAATACGCAATTTACAAGAAGCCCTGGGAACGCTCGCCTTCCTGCAGTTCCAGGAGCACCTTGTTGAGCGCCTTCTGTGTGAGACCGCCGCACCTCATCAAGCTTACGGAGACTCACAGTGCGCCACTTTTTACACCCCATACCCGCTACTGAGGTCACGAAATACCCCCAAAAAGCATGAGAGGAGGGGGGGGATACCCGGTTTTATTGCCCCATGGGCCCATTCCAACCAGCCTCCGTAATTACCCCTGTCTTCGGAAATACTACACAGTTCACATTTTTACTTTTATCTAAGATTAGCGAACGCCAAAAAGGGCGCGGAGGGGGGGCGGAATTTTTAGGGAGTCAATCTTTATTCTGTACAAATAAGCAATGGGGCCTGGAATTTATTTAGTTGTGCCCTAAAATCCAACAGGTGTTCCGTCCTTTATAGGCCTTGCCATGCGTCCTGTAAGTAGATTAGGGCCACAATGGGTATGTTTCTGAACACGGGACAAACAGGGGTATCCATTTTGGGGTGAAAGCCTTCATTTATATGTGTGCTGTACAAAAAAACTGTTTTTAAATTGACACAATAGCCCAAAAAATGAAAATCCTATTTTTATCCTTTTGCTTTGCTTGAATTTATTCAAAAACTGTGGGGTCAAAATATGCAGTACATCCCTAGATAAATTCGTTAAGGGGTCTAGTTTTCAAAATGGGGTCATTTGTGGGGGTTCTATATGGTTTTGGGCGCTCAAGAACTCTACAAGTGGGCAATGGGGCCTAAAAGGACTTCAAGCAAAATCTATGTTCTGAAAGCCACCGATTACTCCTTTTATTTTGGGCCCCGTTGTGCATGCGGACATAAGATTAGGGCCACAATGGGTATATTTCTGAAAACAGCACAAACAGGGGTATCCATTTTGGGGTGTAAGTCTTCCTTCATATGTGTGCTGTACAAAAAAAGCTGTTTTTAAAATGACAGAATTGCCAAAAAAACAAAAATCCTAATTTTTTCCTTTTGCTTTGCTTGAATTTATTCAAAAACTGTGGGGTCAAAATACGCAGTACACCCCTAGATAAATTCGTTAAGGAGTTTAGTTTTCAAAATGGGGTCATTTGTGGGGGTTCTCTATGGTTTTGGGCGCTCAAGAACTCTACAAGTGGGCAATGGGGCCTAAAAGGACTTCAAGCAAAATTTGTGTTCCGAAAGCCACCGGTCGCTCCTTTCATTTTGGGCTCCGTTGTGTATCCAGACACAAGATTAGGGCCACAATGGGTATGTCTCTGAACACGGGACAAACAGGGGTATCCATTTTTGGGTGCAAGTCTTCCTTTATATGTGTGCTGTACAAAAAAAGCTGTTTTTAAAATGACAGAATTGCCGAAAAAACAAAAAACCACAATTTTTTCCTTTTGCTGGGTTGAATTCATTCAAAAACTGTGGAGTCAAAATATGCAGTACACCCCTAGATAAATTTGTTAAGGGGTCTAGTTTTCAAAATGGGGTCATTTGTGGGGGTTTTCTATGGTTTTGGGCGCTCAAGAACTCTACATGTGTGCTATGGGGCCTAAAAGGACTTCAAGCAAAATTTTTGTTTTGAAAGACACTGACTACTGCTTTCATTTTGGGCCCCGTTGTGGACTCAGATATAACAATAGGGCCACAATGGGTATATTTCTGAACACGGGAAAAATAGGGGTATCCATTTTGGGGTGTAAATCCTGATTTTCATGTAAACTATAGGAAAAAAATATGTCTTTAAAATGACAGATTTGCAAAAATATGAAATTTTACTTTTTCTCCTCTAAATTGAATTAATTCCTGAAAAAAAACTGTGGGGTCAAAATACTCATGACACCCCTCAGTGAATACACTAAGGGGTGTAGTTTTTAAAATGGGGTCATTTGTGGGGGTATCTATTATTGTGACACTCATGAGCCTTTCCAATCTCGGCTTGGTATAGGAAAACAAAGTGTTCCTCAAAATGCTAAAAAGTAATGTTAAATTTGTACGTCTCCTAAATGGTTAAAAAAAACGAAAGTTTTTCCAATGTGCGCCCAAAATAAAGTAAACGGGTGGAAATATAAATCTTAGCAAAAATTTCTATATTATGTTTGCACATATTTAAGATATTGCAGATGGAAATGTGAAAAAATGACGATTTTTTCAAAATTTTCCCAATTTTGGCGCTTTTAATAAATAAACACAATTTCTATCGGTCTATTTTTTCCGCCTAAATGAAGCACAACATGTGGCGAAAAAACAATGTCAGAATCTCTTGGATATGCAAAACCTTTCTGGTGTTTTTCCATGTTAAAGTGACACATGTCAGATTTGCAAAATTTGGCCTGGTCATTAAGGCGCAAACAGGCTTGGTCACTAAGGGGTTAACATATCGTTACCCGCCCATAGACCGGTGGAGGTAAAGAAATCCTCCCCATTTGTTTGGGCAGAACACTCCATAGATTATCTAGGCATCAAAATTATGAATAACCTATCCAAACTTTATGAGAGCAATTTTGGGCCGTTATTAACAGAAATCACATCACTCCTAACCTCATACAACTTACCTATTATCTCCTGGTTTGGGAGAAAAAATCTTATCAAAACATATATATTGCCCAAGATCCTATACAAACTACAAATGTTACCAATACAGATACCCAAATCCTTTTTCAAGAAAATAAGCTCACAATTCTCACGTTTCTTTTGGAAATATAAACGCCCACGTATTGCATACTCTTTAATGTCCAAGAGAAGTCAACATGGAGGAGTAGGCCTTCCTAACATCCTTGAATACTATAAGGCAGCTAACCTAAATAGATGGTTAGAAATAGTAGCCCCAACAAAAAACCACAAAGTGAGGAAAATTGCCCAACAGACACACGGTATCAACCTGATTAAGGACCTGTGGCTTCCCTGTCCTAAGACATACCGTTCCAAAGACTTCAGTATCCTGCTGAGAGGCATCTGAGAGACCTGGGACTCCCTATCCCACGAATTAGCCCCTGCGCCGTCTCCTTGCGCACCCCTAAGTCTACTTCCTCATATCATAAAACACCCCAAGACCTGGACGCCAGAGAACCTCTGGAACATTTTTGAAGGGAGATCAATCTATGATCTACAAAACATCATCCACGAGGAACCTAATGTTATTATTAACTCCCTAAGTACACAAAAGAAACTGCAAAATCTCCACATCGCACACATAGAGAACACAATCGCCAATTTTAAAAGAGAATATCCTTCCTCAAGACCCACAACAGAATTTGAAAGGTTAATAAAACCTCAAAATTCAGAGCACAGGAAAATTTCATTTCTGACCAAACACTTCACATCAACCTACGCAGTAGGTAGACCTACTTATATCTCCTCATGGGAGAAGGAACTGAACATAAAAATATGAGATACAGAACTCAAAACGATATTTAAATCTTCCCATGGAGTCTCCCCATGCGTTCGCCTCCAGGAAAATCACTACAAACTTCTATCTAGATGGTACAAAACCCCTGAATGGCTATTCACCTACAAACTCTTAGATTCAGATAAGTGCTGGAGATGTCAGGAAAATACTGGCACCTATATACACATTTGGTGGAACTGTAGGAAAATTAAACCTTTTTGGTCAGAAATCGAAAGCGAAATTGCAATAATTCTCAAAAAAGCAATTCTCCTAACCCCAGACTTAGTAATATTAAACAGACCGAATAAGACACTAAATCCCTTGAAGGACAAACTTGCCGCATTTATGATAGTGGCAGCTAAAGCATTAATACCTCTACATTGGAGAAACCCTGCTCCCTCTTCCACTAAAATGTGGAAAGAAAAGATTAACCAGATCTATCAGTTCGAGGAGATTCTCAGCTGGTCAAACTCGACATACACTGCATTTTTGGCCACATGGTCCCCTTGGGTAAACTATTGCTCCAATACCATAATACCATATACAGGTTTAGCCGACCCGTGACCCACCGGTGAGATATAGGTTGCTCCAATTTAAGAAGCAATGGGTGGTACGCCACCCAGATGGTGGCCTCTCTGTATTCCCCCGACGGAGATGCGACCACTTGTCCTGGTGCGATCGGGAAGGTTATCCTTAAATCTGATGGAAAAGTAGAGAAATTTATACACTTAAAGATAAATGCATAGAAGCTGAAGCCTCATGCACAGATATTATGAGTAACAAACTACAAAGTGGAGCAAACCACAGAATAAATGATTGATATCTCTGCGGACAACAACCTCCCAACCTCCCATATTTCCCTTACCTTACCGCGTCCCTTCCCCCTTTTCTCTTCTCTCCCTGCTACTCCCCTCCCTCACTTTCCCATACCCTCCCCCTCCACCCTACTTATTACGATTTTTCTCTTCTAACAATTAGTGAAGTTAAAGCAAAGCATAGGTGCATGAACGTACTCAGGGAGTGGTCGTTGCTGCTCACCCTGGCCCGGGAAATAAAGCCTTAAAGCCTGGAGACTGGCCCAGGGGGGCAGTGGGGACTATTTCAGTAGCCAATAATATTCTCAGCAAATAGAGTAACATATGCATATATTTGGTTAGAACCTTCATATACCCCTGATGTAATGCTTCAGTAACATCAAAATGTAAAATGTACCTGTGCACTGTTGAATTTAATGTTGAAACACCCTGTATTGAAAAATTTCTTCAATAAAAATTGAATTATAAAAAAAAAAAAAAAAAAAGAAAATAGTGGAAGAGAATTTGCATTCTTTAGCCAGGAAGGCCTGCATGGGACACACTTAAACTCTCCAACATGATAATGATCAGAAACACATAGCAAGGCCAAGTTGACCTCTCAATGGCTGCGGCAGAATTAGGTAAAGGTTGTGGAGTGGCCATTAGTGTCTCATTGAGCCACTTTAGGGAGAACTTAACCTTGCAGTTTGTACTAGACAACCAAAGAATTTAGAGACTACGAAATCTTTTTACTAGAAGGAATGGGCAGATTTATCACATGAGAAAATAAAGGAACTTAATCAAAACTATCAAATTTATTCAAAACTGCAATCTGTCATTGATGCAAAAGGAAGCACCGCATGACAGTAAGAAGTAAGGATATTCAAACTTGAACACAGGCATTTTGTCATTTCCTTTATTGTTATGGTCTGTATCATGATTGTGTTCCTTACTCTGTGATGCATAATGGTTTAATTTAAGATACAACAAAAATAATAGACCCAGCATTAGTATTGCTTGTCGTGATCAGCAGGGCAATAAAATCAAGCAAAATTTTTTTTCAAAGTCGGATCTGCTCCCCCCAACCCTGTTTTCAATAGAAGTCGATTGAAATTCATTTTACAAAAAAAGAGTGAATGAGTGTCCCCATTTTCTATGACTGTGGCTCCATCGCTAGCACTCTTGCCTTTTATTGCTGGCATCCTAGGTTCAAATCCTTTTAAGAGTTACATCTGCATGAACTTAATAGAAATCTATCCAGATGTTGCTCTTGCTCAGATTTGAACTGCAAAGCAGCAGTAATAGCAACTGAGCCACCAGACTTGTCTGTTCTGCTCAGGATGAGAAGAACAGCAACAACAAGAATAAGCACAAAAAGAACCTAAAAACTCCATCCAGATGTTGCCAATGGTCAGATCTGAGCACTGGACTAACAACTGGGCCACCAACTTTATCCATTCCACTATAAGGCCTTAGTCACACGGGCGCATCGGCACCCATACACCGGCGCCGATGCGCCCGTGTGACTGACACCAGCAATGAAGCCGGTCACATGTTCTTTCCTTCAGCGCTGCAGAGAGACGGCCGTCTGCAGGTACTTCCTCTCCTTCCTGCAGTCACACGGGCGCATCGGCGCCAGTGTACGGGTGCCGATGCGCCCGTGTGACTGAGGCCTAAATGAGAAGAAAGAACAACAACAAGAAATACTCATCCAGGTGAGAATTACCCTAGGTGAGAATTGAACCCACAACTCCAACACTGTGAAGCACCAGTGCAAAAAAACTGAGCTGTCACACTTCTTTCTTCTCCAGAGGAAGAGAAGATGTAGAAGAATAAGGTACTAAAGTAAGGTTAAGTTTCACTGGTGGACAAAGAAATTGTGACTTTGTTGCCATTGGCAAATTGAATTGATCCAATAATTACTTGCCAAGATTTCTGTCTGGGTCAAAAATCAATTATATTGCCCCAAAATACATATCTCAAAATAATACACCTGTTACAGCAGACAAAAAACTAAATACAAACCTAAGGTCAATTCCCAGGATAAACACAGACACCAGACCAGACCCCCAAAATAAATACAGACTCTGAAATACAGACTTCACACCAAACCAGAGCATCAGGCTAGAGACAAAATTATTATACACCTTAAAAAAGGGCAGGCTCCAAAAAAGACCCTCAAAATAAATGGAAACTCCAGGCCCCTAAATAAATATAGACCTGGGCCAAAACCTGTAAATAACTGCAGACCCCACAGCAGATCACCTAAATAAATACAGATCCCAGACCAAATTCCATGAGCTTACATACAACAGCTCATGATTAGAGATGAGCGAGCACCAAAATGCTCGGGTGCTCGTTACTCGGGACGAAAATTTCGCGATGCTCGAGGGTTCGTTTCGAATAACGAACCCCATTGAAGTCAATGGGCGACCCGAGCATTTTTGTATATCGCCGATGCTCGCTAAGGTTTCCATTTGTGAAAATCTGGGCAATTCAAGAAAGTGATGGGAACGACACAGCAACGGATAGGGCAGGCGAGGGGCTACATCTTGGGCTGCATCTCAAGTTCCCAGGTCCCACTATTAAGCTACAATAGCGGCAAGAGTGGCCCCACCCTCCCAACAATTTTTACTTCTGAAAAGCCCTCATTAGCAATGCATACCTTAGCTAAGCACCACACTACCTCCAACAAAGCACAATCACTGCCTGCATGACACTCCGCTGCCACTTCTCCTGGGTTACATGCTGCCCAACCCCCCCCCCCACGACCCAGTGTCCACAGCACACACCAAAGTGTCCCTGCGCAGCCTTCAGCTGCCCTCATGCCTTGCCACACTCATGTCTATTTATAAGTGCGTCTGCCAGGAGGAGGAACCGCAGGCACACACTGCAGAGGGTTGGCACGGCTAGGCAGCGACCCTCTTTAAAAGGGGCAGGACGATAGCCCACAATGCTGTACAGAAGCAATGAGAAATATAATCCTGTGCCACCGCCATCAGGAGCTGCACACGTGGGCATAGCAATGGGGAACCTATGTGCCACACACTATTCATTCTGTCAAGGTGTCTGCATGCCCCAGTCAGACTGCGTTTTTTTTATAAATAGTCACAGGCAGGTACAACTCCGCAATGGGAATTCCGTGTGCACCCACAGCATGGGTGGCTCCCTGGAACCCACCCGCTGTACATAAATGTATCCCATTGCAGTGCCCTGGACAGCAGAGCTAACGTCAGATTAAATGCAGGTGGGGTTCGGCCCAAACTGCATGCCCCAGTCAGGCTCGAGTTGTTTATAAGTATACACAGGCACGTACATCTCCCTAATGGGAAGTCCATGTGGACCGACAGCATGGGTGGGTCCCAGGAAGCCACTGGCGGTACATAAATATATCCCACTGCAGTGCCCAGCACAGCTGATGTAACGTCAACTTTAATGCAGGTGGGCAAAAAATTAATTGGATTACACTGTAGGCGAGGGCCCAAAAAAATTGGTGTACCAACAGTACTAATGTACCTCAGAAAAATTGCCCATGCCCAACCAAGAGGGCAGGTGAAACCCATTAATCGCTTTGGTTAATGTGGCTTAATTGGTAACTAGGCCTGGAGGCAGCCCAGTTAAAATAAAAATTGGTTCAAGTGCAAGTTTCAACGCTTTAATGAGCATTGAAACGTATAAAAAACGTAATAGAAAAATTGCCCGTTCGGCGTGATTACGTGAGGTTTCAGGAGGAGGAGCAGGAGGAGGAGGATGAAAAGAATACACAGATTGATGAAGCAAAAAGGTCCCCGTTTTTGATGGTGATAGAGAACGATGCTTCCATCCGCGGGTGCACCCTACGTATTGCTTAGGTATCGCTGCTGTCCGCTGGTGGAGAAGAGAAGTTTGGGGAAATCCAGGCCTTGTTCATCTTGATGAGTGTAAGCCTGTCGGCACTGTCGGTTGACAGGCGGGTACGCTTATCCGTGATGATTCCCCCAGCCGCACTAAACACCCTCTCTGACAAGACGCTAGCCGCAGGACAAGCAAGCACCTCCAGGGCATACAGCGCGAGTTCAGGCCACGTGTCCAGCTTTGACACCCAGTAGTTGTAGGGGGCAGAGGCGTCACTGAGAACGGTCGTGCGATCGGCTACGTACTCCCTCACCATCCTTTTACAGTGCTCCCGCCAACTCAGCCTTGACTGGGGAGCGGTGACACAGTCTTGCTGGGGAGCCAGAAAGCTGGCAAAGGCCTTGGAGAATGTTCCCCTGCCTGCGCTGTACATGCTGCCTGATCTCTGCACCTCCGCTGCTACCTGGCCCTCGGAACTGCACCTTCTGCCACTAGCGCTGTCGGATGGGAATGTTACCATCAGTTTGTCTGTCAGGGTCCTGTGGTAAAGCATCACTCTCGAACCCCTTTCCTCTTCGCGTATGAGAGTGGAAAGGTTCTCCTTATACCGTGGGTCAAGCAGTGTGTACACCCAGTAATCCGTAGTGGCCAGAATGCGTGTAACGCGAGGGTCTCGAGAAAGGCATCCTAACATGAAGTCAGCCATGTGTGCCAGGGTACCTGTACGCAACACATGGCTGTCCTCACTAGGAAGATCACTTTCAGGATCCTCCTCCTCCTCAGGCCATACACGCTGAAAGGATGACAGGCAAGCAGCATGGGTACCCTCAGCAGTGGGCCAAGCTGTCTCTTCCCCCTCCTCCGCATGCTCCTCCTCAACGCGCTGAGATATAGACATGAGGGTGCTCTGACTATCCAGCGACATACTGTCTTCCCCCGCCTCCGTTTCCGAGTGCAAAGCGTCTGCCTTTATGCTTTGCAGGGAACTTCTCAAGAGGCATAGCAGAGGAATGGTGACGCTAATGATTGCAGCATCCCCGCTCACCATCTGGGTAGACTCCTCAAAGTTTCCAAGGACCTGGCAGATGGCTGCCAACCAGGCCCACTCTTCTGTAAAGAATTGAGGAGGCTGACTCCCACTGCGCCGCCCATGTTGGAGTTGGTATTCCACTATAGCTCTACGCTGCTCATAGAGTCTGGCCAACATGTGGAGCGTAGAGTTCCACCGTGTGGGCACGTCGCACAGCAGTCAGTGCACTGGCAGATTAAACCGATGTTGCAGGGTCCGCAGGGTGGCAGCGTCCGTCTTGGACTTGTGGAAATGTGCGCTGACCCGGCGCACCTTTCCGAGCAGGTATGACAAGTGTGGGTAGCTTTTCAGAAAGCACTGAACCACCAAATTAAAGACATGGGCCAGGCATGGCACGTGCGTGAGGCTGCCGAGCTGCAGAGCCGCCACCAGGTTACGGCCGTTGTCACACACGACCATGCCCGGTTGGAGGCTCAGCGGCGAAAGCCAGCAGTCGGTCTGCTCTGTCAGACCCTGCAGCAGTTCGTGGGCCGTGTGCCTCCTATCTCCTAAGCTGAGTAGTTTGAGCACAGCCTGCTGACGCTTGCCCACCGCTGTGCTGCCACTCCGCGCGACACCGACTGCTGGCGACGTGCTGCTGCTGCTGACACATCTTGATTGCGAGACAGAGGTTGCGTTGGAGGAGGAGGGTGGTGTAGTGGAGGAAGTATACACCGCCGTAAGATACCAGCACCGAGCTGGGGCCCGCAATTCTGGGGGTGGGTAGGACGTGAGCGGTCCCAGGCTCTGACTCTGTCCCAGCCTCCACTAAATTCACCCAATGTGCCGTCAGGGAGATATAGTGGCCCTGCCCGCCTGTGCTTGTCCACGTGTCCGTTGTTAAGTGGACCTTGGCAGTAACCGCGTTGGTGAGGGCGCGTACAATGTTGCGGGAGACGTGGTCGTGCAGGGCTGGGACGGCACATCGGGAAAAGTAGTGGCGACTGGGAACCGAGTAGCGCGGGGCCGCCGCCGCCATCATGCTTTTGAAAGCCTCCGTTTCCACAAGCCTATAGGGCAGCATCTCCAGGCTGATCAATTTGGCTATGTGCACGTTTAACGCTTGAGTGTGCGGGTGCATGGCGGCGTACTTGCGCTTGCACTCAACCAGTTGCGCTAGCGACGTCTGGACGCTGCGCTGATAGCCATTGCTGGATGGGGCCGAGGACAGCGGAGGTGAGGGTGTGGGTGCAGGCCCGTAGGCACTCGTGCCTGTGTCCTCAGAGGGGGGTTGGATCTCAGTGGCAGGTTGGGACACAGGGGGAGAGGCAGTGGTGCAAACCGGAGGCGGTGAACGGCCTTCGTCCCACTTTGTGGGGTGCTTGGCCATCATATGCCTGCGCATGCTGGTGGTGGTGGCTCCCCAGCTGATCTTGGCGCGACAAAGGTTGCACACCACTGTTCGTCGGTCGTCAGGTGTCTCTGTGAAAAACTGCCACACCTTAGAGCACCTTGGCCTCTGCAGGGTGGCATGGCGCGAGGGGGCGCTTTGGGAAACAGTTGGTGGATTATTCGGTCTGGCCCTGCCTCTACCCCTGGCCTCCGCACTGGCTCGGCCTGTGCACACACCCTGACTTGGGCCTCCGCGTCCTCGCCCGCATCCACGTCCTCTAGGCCTACCCCTACCCCTCAGCATGGTGTATTACCAGTAGTGCAGAAACAGAACGCTGTACTTAAATGTGCCGCTTATTGGCCTGTGGTTGGAGGCTGACTTCGCTTACGGAACGCACAGCAGAGCCAGGAAAGAATTTTGCGCAAGCCTGCTGTAACACTTAGCTGGCTGCGTATGAATTAGGACAACTACCCCCAGCAGAGACCCAGTACACTGAGGACGGTCACAGGCAGCCCAAATAGATTTTTTTTCCAAAATGTTTTTGGAAAGGCCCACTGCCTATATACACTAAATATGTCTTCTGTCCCTGCCTCACCACTACTGGCCCTGGACTATGTAAAATTACTGCAGACTGTTTCACTGTGGACAGGAATACAGCGGTGATGTAACAGGCAACACAGAGCCAGGAAATAATTTTGCGCAAGCCTGCTGTAACACTTAGCTGGCTGCGTATGAATTAGGACAACTACCCCCAGCAGAGACCCAGTACACTGAGGACGGTCACAGGCAGCCCAAATAGATTTTTTTTCCCCAAATGTTTTTGGAAAGGCCCACTGCCTATATACACTAAGGCCTTAGTCAGACGGGCGTTTTTTCGCGCGATTTGCGCATCACATGTCGCATGAAACTTAGACTGACTGGCGAAAAAAATGATTTTGGTGCGCACATAAAACGCCGAACGCAGATAGGCGCGATCTGCGAATGGTCGTGTCCTATAATTTATCACATATCCGCATAAAAAGCGGACATGTGACCGATACCATAGCGAACCATTGGCTCTATATATGCGCGAATCGCATGCGCATGTGCAAATCGCGCGAAAAAACGCCCGTCTGACTAAGGCCTAAATATGTCTTCTGTCCCTGCCTCACCACTACTGGCCCTGGACAATGTAAAATTACTGCAGGACGCAATGCTCTGTACGGCCGATATACAAAAAAAAAAAAATGTGCAACACTGCAAAAAGCAGCCTCCACACTACTGCACACGGTTAGATGTGGCCCTAAGAAGGACCGTTGGGGTTCTTGAAGCCTAAAATAACTCCTAACACTCTCCCTATAGCAACTCCAGGAAGACAGCACTTTCCCTGAACTATGTCAGAATGCATCTGTGGCGAGCCGCGGGAGGGGCCAATTTATATACTCAAGTGACACCTGATCTCGCCAGCCACTCACTGCAGGGGGGTGGTATAGGGCTTGAACGTCGCAGGGGGGAGTTGTAATGCCTTCCCTGTCTTTCAATTGGCCAGAAAAGCGCGCTAACGTCTCAGAGATGAAAGTGAAAGTAACTCGAACATCGCGTGGTGCTCGTTTCGAATAACGAGCATCTCGAACACGCTAATACTCGAACGAGTATCAAGCTCGGACGAGTACGTTCGCTCATCTCTACTCATGATCCTCCTTAATGGAATTTTGTGGTTCCACTCTCTGGCTTCAATACCCATATGGTCATGTAAGCATAGCTGTGCAGGTCATGCAACATAATTACACATACAGTAGTATTTTTTTATTGTATGTGAAACAATTTGCAGTAATAAAGGCAATTGAATTCCAACTGATTAATGAAAGGAATACATATAAATACAGGCCCCAGACCACACCCTCTAAATTAATAAAAACTCCTGGCCCCCAAACAAATACAGACCCAAGACTAGACCCTCTAAATACCCACAGACCTAACACCAGACGACGTAAATAAATATAGACCCCAGACCAGACCCCATACACTTACATACAACAGCTCATGACCGTTCTTTGTGAAACCTTGGCTTCAGGACCTGCACTGGTAATGTTTCATATGACCATATGTGTGCAGGTCCTAAAGCCAACGTTTCACGAAGAACGGTCATAAGATGTTGTATGTAAATGTATGGGGTCTGGTCTGGGGTCTGGTCTGGGCCTGCACACATATGGTCATATGTAACATTACCTGTGCAGGTCCTCCAACATCATTGCATATAGCAGTTTTGTTATTGCATTTACAGCAATTTGCATTGAAGATGCCCTTAATCTGCAACTGTTTTATAAAATTAATGCAAATAAATTTTATAATGCCCGCTGTGCAAATCGGGATAACTGTATAATCACTGTTAGAACTAGTTTACCATTGCAATGGGACAGCAGCATAAGATTTATTTCAGTGGTTTCCTAGGTTTTACTTGTTGAACTTTTTAAATAGAGTAAACTGCATTCATTTTGCTTCCTATAAATCAGACTGCTTAAATCTCAGAATAAAATAAAACTAGTAACTTAACCCTTCCATTGGCTAAGGCCATTAATGCCTACATTTCCATATTAAAATGTAACCTTATGGAAGAATACAATTTCGCAGTAAATTGCGACTTTGCGCAATCGCGATTTTAACATTAGCAAGTCCCATGAACCCCTGGAGAAAAAAACACTACAAATTTTGCAGTGAAAAAGAACTGTAGTGGGTAGTCACCCTTATAATGTTTTTTTTTGCATCAACTGTTTGGGATGTTACCAACATAGAGCAGTTTTATTTTTTTTAATATTTTTGAAGGTGTTTTCTAGGACCAAAAAAAGGTTACATGGCTTTAAAATAAAGAAAAATTCAATACCCGCCTATCCTGGTGAATCTCTGTCCAGCACTGCAGCCACGGTGCCCACCCACTGAAGAAGCAGTGGGCGGTCAAGTGCAGTTAATTGTGTATTTCACTGCTCAGCCACTCAGCGGCTATAGAAAAATCAGTGCTGAAACCTGTGAGTGGCTGAGCGGTCACGTGCACAATGAATGGTGTGTAACAGTCCGCAGCTTCTTCTAGGCTTCTTGCGTCAGGCATCGGAGCTTTAGCACTGAGCAAGGAGCCACCGGGATAGGTAAATATTACTGTTGAGCGAACATACTCTGCCAAGCTTGATGCTCGTTTGAGTATTAGGGTACTCGATGGTGCTCGTTACTCGAACGAGCATCAAGCCGTGTTCGACCCAGCCCCAGTTTTTGGCTCCTCCCTGCTGTGATGTGCCTGTTTTGGCCCCTCCCCGCCACGACGCAGAGTGCGTCAATGTCAAATTTTTTGTCTGGCAGGCAAGGGGGAGAGAGAGAGATAGAGAGAGAGGAACCTAGAAAAAAAAAAAAGCTCAGCACCCGGCGTCCCACATACAAAAATGCTCGAGTCTCCCATTGTAGTCGATGGGGTTCGTTACTCGAGTAGAGCTCTCAAATTTTACGAAAAGCTCGACTCGAATAACATGGACTCGAGCATTTGGGTGCTCGCTCATCTCTAGTAAATATTCAATTTTTTAAATATTTTAACATCATGTAACCTTCTTTTTAGGTCCTGGAAGATGTCTTAAACTTTTTATTGGGAAAATGGGCAGAAATAGTGACAACCTGATTTTTTTTAATTTTTGTAATTCAATGTAATAAGTTTAAACAAAGTCGTTAAAAATCTTCCTCTCCAGTGTATAATACTAAAATATATGTGTACTTTGCTTACCCTAAATTATCTCTGAAATATCTAAGAGCTAAGATCGCCATTCTTTAATATACTGTAGGATCATTGTGATCACTGTATTTAGGGCTTTTGTGGCAATTTGCTGATACCTGAAGTGTCAGTCAGATCCCTTTACGGCCACAGTGTTGCACATTAAAGCAATGGACGTATACCTACTGTATGTTCAAGCTGCACAGTGTACTTAACAGGCATATATATGGACAGTGAATGCAAAATGGTTCATTTGACCTACCGGGACTATCTTAAAATTGAAGAATTACCAGAAATTAAAATTACACTCTTCGATAAAAAAACAACATATTTTCTACAAAAATAACTGAATTTCATAACCGCATAAAAACATTGATTTATCTAAACATGATAAAAACATCAAACTAGACAACAAAACAAAGCAATAAAAAAGAAAAACAGTCATATTTTTCTATTTACTGTTAAAAGACAATTCTGAAAACACTTAATGCCAATTCTTATCTATTTCAGCACGTCCGAGCATAACATATCATTCACAAACAATTGGTAAAGTTCTATTTAGTAACATTTCTTTTTTTTTTTTGCATTGCAATATACATCCTTGGTTTTTAGTTTGGCCATTCCCACTTAGTTCCAATTTGTAAAAATGTAACCGATGATAAATATGCAATTTATATATAATAGAGTCATTATTGATACTTCAAACACATGAAGTACAAAGACCAAATATCTAACTATCTCCAATTTAGGCAATGCTATCAAATAACAGTATATGGCACATAGATAAAAGAGTTGACGTTTTGTTTTTTTTAAATACCTTGATATTCCTTTTGTGTTGTATGATATTGAACTACATTCTATGGGCTGGTCTTCATGATTGCCTCTCCTTTGTAATTCCATGCTGTCATTTATCGAATCCTGTTGATTAACTGGTTTTCCATAAACTATCTCTCGTATATCCAAGGCCTTTTAAATCAGGGTGGAGGTAGCTTCGGGAGAACAGTAAATGACCGCAGATCGTGCATCATCTGTCTGTGAACTGTTTCTTAGTTTTAATGTAGCCTCCATAATTTAGAAGCAGGGAAAACGCTGACCCACCAAATGATCTGAGATCGTAAGGTTTTGTCCTCTTGGTATTAGCAGTGTTATACGAAAGGGAAATAATCTGACCAGTGAAATAATCACTGCAGTCCAGCTTACCCCTATACCTCTCTCCTTCTCGCTCTCTCTACGAGGCCCCAGCTGATTCAGCCTGCATTTGTCCATACATAAATCATTCCCCTTATTCTATTGGTTACATGGTACATGGCAAGTATTGATTTTTTTTCCCTTGCAGGAAAACCTATGATTTTTTTTACACTAAGGAAACAAGTAGAATTTCTATGAAGAAATGGTTTTGTCAGATCTATACTAATGCCATTAAATATACATTTCCTTTCTTCACCCTAATGTTTGATCTGACTTGTTTACACGCTGGTATAAATATACTTACAAGAAATCAGTAATGAAGCCATTTCCATGTCTATGTGGAAACATTCATTGCAGATACTAATATTGCTAAATGAAAAAAATCTTTCATATAAAATCAGCTTTTATAAATATGTTATTACGTCATGCATCCTGTAAACGAAGCAATACAACTGCATGTCTATAGCTTAACCCTATATGCTAAAGTACATCACATTCACCTTAGACCTCATGTACACAGCTATATTTCAGCTTTGAACAAGCCCTCAGTTCCATAGATCCATAATATGGCACACTTGTGGGAAAAACTACACTAAGCGGGTTCAAAGGCGGCAACTAAAGTAATAAATGGAATGGGCGGACTACAATATTATCAAAATTGGGGTTATTTAGTTTAGAAAAAAGATGGTTGAGGGGCCAACTGATAACTATGCATAGATACATCGGGGGACAATACAGAGATCTCTCCTACCATCTATTTATACCCAGGACTGTGACTGTAACAAGGGGGCACCCTCTACATCTAGAGGAAAGAAGGTTTCTACACCGACATAGAAAAGGATTTTTTTTACTGTAAGAGCAGTGAGATTATGGAACTCTCTTTAATTTAATAAAAGAATGCAAGAGGGGCCTGGACGCCTTTCTTGAGCGTAACAATATTACATGTTATAATCACTGATACTTCAAAAGGGTCGATGATCCGGGGATTATTCCGATTGCCAGAAGGAATTTTTTTCCCCTGAAAAGAGGGAAAATTGGCTTCTACCTCATTGGTTTTTTTTTTCCCTTCGTCTGAATCAAAAATTGGGGGGGGGGGGGGGGGGGGGGTAATAGGCTGAGCTGGGTGGACATATGACTTTTTTCGTCCTATCATACTATGTTATTATCTGTATGACTCAAAATGTATATGAAGGCATACAATGGCCTTTTATTGTCTGTGGGATGCCCCTCGAGTACAGCACTGTGGAGATATTCTCCCATAGAAGCATTGATTCTAGGGGAGAATATCTCTATATTATGATACTTAAAGGCGGTACCATATCCCTGCAATTCTTACAGTTCTGTAATACTTTTCTCTAAGCCCGCACCCCACTCGTTTTATTATAAGACAACCTCAACCTCATATGGAAAACTGAAGACTGAAGAGTTTATCCAAAGGTCTGAGAACTGCATTCAGCTACAGAGCCACAGGCAGTGTTATGACAGAGGGACAGAAAAGTTATCAGCCCAACCAATAAGAGAATGAGCTGGGAGCATGAAGCTTTAACCCCTTAAAGACCAGGATGTTTTGGTGCAAAAAGACCAGACTGTTAAGGCTGGCCAGGACAGGGGGACAGGGGGTCCCTACGCCAGCCCTCTCCTGTGTCCCTACATTCTTGCCCCCCTGGGCTAGGCCCTAGGGCAACAACTGGGTGACAGTCCCTCTGGTGCACTAGGGACAGGGACCCCAAGGAAAGAGGGACAGAGAGACTGGCAGGTGGGTACCGCGTAGCAGACAAGATGTAAACAACAAACAAACAGAGAGAAGTTGGAAACAGGCCGGGTCAAACCAGAAAGGCACATGAGCAGTACAGGAGGACAAACCAAAAACAGAGTCAGAATAGAAGTCGAAGTCAGAACACAAGTAGTCAGGTCAATAATGTGAGTGTAGGCAGATGGAGTCAGAACCAAGCACTGGCAACCAGTGTCTGGCCCAGCCAAGTATATAAACAGAACTCCCCGCCCAGATGGGCGGGGAGAAGTTACACAGCACCAGGGGGAATTACAAGGTTTGACCAGAGTGCCACGTGACCAACTAACGGACACACGCGCCCATGCACAACATGGGGCATGCCGCCGACCACCCCGACCAACCACCAGAGCGGGGGAACCCCAGACACAGCCTCCAGTCCAGGCCCCCGCAGCTCCAGGACGAGTGTTCTGCCTCACCCGGATACCAGCGCCCCTAGTGGAAACCCCATCTCTAACACAGACACTTTTTAGGGATTTTCCCCATGTGGTGGTTTTAGGGCCCTATTTTTTTTTCTTCAGCTATCAAAGTAATTAATGATGGGGTTTTTTTCGTGACATGCAGTGCTAATTTTTTTCTGTTTTTTTAGCTTTAATAGGTGTAAAAAGCTTTAAATAGGTTTTTTTTTAATGCATAGTTGTTTATTTTTGAAATTTGTATATTTATACTAAAATAAAGTATAGGAATTGGTTCACCATTTTGTTTTGAACATTTTGATATATAATTTGTATAAGCTTGGATTACAGGGCGCATATGGCGATAATTTAGGTTGGCATATTGGGTAGACCATAGGTTTCTTTTTCATATATATTTTTATTTTATTCTGTAATTTTTTTTAAACTTATTTTTGTAACCATTCTTTTTTTAACATCTATGTCCCCCATGATGTCATATAAGACCCCTGGGGGTCATTCACATTGTCTTATTTTTATGTTTAATTTCCCACTTTTCCACTGTAGCTGAGGCATCCATAGGAGCTCCAGTTACAGGGGAAAACATCACTAACAGAGCTGATATGGGTCTGCTAGGACCTTGCAGCTGTGCTGTGGCAAGGAGCATCCGGCGGTAACGTGATCACCGGTTTGTATAGCAGAAGTGACACTTCTGCTTTTTCTGTTCTCTACACAGCACTCATAGAGCGCCATGTAGTCTGCCAGAGAGTAGGCAGAACTGGTTAAAAACTGCTTCTGACCTCTCCTCTAGATCCTCGTCTGTGACTAACAGCCGAGGACCCGACCTGCTCCTGTTGCATTGCAGAATCAGGAGTTTTAATTCTTTGTCATTTTTACCATTGGTTGTCATTAAAGCCCTAGACTATGTGCCGTAAATTTACTGCACTTATTCCTTATCAGTTAATGTTGTTCAATATATTCCTCCTGAAGCTCAACATTCTTGTTTGATCAGTTCTGAATAGAGATGAGCGAACGTACTCGTCCGAGCTTGATATTCGTGCGAATATTAGGGTGTTCGGGATGCTCGTTACTCGTAACGAGTACCACGCGGTGTTCCGGTTACTTTCAGTTTCCTCTCTGAGACGTTAGCGCGCTTTTCTGGCCAATTGAAAGACAGGGAAGGCATTACAACTTCCCCCTGTGACGTTCAAGCCCTATACCACCCCCCTGCTGTGAGTGGCTGGGGCGATCAGATGTCACCCGAGTATAAAAGTCGGCCCCTCCCGCGGCTCGCCACACATGCCTTGTGAGTTAGCTGAGGGAAAGTACTATCGTGCTGGTGCTGCTGTAGGGAGAGCGTTAGGAGTCAGTGTAGGCTTCAAGAACCCCAACGGTCCTTCTCAGGGCCACATCTACCTGTGTGCAGGCTGCTGCTAGCAGTGTTTTTTTTTTTTTTTTTTTTCAAAATCGGCAGTGCAGAGCATTGCACCCGGCATTAGGGACAGAAGTGGTGTATAGGCAGGGAGAGTGTTAGGAGTGAGTGTAGCCTTCAAGAACCTCAACGGTCCTTTCTAGGGCCAAATTTAACCGTGTGCAGTACTGTGCTGGCTGCTGTTAGCAGTGTTGCATTTTTTTTTTTTCTAAAAATCGTCTGTGCAGAGCATTGCACCCTCCATTGATACTACAGGGACAGAATTGTGTAGGCAGGGCCACAACACAGTTATTGTTCATTGAATATACGCAGTGGGTCCTTCCCTTTGCTAAAAAGGACCAAAAATTATATTTGGCCTGCCTGTGTCAGTCCTAAGGTCTCCGTGTACGTGTGTGCTGCGTGGACAACGTACAAAAATCAGACGCAACCAGCTACGGTTTACTGCAGGCTTGCGCCATTGTCTTTCCTGACTGGCAAATACCTGCTCTGCTAGAGTTAATAACTCTGCTACACTAAAGTTGTGTGTCACTTTTTCAGGGCCACACTACAGTTCTAAAAGTTATTGTTCATTGAATATACGCAGTGGGTCCTTCCCTTTGCTAAAAAGGACAAAAAATTATATTTGGCCAGCCTGTGTCAGTCCTAAGGTCTCCGTGTACGTGTGTGCTGCGTGGACAACGTACAAAAATCAGACGCAACCAGCTACGGTTTACTGCAGGCTTGCGCCATTGTCTTTCCTGACTGGCAAATACCTGCTCTGCTAGAGTTAATAACTCTGCTACACTATACTTGTGTGACACTTTTTGAGGGCCACACCACAGATATTAAACTTCTTGTTCATTGAATATACGCAGTGGGTGCTTCCCTTTGCAAAAAAGGAAAAGAAATTATATTTGGCCTGCCTGTGTCAGTCCTAAGGTCTCCGTGTACGTGTGTGCTGCGTGGACAACGTACAAAAATCAGACGCAACCAGCTACGGTTTACTGCAGGCTTGCGCCATTGTCTTTCCTGACTGGCAAATACCTGCTCTGCTAGAGTTAATAACTCTGCTACACTATACTTGTGTGACACTTTTTGAGGGCCACACCACAGATATTAAACTTCTTGTTCATTGAATATACGCAGTGGGTGCTTCCCTTTGCAAAAAAGGAAAAGAAATTATATTTGGCCTGCCTGTGTCAGTCCTAAGGTCTCCGTGTACGTGTGTGCTGCGTGGACAACGTACAAAAATCAGACGCAACCAGCTACGATTGAGTGTAGCCTTGCGCCAATTTCTTTCCTGCCTGGGAAATCAAATCACTGGTAATACAGCATGCTGAGGGGTAGGGGTAGGCCTAGAGGATGTGGACGCGGCCGAGGACGCGGAGGGCCAAGTGAGGGTGTGGGCACAGGCCGAGCCAGTGCGGTGGCCAGGGGTAGAGGCAGGGCCAGACCGAATAATCCACCAACTGTTTCCCAAAGCGACCCCTCGCGCCATGCCACCCTGCACAGGTCAAGGTGCTCTACGGTGTGGCAGTTTTTCACAGAGACGCCTGACGACCGACGAACAGTGGTGTGCAATCTTTGTCGCGCCAAGATCAGCTGGGGAGGCACCACCAACAGCATGCGCAGGCATATGATGGCCAAGCACCCCACAAGGTGGGACGATGCCCGTTCACCGCCTCCGGTTTGCACCACTGCCTCTCCCCCTGTGCCCCAACCTGCCACTGAGATCCAACCCCCCTCTGAGGACACAGGCACTACCGTCTCCTGGCCTGCACCCACACCCTCACCTCCGCTGTCCTCGGCCCCATCCAGCAATGTCTCTCAGCGCAGCGTCCAGACGTCGCTAGTACCACAGTTTGAGCGCAAGCGCAACTACGACGCCACGCACCCGCACGCTCAAGCGTTAAACGTGCACATTGCAAAATTGATCAGCCTAGAGATGCTGCCGTATAGGCTTGTGGAAACGGAGGCTTTCAAAAGCATGATGGCGGCGGCTGCCCCGCGCTACTCGGTTCCCAGTCACCACTACTTTTCCCGATGTGCCGTCCCAGCTCTGCACGACCACGTCTCCCGCAACATTGTACGCGCCCTCACCAACGCGGTTACTGCCAAGGTCCACTTAACAATGGACACGTGGACAAGTACAGGCGAGCAGGGCCACTATATCTCCCTGACGGCACATTGGGTGAATTTAGTGGAGGCTGGGACAGAGTCAGAGCCTGGGACCGCTCACGTCCTACCCACCCCCAGAATTGCGGGCCACAGCTCGGTGGTGGTATCTGCGGCGGTGTATGCTTCCTCCACTAAAGCACCTTCCTCCTCCTCCTCCTCCAACGCAACCTCTGTCTCGCAATCAAGATGTGTCAGCAGCACGTCGCCAGCAGTCGGTGTCACGCGGCGTGGCAGCACAGCGGTGGGCAAGCGTCAGCAGGCCGTGCTGAAACTACTCAGTTTAGGAGAGAAGAGGCACACGGCCCACGAACTGCTGCAGGGTCTGACAGAGCAGACCGACCACTGGCTTGCGCCGCTGAGCCTCCAACCGGGCATGGTCGTGTGTGACAACGGCCGTAAGCTGGTGGCGGCTCTGCAGCTCGGCAGCCTCACGCACGTGCCATGCCTGGCCCATGTCTTTAATTTGGTGGTTCAGCGCTTTCTGAAAAGCTACCCCCACTTGTCATACCTGCTCGGAAAGGTACGCCAGCTCTGCGCACATTTCCGCAAATCCCACACGCACGCTGCCACCCTGCGGACACTGCAACATAGGTTTAATCTGCCAGTGCACCGACTGCTGTGCGACGTGCCCACACAGTGGAACTCTACGCTCCACATGTTGGCCAGACTCTATGAGCAGCGTAGAGCTATAGTGGAATACCAACTCCAACTTGCGCGGCGCAGTGGGAGTCAGCCTCCTCAATTATTTACAGAAGAGTGGCCCTGGTTGGCAGCCATCTGCCAGGTCCTTGGAAAATTTGAGGAGTCTACCCAGGTGGTGAGCGGGGATGCTGCAATCATTAGCATCACCATTCCTCTGCTATGCATCTTGAGAAGTTCCCTGCAAAGCATAAAGGCAGACGCTTTGCGCTCGGAAACAGAGCCGGGGGAAGACAGTATGTCGCTGGATAGTCAGAGCACCCGCCTGTCTATATCTCAGCGCGTTGAGGAGGAGGAGGAGGAGCATGAGGAGGATGAGGAGGAGGGGGAAGAGACAGCTTGGCCCACTGGTGAGGGTACACATGCTGCTGGGCTGTCATCCTTTCAGCGTGGAGGAGGAAGAGGAGGAGGAGGAGGAGGATCCTGAAAGTGATCTTCCTAGTGAAGACAGCCATGTGTTGCGTACAGGTACCCTGGCACACATGGCTGACTTCATGTTAGGATGCCTTTCTCGTGACCCTCGCGTTACACGCATTCTGGCCACTACGGATTACTGGGTGTACACACTGCTCGACCCACGTTATAAGGAGAACCTTCCCACTCTCATTCCCGAAGAGAAAAGGGGTTTGAGAGTGTTGCTATACCACAGGGCGCTGGTGGACAAACTGATGGTAAACTTCCCATCCGACAGCGCTAGTGGCAGAAGGCGCAGTTCCGAGGGCCAGGTAGCAGGGGAGGCGCAGAGATCAGGCAGCATGTACAGCGCAGGCAGGGGAACATTCTCCAAGGCCTTTGCCAGCTTTATGGCTCCCCAGCAAGACTGTGTCACCGCTCCCCAGTCAAGGCTGAGTCGGCGGGAGCACTGTAAAAGGATGGTGAGGGAGTACGTAGCCGATCGCACGACCGTCCTCCGTGACGCCTCTGCCCCCTACAACTACTGGGTGTCGAAGCTGGACATGTGGCCTGAACTAGCGCTGTATGCCCTGGAGGTGCTTGCTTGTCCTGCGGCTAGCGTCTTGTCAGAGAGTGTGTTTAGTGTGGCTGGGGGAATCATCACGGATAAGCGTACCCACCTGTCAAACGACAGTGCCGACAGGCTTACACTCATCAAGATGAACAAAGCCTGGATTTCCCCAGACTTCTCTTCTCCACCAGCGGACAGCAGCGATACCTAAGCAATACGTAGGCTGCACCCGCGGATGAAAGCTACGTTCTCTCTCACCATCCAAAACGGGGACATTTCTGCTTCATCAATCTGTGTCTAATATTCCTCCTCCTCCTCCTGCTCCTCCTCCTGAAACCTCACGTAATCACGCTGAATGGGCAATTTTTCTTAGGGCCACAAGGCTCACTCATAATTTTTCTAAACAATTTTTATATGTTTCAATGCTCTTAAAAGCGTTGAAACTTTAACTTGAACCAATTTTTCGTTAAACTGGGCTGCCTCCAGGCCTAGTTACCACTTAAGCCACATTAACCAAAGCGATTAATGGGTTTCACCTGCCATCTTGGTTGGGCATGGCCAATTTTTTGGATGTACATTAGTACTGTTGATACAGCAATTTTTGTGGGCCCTCGCCTACAGTGTTATCAAATGAATTTTTAGCCCACCTGCATTACAGCTGACGTTACATCCGCTGTGTTGGGCAATGCAATGGGATATTTTTATGTACCACCGGTGGGTTCCAGGGAGCCACCCATGCTGTAGGTGCACACGGAGTTTAACCTACATGTGTCCACTTGTAAAGAACCCCAGTCTGACTGGGGCATGCAGTGTGGGCCGAAGCCCACCTGTATTAAGCACGACATTACTACCTCAGCTGTGTTGGGCAATGCAATGGGATATTTCTATGTACCGCCGGTGGCTTCCTGGCACCCACCCATGCTGTGGGTCCACAGGGAATTATAAATGCATCTGTTTCCACTAGTAAAGAACCCCAGTCTGACTGGGGTGTGCAGTGTGGGCCGAAGCCCACCTGCATTAAGCACGACATTACTACCTCAGCTGTGTTGGGCACTGCAATGGGATATATTTATGTACCGCCGGTGGGTTCCAGGGAGCCACCCATGCTGTGGGTCCACACGGA
This sequence comes from Eleutherodactylus coqui, assembly GCF_035609145.1. Classification (NCBI taxonomy): domain Eukaryota; kingdom Metazoa; phylum Chordata; class Amphibia; order Anura; family Eleutherodactylidae; genus Eleutherodactylus; species Eleutherodactylus coqui. The sequence goes on along the minus strand of NC_089839.1, from coordinate 73,494,588 downwards.
GTTGTAACTACATGTGTCCACTTCTAAAGAGCCCCAGTCTGACTGGGGCATGCAGTGTGGGCCGAAGCCCACTTGCAGTAAACATGACATTACCTCAGCTGTGATGGGCAATGCAATGGGATATATTTATGTACCGCCGGTGGCTTCCTGGCACCCACCCATGCTGTGGGTCCACACGGAGTTGTAACTCATGTGTCCACTTATAAAGAACCCCAGTCTGACTGGGGCATGCAGTGTGGGCCGAAGCCCACCTGCATTAAGCACGACATTACTACCTCAGCTGTGTTGGGCAATGCAATGGGATATTTTTATGTACCGCCGGTGGGTTCCAGGGAGCCACCCATGCTGTGGGTCCACAGGGACTTCACAATAGGGAGTTGTACCTGCCTGTGTCTATGAATTAAAAACCGCGGTCTGACTGGGGCATGCAGACACCTTGAGAGAATGAATAGTGTGTGGCACATAGGTTCCCCATTGCTATGCCCACGTGTGCAGCTCCTGATGGCGGTGGCACAGGATTCTATTTCTCATTGCTTCTGTACAGCATTGTGGGCTATCGCCCCGCCCCTTTTAAAGAGGGTCGCTGCCTAGCCGTGCCAACCCTCTGCAGTGTGTGCCTGCGGTTCCTCGTCATGGCAGACGCACTTCTAAATAGACATGAGGGTGGTGTGGCATGAGGGCAGCTGAAGGCTGCGCAGGGACACTTTGGTGTGCGCTGTGGGGGGGAGGGGTGGGGGTTGGGCAGCATGTAACCCAGGAGAAGTGGCAGTGGAGTGTCATGCAGGCAGTGATTGTGCTTTGTTGGAGGTAGTGTGGTGCTTAGCTAAGGTATGCCATGCTAATGAGGGCTTTTCAGAAGTAAAAGTTTTTGGGAGGGGGGGGGCCACTCTTGCCGCTATTGTGGCTTAATAGTGGGACCTGTGAACTTGAGATGCAGCCCAACATGTAGCCCCTCGCCTGCCCTATCCGTTGCTGTGTCGTTCCCATCACTTTCTTGAATTGCCCAGATTTTCACACAAGGAAACCTTAGCGAGCATCGGCGAAATGCAAAAATGCCCGGGTCGCCCATTGACTTCAATGGGGTTCGTTACTCGAAACGAACCCTCGAGCATCGCGAAAAGTTCGTCCCGAGTAACGAGCACCCGAGCATTTTGGTGCTCGCTCATCGCTAGTTCTGAACTTTGTTTAACTATTCCACATAGAGCTCAGATGTTTGGTCCCTGAAAAACTGCTTTGATGCTGTTATCACCTGTGAATCATTCAAAAATTTACAACCCTTCAGCCTTTTATTGGTTTATAAATAGGTAATAGTCTGATGGAACAAGATCTGGTGATTAGGGTGGGTGGCGTATGAACTGAATCTCCAAATCCTTCAAAAGATCCATTGTCATGGCAGCCTTGTATAAAGGAGTGTTGTCCTGAAGAAGCACACCATTTAGCAGCTTTTTTTTTTTCTTTTTTTTTTAAGCGTGGCCTTCAATTTGCCCAGCAAGTGACAGTAGTATTCTACATTGATGGTTTGGAACTTTTGAAGCTAGTTTGTTAATTAAATACCTGTGCTATCCTAAATAATGGTGGCCATGACCTTTCCTGATGACTTTTGTGTCTTGAATTTCTTTGGTTGTGGAGATCCAGAGTGCCGTCACTGTGAGGACTGTTTGGTCTCAGGATCGTAGTGGTGTAACCAAGTACAATCAACAGTTACCAATTATTCCAAAAGGTTAGCCTTGGATTCCTCAAAATGCTTCAAAATCACCTTGGAAGTGCTCACTTGCGTGTGATTCGGCTCTGCGTTCAAACATTTTGGCACTCACATGGCTGACAACTTGTGCACATCCAAATGCTCATGAATACTCCAAACACATTTCTTGGATATCTGCAGTGTCTTAGCTATTGCTTTCAGTGAGATTCACCTACCATCTAAAACCTTGTCATCAACATATTCAACAATTTCAGGTGTTGACTCTGTGATGGGTCTCCCAGATCTTTCAGCATCTTGGGTGGAAAACTTACCCCACTGAAAGTTGGGACATCATTTCTTCACAGTTGAGTATGATCACCCAGTTTTTCTATTATGCACTCATGAATCTAGTTTGGTGTTTTCATTTTGCATGAATAATAATTTCATGATGCCTGGCAGTTCAATGCTGGAGAATTCAACATTCCATGCTTTTTAAGAAAAGTGAAAACATAGCGCTAATATCCTGAAAATTGGCAGGTTAGCCTATGAAAGAAAACACTATATAGAAACAATGACAACATTTTGCATACATTTCAGGAAGACGGTGGGACCAAGAATTTTTCAGCCTGGCCTCGTATATTGGTAAGACCACTAGTCGGTCTACCCAGAGTCTAATACCTCTCTAGAGAACATTCTTCATGCAATAATTACTCTGCCACAATCATACCAAAAACAAAAAAGATGTATGCCAAGGCCAGAGTTTATAATGACGAAATACAGTAAATTAAACAATATTTTTAAGTAAAATTAAAGTGGACCTCACTAGCATCAGTACGGTCGCTTTTCTTATGACTGAGCTAGCAAATGTTAGTTTTCTAGGGATATTAAAATCTATCCATGAGCTGAGGCAACAACGAATTCAAAATCTCCTAGCCGCAAGTAAAAATCTCTGCAGCTATTGGTCTCTGACTGCAGAGTACTGATATGACTGTCATCTGCCAACTCTGGTGCCTGCTCACTTTATAATATAGTACAAAGGCTTATTCAGATGACCACATTTACACAGCTATTTCTGCACGTTTAAAAGTCGCACATAAAGTCCAACCATGCGAAGTATTGGATTTCAATGGCTTCATTCAGATGAAGATATTTTTTTTGTGCAAAATATTTGCTTGAGAAAAATAGGACCTACTCAATCTTTTTCGGCTTTTTTATATAGCATGTGAAAAAATAGGTCTTTGACCTATCTTTTGCCGTAATAGACAGCAAGCTCCCATAGACTTCTATGGTAGCTTGAAAAAAAGGAAGGGGGGAGGAGTTTCCCTGCGTACAATGCTGGCCAAAGAAGACAGCTCGCCCTAAGGGTGCCTACCCACTTGCGATTTTTTTTTCTGTGATCTTTTGCGTTTTTTCTCAAGAGCAATTAGTATAGAATGTGTTCTTGTCCATCTGGGGTTTTTTTCCGTTTCGTGGGGTTTTTTCACATAGGAACTGTCAGTTGCATATGTCTCCTTATTTTTCTCTTAATGCACCCATGATTGTCAATGGAGGGCTGCAAAAAACGCCGCGTTTTTCACGCGCGAAAATCGGCAACGCAAGTTGGTAGGCGTCCTTAGGGCGAGCACCCACTGGCGTTTTTTTACCTGCGTTTTGCGTTTTGCGTTTTGCGTTTTTCCTGCACAGGCATAGAGATAACATGTGTTCCTGTCCACTGGCGTTTTTTTTGCGTTGCGTTTGCGTTTTTAACATAGGAACTGTCAGTTGCATATGTGTCCCTATTTTTCTCCTAATGCACCCATGAATGTCAATGGAAATTAACGCAAAACGCCGCGAAAACGCCGCGAAAAACGCGCGGAAAAAACGCGAGAACCGCGGCGAAAACGCGTTTTCCCGCGGAGAACGCAAACGCCAGTAGGTGCTCGCCCTTATTAGGCATTTTATTGTCATTCTGAGGATTTCTTCCGATCATTGCTTGCCATCGCTTCAGCATGTTTTTATTCATTCACGTAGCAGCGCCCCGAGTAAATGGCTTTAAATACAAAAAATAAGTTCTGCAGTCGATTGTGGCAAAAATTAATTCATGTTAATATATGGTGCGTACGGGCTAACATATAAATGCAAATTCTCGTATGAAGGAGTCCTTAGGGTAAGTTCATATGAGAAGGAAATGCTATGGAATTTCCGCAGTTGAAAATCCCGCTGCAAATATTGCAGCATTTCTGCATCCAAAACACATTCAAAATCTGCACCATTGGTGTGGAATTTGACTAGAAAACAGCTGCATTTCCGCAGCTGATTTAAGCAGCCACGGTGCTCCCCTCCAATTCTTCATGCTATCAGCAATACATAAATATATGTGCAGCCTTTCTCCTAGTACCCAGCGGCCTCTAGTGGGCGCTGTGCTGCTCATCAGATGATGCAGATTCCACAGCATTTCAGCCCCACGTAAATTTCACTTGCACTGGTTCCAACCTTATTTGGGTGCCCAGTGCTACCCCTGAACTCCGAAAGAAGCTGCTGTAATTCAAGAGAGCACCTGGGACTATTATAATGTAACACAGTATACAAATCACATCATAGTCTGTCAATGGCCATAATCATTTATAGTGCTGCCACAAAAGACACTGCTCTGGAGATAAAGAACAAGTGCTTTTATGGTGTTATTGGCATAGCCGTATATGTTTTTTTATATTCAATAAACCTTTTACATTGAACCTATCATTGGATTTACGCCCCCAACATAAAAATGACCATATATTTGTCAATTGGAAGTAGAAACCAAAATTAAGTTTTATTTTGTTTTCTAGTTTTGTTTTAGTTTGTTTTCTCTTTAGGTCGAATGCACATGGCCGGGTCAGATTCCTTATGTGTGATCCCGCAGTGGAATCCAACCCGGTGCCCGATTCTTCATAATCTGTATTGTGGATATGTCGGCCGACAAGACAGCTTACATGCACAGTGCAGATAATACAACGCCATCAATAGACGATTATTCGGATTCCATGACCTTTCCACAATGATGATTATGGGAGGGCCGCAGATCGGACGGCTTCCATTGACTTCAATGGAAGACGTCTGCATGGCATCCACGCTGAAATAGAACATTCTGTAATTTCCTCTCTGTGAATGGAAAATAGCAATTGATTTCCGCTCATGGACAGGGAAAAGTGATTTTCAATAGAATGTTTATGGGCAGTATTTGCTGCGGAATCCGGAGGTGGACGCCTGTTCCGGATTCCACAATGCAAATACGCCCATATGCATTTGGCCCTAATCTCCGAGATTGGTGATTTTTCTGTTTTGACCCATTGCTCAGGAGCTGTATCTACCTTCTGGTTTAAAACAGAGCCTTGAAAGGGAACCTGTTAGGCACTTAATGCTGCGCTCATTGAGGACAGCACATTATAGTGACAGGCATGCTGATTCCAGCGGTCTGTCACTTATAGGGTAAAGGGCAAGAATTTTGCAGAATTTACAGCTTGTTTCTGCAGCTACACGCAAGAGCTGAGTCCAGCTTATTCATGAGGACCTAGCTGAGTCCCTAGCTTGTCCTGAGGGACCCCTGATGATCTACTACTAATGACTGGTCCTAAGGATAGACCATCAATAGTTTATAACTACACAACTCCTCTTTCTAAATATTGTTAGGGCCCTTTTAAATGTTCTGACAGTTGGGTAAACAACTGCAGAAGTGCTGGCGTCACCTCTAAGGTCATCGGCACTTGTGCAAAGCGATTACACAGAAGGACTTCGCCGCTGAATCGCAGACTTCTCGCTCAGCGCTTCACTTTCTATGTGACGATAAACCCCTGATCCAGCAATTGTTTTTAAGCTGACTGAAAAGTCTGTTTAAAAATATGTGAATGAAAAGTGAGTGCTTTTTCTGCATTGACTCTGAACGCTTATTGCTCATAGTTGTTCGTTTGAACTAATTTTGAGAGATAATCATTAAGTGTAAATAGGCCTTTACTGACAAGTCCCCTCCACACCCTCCAAACAGAACCTGATAACCTTTTTTTGACTCATCTGATCACAAAACATATATTTTTTTAAATCTATGATCTATTGCCTTTACCCCTTGGCCCAAGAAAGTCTCTTCTTTTTCTACTTCAATAGAGGTTTCTTTGTAGTAGTGCTACTATGAAGGCCTGATTACCACAATCTCCTCTGAACGGTTAATCTTGAGATGTTGCTGCTAGAACTCTGTGAAGCATTTATCTGACTTCTAATCTGAAGAGCTGGTAATAAATAATTTCTGAGGCTGGTGATTTGGATATTCTGTATAGCACAGGTAACTCTTGGTCTGGTTACCCTGTGATCATCCTCATTAAAGCCTGTCATATCATAAAGCTTAAAGAAAATGTGTATCGCCTATATTTTGTACTAATTAAAACCAGATCGTGAAACATTCTTATTTTTTAATCTGCTTTATTTTCTGAATTAAGATTTTTTACTCTGTTTTTTATATGACAATGGGGGCTACAATCTTGCCTGAACTGCAGTTAATAGTATTTAGAAATATACTTTACAGCAGCCTTATGAGCATGGGCCATGGACAAAATGGACCGGAGGAGACTCATTGACTTCTATGGTAGAGTGCTGTGACCATGCTCTGTGATTAATGTGCATGGAGGTGGTGAGCTGTTATCAACTATTATAAATTATGGTGTAATGTCCGTGCAGGCTATGAAAGTAGCAACCTACACAAATGCAACCTAAATAAAGGCTGAAGGAAAGAAAGGGGAGTTGGGGTGTTCATACATGACCGGACACCAATATCAAACAAGCTTAACCCTGACGTGCACGTCACCAGGCATCCAAATACTTACCAATAAACTAAACACCTAGACAGATGGAAATATCTATAAGTAAGTACTGGGTATTGTTTTGTAATTTGGCTAGAATATGTAAACTCACAAGCCCACGTCAAGGGTCAATGTTGTCTTGTGAGTCCCTACACTAACAAGACAAATACAAGACAGGAAAGGGGGACCTTGCCTACAAGCAGGTGATCATCTCGATAGGTTTAGAGCATGGAGCCATCCCTAGGGGACAACTGTCTTTTCCTAGATAGTAATGAACAGGAGCACCAGACAAGGGAAATATAACACAATATACACTGAACATCTACTAATGTACTGAACCTTTAGACATACACTGAACAGGACCTGAAGGAAACCCCATTCAGAACCTTATTCATGCATAGAGCTAGTTCAAGTGTCCACAAATGGTGAAAGGGACAAGAGCGTCAGACACCAATCTGACATAAAAGGAACATTGTATCAGATATCACACACCTGACAACATGCAGGATATCAGATGTCTGGAGGCCACACCTGATAAAGGGAGGGGAGAAGGGGCTGACAGAACATGCAGACAGGGAGATCAGGTGTCCAGACATCCTTTAGAGAAGGTGGGGAAAACATCTTCAAACAAGTAGCAAGCATTGCACAAAACACCAAAGTTCAGAGTGAGAGGAATGGATAAATGTCCAGCATCCTCTAGCAAAAGAGGCTGAAACTAATCTGCACAGACTGTTGGTGATTGGCTGGCTGGAGCAATCCACACACCCAGCTTCTCAATCAACCCACACCTGTGAAAGTGGACTCCTGGTAACCCATAGAACTACAGGTCCAAGGAACAACACGTAACAGATGGATCCTGTTTTATCTATATATTACTAATAATTTAAAAACATAAATTTAGCATAATAACTTATTTTAAACAATAGGTCATTTTCTGATCCAAGATTCTCTTATTCATTTAAGGGCTTAGTCACATGGGTGTTTTTTCACACAATTTTTTGTGCGCAAAACTGATGCACGCAAAAAATCACCTGACCGAAGCCAAAGTCATGGTTGAAAAAAATGCTGCTAGTAGCGTTTATCAGCCCAAAGGGCTTGGTCACACGGGCGTTTTACGCTCAAAAATAGCGCTGCCCGCTATCCTCTGCCACAGCTGTGGCAGAGGAGAATGATGTTCTTCCATTGAATTCAATGGAGCCGGCAATACAGCCAGCTCAAATGAATGCAATGGGCTGCCGGCAAGTGCTGTAGTAATTTTTGGGGAAGGGCTTCAAATACAAGCCCTTCCCAGAAAGGCATCCAAAAAAAGTGTAAAAAAAATATATATACTCACCTTTTTGCAGTTGCCGGGAATCAGCCGCATCCAGAATTCAGCTTTTGGGCAGTCCCATGAATCTGTACATGTCCTTAAAGTTTTACTTTAGCCGAAGTTTTAAATGAAAACTGTGGCTTACAGATGCCCTAATAACTCGGAACTATCTGGAGTTATTGTGTTCATTAAATGGCCTCCCAAACCATGTTACATGATAGTGCATATATCAACGTTGTTGCTCATTGCTTCTTTATTACTGTTTCTTACAGAATAATATATTCATAAATAAGAATTGTAAACTTAATTCAGCATCAATATTGAAAAACTTAATGCCAACTCGTTTAATGAACAGTGTCATGCCGTAATGAATAGCGCAAACCCAACTTTTTTATTGCTTTCACAGCACAACTTATCTCAACATTGCTTAGCAACTAATATTCTGCCTCTCCATAATTATTTTCTGCTAGTTACCTAGTAACTGTCTATGACAATTACCACTGAGATGCTCCATAGATCCATGCACCCATTACCATAAGGTTGCTGGAAGATGCACATATTACATGACAGATAGAGACTGGCAACAAGTGTCTATATTTTATGCATCAGCTGATGTAAGTTATAATTGTCACATGTAAGACTTACCATTGATCCCAGATGACATCCACAGGATAAATACCAGGACTGGAATAGCTTACAAACCTCTGATAAATAACACAAGCTCGTACATTGCTCCAGGAAAATAACAATATATTGTTCATTATGACATTTATTATATTTCTTTAGGAAACTGTGTTATTTGAAATTCAACATAACTCTGCTTTTCATTATACAGTGTCATTTTCCTCTCCAGCTTTTCCCTATCATAAGATTCTGTTACACTAGACAAAAATAAATGACCCAGAAAAAATGTAACCCCAACCTCTATTGAAGTAAAAAAAGCTAAAAAAAAAAATCTTTTTTTTACATGGATTAAGGAACATAGGGATGTGTCCATTCATAACTCCTCTTGAAATTCATTAAAGGGGTATTCCAGACTTTTATTACTAGATTGACCCGTGAACGTAAAATGTTTCAAAAAGAGGTGGTGGTGAACTTCTAAATCTGCTGGTTAGGTGATTATTCAGAGGGTCACTTTGTATTTGCAGCAGATATCTAATATAAACAAGCCTACAGGTCTCTATCTGTTGGTCTGTCTTTCTCTCTGTTTGCCTGTCTTTGTCTGTCTTTCTGTCTCTTTCTCTGTATGTATCTCTCTATCTCTGCTAATTAGGTAGCCCTATTTGGTTCAGGCCCTATTTTGTAGTTTTGCATTTTTTTCCATCTCGCCTTGATAAGGTATAGTTATGAGTGCTTCTGGCTACTATTCATCTCTCTATCTCTGTCTGTCTGTCTCTTTCTCTGTTTGTCCCTCTCTCTGTCTCTTTCCCTCTGTTTGTCTCTCTGTCTCTTTCACACTGTTTGTCTGTCTCTGCCTGTCTCTCTTTCTGACTCTCTCTATGTCTGTGCCTATATTGCTCTGTCTCTCTGTCTCTCTCTGTCTGTCTTTCACTCTCTCTCTCTCTGTCTCTCTATCGCTCTCTCTTTCTGTCTTGATCCTACTGTCAAAGTTACATCACACCACATTTTCATGTGATGCAGTGCAACAGAGAGGTAAGCTCCTTAGGGAAACATGGGCTACAAAACATCGCAAGTCATGGGCATATCGCGAAACCCGCAAGGTTTTTGACTAGCAATATTGCATGCTACGAAACATCGAAAATGTAAAGGAGCCCAAAGGTACATGCGATTTGTAGCACTGTCCCAATGCGAGAAAATCGCCCGCCTTTGTCACCTGTGTGAAACAAGCCTAATGGTGTGCACACCTAGCGGTTTTACTGAGGCTGTCCTTGCAAATCATTGCAGATGAACTCTCTGATCCCCTCCATCTGTGTGTCCTCGCTGATGTTGGTCATCTCTCCTCCAGCTCAGAGCCACAGAATCCCCTTCTAGCAACTCTGGGCAAATTCTCCAGTAGTGCAGCACCATAATCTGGTGCATATTTACATAGGATAATTTGGTTCAATTTATTGTGTGTTTCACTGCCCATTACCATAGTAACACTTTAACCCTTTTGAGGAGCCCATTACATTGTAATACTGGGCCAATACACAGAGTGATGTCACACTGTAGGGATAATGAACTTGCTAAAGCTATATTTCAGGAATTATGCAATCAGCTAAATCACTATAGAGGCATTATGCACATAGAGCTGTCATAGTATGGAGAAAATGGACCAAGAGATGTCACAGTACAGGCAGAACATGATATCACAACACAGGAGTAATGCATGTTATGATAGTACAGCACAGGAATAATATACATATTAATGTAACAGAGCTGGGATAATGCACATAATGATGCTGTCAAAATACAGAGATAATACAGGCAATTTTATGTTTTAGAAGAGTCTTATGTGTATTTATATGTATGAGACTAGACACTATACTAAGGAGCGCCACTGTGCTAAACTAGTATATAATCAGTGCAGGAGAGCCAATAATTAAATTCCTTACTTGTAGCCAATCATATAGGCATTCCTTCATCTAAACGTTCCCATAGGGAACCACTGGTTCTAATAGCCGCGCGTTTTTTACGCGCATGGTTTTTGCACCCCTTGCTCCCCATGTGAAAGAGGCCTCAGTGTGTATATGCACAACTAGGCTTTATTTACACAAGCGTATATCGGCTGCTGTTTTCATGACGGTCGATATACGCTATGATCTGGGCAGTAAAAACTCATGAGCTCCCGACACTTCCCTCTACCTTGCCGGCTCACCTCCTCTCTCCTCCGCTCTGGCTTTTATGTACTGGGAATATGGCCATGTGATTTGATGCATTGGAATTCAATGCATCAGATCACAGCATATATCGGCCAACTGTGAAAACAGTGTAACTTCCTCCATGTTTTTCGGTTTTGCACTGCTTCTTTCAGTTGTGTGATATCCAGTATCAGCTCTGACAGTATCAGCCAATGTGTCCTTTGGCAGTCAGGTCTTCTTTTGCCACTGATCTGTCCAAGCATTGTAGATTTTTCTAGTGACTCTACTCGCATTACATGGCCAAAATACGTTAGCCTGAGTCTGGTTATCTTTCCCTCCAGATATATATATATATGTATATATATATGTATATATATATATATATATATATATATATATATATATATCAGGACTTCGGAATTGTACAATGTGACCACATTAGATAGCCTAACAAACAGCCTCTTCAAATTCTCTGTTGTGCAGAAATGGCAAGAGCCCTTCTGCAGTGCACCAAAAAATTTGCTAGTTTCTTCCAAGTTACAGTACTGCCAAGATAAAATCATATTCCTGGAGACTGTATTTCTGAAGGCTTGAAGTGCTAACATCAGGAAGGAAAAATAAAAGTTTCCCCCTGTGAGTGGCCAAACTAGGGAGAAGAAGTAGAAAGGCTCCTAGAAGAACTGTCATTCCCCACTAGCTCAGACCCCTTTCAGTTATGCAAAGCCTATCGTACTATATTGTTATGCCCTGAATAATGATATGGCTTTGTATGGGGTCTCCTTGGAAGACCAATCACACACAGCAGATATGGGAACAAGAGTCATATATGAGTCTTGTAAATTGAAGCAACAGCAGCCAAGAATGTCTGTACAAGAAGATGGTGTTAGTCGCCGCAAGAGGACCAACAAAACAAGCCTGGCTGTCTTTTAGTACATTATTGAATTGGAAAAGGAATTTTTTCATCTAATTAAAGGAAATGTTATATTTGTTTTTCAGTTCCAGGCAAATATATAAAATATATGTCTGCATTGACTCACAAGTTTAAGAAAATCTCCACAGGTTTAACAATGAAAACGCTTTTGTTGGGTGAGAATTAGAGATGAGCGAGCACCAAAATGCTCGGGTGCTCGTTGCTCGAGTCGAACTTTCCGCGATGCTCGAGAGTTCGTTTTGAGTAACGAACCCCATTGAAGTCAATGGGTGACTCGAGCATTTTTGTATATGACCCATGCTCCGCTAAGGTTTTCATTTGTAAAAATCTTCGAAACCTACGAAAGTGATGGAAACGACACAGAAACGGATAGGGCAGGCGAGGGGCAACATGCTGGGCTGCATCTCAGGTTCCCAGGTCTCACTATTAAGCCACAATAGTGGCAAGAGTGCCCCCCCCCCCCTTAACAATTTTTACTTCGGACAAACCCTCATTAGCAAGGCATACCTTAGCTAAGCACCACACTACCTCCAACCAAGCATAAGCACTGCCGGTGGGACACACTGCTGCCTTTTCTCCTGGGTTACATGCTGCCCAACCCCCCCGCACGACCCTGCGTCCGCAGCGCATACAAAAGTGTCCCTACGCAGCTTTCAGCTGCCCTCATGCCACACACTGGCCTCATAGCCACACCACCCTCATGTCTATTTATAAGTGCGTATGCCATGAGGAGAAACCAGAGGCACACACTGCAGAGGGTTCGCAGGGCCAGGTAGCGACCCTCTTTAAAAGGGGCGGGGCGATAGCCCACAATGCTGTAGAGAATCTGGCGTACTTGCACTTCCCCAGGGACATAGGCCTCGGCCCACACCCTCAGCAAACGCGGGCATGAAGTGGATTTCGATGCTAGCTCATCTGTGACAGGCTCAGTAAATCAGTTACCTTTCCTTTCACCGCTCCAATGACTGGATTAGCCAGGAAAAAGCTCCACAGCCCAAACCTGGCGCAGTTGCAGTTCCCCCGGGACATAGGCCTTGGCCAACAGCTTCAGCAATCATAGGCAGGAAGTGGACTTTAACTGCACCCAGGACATAGGCCTCTGCACAAACCCTCAGCAATCGCGGGCCTACAGCAGACTCCAATGCTAGCGTAGCTGTGAACGTCTCATTAGCGCTGTATCGCTCCTCTTGTTTGTCCCAATGCAGTGCTCCGGATAGCTGTGGTAATGTCAGATAAAATGCAGGGTGGCTTCGGCCCACACTGCATGCCCGAGTCAGACTGTTTTTTTTTTTTTATTAATAGTCACAGGCAGGTACAACTCCGCTCTGGGAAGTCTGTGTGGACCCACAGCATGGGTGGGTCCCAGGAAGCCACCGACGGTACATTAATAAATCCCATTGCAGTGCCCCGGACAGCTAAGCTAACATCAGATAAAATACAGGTTGGCTTCGGCCAACACTGCATGCCCTAGTCAGACTGGGTTTTTTTCATTAATAGTCATAGGCAGGTACAACTTCGCTATAGTAAGTCTGTGTGCACCCACAGCATGGGTGGCTCCCTGGAAACCCACCGACGGTACATAAATAAATCCCATTACAGTGCCCCAGACAGCTGAGCTAACGTCAGATAAAATACAGGTTAGCTTCGGCCAACACTGCATGCCCTAGTCAGACTGGGTTTTTTTTATTAATAGTCACAGGCAGGTACAACTCCGCTATGGGAAGTCTGTGTGGACCCACAGCATGGGTGGGTCCCAGGAAGCCACCGACGGTACATTAATAAATCCCATTGCAGTGCCCCGGACAGCTGAGCTAATGTCAGATAAAATACAGGTTAGCTTCGGCCCACACTGCATGCCGGAGTCAGTCTGGCTTTTTTCATATTCACAGGCAGGTACAACTCTGCTATGGGAAGTCTGTGTGCACCCACAGCATGGGTGGCTCCCTGGAACCCACCGACGGTACATAAATAAATCGCATTGAAGTGCCCCGGACAGCTGAGCCTACGTCAGATAAAATACAGGTTAGCTTCGGCCCTCACTGCATGCCCAAGTCAGGCTGGGTTTTTTTCATTAATAGTCACAGGCAGGTACAACTCCGCTATGGGAAGTCTGTGTGGACCCACAGCATGCGTGGGTCCCAGGAAGCCAATGATGGTACATTAATAAATCCCATTGCAGTGCCCCCGATAGCTGAGCTAACGTGAGATCAAATACAGGTTGGCTTCGGCCCACACTCCATGCCCTAGTCAATCTGGTTTTTTTTTAGGGCCAGATACGTAGAACACAGCGATGGGAAAGCTTAGTGCACCCATACTATGCACAGACCCCTGTAATATTCCTGTAGCAAAGGTATAAGCTGACCCCACTAACAGTTATGTTGCAGAAGTCTAGGGAGACACCAGTAACATTTCTGTAGTTACAGTATAGACAGACCCCAGTAAAATTTCAGTTGCAGCAGTATAGGCAGAGCCCTGTAACATTTCAGTAGCAGCAGTATAGGCAGAGACCAGTATTAGTAACATTTCAGTAGTAACAGTATAGACAGACCCCAGTAACATTTCTGTAGCAGCAGTATAGGCAGAGCCCAGTAACATTTCAGTAGTAACAGTATAGACAGACCCCAGTAACATTTCCGTAGCAGCAGTATAGGCATAGCCCAGTATTAGTAACATTTCAGTAGTAACAGTATAGGCAGACCCCAGTAACATTTCTGTAGTAACAGTATAGGCAGTCCCCAGTAACATTTGTGTAGCAGCAGTATAGGCAGATCCCTGTAACATTTGTGTAGCAGCAGTATAGGCAGACCCCTGTAACATTTCTGCAGCTGAAGTATAGGCAGACCCCTGTTACATTTCTGCAGCTGAAGTATAGGCAGACCCTTGTAACATTAATGCAGTTACTCTCCTCTCCTTTGGCCCAAACAAGTTTCTCAGATAACTGTGGTAACACAAGAGAAAATGCATGATGTGCATTGCTGATCACATGACCCCAAGCAGGAGGAGGAAGTGGCCTTACAAGGCCAAGAAACTATGACCAGGACCCGCTGTAGCCTGTGTTGAAAGGATGTGAGTGGGCCATTCGCCAGGCTCAGTCACAGCAAATACCTTGTGAGACCTTGTGCTGCGACTGACATAGCAATGGGCAGTCCATGTGCCCACACAGTATTCATTCTGTCTAGCTGTCGGATAGCTCTAGCGACACCGCAAGGGGAAAGGCATCTGCACCATGCACCCTACCCAAGTAAGTCAGTCAGTCACTTTGTGCAGGACAGGAAAATCAACACTATGGGAAGTCTGTGTGTACCCACAGCATAGGCGAGTCGAAGGAACCCAAACATGGCAGACTTAAAGTGTGCCGAGGCCTCTGCCCACACCCTTAGCAATCGCGGGCATGGAGCGGACTCCGATGCTAGTACAGCAGTGAACGTCTCATTAATGCAGTTACTCTCCTCTCCTTTGGCCCAAACAAGTTTCTCAGATAACTGTGGTAACACAAGAGAAAATTCATGATGCGCATTGCTGATCCCCTGACCCCAAGCAGGAGGAGGAGGTGGCCTTACAAGGCCAAGAAACCATGACCAGGGCCCGCTGTAGCCTGTGTGGGATCGATGTGAGTGGGCCCTTGGCCAGGCTCGGTCCAAGCAAACACCTTGTGAGACCCAACGTGCCGCGACTGACATAGCAATGGGAAGTCCATGTGCCCACACAGTATTCATTCTGTCTAGGTGTCGGATAGCTCTATCCACACCTCAAGGGGAAAGCCATCTGCACTAGGCACCCTAACCAAGTCAGTCAGTGACTTTGTGCTGGACAGGTAAATCACCGCTATTTGAAGTCTTTGTGCACCCACAGCATAGGCGAGCCCAAGGAACCCAAAGACAGTAATAAACATGAAGAAATGATAGTGCCCAAACATGCCAAACTTTCACTGTGCCGAGTACATAGGCCTCTGCACACACCCTCAGCAATCGTGGGCATAGAGCAGACTCCGATGCTAGTACAGCTGTGAAGGTCTCATCAATGCAGTAACGCTCCTCTTCTTTGGCCCAAACCAGTGTCTCAGATAACTGTGGTAACACGGGATCGCCTGACCCCAAGCAGGAGGAGGAGGTGGCATTACAAGCCCAAGACACCGTGACCAGGACTCGCTATAGTCTCTGTAGGAAGCACATTAGTGGGCCAAGGGTCAGGCTCAGTTCCAAGCCTCCACCTTTGTGACCCAAGGTGCCCTGAGTTACATAGCAACGGGAAATCCATATGTCGCAACATAGATAGCTCAACACTTGAAGGGGCAATCTTTTAGTTCCTTGGCCTAACCTATGCTGTAAGTGCACAAAGATGGTATTACACAGGAAGAAATTGGAGTGCCCAACCATGAAAGAGTTTCGCCTCGACAAGCAACTTGGCCTCGGACAGTAATTCTGGCCTAGTCAGTCACTGTATTATTTGTGCCACATAGATAAAATACAGCGATGGGAAGACTTAGTGCACCCATAGTATAGACAGACTGCTGTAACATTCCTGTAGCAGAGGTATAAACAATCCCCAGGAAAATTTCTGTAGCAGCAGTATAGGCAGACCCCTATAACATTTTTGTAGCTGCAGTATAGGCAGACCCAATACCATTTCTGTAGTGGAAGTATAGGCAGACCCCAGGAACATTTCTCTAGCAGCAGTATACGCAGACCCCTGTAACATTTCTGTAGCAGCAGTATCAGCAGTCCCCAGTAACATTTATGTAGCATAAGCATATGCAGACCCCAGTACCATTTTTGTAGCAGCAGTATAGGCTGTGAGGAAGGAGGAGCAGCAGCCAGAGGATTCAGAGTTTCAGCAGTGGACTGCGTAGAAGACCGGGTGCCCGATACATTGCTGGATGCATTTTCTGCCATCCACGACAAGACCTGCTCACACTGCTCTGTTTGCAATAAAGGTCTACCACGTGGACCCATAAATTGTGATATGAAGTTGAGGACCCCAGAAACGTGCCTCTCTCCTAATCCCACAGCAGCCGGCTGGGATACACCTGGACCAGGAAATCGGCCTGTGCCCACACCCTCACTTGGAACTCTGCATCCTCGCCCGCGTCCACATCCTCGACCCCTACCCCTACCCCTCAGCATGGTGGATTACGAATAGAGCAGACACAGACCGCTGTAAATAATTATGCAATTATATGCGTACACTTTCACGCAGAGAGCGGAATCGTAACGCTAACTCCAGGCAGAAAAACAATGGAAGGAAGGCCGCAAACAGGCCTAGCAATGCAATAGTGATGCACCAAAACTCCCACCAGGCACCCAGTAAAATGCAGACGGTCAGAGGTAGCCCAACGAAGGAGCTTTTTGGGTTTATACAGGCTTTATACTGTGCGTATCACTTTCCCTCTATAAGTACCTGTGCTGGCCGTACGCTGAGCGTCAAATTTACTGCAGACACAGGCCGGTGTAAATAATCTTGGAATTATGTGCTTAGACTTTGTTGCTGAGAGCGTTATAGTAAGGCAAACTCCAGGCAGAAAAAAATAGTCAGGAAGGCTGCAAGCAGGCCTAACTGTGCAATAGTGATGGACTTAACCTCCCATTAGACACCCAGTAAAATTTAAACGGTCAAAGGTAGCCCAACCAAGGAGCTTTTTTTTTTTTAAAGAATACAGGCTGTATAGTGTGTATATCACATTCCCTCTATAAGTGGCTGCATTGGCCATGCTCTGTGCATCTCTAATTCACTGCAGACACAGCCCAGTGTAAATAATCTTGGAATTATGTGCGTAGACTTTGTCGCTTAGAGCAGCATAGTAAGGCAAACTCCAGGCAGAAAAAAATTGTCAGGAAGGCCACAAACAGGCCTAAGTGCAATAGTGATGGACTACATCTCCCATCAGACACCCAGTGAAATTTAAACAGTCAAAGGCAGCCCAACTGAGGTGCTTTTTGTTTTTTTTGGTAAAAGAATACAGGCTATATACTGTGTATATCACTTTCCCTCTATCAGTCGCTGTGGCCGTATGCTGTGCGTCTCTAATTCACTGCAGACACAGCCCGATGTAAATAATCTTGGAATTATGTGCGTAGACTTTGTCGCTGAGAGCAGTCTACTAAGGCAAACTCCAAGCAGAAAAAAAAATAGTCAGGAAGGCCGCAAACAGGCCTAAGTGCAATAGTGATGGACTACAACTCCCATCAGACACACAGTGAAATTTAAACAGTCAAAGGTAGCTCAAATTAGAAGCTTTTTTCTGTTTTTTTTGGTAAAAGAATACAGGCTATATAGTGTGTATATCACTTTCCCTCTATCAGTCGCTGTGGCCGTATGCTGTACGTCTCTAATTCACTGCAGACACAGGCCGGTGTAAATAATCTTGGAATTATGTGCGTAGACTTTGTCGCTGAGAGCAGTATAGTAAGGCAAACTCCAGGCAGAAAAAAATAGTAAGGAAGGCCACAAACAGGCCTAAGTGCAATAGTGATGGACTACATCTCCCATCAGACAACCTGTAAAATGCACACGGTCACAGGTAGCCATAAGAAGGAGCTTTTTTTTTTTTTTTTTAATTTGAAAAAGAATACTGGCTATATAGCGTGTATATGACTTTCCCTCTATCAGGGGCTGTCGCCGTACGCTGTGCGTGAAGTTGACGGCAGACACAGAGCGGTGTAAAAAATTTTGGAATTATTTGCGTACAGTTGGAGGCTGACAGCCGTTATGTAACGCTAACTGCAGCCAGGAAAAAATTATACAGAAGGCTGCAAACAGGCCTAGCTGTGCAATAGTGATGGACTACAACTCCCATCAGACAACCTGTAAAATGCACACGGTCACAGGTAGCCCTAAGAAGGACCGTTGGGGTTCTTTTACACAGGATCCTATACTACCACTCTCCCTATCTCAGCAACGCTGTCCCTATACTATGTAGTACAGACTGCAGCCTGAGAACACTATAGCTGTAATGGGGCTGCATGCCCGAAATACAAAAAAAAATAAAATTTGCAAAACTGCTCCCAGCAGCCATAACAGTGATGCACACGGTCAGATGTGGCCCTAAGAAGAACCGTTGGGGTTCTTGTACACAGGATCCTACACTAACACTTTCCCTATAGCAGCACCAGCACTGTCCCTGATCTCTCCCAGTGTGTGACTGTGGCGAGCTGCGGGCAGCCCCACTTTAAATACTCAGGGGTCACTTGATCTCGCCAGCCACTCACTGCAGGGCGGTGGGATAGGGCTGGAACGTAACAGGAGAAAGCTGTCATGCCTTCCCTGCATTTCTATTGGCCAGAAAATGGCGCAAAACATTCAGGGAAAAAAATGGAATTGACTCAAACATCGCGTGGTGCTCGCCTCGAGTAAAGAGCATCTCAAGTACCCTAATACTTGAACGAGCATCAAGCTCGGACGAGTACGCTCACTCATCTCTAGTGAGAATGTAACTATTTGTAGGAGTAACAAAAGGAAGACATTGGCCATTTATAAACATGTCGTGATTAGAGATGAGCGAGCACGCTCGGATAAGGCAGTTACTCGAGTAACTGCATTCTCATCCGAGCGGGGGTTAGTGGGGGAGAGAGTGAGGGAGATCTCTCTCTCTTTCCCCCACGCTCACCCCGCCACCCCCCCCCCCCCCCGAGCCTGCTCCGGCGAGAATGTAGTTACTCGAGAAGAGCGATGCTCGTTCGAGTAACTGCATTATCCAAGCGTGCTCGCTCATCTCTAGTCGGGATTAATGTGCATTTTTATTTGTATGATTTTTTTTTTACATTTTCCACTTTTTCAGAACATCATCATACTTTTTGTGTGTTACAGTGCATGATGTAAAAGGGACCCACAGTTATTTTTGGGTTTATTTTCTATGGATAAATATTCTTAAACTCCTGGAATACTCATAGCATATTTTGCATATTCCCTATACTCAGCATTTAAGGAGTGTAAATGTGTCAAATGCATCATATGTTCTTTGTATTTCCTTGGGTAACATTACATTTAAAAGGAAATTAATAGAGATGAGCGAGCACCAAAATGCTCGGGTGCTCGTTACTCGAGTCGAACTTTCCGCGATGCTCGAGGGTTCATTTCGAGTAACGAACCCCATTGAAGTCAATGGGCGACCGGAGCATTTTTGTACGGGACCTATGCTCCGCTAAGGTTTTCATTTGTGAAAATCTGGGAAATTCAAGAAAGTAATGGGAACGACACAGAAACGGATAGGACAGGCGAGGGGCTACATGTTGGGCTGCATCTCAAGTTCCCAGGTCCCACTATTAAGCCACAATAGCGGCAAGAGTGGGCCCCCACCCCAACAATTTTTACTTCTGAAAAACCCTCATTAGCAAGGCATAACTTAGCTAAGCACCACACTACCTCCAACAAAGCACAATCACTGCCTGCATGACACTCCGCTGCCACTTCTCCTGGGTAACATGCTGCCCAACCGCCCCACACGACCCAGCGTCTGCTGCACACACAAAAGTGTCACTGCGCTCCCTTCAACTGCCCTCATGCCACACGCTCACTTCATAGCCACACCACCCTCATGTCAATTTATAATTGCCTCTGTGATGGGGAGGAACCGGAGGCATACACTGCAGGGGGTTGGCAGGGCCAGGTAGCGACCCTCTTTAAAAGGGGCGGGGCGATAGTCCACAATGCAGTTGAGAATCACTGACAAATCGACGTTCGATCTTCATTCCAATCCTGTGCCACCTCCGTCAGGAGCTGCAAATGTCGCCAAGAGTTACGTAGCAATGGGAAATCCATGTGCCCACACAGTGTTCATTCTGTCTAGGTGTCAGGTGGCTCAATCAACACTGCAAGGGGAAAGCCATCTGCACTATGCCCCCTTTCCAAGTCACTCAGACCTAGGTGCGTATGACTGAGCTACTGGAATTCACAGCGAAGAACCAGTCAAGTGGCCAAAGGCCAGTGGTAGGCCTTAAGTATTTTGCTTCAGTTTTTTAAAATGGGGAGGTGAAAAACCAGACAGACACCGTATGCAGCGTATATATGTATACTATTTCCCTCTGGCAGGATGACGGCGATCATGTAACGGACACAGCAGAGCCAGGAAACAATTATGCGCAAGCCTGCTGTAATGCTTAGCTGGGTAATAATGAGCGACTACTACCCCCAGCAGACACGCAGTAAACTGTAGACGGTCACAGGCTTGGCTGGGTAATAATGAGCGACTACTACCCCCAGCACACACGCAGTAAACTGAAGACGGTCACAGGCAGCCCAAATGTAGTATTTTTTTCCAATTTTTGGGAAAAAAGCCCACTGCCTATATAGCCTGTATATGGATTTCCCTGTTGGAGGTTGACTGTGGTTATTGAAACACAGTGCAGCCAGAAAAAATGATGCGCAAGGCTGCAGTAACACCTAGCTGGGTAATAGTGAGCGACTACTACCCCCAGCAGACACGCAGTAAACTGAACACGGTCACAGGCAGCCCAAAGATTTTTTTTCCAATTTTTTTGAAAAAGCCTACTGCCTATATAGCCAGTATATCTCTTTCCCTGTACCACTGTCCCTGCCTCAGCAGTATTGCCCCTATACTCAGTAAAATGACTGCAGACTGAGGACGCTATGGTCTGCATGTCCGATATACAAAAAAAAAAAAAAAATGTGCAAAACTGCTAAAAGCAGCCTCAACAGTACTGCACACGGTCAGATGTGGCCCTAAGAAGGACCCTTGGGGTTCTTGAAGACGAAGATAACAGCCTAACACTCTCCCTATAGCAGCTACAGCAGGACGGCACTTTCCCTAATGTCTCTCAGCGTGCATCTGTGGCGAGCCTCGGCCGGCCCCAGTTTATATACTCCGGTGTCACCTGATCTCCCCAGCCACTCACTGCAGGGGGGTGGGATAGGGCTGGAACTTCACAGGAGGAAGTTGTAATGCCTTCCCTGTGTTTCTATTGGTCAGAAAACGGTGCAAAACTTTCTGGGAAGAAAATGGAAGTGACTCGAACACCGCGTGGTGCTCGTCTCGAATAACGAGCATCTCGAGTACCCTAATACTCGAACGAGCATCAAGCTCGGACGAGTACGCTCGCTCATCTCTAGAAATTAAATCAAATGGTAAAATTGTATATAGCGATGGAGGAAATCGATGGGTATTTTGAATTGTGTTCGTCCATCGATGGATTAAGCAAGAGAGTATTTAAAGGAAAAAGTATGTGTTGATGTTGTGATAGATATTTCCCAGAATGACAGGAAGAAGGCGAAAATATTTACAGACTCACACTATGGATTTAGGGGAGCCCATGGTTATTCATTTAACTGCAGATCATCCCAAATAGAGATGAGCGAGTATACTCGCAAAGGCTAACTACTCGAGCGAGTAGTGCCTTAGTCGAGTATCTGCCTGCTCATCTCTAAACATTCAGCTGCCGGCGGGGGGCGGGGGAGAGCGGGGAGGAATGGAGGGGAGATCCTTCTCTCCTTCTCTCCCCCCTGTTCCCCCCTGCTCACCGCCGCACCTCACCTGTCACCCGCGCCGGCAGCCGAATCTTTAGAGACGAGCGGGCAGATACTCGACTAAGGCACTACTCGCTCGAGTAGTTAGCCTTAGCGAGTATGCTCACTCATCTCTAATCCCAAAGAAACCTTACAAATACAACATACAAAGGAGTGGGTGAAAATTACCAAATTTAAAACACAACGTTTAATAGAATATCGATAAAATCTATGATGCCTCATTAAAGGGTGATAATCAAAATTCCAGCATGCAAAAAATAGATATTGATCACGGTCACATGGATAACGCCATAACGCATATATATAAAAGATGAATAGCCATATGAAATTCACCTATAGCAATCTGACTGCAGTAATAGTAATGGAATTAAATCTTACCACTCCTGTAGACCTGATCGCCCTGAACAAAGCAGCTCCAGAGGAGAAATCACAGCATGCTCCATTTTTGCATGGATTCCACGCAGGCAGCTTCCATTAAAGTCAATGAAAGCCATCCAACCTGCGGCCTATCTGCATTTAACCTTGCAGGCAGGTCACGGATTCTGCATCATCGCCTTGCAATGGCACAGGAAAAGTAAACATTTGAAAAATAAAACTGTACTGCACATGTCCAATGGCAGCTCACCGTGACCCTCAACAGTATAGAAAAAGTAGAGAAAATACAGGTACGTAGAGTCGCCAGCCACAGTCAGAGCCAGAATCCACTGCAGGAAGCCGCATGCAGAATCCGGCTATGCCGTGTGCAGGCGGCCTAAAGGGGTTTATGTTGATATATGAAGACTGCATTCTGCATCTTTAGGTATATTTGTTGTTCCAAGCTCCTAAGAAGGATAATGCAAGGAAATTGTCATTCTCATAGCTTTTGCTGACAATCTATTGCCAACATCTATCTATCTATCTATCTATCTATCTATCTATCTATCTATCTATCTATCTAATATCTAATATATCTCTATCTTTAAATCTCACATCTATCTATCTATATAATATCTCTCTATCTATAAATCTCACATCTATCTATCTATATAATATCTCTCTATCTATAAATCTCACATCTATCTATCTATCTATCTATCTAATATCTCTCTATCTATAAATCTCACATCTATCTATCTATCTATCTGTGCCATTGCTGTACCATTCACTGTGTTAATGCATGTTCTTTATGTAATCGTAACATAAACTAATTGTACAGGGGCAGCAGCCTTGAGAAGTGTTCTTTCTCGATGTACAGATTCTTTCTTGATTTACTCAAGTTTTAGTCTAGCATGAAAGTCAGAATGTCCAACAGTAACCTAAACAATCCAGTGTGATTAAGAATGTGTTGATTATATCAACTCATTAATGGCATGCCAATAGCATTTAATGTTGTTCTTGTTGGCAGTAAGCCAGACATTTCCTTGCTCCTTGTACTTCTTGCAGAAAGAAATCTGTGTGGCCACATATTCCTATTCTTGCTACTTTTTATCTCACTCTGTAATACTTTTATTTGTAACTGTTATTCTCAATAAACGCTACTGTTTTGATTCTCCACCGTGAGACAAGAGTCTTTGTTAAAATAATCTCCTTATGACCCTTTAAATAGAACCTGTCAGTTCATTTTCTGCTTTGCTGAGAGCAGCATAAAGTAGTGACAGACACACTGAACTCAGTGATGTGTCAATTACATGCAAGAATGTTTTTGTGTTGGAACACTTCTGGTTTATTTTTTGCAATGTAATGCCAGGAGTCCTATGTATTCATGAAATGTATCCCCCCCCCCCCCCCCCCATCCTCACTTCACACACACACACATAACGGATGCCGATTGACCGATTTCTCTCTATTATTGTGCATAGAAAGAAATCTGCCAATCAGCAGCAACTGAATGGGGTCCTCTCATTTTGATCAACACTTCAGACGCCTGCCTCTCCTCACTCGCATTACATTGCAATGACTAAACTCAATGTTCTTCTAAATGAAAACAGCTTCACATCTAAGTAACACACCATTGAGATCAGTCACTACTTTAGGGTGCGGGCAGACGAGCGTAGGCGTATTTACGTTCGCACAAGCGCAACGTATAATCGCCCGAGCGATCGTTTTTCACCGATCACGACCAGAGCTAGAAAGCGTATTTTCGTATGTTCCTACTTTGCAAACGGTCTTTTCGGCGATCGAATATGCGTTGGCGCGTATTTCGATCGCATATGTTCCGATTTTTTTCAAATTGCCGTTTTTACGCGCCGTAAAATCGCCCATGTGAACGAATACATTCGAAACCATTGCCTCAGATGGTCACGTATATACGTTTGGTCGCAAAAACGCGCCGTTTATGCGCTCGTCTGCCCGCACCCTAAGGCTGCCCATAGAGAACACTTCTAATTGGACAAAACCGTCTAATAATGTGCACCACTCAGTGCAGTTTCTATAAAACTTGCAAGATCAAAGCTGTAGTTCTTTTCAAAGGACACAGGATTCTTTCTATAAAGGAGTTGTAAAGGCTATAGAAGTCTATGTAGGTACAGAAAAGCTTGGATTTAACTTTGTAAAACTGAAGCAGTAACTAATAATTACTTTGATTTTTAGGTCGCCTTTCGAACTATATTTATACATGGATGCTAGTGGAATCACAACATTTCATATATACATTATAGATGGAAATATATTCTAAGATCATACATTTTCTAAATGGTTAATTCAACATAAAGCATACTAAATTTAACTTAAATGCCATTTAACTACATCTATATTTTTCAAGTATATTAAAAGTTCTGTTATTGACAAATTTAATGCAAAACCCCCAAAAAAATTACACCATACCTCCGAAATTAAGAACAATGAAATAATTAGTTCCTCGTAATATGCAGTTTAATTTTAGTTTAAATCTGCTGGAAATAAATCCTTACCATCTGCTATAAGAAGTGGATTTTACTGGAGACGGTTTTGAATGTGCCAGACGAAAATTGTGAGCTAAGTCAGTGAAAATTAGATTGAACCCCTGCAGTCTAATCCTTTGTAACCAGTCATTTCTCCCTGCATTTCGTTAAGATTGATTAGTGCTAGTGTAATTAGAGAAATTGCTAAACAGACAGATTCCGTCTGGGTGGACTTTCATTAGAATATTTTATACAGTATATATTTTTCTTATATGAAACTAATTATAAATTAACTGCACTACGGGAAAAAAATATATGTAGTTATGCAGTATATAAAATATATATCTATATCCACACACATAGTTTATACATTTCTAGATGCTATTTAATTGCAATGTAACATTTTAGTAACTTATAAATTAGAAGTACAAATGCAACAACAAAGTTGTGGAGAACGAGGAAATATAATTAAAACAATATTTCTTGTCTAAAAACTGCCACAAAAAAAGTCTTTATCCAATTTCTTTAAAAAGTTCTTTAAAAAAATGTACTTTTTCAAATAATTAAATTTGTACTGGGGAAATTAAATCAGGAATTAATGATAGTCTGGCAACCAAACTGTTAATAAAAGCCTATTTTTATTTTTGACATGATATACATTTAGTTTAATCTCAGTATTGCACCTTCCTAGTAGAAATGAGCTATTTCAATTCCTATGAGTCTAATGTAACCTGAAAGTCCTGATTCCAGGTGTAAAAGAAGCCTAACGCTCTAATTTTAGATGTGGCAAGGAGACTTGTGTGTCACATCTCAACCTGTAGAGAAAGCCTGAGTCATACTAATTGGGGAAGTCAGGCCTGCATCTCTGTTCTTAGGAGTGTACAGGGCAATACAAGGGCATGGTATGTTAAATTGTAATACAGTCAAACCTCTAGTTTGGTTGGTAATCCATCCGAAAGCAATTGGCTAAACTTAAAACCAATGAAACTCGAGGCGATTATTTCCATAGGAATCAATGTAAATCCAATGAATTCGTTCTAGACATTCCAAAAAATACACCAAACCACATTTTTGTAAGTGTTTAGCGCCGCTTTTTCAGCACAGCGCTAAATGATGTACAACGCTCCCATTCATTTCAATGGGGCTGTTCACACAAGCATTTTCGGCCCTGTGTTGCCCATTGAAATGAATGGGCAGTGGTTTCAGAGCTGCCGAAAACACGCCACAACTTTGCAGCGCTAAATGCCCTAGCTACACAACATGAGAGAGAAAAAAATTAACACTCACCTTGCAGCTGCCATTGGTGTCCGGACTTCCGTGCAGGCTGTTGGGCACTTGTCAAGCCGGTAGAGGAACTTGCTAGTGATGGGAATTTAAATCCGCTGCTTCCAGCAAGAGATTCCTCTGAGTGACAGCCTGCTCAGCCAATCACAGCCAGTGCTGTATGCTCTAATCAGCCATTCACACATGAATGGCTGTGATTAGAACAATCCATTAATGGCTGCAATTGGGCAGCGAGGTCCCATGGGCCGGCGGCCGCTGGCAAAACTGGAGGCAGCCGGCGAAAGTAAAGGTAAAATTCTGCCTGAAAAAATCCGCAAAACTGGAAACCGGCGAAAGAGGAAGGCAATGAAACTCGAGGTTTGACTGTATATGAATCTATTATAATCTAAGCATTATGCGGCAAATTTACTAAGCCCAGCATTTCCAGCTCCAGGCTTAGTATGATTTTCACCGGCATGTGGTGCACTGAATACATGAAGAGGCACATGCCATCCCGGCAGCTCCATGTGCCTTGACAGAAATGTAAGCCTAATTCTGACTGGGAATACATTCCTGTTATTATTTACGCTAGTTTCTGGTTTAAACTATGCATAAACCTGTCGGTCCGATTTGACCACGCCCTTTACCACAAGCCACACCCACTTATGGAAAAAGTGGCAGGGTTGGTGTAGAAGGCTTTAAAGTTACTAAATATTTGTGCTAGTGGCCGTTGTGCCAAATTTTGGCATAGAAAACTGGCAAACAGCCTTCATAAATTTCCCCCTTTATGTACCATCTACCTGGGCAGTGAATTAGACCCTTTGGACGGTATGTGCACTGTTAACTTGGTAATATAACACAATCTGATTACTACATGGAACATTTCATGCCATTATCTGCAGTTTTCTGTTCTACAGGACTGCCAGTATTTTTCAAGTCAATGGATGTCTTTTATTCCAGCGGGCACTATATAATGCTATATCACTTCTGGAACAGGGGATCCAGTAGCTATCTTATCTTAAACACAAAATTTGGTAAGGGGTTGTTAAATTTCTGCTCCCATATAGGTACAGGTGCTAGAACAATAGCATTTCTGGTGATTTCTCACCTATTTTAGTTTGCAAAGTTTACTGAGGAGCATTACCATCAGAGCCTGACATAAAGCTGCAGAGCTCCATGTTTTTTTTTTTAACCATTTAGGAGACGTACAAATTTATCATTACTTATCAAAATTTTGAGGAACACTTTGTTTTCCTACACCAAGCCAAGATTGCAAAAGCTCATAGGTGTCAGAATGATAGATACCCCCACAAATGGCGCCATTTAAAAAACTGAACTAGAGATGAGCGAGCACCAAAATGCTCGAGTGCTCGTTACTCGAGTCGAACTTTCAGTGATGCTCGAGAGCTCGTTTCGAGTAACGAACCCCATTGAAGTCAATGGGCGACTCGAGCATTTTTGTATATGACTGGTGCTCCGCTAAGGTTTTCATTTGTGAAAATCTTAGCAAATCACCAAAGTCATGTAAAAAACACAGAAATGGATAGGACAGGAGAGAAGCAACATGCAGGGCTGCATTTTGGGCTCCGAGATCTCACTATTAAGCCACAATAGTGGCAAGAGTGAGACCCCCCCCACTATCAGCATAACGATGTTAGCCCATTGAATTCAATGGAGCCGGCAATACAGCCGGCTCCATTGAAAGCATTGGGCTGCCAGCGAGCGTGGGATGAATTTTCGGGAAGGGCTTAAAAATATAAGCCCTTACCTGAAAATCATCCTAAAATGTGTGAAAAAAAAATAAAAAATTATGTCAGCATTAACCCCTTCCCGCTCAAGGACGTACCAGTACGTCCTGGGAGCCTGGTACTTCCCGCAACAGGACGTATCGGTACGTCCTGGGGATAGCGCGAGATCACATAAGATCCCGTGCTATCCCGCAGTGGGAGCCGGCTGTCAGTCACAGCCGGCGTCCCGCTGTTAACCCCTTCCCTGCCGCGATCTAAGTAGATCGCGGCAGGGAAAGAGTTCACAGAGGGATCACGCTCCCTCTGTGTCTCCGGCCGGCTCTCGCCATGTCATCGCGAGAGCCCGGCCTGTCACCATAGCAACAGGATGCCAGACACTGGCGTCCTGTATTGCCTGTGCCTATAATCGCTGTACAAGCGATAAGGCATGACAGAGCAGCAGCTCTGCCATGCCTTAGGACAGCGATCATAGGCATAGTGCTGCACGTCTCTCAGAGGGACTCAAATAGTGCAAAAAAAAGAAAAAAAAAGTGTAAAAAAAAGAAAAATGTAAAAAAAATGTAAAAAACCCCCTTTTTTATGCCTTTTCTAATATTTACATAAAAAAAAGGGAAAAAAAATGAAAACCCCACATATTGGGTGTTGACGCATCCATAATGACTAGAGATGAGCGAGCACCAAAATGCTCGGGTGCTCGTTACTCGGGACGAAATTTTCGCGATGCTCGAGGGTTCGTTTCGAGTAACGAACCCCATTGAAGTCAATGGGCGACCCGAGCATTTTTGTATTTCGCCGATGCTCGCTAAGGTTTTCATGTGTGAAAATCTGGGCAATTCAAGAAAGTGATGGGAACGACACAGCAACGGATAGGGCAGGCGAGGGGCTACATGTTGGGCTGCATCTCAAGTTTCCAGGTCCCACTATTAAGCCACAATACCGGCAAGAGTGCCCCCCCCCCAACAACTTTTACTTCTGAAAAGCCCTCATTAGCAATGCATACCTTAGCTAAGCACCACACTACCTCCAACAAAGCACAATCACTGCCTGCATGACACTCCGCTGCCACTTCTCCTAGGTTACATGCTGACCAACCACGCCCCCCCCCACGACCCAGTGTTCACAGCGCACACCAAACTGTCCCTGCCCAGCCTTCAGCTGCCCTCATGCCACGCCACACTCATGTCTATTTATAAGTGCGTCTGCCAGAGGAAAAGCAGGCACACACTGCAGAGGGTTGGCACGGCTAGGCAGCGACCCTCTTTAAAAGGGGCTGGGCGATAGCCCACAATGCTGTACAGAAGCAATGAGAAATCCAATCCTGTGCCACCTCCATGTGGAGCTGCACACGTGAGCATAGCAATGGGGAACCTATGTGCCACACACTATTCATTCTGTCAAGGTGTCTGCATGCCCCAGTCAGACCGCGGTTTTTAATTCATAGACACAGGCAGGTACAACTCCCTATTGTGAAGTCCCTGTGGACCGACAGCATGGGTGGCTCCCTGGAACCCACCGGCGGTACATAAAAATATCCCATTGCATTGCCCAACACAGCTGAGGTAGTAATGTCGTGCTTAATGCAGGTGGGCTTCGGCCCACACTGCATGCCCCAGTCTGACTGGGGTTCTTTAGATGTGGAAACAGATGCATTTATAATTCCCTGTGGACCCACAGCATGGGTGGCTCCCTGGAACCCACCGGCGGTACATAAAAATATCCCATTGCATTGCCCAACACAGCTGAGGTAGTAATGTCGTGCTTAATGCAGGTGGTCTTCGGCCCACACTGCATGCCCCAGTCTGACTGGGGTTCTTTAGATGTGGAAACAGATGCATTTATAATTCTCTGTGGACCCACAGCATGGGTGGGTGCCAGGAAGCCACCGGCGGTACATAAATATATCCCATTGCATTGCCCAACACAGCGGATGTAACATCAGCTGTAATGCAGGTGGGCTAAAAATTCATTTGATTACACTGTAGGCGAGGGCCCACAAAAATTGCTGTATCAACAGTACTAATGTACATCCAAAAAATTGGCCATGGCCAACCAAGAGGGCAGGTGAAACCCATTAATCGCTTTGGTTAATGTGGCTTAGGTGGTAACTAGGCCTGGAGGCAGCCCAGTTTAACGAAAAATTGGTTCAAGTTAAAGTTTCAACGCTTTAAAAGAGAATTGAAACGTATAAAAATTGTTTAGAAAAATTATATGAGTGAGCCTTGTGGCCCTAAGAAAAATTGCCCGTTCGGCGTGATTACGTGAGGTTTCAGGAGGAGGAGCAGGAGGAGGAGGAGGAGGAATATTATACACAGATTGATGAAGCAGAAATGTCCCCGTTTTGGATGGTGAGAGAGAACGATGCCTCCATCCGCGGATGCAGCCTACGTATTGCTTAGGTATCGCTGCTGTCCGCTGGTGGAGAAGAGAAGTCTGGGGAAATCCAGGCTTTGTTCATCTTGATGAGTGTAAGCCTGTCGGCACTGTCGGTTGACAGGTGGGTACGCTTATCCGTGATGATTCCCCCAGCCACACTAAACACACTCTCTGACAAGACGCTAGCCGCAGGACAAGCAAGCACCTCCAGGGCATACAGCGCGAGTTCAGGCCACGTGTCCAGCTTCGACACCCAGTAGTTGTAGGTGGCAGAGGCGTCACGGAGGACGGTCGTGCGATCGGCTACGTACTCCCTCACCATCCTTTTACAGTGCTCCCGCCGACTCAGCCTTGACTGGGGAGCGGTGACACAGTCTTGCTGGGGAGCCATAAAGCTGGCAAAGGCCTTGGAGAATGTTCCCCTGCCTGCGCTGTACATGCTGCCTGATCTCTGCGCCTCCCCTGCTACCTGGCCCTCGGAACTGCGCCTTCTGCCACTAGCGCTGTCGGATGGGAAGTTTACCATCAGTTTGTCCACCAGCGCCCTGTGGTATAGCATCATTCTCGAACCCCTTTCCTCTTCGGGAATGAGAGTGCAAAGGCTCTCCTTATACCGTGGATCGAGCAGTGTGTACACCCAGTAATCCGTAGTGGCCAGAATGCGTGTAACGCGAGGGTCACGAGAAAGGCATCCTAACATGAAGTCAGCCATGTGTGCCAGGGTACCTGTACGCAACACATGGCTGTCTTTACTAGGAAGATCACTTTCAGGATCCTCCTCCTCCTCCTCCTCCTCCTCTTCCACCTCCTCAGGCCATACACGCTGAAAGGATGACAGGCAAGCAGCATGGGTACTGTCAGCAGTGGGCCAAGCTGTCTCTTCCCCCTCCTCCTCATCCTCCTCATGCTCCTCCTCCTCCTCCTGAACGCGCTGAGATATAGACAGGAGGGTGCTCTGACTATCCAGCGACATACTGTCTTCCCCCGGCTCTGTTTCCGAGCGCAAAGCGTCTGCCTTTATGCTTTGCAGGGAACTTCTCAAGATGCATAGCAGAGGAATGGTGACGCTAATGATTGCAGCATCGCCGCTCACCACCTGGGTAGACTCCTCAAATTTTCCAAGGACCTGGCAGATGGCTGCCAACCAGGCCCACTCTTCTGTAAATAATTGAGGAGGCTGACTCCCACTGCGCCGCGCAAGTTGGAGTTGGTATTTCACTATAGCTCTTCGCTGCTCATAGAGTCTGGCCAACATGTGGAGCGTAGAGTTCCACTGTGTGGGCACGTCGCACAGCAGTCGTGCACTGGCAGATTAAACCGATGTTGCAGGGTCCGCAGGGTGGCAGTGTGCGTGTGTGATTTGCGGAAATGTGCGCAGATCCGGCGCACCTTTCCGAGCAGGTATGACAAGTGGGGGTAGCTTTTCAGAAAGCGCTGAACCACCAAATTAAACACATGGGCTAGGCATGGCACGTGCGTGAGGCTGCCGAGCTGCAGAGCCGCCACCAGGTTACGGCCGTTGTCACACACGACCATGCCCGGTTGGAGGCTCAGCGGCGCAAGCCAGCGGTCGGTCTGCTCTGTCAGACCCTGCAGCAGTTCGTGGGCCGTGTGCCTCTTCTCTCCTAAGCTGAGTAGTTTCAGCACGGCTTGCTGACGCTTGCCCACCGCTGTGCTGCCATGCCGCGTGACACCGACTGCTGGCGACGTGCTGCTGCTGACACATCTTGATTGCGAGACAGAGGTTGCGTAGGAGGAGGAGGAGGGTGGTTTAGTGGAGGAAGCATACACCCCCGCAGATACCACCACCGAGCTGGGGCACGCAATTCGGGGGGTGGGTAGGACGTGAGCGGTCCCAGGCTCTGACTCTGTCCCAGCCTCCACTAAATTCACCCAATGTGCCGTCAGGGAGATATAGTGGCCCTGCCCGCCTGTGCTTGTCCACATGTCTGTTGTTAAGTGGACCTTGGCAGTAACCGCGTTGGTGAGGGCGCGTACAATGTTGCGGGAGACATGGTCGTGCAGGCCTGGGACGGCACATCGGGAAAAGTAGTGGCGACTGGGAACCGAGTAGCGCGGGGCCGCCGCCGCCATCATGCTTTTGAAAGCCTCCGTTTCCACAAGCCTATACGGCAGCATCTCTAGGCTGATCAATTTTGCAATGTGCACGTTTAACGCTTGAGCGTGCGTGGCGTCGTACTTGCGCTTGCGCTCAAACAGTGGCGCTAGCAACGTCTGGACGCTGCGCTGAGAGACATTGCTGGATGGGGCCGAGGACAGCGGAGGTGAGGGTGTGGGTGCAGGCCAGGAGACGGTAGTGCCTGTGTCCTCAGAGGGGGGTTGGATCTCAGTGGCAGGTTGGGGCACAGGGGGAGAGGCAGTGGTGCAAACCGGAGGCGGTGAACGGGCATCGTCCCACCTTGTGGGGTGCTTGGCCATCATATGCCTGCGCATGCTGGTGGTGGTGCCTCCCCAGCTGATCTTGGCGCGACAAAGGTTGCACACCACTGTTCGTCGGTCGTCAGGCGTCTCGTTGAAAAACTGCCACACCGTAGAGCACCTTGACCTCTGCAGGGTGGCATGGCGCGAGGGGACGCTTTGGGAAACAGTTGGTGGATTATTCGGTCTGGCCCTGCCTCTACCCCTGGCCACCGCACTGGCTCGGCCTGTGCCGACACCCTGACTTGGGCCTCCGCGTCCTCGCCTGCGTCCACGTCCTATAGGCCTACCCCTACCCCTCAGCATGGTGTATTACCAGTGATTTGATTTCCCAGGCAGGAAAAAAATTGGCGCAAGCCTGCAGCCAAAATATAATTTTTTCCCTTGTTTTTCAAAGGACAAGCCACACTGCGTGTATTCAATGAATACTACTAAGTTTAATAACTGTGTTGTGGCCCTGCAAATGTGTCACAGAACTGCAGTGATGCAAAGTTATTCGCTACAGCAGATCAGGGATTTCCCATGCAGGAAAAAAATTGGCGCAAGCCTGCAGCCAAAATAGAATTTTTTCCCTTGTTTTTCAAAGGACAAGCCACATTGCGTGTATTCAATGAATACTACTAAGTTTAATAACTGTGTTGTGGCCCTGCAAATGTGTCAGAGAACTGCAGTGATGCAAAGTTATTCGCTACAGCAGATCAGGGATTTCCCATGCAGGAAAAAAATTGGCGCAAGCCTGCAGCCAAAATAGAATTTTTTCCCTTGTTTTTCAAAGGACAAGCCACACTGCGTGTATTCAATGAATACTACTAAGTTTAATAACTGTGTTGTGGCCCTGCAAATGTGTCACAGTACTGCAGTGATGCCAAGTTATTCGCTACAGCAGATCAGGGATTTCCCATGCAAGAAAAAAATTGGCGCAAGCCTGCAGCCAAAATAGAATTTTTTCCCTTGTTTTTCAAAGGACAAGCCACACTGCGTGTATTCAATGAATACTACTAAGTTTAATAACTGTGTTGTGGCCCTGCAAATGTGTCACAGAACTGCAGTGATGCAACGTTATTCGCTACAGCAGATCAGGGATTTCCCATGCAGGAAAAAAATTGGCGCAAGCCTGCAGTAAAACGTAGCTGGCTGCGTCTGATTTTTTTAACGTTCTGCACGCAGCACACACGTACCCAGAGCCCTGAGGACTGTCAGAGGCAGGCGAAACAGAATTTTTTCCCTTGTTTTTCAAAGGAAAAGCCACACTGCGTCTATTCAATGAATAATGTATGTCTTCTGGCCCTGCCTACACAATTCTATCCCTGTAGTATTAATGCCGGGTGCAATGGTCTGCACAGCCGGTTTTGAGAAAAAAAAATATGCAACACTGCTAACAGCAGCCTGGACAGTACTGCACACGGATAGATGTGGCCCTAGAAAGGACCGTTGGGGTTCTTGAAGCCTACACTCACTGCTAACACTCTCCCTGCCTAACCACCACTTCTGTCCCTATTGCAGGGCGCAATGCTCTGCAGATCCAATTTTGAAAAAAAAAATCAAAAATACAGTGCTAACACAGTACTGCACACTATTAGATGTGGCCCTGAGACGGACCGTTGGGGTTCTTGAAGCCTACACTAACTCCTAACGCTCTCCCTACAGCAGCTCCAGCACGATAGCACTTTCCCCCAGCTAACTCACAAGGCATCTGAGCCGAGCCGCAGGAGGGGCCGATTTTTATACTCGGGTGACATCAGATCTCCTCAGCCACTCACAGCAGGGGGGTGGTATAGGGCTTGAACGTCACAGGGGGAAGTTGTAATGCCTTCCCTGTCTTTCAATTGGCCAGAAAAGCGCGCTAACGTCTCAGAGAGGAAACTGAAAGTAACCAGAACATCGCGTGGTACTCGTTACGAGTACCGAGCATCCCAAACACGCTAATATTCGCCCGAGTATCAAGCTCGGACGAGTACGTTCGCTCATCTCTAATAATGACGTGTACAAAAAGTTGAACATGCCTTTTATTTTGTACGACAAAAAGTGTAAAAAAAAAAACGATAAAAAACAGAGGCAAAATGCTAATTTTTAGCATTTTGCCTCACAAAAAATGCAATAAAAGTGATCAAAAAAGCCGTACATTCCCCGAAATGGTACCAATAAAAACTACAGCTCGTCTTGCAAAAAATAAGCCCTTATAGAGCTCCGTACATAGAAAAATTAAAAAGTTACAGGACTTTGAATGCAGCTATAGAGAAAAAAAAAGATTTCCAAAAAAAAGGGGGTTTTATTGCAAAAAAGTGTAAAAACCGAAAAAAAAATATAACAATTTTGGTATCATTGTTACCATACTGACCCGCAGAAAAAATTTAGTGTGTCATTTATGCTGCATGATTAATGCTGTAAAAAAAGAAATCTTTGGCAGAATTGATGCGTTTTCTCTCCGTTATCATAAAAAAATAATAAAAAATTTTACGATATTGTCTATGTACCCAAAAGTGGCACCGATAAAAACTACAGATCACCACGCAAAAAACAAGCCCTTATACGGCTGCGTCCACGGAAAAATAAAAAAGTTATGGCTTTTGAAAAATGGAGATGGAAAAATACCAAAAAATCTCTTGGTCCTCAATGCCAAAATAGGCCATGTCATTAAGGGGTTAAGATCGTTCTCCTCTGCCACAGCTGTAACAGCTGTGGCAGAGAAGAACGATGTTAGCCCATTAAATTCAATGGAGCCGGTAATACAGCCGGCTCCATTGAAAGCAATGGGCTGACGGCGAGCGCGGGATGAATTTTCGGGAAGGGCTTAAAAATATAAGCCCTTACCTGAAAAAGAAAGATTTTAGTGTAAAAAAGAATAAAAATGCAGGCATTCTCTTCAATGGAGCCGCTGCTGCTGCCGGCGACTCCATTGAAGACAATGGCACACCTGAATTCTTTTTCAGGGAAGGGCTTTACATATAAGCCATTCCCTGGAAATGAATTAAAAGTGATTTAAAAAGCAAAAAAAATAGATACTCACCTCCCTTCAGCTGTCGGGGCACAGCCGCATCTTCTCCTGCTGTCCCCTGCACTGTGGTGCTGAACTGCTGTCATTCAGCTGAGAGCTGCGCTGAGGCAATCAGAGGCAGCACTCACTCACCCATTCATGAATTCATGAATGGGTGTGAGTGAGATCTGCCTCTGATTGGTCAGGCTGTGACCAATCAGAGGAAGCTCATTCAGCAGGCGGGGATTTTAAATCCCCGGCTGCTGAATACTACAGAGAGCAGTTCAGGAGAACTGCCAGCTGGCTGCAGCTGAACTCCGTCTGCCGGGACCAGGTGAGTATATATTTTTTTTTCTTTTTACACATTTCTGGATGAATTACAGGGAAGGGCTTATATATTTAAGCCCTTCCCGAAAATTCATTGTGCGATCACCGGCAGCCCATTGCTTTCAATGGAGCCGGCTGTATTGCCGGCTCCATTTAATTCAATGGGCTAACATCGTTCTGCCGGGACAAGGTGAGTATATATAAATTTTTTTTTTACTTTTTACACAGTGAGGTTTTATTTTTTTTCCCTTTTTTTATGTTAATATTAGAAAAAGCATAAAAAAAGGGGGTTTTTTACATTTTTTTTTACATTTTTCTTTTTCTTACACTTTTTTTTTCTTTTTTTTTTACACTATTTGAGTCCCTCTGAGGGACTTGCAGCACTATGCCTATGATCGCTGTCCTAAGGCATGGCAGAGCTACTGCTCTGTCATGCCTTATCACTTGTACAGCGATTATAGGCACAGGCAATACAGGACGCCAGTGTCTGGCATCCTGTTGCTATGGTGACAGGCCGGGCTCTCACGATGACATCGCGAGAGCTGGTCGGAGACACAGAGGGAGCGCGATCCCTCTGTGAACTCTTTCCCTGCCGCGATCTACTTAGATCGCGGCAGGGAAGGGGTTAACAGCGGGACGCCGGCTGTGACTGACAGCCGGCTTCCGCTGCGGGATAGCGCGGGATCTTATGTGATCTCGCGCTATCCCCAGGACGTACTGGTACGTCCTGTTGCGGGAAGTACCAGGCTCCCAGGACGTACCGGTACGTCCTTTTGCGGGAAGGGGTTAATGCTGACATAATTTTTTATTTTTTTTTTACACATTTTAGGATGATTTTCAGGTAAGGGCTTATATATTTAAGACGTTCCCGAAAATTCATCCTGAGATCGCCGGCAGCCCATTGCTTTCAATGGAGCCGGCTGTATTGGCGGCTCCATTGAATTCAATGGTCAGTGCTCATTTAATCGAGACGAGCACCGCGTGGTGCTCGTCTCGAGAAACGAGCATCTCGAGCACCCTAATGCTCGAACGAGCATCAAGCTCGGACGAGTATGCTCGCTCATCTCTAAACTGAACCCCTTAGTGTATTCACAGATGGGTGTCATGGGTATTTTGAACCCATTTTTTCTTTTCATGAATGAATGCAATTTAGAGGACAAAACGTTAAATTTCATATTTTTGCAAATATGTCATTTTAAAGACAGTTTTTTTTTCTATAGTTCACATGAAAATGAGGATTTACACCCCAAAATGGATACCACTGTTTGTCCTGTGTTCAGAAAGATACCCATTGTGGCCCTAATTTTATGTCCGTATGCACAACGGGGCCCAAACCAAAAGGAGCAGACAGTGGCTTTCAGTACATACATTTTGCTTGATGGTGATTTAGTCCCCATTGCCCACTTGTAGAGCCCTTGAGCGGCCAAAACGATAAAGAACCCCCAAAAATGACCCCTTTTTGAAAACTATACCCCTTAACGAATTCATCTAGAGGTGTACTGCATATTTTGACCTCACAGATGTTAATTAAACTAACAATTATGATTTTCATCTTTTTGGCAATTGTGTCATTTTAAAAACAGGTTTTTTTGTACAGCACACATATGAATGAAGACTTTCACCCAAAAGTGGATCCCTCTGTTTGTCCTGTCTTCAGAAACATACCTTTTGTGGCCCTAATCTTTGAGAGGCCAAAATGACCAAGAACCCCACAAATGACCCCATTTTGAAAACTAGACCCCCTTAACGAATTCATCTAGGGGAGTACTGCGTATTTTGACCCCACAGCTTTTGAATGAATCTAAGCAAAGCAGAAGGAAAAAAATTCGATTTTCATTTTTATTGGCAATTGTGTCATTTTAAAAACCTTTTTTTTTTTGTACAGCACACATAGGAATGAAGACTTTCACCCTAAAATGAATACCCCTGTTTGTTCCGTGTTCAAAAAATATACCTGTTTTGGCCCTAATCTTCTCTCACAACAGGGCCCAAACCAAAAGGAGCATTAAAGTTCAACTGTTTTTAACTTTTACGTGATCTTCATTATTCGTGGGATAATGGCGATCATGTGATCAGGATCGCTCACCGCGGCCCTCGGTCATTCCAGGCTCTTGGCTACCTTTATTAGCCAGTAGCAATGAGATTTTAAATTTCCCATGCCCTCCAGAGCTTCTACACTTGTGACCGCCATATTGCCAATGGGAAGAAGTTGGGAAGAAGTCCGCAGATAAAGATCCAATTAAAGGAACATCGATAGTGGCCTTAGGTAAGCAATTTTACCTCCCCTCATGAATCGGATCCATGACGGAAAGTGAAATTTTAACTTTTTAAAAAATTATATGTGATCGCCGTTATCTGTTGGATACCAGCGATCACATGACCAGGGACCACACACCGCGGCACCCAATAAAATCTCCAGGCTCTTGGCTACATTTGGTTGCCAGGAGCAGGGAGATTTTAAATTACCCCGGTAATCTGCGGCTTTCGTGCATGTGTCCGCCATCTGGGTGAAGAGCACATGTGCAGAAGCCAGAGTGAGGTCCATGGATAAATCCGGGGGCCTTAGCAATGAAATTTCATCCTCCCTTATGGATATGATCCATAAGAGGAGATGAATCTTAAACTTTTAAAACTTTTTTAAATTTCTTTTTTTTTACTTTACATGATTACTGTTATCCATTGGATATCAGGGATTATGTGACAGGGAACCGCATACAACCATCCCCGGTGATATCTCTATGCTCCCAGATACACATGCTGGCCGGAAGCAGAGTGATTTTAAGTCTCCCAGGGCATGAGCCCTTCTATGCACATGCCCGACGGGCGCGAATGCGTAGAAGGTGACGTGAGGTCCAGGAAGGACCATATTTCCGCGGGACATCGCGGAGGACAAGGGTGAGTATTTTCACCTCCCCTTATGGATCTGATCCCCAGCCCCCATGACAGCTCCAGGTTGTCGCCTACCTCCGGGCACCGACCTCATGGAGCTGTCACATCCACAGCCCATGTGGCTTTAATCCTCAGAGGAAGCATGTTTTTACATTCATGAGGATTAAAGCCCACTTAGCTAAAATGTAAAAAGGCAATGGGGCCGTCTCTATGGGGTTAAGGCCAGAAATCCTAGCATGATACCAATGCACTCAAAAGCATGTCAGTAGCAATAAAGAAATCGAGCTACAGCCATTTGAATTAGAACAAGCTCAGTTTTTCTAAAATGTCTTTTTCCCGGAGAACAAGCTCTGTTTCAGAAGAAATGTAGGGCGGTGGGGGTTAAATATGCGAGGTTGGTGCCCCCCTCCCCTTCAGTCTTGACTGAACACGGGGCCAATGCTCGAACTGCCTCCCCACTAGAGGGTTGCTACTGAAGCGGTTGTATCAGAGGTGTGTATGAATTCTTTAGCAACACTAAAGATTTGCCAATTGCATAAAGGTTTCCCAATTTGCATAAACAAGTTTGTTTTTTTATAGACAGCTGATTGCCTGGGTGTAATACATCTGTTGATTTTTGTTCAGGAATTTGTTTAAACTTTCTGCTGCAAAGGACAGCCTCCTGCAGACGGCCAGGTCGGATTCCTCTGTGAGAATTTTTGCAGCGGGATGCGAGCCGTGCCCCTGCAGGGACCCGACACTCACCTCCTCCCAGCGTCTCACTCGGCTCTGCTCTGTGCCGGCTGTCGCACAGCCGCGCATGCGCAGACCAGAGCCCTCGAGTCATAGGTGATCTTTCTGTGTGAGCATCTGTGAGGCTCGCACAGAAATAGGACATGCTGCGATTTGTTTATCACGCGAGATTTTACGCGGTCAAATCGCGGCTGTCCACATGGGATTGCATTATCTAATGCAATCCTAAGGCAGCGGGCACGGCCGGAAATTCTGCGGGAAATCCCATGTGGAATTTCCGCCTGAGTGCATTTGGCCATAAAATGAAAATTGGTGTATTCAGTGTCTGGGTCGGAGGGCTGATGCTTTAACTGTACATGGGGAAGTCTCCTGCACTTGGCTTGATACCGGTGGGCCCACAGCTTTTAGTCTACAGTATTGGGCCTTAGTCACACGGGCGTTTTTTCACGCGATTTGCGCATCGCATGACGGATGCGCATGCGCAAATCGCGTGACCGGCGCCGAAAAATCGGCCCAAAAATCGCCCGAAAATCTGCTCCTAGCCGCGTTTCATTAGAAACGGGCCGGAGCTGTCCAGCGCATTGCATTCAATGGAGACGGCAATACAGCGGCTCCATTGAATGCAAGCGCTGCGGGCGAGTGTGGGATGAATTGTCGGGAAGGGCTTAAATATATAACCCCTTTCCTGCAATGCATCCTGAAAAGTGAAAAAATAAAAAAAATGTATGTACTTACCTGCTCCCGACAGCTGGAGATCCCGGCGGCCGGCCTGCAGTGGGTGTGAAGGGGGTGTGACTCAGGCTTGCCCCTGATTGGCTCAGCGCTGAGCCAATCAGAAGCAAGTCTCAGTCACACCCATTCATGAATTCATGAATGGGTGTGACTGAGATCAGCCTCTGATTGGCTCAGGCTGAGCCAATCAGGGGCAAGCCTGAGTCACACCCCCTTCACACCCACTGCAGGCCGGCCGCCGGGATCTCCAGCTGTCGGGAGCAGGTAAGTACATACATTTTTTTTATTTTTTCACTTTTCAGGATGCATTGCAGGAAAGGGGTTATATATTTAACCCCTTCCCGACAATTAACCCCGCGCACGCCGGCAGCCCATTGCTTTCAATGGAGCGGCTGTATTGCCGCTCCATTGAATTCCATGGGCAAACATCGTTCTTCTCTGCCACAGCTGTTCCAGCTGTGGCAGAGAAGAATGATTTATCTTCTATATGTTCTCATTGGGGTCGGCGCTGCTGCCGCCGGCCCCATTGAGCGCATATAGAGAAGAGAACAGGAATCGCAGATCGCAGATAGGTGCGATCTGCGATTTCTGTTCTCTAATTTATCGGACAAGCGCATAAAAAGCGCTCATGTGTCCGATACCATTGCAAAGCAATGGTTTTAAAAAATCGCCGGACGCATGCGCATGCGCAAATCGCGGCAATAAACGCCCGTGTGACTAAGCCCTTAGTGAATGTTCCACTTTAACCCCTTCATGACGCGGCCCTTTTTTTTTCTATTTTCGTTTTTTCTCCCCCCCCCCCCCCTTAAAAAAATCATAACTCCTTTATTTATCCATCAACTTTGCTGTATGAGGACTTGTTTTTTGCGGGACGAGTTGTATTTTGCTGTGGTGCCATTTGCTGTACCATATAATGTACTAAAAAAAAACCAACATTCAGCCATTTTTCAGTGCGTCTTGTTTCTACGGCGCACAAACTGCTACAAAAATGACATAATAACTTTATTCTATGGGTCAGTGCAATTACTATGATACCAAACTTGTATCATTTTTTTTTACTATACTACTCTTTTTTTTCAAAGACATTTAATTTTTTAAAATTATTTTCCGCAGTCATCTTGTGCGCGCAATAACTTTTTTATTTTTCAGTCAATGTAGTTCAGTGATGGCTCATTTTTTGTGGAATGTCCCGTAGTTTCCGTTAGTACTAATTTGGAATACGTACGACTTTTTGATCGCTTTTTATTGCGTTTTTTCCGGGAGACAGGGTGACTGAAAAAGTGCATTTCTGGCGTTCTTTATTTTTATTTTTTTCAGACAATGTTCACCGTGTGTGGTAAATATAGTGCTACTTTGATAGATTGCACTTTTACGGACGCGGTGATACCAAATATGTATTTTTATTTTAATGTTTAGACTTTTTAATTATAGATATGGCAAAAGGGGGGTGATTTAAACTTTTGTTACTTTTTTTTTTTACAATTATAAAAACTTTATTGATCTTTTTTTCACTTTACTTTTAAGTCCCCCTGGGGGACTACAGTATGCGATACTTTGATCGCTCCTGCAGTATGACGTAATGCTATAGCATTACGTCATACTGCATTCTGACAAGCGGCCTATCAAGCCACCCCACGGGGATGGCTTGATAGGCAGTCTCT
The DNA here is from genome assembly GCF_035609145.1 of Eleutherodactylus coqui. Classification (NCBI taxonomy): domain Eukaryota; kingdom Metazoa; phylum Chordata; class Amphibia; order Anura; family Eleutherodactylidae; genus Eleutherodactylus; species Eleutherodactylus coqui. The sequence goes on along the minus strand of NC_089839.1, from coordinate 73,452,589 downwards.
CAAGGCAGCACTGGGGCCTTTCAGAAAGCCCCTGGCAGCCATGAAACCTGCACGGCTCCCCCAATCTCACCGCCGAGAGGCCTTGCGGGACCCCCGAAAAGCGTTCGGGGGCTTTAAATGCCACTGTCAGAATTGACAACGACATTTAAAGGGTTAATAGCCAAGATCGGCCGAATGGACGTTCGTGGCTATTGCCCGCAGGTGTCAGCTGTACTAAACAGCTGGTGTCGGTGCTGTATGCAGAGAGGTCGCCCCGCGACCTCTCTGCATACATACCCTGACACTCCAGGACGTAAATGTACATCCTGGAGCCGGAAGGGGTTAACTCTCTATGATTTTAGCAACCCCATTTCTATAAAATGTCATTTCATATATTTCAGGATAGGAAATGTTTTAACTGGCATCATAAATATTTTGTGCAGTTGTTTCCAATTGCAATTATTCTTTATGAAGTCCTTCAGAATTTCTTAAACACATATAAATACATATAAAAAAGTGACTGACAGCATCCTTTGAGGTGTAACAGTAACTTGTGTCTTATTGATGTCTCCAACATGCGCGTGTTGAAGACATCAATAAAGATGCGAGTGACTTTTTCACATGAATGAATGCTGTCAATTGCTTTATTATATTGGTGGCCGAGTGGAGTGGGATTTCTGGATGTGGTGATTTTTGCTTTTCTGCAGTTCGAAGTTTTGAAGTATGTCACTGCAGATTTACTTTCTTATGAATGCATGGTCATGCCATACATTGGTGGTCACCAATCTCTGTGAGATAAATGGTTGTAAGAGAAACTTCTGAGTTAGACACATGTTGATGTATAACATATGTATTGGATACACGTGGCTTGATCTTACAATCTCCAGCCACTTTGCAAGAAATCTCTTTGTACCTACATGGGTTTTTGTAGTCATTATATAAATATCTTTCACAGTCCCTGATTTTAGTTTATTGTAAAAAAAAAAAAAAAAGACTCTGTGGTTTAAAACAAGACTAAAATTGATGCTGTGGACACAATATAGCTGAAGATACAGCCAATAGTGATAGGACATTTCTCATACATTTTTGGCTACTGAAGTGCCTCCCTGCAAGGACATAGGACGTTGGAAAGTGAAGGGAGGGTTAACAGCTTTGCAATGGTGGCTGAGATCACCACCTCGCATCCCGGCCAAACTATTTTCTCCTCTACAACACCAGATCAGAGTTCCACTGACTGTAGAGCAACTGCTGATGAATAAACTTTGTATTCTCCAAACTGGGTGCTGGAGGCAAGGCATAGACTCGGGTATTGGTGGAGTTGCATGTATCATTATTTCACTTTTAGGGCCACTCTACACAGTTGTACCTGGGAGAAGTAATACACACTGTTCACCCATTGTTCAAAGGAACTTGATATAATTCTATGACCATCTGCAATCTCTTTTACCAATTGGCTAGTTGGATGTTCTGCCCATCAAACTTGGGGATTCTGACCATGACTGCTCCCAAAACTGCAGTATAAATAGAGAGGTGATGGATGGGGGAGGGGATCTTGGAGAAAGATTTTACCTATAGAAGATTACTAATCTTTACCCTGTGACCTTTCTATTCTACAGAAGAAGAATCAGTTCAAACCAGCTGATGATGTAAAACACTATTAACATAAACACTGTCATAAACCATAAACAGGTGCCGGATAGCATGAAAGCCTAGAGTTGAAATATTTGCTGAGAACAAAGAAAACAGCAGGTGCATTGGTTAATGTTATTTAGTTATATGCTAATAGGTTAAATGCTAATAGACTGATAAAGATACAAGTTGCAACTGGTTATATGTTATCACAAAGCTTGCCATTCTTCTGATTGGCCCTCTGTAGGGAGTTGTTTCTCCTCAAAATAATATTTAAACTGTTGAACTAACAATGAAGGGAGAGTCAGCTTGTGGAACCCTTTTTATGATGTGATACGTGTGTTGATTTCTCCAAGCTCGTACCAACCACACCTAATATTGCATTCACACTATATCTAATAGCGCAATGACATTAACAGGCTCAACCCTATTACCCTATAATTCAATATTTTATCAGGTTTAAGGAGTTCCCACCAGATCAGGATGTGCCTAAGTGGCTTTAGGCTATAGCCTACTGTACTGCTATAATCAAAGGCAAAAATGGGAAGGAACTGAATGATCAACAAAGTATCAAGGATAGGTGGAGAGAATATACAGAGGAACTATATGCCTGCAACCACATACCTGGACCATTGCGTGAGGTGGAGCCTGTGGACATAGAGCTCTCCATTATGGAGTCAAAAGTGGTTATGGCTATGAAACAACTAGCCAAAAATAAAGCACCAGGCATAGATAACATACCATCAGAGCTATTACTGCCAGTAACAGTGAAAACCATCATGGCACTATACCAGGCAGTATGGGTATCCACACAATGGCCACAGGACTGGAAAAGATCTGTATTCATCCTTCTACTAAAGAAAGGCGACTCCCAGAATTGCTCCAATTACCGAACAATAGCCCTCATTCCGCATGCAAGCAAGACCCCTTTCAAAATTATACAGAAATTATACAGAGAGGGCGAGAGTTTAGCAGAGCTAGTGTGCTAAACTCCTTATGGGAGCCTATGAGAGGTGTCAGAAAAGGGAAGAGGGAGGGAGTTTGGCAGCGGCTTGCATTGCTAAAGTCCCTCCCACTCCCCTTTCCAGCAGCTCCCATAGGCTGGGGAGGAGTGGGAACTTTAGCAATGCGAGCCGCTGCTAAACTCCCTCACCCTTCCCTTTTCTGATGGCTTTCATAGGCTCCCATAGGAGTTCATGGGAATGTCGTCAAAAGGACAAGTCTTATCTTTTCCAGACGTGTGTAAAAGTGGCCGGCCAGAAAGCGCACCGTATTTGGTATCTTTTCCTCCCAGACAAATTTACGAACCGGAAAATCGACAATTTTCAGCAAAATAGCCACGATAAAATGCTTGTGTGCAAGAGACCATAACTAGATAATCACTAGTAAAGGGGCGTATGATTATTAATACAATGGATCCCTGTACAGATAGCATCCATTGGCAGCACATCCCCCTGTTTACATGTGGGTGAGGTGCTTGTGAGGAGTAAGCATTTCTATACCTTCATTAAAGTTTCAATCTGCTAATGAAAAACAGATGGGCTGATAGGGCACAAGCGTTTGTTTGAAACTTTAAATTTCTTAATCTCTATGTAGATCGTCCATTAGCAGCAATCACCTTCACCAGATGATTTCTATAACTGCAAATAAGATTTTCACAATGTTGGGGAAAATAGTGGACCTTTCCTTACTGCAAATATCTTTCAGTTCATCAATTGATACATGGAGTAAATAGGAAAACTCTAAAACAAAAATCACTGAAGCAGGACGAACACCAGATGATCAGTTCAAACTATTCACTGTAGGGTTCGAGAAAAAAACTAAAATATAACTTTTAATAAATATTATATTAAATTAAAAGGGAACTTGAATCACAAGTTTCCGAAGGACACACAAAGAACATATACAGATTGCTTCTCCAGTAGGTAGTCCCCACAGAGCTAGTATAATGAGGGATACCGGATTACCTGAAGAGCAAAAAGGCTCATATTTAGTAAAAGACCATATTATGGCTTTGACGATAGTCAGAGGCTACCCTGTAATGGATATAGTGTAACCACAGCCATTTACTGAGAGGGTCAACCCCACTAATATAGTCAAAGGTTAGCCAGAAGTTTCCTTGGTCTACTAATGGAAATTTTCTTGATCACGAGTGTGCTTGGGAAGTAAAAGGTTTCACTTCACTAGCACATTTTTCTTGTAGAGACCAAACGGAAATTACTCCTGGGAGGAATCACACCCTATCAGGAGAAAGTGCATGGGATGTAGATAAATCCCCGTATTGCGCACAATCTAACCAATGATTAAAGAAATTTAGGGTAGATTCCTTTCAAAGAAGAGGATGGTATCGGTGGACCAATACTAGCAGAAAACAGCCTAAGGCTGCAAATAGAGGATAAAGACGTAGCTTTTTTTTCAGTAAATTACGCGGTTCAACGCGTTTCTGCCGCAATCATTGCAGCGTCATCAGGAACCTATTTCTTAGCACAGCGTCTAATAGAATGGTAGAAATATCCACACTTGCTAGACAGTAGCGCTAGCCAAACCATAGCAAAAGATAGAGGTAGGAGAGATAGATGATGCTATCACTAAGAAGGAGTCAATATTCCCCCAGAGATTCCCCTTTAAAATAAAAAAGACCAGAGTGGTAGCAGCACCAGCCCTTGTGGTAGGCTGGTGGCTAATGACCCATTGTGTGTCTCAGAGGGGTTTAAATAGTGGAGTAGTTCCTCCCCTAATCATGCCTTTGACCAATAGGGTTTTAACATGGTGTAACTCCGCCCAAAAATGGGCGTTCTGTATCCACAAGAACTTTGTCTGTATGTATACCAAGGACAAAGGTGATAAAGAGCTTAAGTGCTGGGGTTGTGTAAAGCATCCAATCTAGAAGTTGTTTAATCCTTGCAGATGGTGGCTTAGACCGGTACCGATCTTTATTTGAGATGCAAACGGCTGTCTCGTACACATGCCGTTGCTATGGAGCTTGGTGAAGCAATGGGCGTCACAGCGTGGTCACGTGAACCGGATTGGTCACGTGATCCAGCGTATGACGTCAGCACGCTGAATAGGAGAAATGACAGGGTCTATTACCATCCAGCGCGGTCATGTGTGCGCTATAGCGTTCCCATGATCGGACACATCGCGCGGTCATGTGCACGTGAGTCAGGCATCGGACCCGCTCCGGGGGCGTGGAGTGGGCGGAGCACTACATTCCTCATGGTGTATTGTGGATAACGTATACAGTGTATTCCTAAGCTACATCAGAGCTAACGATCGGCGATTTTAGGCTATTACTGCCAAAGACATAGCATATTGGATCCAGAAAATGCCTAGAGTGGTTCTGATGCCAGTAACGCAGAACACAAATGGCCAGATCATCAAAGTTGCTCTATTCAGAGTAAGGATATCCCTATGCACAAATAAACATTTTAACACTGCAAGTGCCAGCCTCTGTGAGAATGTTGATATATTGAATGAAGTGAACGAAACCCAATCAATTTCATAAAATATGCAAGGATTATAATCTAGGTGATGCACGCAGTTTTTATACCCCTTTATCAGTGGAGTTATCTGAAATCTGTTGGTACCCAGGCCCGTCAGATTTTACTCCAGTATAGCTCTGTATACAGAAATTAGGGGAGGTGGTCACACTATAGGCGCCTAGAAACCACCTGTTGGAGTATCCGTATAGGGATACTTATGCATGAAGGCTAGTAGTGTAAAACTGTTCGCTCAACACAGAAAGATATACAGGCAGGATGTAATTTGGACCCACTTTACAGAAAACAAGCAAATGACAAATTCTCGTTTAGGCCCTTTGGTTGTAGACAGTCGATGCGATACGTCCATTGTGACTCCTTTTGAAGGAGTTTTTTATCAAGGTTACCCCTCCTTCCATAACTCCTGATGGACTCCACTCCCTGAAACTTTAGCAAGTCTGGGTTGCCCCCGTTGTAATCCCTCATGTGATTTGCCACAGGCGTTTTCTCACCCCGTCGAATATTACCCAAATGGGCTAGAATTCGACGCCTGAATTCCTGCTTAGTCTTCCCTACATAGTTCTTCTTGCAGGGGCACGTAGCCATATAGACTAAATAGGAGGAACGACAATTAAAGAACTCTCTCAAGATGTATGTTTTGCCTGTACTGGCACTGACAATCGTGTCCCCCTTCAGTATATTACGACATGCTAAACAATCGGAGCAGGGAAAGGTGCCTGTGGGTCTGGAGATCGTGAGCCAATTTTCAGATGGTCGTGTCCTCAGGTGGCTCTTTACAACCCTATCCCTGATGTTTCGACCCCTTCTAAAGGTAAGTAGTGGATTCGTGGGTAATACAGTTTTAAGGTCTGGGTCCTCTTGGAGGATACCCCAGTACTTGGACAAGATGTTACGCATGTAAGGGACTCCATTGTCAAAGGAGGATATGATCCTCAGTTGACTGTCGGAGAATTTGTCATTTGCTTGTTTTCTATAAAGTGGGTCCAAATTACATCCTGCCTGTATATCTTTCTGTGTTGAGCGAACAGTTTTACACTACTAGCCTTCATAAGTATCCCTATACGGATACTCCAACAGGTAGTTTCTAGGCGCCTATAGTGTGACCACCTCCCCTAATTTCTGTATTCAGAGCTATACTGGAGTAAAATCTGACGGGCCTGGGTACCAACAGATTTCAGATAACTCCACTGATAAAGGGGTATAAAAACTGCGTGCATCACCTAGATTATAATCCTTGCATATTTTATGAAATTGATTGGGTTTCGTTCACTTCATTCAATATATCAACATTCTCACAGAGGCTGGCACTTGCAGTGTTAAAATGTTTATTTGTGCATATGGATATCCTTACTCTGAATAGAGTAACTTTGATGATCTGGCCATTTGTGTTCTGCGTTACTGGCATCAGAACCACTCTAGGCATTTTCTGGATCCAATATGCTATGTCTTTGGCAGTAATAGCCTAAAATCGCCGATCGTTAGCTCTGATGTAGCTTAGGAATACACTGTATACGTTATCCACAATACACCATGAGGAATGTAGTGCTCCGCCCACTCCACGCCCCCGGAGCGGGTCCGATGCCTGACTCACGTGCACATGACCGCGCGATGTGTCCGATCATGGGAACGCTATAGCGCACACATGACCGCGCTGGATGGTAATAGACCCTGTCATTTCTCCTATTCAGCGTGCTGACGTCATACGCTGGATCACGTGACCAATCCGGTTCACGTGACCACGCTGTGACGCCCATTGCTTCACCAAGCTCCATAGCAACGGCATGTGTACGAGACAGCCGTTTGCATCTCAAATAAAGATCGGTACCGGTCTAAGCCACCATCTGCAAGGATTAAACAACTTCTAGATTGGATGCTTTACACAACCCCAGCACTTAAGCTCTTTATCACCTTTGTCCTTGGTATACATACAGACAAAGTTCTTGTGGATACAGAACGCCCATTTTTGGGCGGAGTTACACCATGTTAAAACCCTATTGGTCAAAGGCATGATTAGGGGAGGAACTACTCCACTATTTAAACCCCTCTGAGACACACAATGGGTCATTAGCCACCAGCCTACCACAAGGGCTGGTGCTGCTACCACTCTGGTCTTTTTTATTTTAAAGGGGAATCTCTGGGGGAATATTGACTCCTTCTTAGTGATAGCATCATCTATCTCTCCTACCTCTATCTTTTGCTATGGTTTGGCTAGCGCTACTGTCTAGCAAGTGTGGATATTTCTACCATTCTATTAGACGCTGTGCTAAGAAATAGGTTCCTGATGACGCTGCAATGATTGCGGCAGAAACGCGTTGAACCGCGTAATTTACTGAAAAAAAAGCTACGTCTTTATCCTCTATTTGCAGCCTTAGGCTGTTTTCTGCTAGTATTGGTCCACCGATACCATCCTCTTCTTTGAAAGGAATCTACCCTAAATTTCTTTAATCATTGGTTAGATTGTGCGCAATACGGGGATTTATCTACATCCCATGCACTTTCTCCTGATAGGGTGTGATTCCTCCCAGGAGTAATTTCCGTTTGGTCTCTACAAGAAAAATGTGCTAGTGAAGTGAAACCTTTTACTTCCCAAGCACACTCGTGATCAAGAAAATTTCCATTAGTAGACCAAGGAAACTTCTGGCTAACCTTTGACTATATTAGTGGGGTTGACCCTCTCAGTAAACGGCTGTGGTTACACTATATCCATTACAGGGTAGCCTCTGACTATCGTCAAAGCCATAATATGGTCTTTTACTAAATATGAGCCTTTTTGCTCTTCAGGTAATCCGGTATCCCTCATTATACTAGCTCTGTGGGGACTACCTACTGGAGAAGCAATCTGTATATGTTCTTTGTGTGTCCTTCGAAAACTTGTGATTCAAGTTCGCTTTTAATTTAATATAATATTTATTAAAAGTTATATTTTAGTTTTTTTCTCGAACCCTCCAGTGAATAGGAAAACTCTAAAACCTTTCATTATACAAATAATAACCCATATTTAAGGAAACTGGAATATCCTTTAAGTATCAGCCTAAAAGTTACAGTTTCACAGCATTTAAAAGCAAGGGAAAACGAACCTCTTGTAGTTTGCTGCTATACGGTATGTTTTATCAGGATTACGTATTGTTTAGTTTGGCTTCACACAGCGCTGCTTTTCAGAGGCAGGGGGTAGAAGGAACATGAGAAGTACAGGGTGTAGCTAAAAAGACAGATCCAGCGCTATATCTCACTCCTGGTGTCCTAAATTGAAATAACAATAGTTTATTTGAATAGGAAGGCATGGAAGCACTACACGATAGTATGGTGCAGGAGCCCTGGAACATGGGTTTCAATTTAGTTCTGTGGCCCCTGTAAGAGAGAGAGAGAGAGTAAAACCCAATTGTTGAGCTGAAGAGTAGCATGTAAGAAGCATAAATCTCCATTATGTGTTTCTCTAGGTCCCATTGGACAGCTGCTTTGACTAAAGTAAGGAAAGGGTACTTGAAGTGGCCTCCTTCTGGTACAATACATGCACGGAGCCGTCGTTAGACCTGTGTTCATTCCAGGGACTCTCAATGTGGATAAGTACCCGAATCTCCTGCAGATGATGGTGGATGACTTCCTGGATGATTAGTCCCTATGATAACAGAAGGAGACCACTTCCAGTTTGTTTTTTCCAGTTTATTTCTGTTAGTTGTATAGCGCCAATAAACTCAGCAGCACTGTACCAAAATCACCACTGCTCACATCATCCCCAGTAGGGATCTAAATTCCCCGTTTCAAGCACACACGAGTAAGGATGAGAGAGTATACTCGCTAAGGCACTACTCGTCCGAGTAATGTGCCTTAGACGAGTATCTCCCTGCTCGTCCATAAAGATTCGGGGACCGCTGCAGCTGACAGGTGAGTCGCGGCGGGGGGCAGGGGAGAGCAGGCGGGAGATATGGAGAGAGAGATCTCCCCTCCGTTCCTCCCCGCTCTCCCCCGCAGCTCCCCGCCCCGCGGCGGCCCCCGAATCTTTAAGGACGAGCAGGGAGATACTCATCTAAGGCACATTACTCGGACGAGTAGTGCCTTAGCGAGTATACTCGCTCATCTTTACACACGAGATAATTTCATATTTAGCCACTTAACCCACTGTCATGGCATGCCACTGCTGTCCACCCACTGACCTACTGTTGGGGTGGTGTTCGAGTTCTGCTCTCCTCAGCTCATTCCTTGGCGCCTGCCCTTATAGCTCGAGCACGCTCCTGTGCCCTCTCTTTAAGGACCAGCATGTTCTCCCTAAAACTGCATCTCTCCAATGCTGCCACTGCACGTGCTATATTAGGCATTCACACCCTAGGGTGGATGTGTTGCAGGTGGTGGTTAGTTACAGGTTCAGAATGGCATAGAGATGACAGACGAAGACAGAGGCAATGGTTTCTTTATAGGAATAAACCTTTACTTAAGAAAACTATATTATATCCTTCCATGGGAGGGTAAGGCTGGTCTCACACGACTGGATTAGAATGCATGGACAATCCACGGCATTCCACACACATTCAAACAATAGGACATTCGCATGTCCGCTCATATGAGCAGACAGCCATTGCGATTTCCGCTTGCGGAAATAAAATTATAGCATGTTCTATATTAGGGTGGATTCTGCACGGACAGCTTCTATTGAAGTCAATGGAAGCAGTGCTACACGGGTACCCGTGCAATTGACACTGCTGTTAGGTCGCGGGTACCTTTGTCATCGCTTGGGACAGCTCAGGAAAATAGATTTTTGTTTTAAATTCTATATTGTGCGTGTCCGATGGCGGATTACCACAACCATCCGCAATAAAGGAGTTGAAAGGTACGCAGGCCTTTTCCGTGTTCTCTCATACATTGATCCCCAAGCATGGGGACAATGTGCTAGGGTCGTTCTCCAGTGGCTGCTACCACACTACATCTAAGCCCCTGCTATGGCTACTGTGGCTGAAGCTGGGTCTCTTTGTGCCCTCCTGTAACATAGTTCTCTCCCATTTATATGCCCAGTATTTGCATCACCACTTGCACTATTATTGGGACAGGAGCATTTCTCTTCAGCCTCCATGAGGCTATGGCAAAATGGCACTGTCCAGCACCCTTCAACATGGCGCCATGTGCCTCTTACTGCCTCCCTGGCCATGTCACTGCACCAGTCTCCTCAACCCTATTGCTCCCCTTCTCGGCCGAGTAGTGGACCCAAGGGGACAGCGGATTCTAGCTGCACTTCGTAGAGAGGAGAGCGGAGAAGCACTTCCCTTCTACAGATGCCTAAAATATTTGTTTAATTCCCATTGTGACAAAGCCACTGCTAGCTTGTTCTCTGGATTTGACCATTGCTGTTTGCTGACCTGTCTGACTGCTGTGCTCCTGACCTCAGCTACATTATTGGACTTTGTTCTTTATTGCTGCTTACTCTTACTTTTGCCTGAGTATCATTACTAAAGTTGTGCCTCCAGCCTTGACTATTACTACTTATACAGACAAGTCTCAGTTCACACTATCAGGTACCACACCTGTGCAGTGTCAGTAGCCACACAACTGAGATCATCTATGTAACAACCCCACAGCGAAGACAAAATTCCATTTGGATGGGTTAAGGGTGAACCCAGGGTTCCTTAAGTGTTACTTCCTTTGATAGCCCAAAGTCAAATTAATGTATGGCAATGCCAATCCACATCTGCCTGCCTGATCCCTACCAGTATGTTTTTAACCATGGCCTTTTTCTGTTACTAGAAATTTCATTGCATCCCTCGTTACACAGGAGAGCCTGTCCATCGAAAGAAAAGAGGCGTGATTAGCCTTGCAGTGCATAACATAGCGTAAGTCTCAGTTGGATAACTTCGGAACCTAATTAACAAGAAATATGGGCTCATTAGGAAAACAGCAGGCATTAGAAGTGATGGATTTTTCATCTGCTGCCGACCAGTAATGCTAGGTTTTGGGCCAAGATGTTGGTGACAGGTTCCCTTTAAGAAAAAAACACTGTGTATCTCTACTACTCAAAATGTACACAGAATATGTAAAAACAGAGTGTTATTTATACAACAAGGTTATAAATAGTAACAAATAATTGGTACACAAACAACCTCAGTTTATCGGCATCATTGTGTACATACATCATATTACCCTATAGTAGTGCGCCACCTTGTGGTACAGATGCAACAGTTTTGAAAGTGTGTATTCTGTTTGAGGAATATTTTTGTATTCTTGAACAGAAAAAAAAAACTAAAAGAAGTTAGTTTTATTTAAAATCCCAGATATGGAATTCAAGTGACAAATATACGTTTGAAAAAATTAATGTGATAAACATTGGGACTTGTATTTTGCAGTTTCCCCTGGTAACGTAGTTTCTGTGAAGATAGACAAAACAATTAACGTTCCAAATGGAACAATAAGCAAGCTCAGTTTTTTTCCACTGCGACTAACATTAAACGATTTAGAAAGTAAACAAGCCATGGGGGGTAACACGCCAGATGAGTCAGAATCAATCACGTACTAGAACTCACAAACATTTGAAGCACAATATCTTTTATTTTATCTAATAAACGCCGACTAAATTCTGCATCATGCTAAGTTGTATTGTCTACAACAAAAGCACCATCTGTCTCATATTAAAATAGCAATAAATTAAGTCAGAAAGTGGACATTGTTGACATATTTACTATATATAAAAAAATAGATATTCTTTTGTTTGTTCGTTATACCCAGTCCCAGATTTACATTTCAGGAGCCCGTGGATGCAGATTGTCTAGCATCTTAATCATCACCTGCCAAGTAGGTTATACCTTAAAGACTACTGACTACAGAAACAATTTATGGGCATGGAATGGGCTCCCATTAAAAAAAAAACACTTACCTGCTAAATGATCCCCACAGCCCAAGACAGCCACTTTGGTCCCAGATGCTCCTGCAGCAGCCATGTTCATTAGTTGACTCCTTTATTGGTCACATGTCATTCATTCTTTCAAAGCCAGTGAATGGCTGCAGCAGACATGTGACCAACGGACCTCATGTGACCACTGCAGGAACTTCTTGAACTAGAGTGGATGAGATCAGGTCAGCTGTGCTGGAATGAGCAGGGTATGTGAGGGGTGGTAGGTAATTTAATGGGTGAGTAGTGCTTTTTATTTTTTCTTTCTTAGCTCATTCCCATTTTTACCAGTCTTGGAGGAATCCTTTAGAGTTTATCTGTACTTTCAACAAACTTTTGACCTGATACTGGAACATGTCAGAAGGTTTGATCAGTAGGGACCCCTACCACTTGCTAAAAACTCTGCTTGCTCGCTGAAAACGGACACAGCTTGGACCCCTACGATTTCTAGAATGAAGCAGCAGAAGCACTTGGTTGAGCACTCCCTCTGCTTTCCATAGACTTTCTGTTGTTTGTGTCTTCAACTAGCGAGCACAGACAGTGCTGAACCAATCGATTCTACTGCTTCAGTCTAGTAATAAGTGGGGGTCTAAGCTGAGCCAGTTTTCAGCTAACTAGCAGAATTAGGTCTCAGCCCAGCACTACTGCTGCTTCTTTGTAGTGATTGGTGGGTATCTCAGCACCCGATCCCCACTAATCCCCATTACATATAAGCTCTACCCTGAAAAAGAAAAATTTTAGTGCAAAAGAAAAATAAAAATCCAGGCATTCTCTTCAATGGAGCCGCTGCTGCTGCCGGCGGCTCCATTGAAGACATTGGTCTGCTAGCACACCTGAATTGTTTTTCATGGAAGAGCTTCACATATAAGCTCTTCCCTGAGAAAGAAAAATTTTAGTGTAAAAAAAAAAATTACCTGTCCGCCGCCACTGCTGTGTCTCCCGCGGGGATGAAGAACACATATGTCGCATGTGGCAGATGTTTCTTTCACCCCCACTAGTTAAAAGAATTCCCTGCTGCTACATCTGCCTCATCTGTGGCAGATGCAGCAGAGGAATTCTTCAATTCTCTACCGCAGCTGTCACACGTCAGCTGCGGTAGAGGATTCTGCTGCCGGCAATTGATTTCAGGGAAGGGCTTTAAATATAAGAAAATCAAGTAAAAGTGGTTTAAAAAACAAAAAAAATAGATACTCACTTCCCTTCAGCTGCCGGGGCTCAGCCATGTCTTCTCCTGCTGTCCCCTGCACTTCCCGAATGAATGGCGGGCGAGAGCTGCCTGTGATTGGCTGAGCACCTCAGCCAATCACATTCAGCTCTTTCAGCAGGCGGGGATTTTAAATCCCCGCCTGCTGATAGATCAGCACCACAGTGCAGGGGACAGCAGGAGAAGACGCAGCTGTGCCCCGGCAGCTGAAGGGAGGTGAGTATCTATTTTTTTTGTTTTTTAAACCACTTTTACTTGATTTTCAGGGAAGGGCTTATATTTAAAGCCCTTCCCTGAAATCAATTGCCGGCAGCAGAATCCTCTACTGCAGCTGACATGTGTGACAGCTGCGGTAGAGAATTAAAGAATTCCTTTGCTGCATCTGCCACAGATGTGGCAGATGTATCAGCAGGGAATTCTTTTAACTAGCAGGGATGAAGGAAAAATCTGCAGCATTGGACACAGCAGCGGCCGACAGGTGAGTATAATTTTTTTTTGTACACTATTTTAAAGGGCTTTTCAGGGAAGGGCTTATGAAGCCCTTCCTTGAAAAGCCATTGACAGCTGCTGGGGCTCAGCGGGGACTTCTGCTGCTTTCCCCGGCTCTTGATAGCTGAGAGCTATAGAGCCAGGGACAGAGGCAGAAGTCACGGCTGAGCCCCGGTAGGTGAGTATTTAAAAAAAAATGTTTTTCACTGTTTTTAAAGGCTTTTCAGGGAGGGGCTTATGAAGCCCTTCCCTGCAAAGCCATTGACAGCTGCCGGGGCTCAGCCGCGACTTCTGCCACTGTCCCCGGCTCTGTAGCGCTGCTGAGCTATTAGCAGTTGGGGATTTAAAATCCCTGCCTGCTGGTAGCTCTGTTTGTGATTGGCTGAAGCACTTCAGCCAACCACAATCAGAGCTACCAGCAAGCAGGGATTTTAAATCCCCGGCTGCTGATAGTTCAAAACTACAGAGTCGGGGACAGCTGCAGAAGCCTCGGCTGAGCCCCAGCAGCTGAAGGGAGGTGAGTATTTTTTTTTTTAATACACTTTTTTAAATGGCTTTTCAGGGAAGGGCTTATGAAGCCCTACCCTGAAAAGCCATTGACGGGATGACGGCAGCAGGATTCTCTACCGCAGCTGTCACGTGTGACAGCTGCGGTGGAGAATTGAAGGATTCCCTTTACTGCATCTGCCACAGATGTGGCAGATGTAGCAGCAGGGAATTCTTTTAACTAGCGGGGGTGAAGGAAACATCTGCCGGGGGTCATGGCAGCAGCAGAGAGGTAAGTTTTTTTAGTTTTTTTTGTTTTGCACTAAAATGTTTCTTTTTCAGGGACGGGCTTACATGTAAAGCCCTTCCCTGAAAAAGAATGCAGAGGGCCAGCAGAGCATTGCTTTCAATTGAGCCGCCGGCAGCAGCTGCGGCTCCATTGACAACAAGCACGCAGCTGTGTTCATGCGTGTATTTGCTTGTACCTAGATGCGGACGTATGTACGCACCTAAGTACGCACAAAAGCACACTTGTGTGAACGCACCCTTAGTATGGGAAAGTCTGGTGAATACTTTAAATGTTGTGGACACTTTTGTAGACTATTTTTTATTGCATTGTATCTATTGTGGCAAGTGGGATTACTCACCTACGGATCACCAACCTTTCAGATCGGAATGGACATGACACGTGCATACAGGCTCCAGGAGACTTGCAGTTTCTTTAAAACTGGCTTCCACCAGCATTTATTTGCACAGCACAGCAAACCTGTATAGTACACAACTGCATACAAATGTCCTGGGTTCATAACCTGCATGGTCACCATCACTGACCCCACCAGGTTGTCTAGAGGGTATCATCTTTTTCAGACTAGCAACGGGCCCAGAACTGGTCCACACTGGACCTTAGGCACCCAGTCCTGACATGGTATTTATCACTGCCACTCTGACTAGCAGCCAGCTTTCTTTCCCCTAAGTATGACATGAACTGATCTTTTTATCTTACTTCCTGACGCACCCATGGTGTTAATCCTTTCTCTGCAGTACCAGAATTCCCTCATGAACAGTGCCCTGTTCTCCTTGTATGTCATTTTATATTGGCATCTATTGAAGGCCAGTTCCCCTAGGTTCCAGAGTGAGTCCGTGTCTATTGGGGCGATTGCCCTGCTTGCAGGCAAGATTCCCTGGGGTTTGAAGGAAGTACTGAGAGCACAAAAACTTCAGAGGTGAGGGGGAGCTCAGTATCTTCTTAAAATCAGCTGCATAAGTGATCTGATTTTCAATCCACAGCATTTCCACTTTGTGTAAATATACCCTCATAGTGGAATTCATTTTGGACTTTACTGGACAACTAGTATTTTTATACTAGAATGACAATGGTGGGGAAGAGTTTGAATGGAGCTGAAGTCACATATGTGCTTTGCTGCTCTTTTGGCCTGACAGAAAGAGTTGCACACTTTTCTCATCGTTTTCAAATGTGTGTGTTTGGCGGGGTACCATATACGCTATACTAAATAATATCTCCCTAAGCTTCTGCAAGTGGAGGTAAGTTCTGGCCCTCAAACGTTGGAGGAGATCTTGGCTCGAAAGCTTGGGGGCCCTACTCTTTTTGGAGATGGCTTACAATTAGAGATGACCAAAATGCTCAGGTGCTCGTTGCTCGAGTCAAACTTTCCGTAATACTGGAGAGCTCGTTTCGAGTAACGAACCCCATTGAAGTCAATGGGCGACTCGAGCATTTTTGTATAGGAACGGTGCTCCGCATAGCTGATGACTTGTGAAACACCAGAAAACATCAGAAAGTCATGGAAACACCACAGAGACGGATAGGGAAGGGCAGGGGCAGCATGCATGGCTGCATCTGAGGCTACCAGGTCCCACTATTAAGCCAAAATGGGGGCAAGAGTCTGGCGTCACCCCCCCTAACAATTTTTACTTCAGACAAACCCTCATTAGCAAGCCACACCTCAGCTTAGCACTACACTACCTGACTACCTGCAACCAAAGACAATCACTGCCTGTGGTGACACCGCTGCCTCTTCTCCTGGGTTACATGCTGGCATTGCTGTCCAACCTCCTGCATGATCCTGCGTCCACAGCGCACATAAAAGTGTCCCTGCGCAGCGTTCAGCTGCCCTCATGCCACATGCTCGCTTCATAGCCACACCACCCTCTTGTCTATTTATAAGCGCGTACTGGATAAGGAGGAATCGGAGGCACACACTGCAGAGGGTTGGCAGGGCCAGGCAGCGACCCTCTTTAAAAGTGTGGGCGATAGCCCACAATGCTGTTGTGAATTGATGATAAATTGACGTACGATCATCATTCCAATCCTGTGTCACCTCCGTCACAAAATTGTCAGGAGCCGCAAACGTGGGCATAAAGGGAACTCAGGTGCCAGCACTTCTACACATCTCCACAATGCAGCAATACTTTGTGTGGGAAGCACGTGAGCGGGCCCAGGGTCAGGCTCGGTCCCAGCCTCCACGTTGTGTGACCCAAGGTGCCGCGAGTTACATAGCAATGGGAAATCTATGTGTATCCACACAATTCATTCTGTGTAGGTGTTAGATAGCTCAACACCACAATGAAAAGTCTTTGAGTTCCTTGGGCTTGCCTATGCTGTCGGCGCACAAAGATGGTATTACACAAGAAGAAAGCAGAGCATCCAAACATGGCAGAGTTTCACCCCGCCAAGGACCTCAGCCCACATTTCCACTCTAGTCAGTCAGTGTTTTCTGCCAGACAGGTAGAGCAATGCAATGGGAAGTCTTTGTGCACTCACAGCATAGGCGAGCCCAAGGAACTCAAGCATGGTATTACACATGAGGAAATCAGAGTGCCCAAACATGGCAGAGTTTCACCCTACTAAGGGCCTAAGCCTACATTTCTGCCCTAGTCAGTCAGTGTGTTTGTGCGAGACAGGTAAAACAACACAATGGGAAGTCTTTGTGCATTCACAGCATAGGCGAGCCCAAGGAACTCAAGCATGGTATTACGCATGAGGAAATCAGAGTGCCCAAACATGGCAGAGTTTCACCCTGCTATGGGCCTCGGCCTACTTTTCTGTCCTAGTCAGTCAGTGTATTTGTGTCAGACAGGTAAAACGCCGCTATGGGAAGTCTTTGTGCACTCACAGCATAGGCTAGCCAAAAGAACCCAAGGAAAGTATTAAACATGAAGCAATTACAGTGCCCAAACATGGCAAACTTTTACTCCACCGAGGACTTCGGCCTTTGCCCACACCCTCAGCAATCATGGGCATAAAGCGGACTCCGATGCTAGTACAGCTGTGAACATCTCATTAATGCAGTAACGCTCCTTTTGTTTGGCCCAAACCAGTGTCTCAGATAACTGTGGTAACACAAGAGTAAATACATGTTGCCCAGTGCTGATCCCCTGACCCCAAGCAGGAGGAGGAGGTGGCATAACAAGGCCAAAAAAACGTGACCGAAGTAGGACCCGCAATAGTCTGTGTGGGAAGCACGTGAGCGGGCCCAGGGTCAGGCTCGGTCCCAGCCTCCACCTTGTGTGACCCAACTGGAAATCCATGTGTCCACACACTATTCATTCTGTGTAGATGTAAGATAGCTGAACAACGCAAAGGGAAAGCCATCTGCACTCTGCAGCCTACTCAAGTCAGTCAGTGTATTTGTGCCAGACAGGTAAAACACCACTATGGGAAGCCTTTGTGCACTCACAGCATTGGTGAGCCAAACGAACCCTAGGAAAGTATTAAACATGAAGCAATTACAGTGCCCAAACAAGGCAGACGTTCACTAACAAGGCCAAAAAAACATGACCGAGGTAGGAGCCGGATCTGTGTGGCAGGTTAGGGCACAGGGGAAGAGGCAGTGGTGTGACCGGAATTGCCTTCGTCCCACTTTGTGGGGTGCTTGGCCATCATATGCCTGCACATGCTGGTGGTGGTGAGGTTAGTAGTCGTTGCTCCCCGGCTGATCTTGGTGCGACACAGGTTGCACACCACTGTTCGTCGGTCGTCCACGCTCTCACTAAAAAACATCCACACCTTTGAACACCTAGCCCTCTGCACGGAGGCTTGCCGCGAGGGGGTGCTTTGGGAAACAGTTGGGGGATTCTTTGTTCTGGCCCTGCCTCTACCCCTGGCCACTCCACTGCCTCTTCCAACCTGTCCTGCTGCTGCACTTTCCTCCCCCTCTGAAGACCTGTCCTCAGTAGGCTTAGCAAACCAGGTGGGGTCAGTCTCCTCATCGTCCAGCTGCTCTTCCTCCGAATCCTCTGTGCACTCCTCCCTTAGATTTACTGCCCTTACTACTACCTCACTGACAGACAACTGTGTCTCATCATCATCCTCACCTTCAAAAAGCTCTTGAGACAGTTGCCGGAAGTCCCCAGCCTCATCACCCGGACTCCGGGTTGGGCATCGGTCACGACAAACTCCTCAGGTGAGAGAGGAACCATTTTTTCCCACTCATGGCAGAGGCCCGAGAACAGTTCCTGGGAGTCTGCCTGCTCATCAGAATATGTCATTTTCATGGAGTAAGGAGGCTGGGAGGAAGGAGGAGCAGCATCCAGAAGATTCAGAGTTGCAGTCCCTAGACCGGGAGTAGTGGACTGCGTAGAAGATTGGGTGGTCGATACATTGCTGGATGCATTTTCTGCCATCCACGAAAGTACCTGCTCACACTGCTCTGTTTGTAATAAAGGTCTACCACACGGACCCATAAACTGTGATATGAAGCTGGGGAGCCCAGAAACTTGCCTCTCTCCTAATCCCGCAGCAGCCGGCTGTGATTCACCACGATCAGGAACTCGGCCGGTGCCCACACCCTCACTTGGACATCCACGTCCACATCTTCGACCATTACCCCTACTCCTCATCATGGCAGATTAAGAATAGAGCAGGGCCCAAGTAAATTACCCCACTGTACAGCACTGACAACTGTGGCTTAATTCACCGGACACAAAGACTTGTAGATAGCGGAGGCTCTATGCTGTGACTTGCAAAAATTAACCAGCTGTCTTGCGGGTAATATTACAGTACTGTTTAGCGGTGAGACCTCTGTATAATGCACTGCAGACACAGAACGGTATAAATGAAGTCGTTTGCAGCAGGCCAGGAATTATTTGAGTACAGTTTCACAGTGAGAGCTGGTTGTACGGCACAGCAGCCTGAGAAAACTATTACTGAAAGGCTGGGAACAGGCCTAAATGCGTAATACGAAAATGGATGCACTAGAACTCCCTGCCAGCCACAAGTATAATGCACATGGTTAGATGTAGCCCAACGAAGGAGCTTTGGGGTTTTTGAAGACAGGATCCTACTCTCACACTTTCCCTATATCAGCAGCAGCTCTTTCCCTAAGCTCTGTATAATACACTGCAGACTGAGAACGCTATAGATGAAATGGCATGCACAGCCCAAGATGAAAAAAAAAAATGTGCACTACTGCTCCCAGCCAGCCACAACAGTAATGCACACTGTCAGATTTAGCCCAAAGAAGGACTGTGGGGTTCTTGAAGACAGGACCTACGCCAACACTTTCTCTATATCAGCAGCAGCACTTTCCCTAACCTCTGCCAGCGTGTGTCTGAGGCAAGCTGCGGGCGGGACCTCTTTAAGTACTCCGCGGTCACTTGATCTCGCCAGCCACTTACTGCTGTGGGGTGGGATAGGGCTGGCACGTCACAGCAGGAAGTGGTAATGCCTTCCCCGCATGTCTATTGGCTAGAATATGGCGCTAAACATGCAGGGAAGGAAATGGAATTGACTCAAGTACCGCGTGGTATTCGTCTCGAGTAACGAGCAACTCGAGCACCCTAATGCTCGAACGAGCATTAAGCTCGGATGAGTGTGATGCTCATTTGTACTTACAATAGACAATATTTAATGCATTTGCTTTCTGACCATTCACACTACTGTATTGCATTTGCTTGATTTCAAATTTTCAATAATAAAAAATATAGGAGCCTTCAGTCCGACCATCTATCCAGATAAACATCACCACGTACTGTAATTGAACTAGAGTCACTGGTCATTGCTGTGTCATAATGTATTTAATGTAAAAAAGGAATGCAATTAAACTAAAAGCAATTTTTAAGACCAAGGCTGCATTTTGACTTCCCTCATTGTGTGATGTATTTTATTTCAGATTTTAGTTACATGTGTCCTATTAGCAGTAAAATTGCAACCAAACCCACTTAGGCAAGATGTTTTCAAATCACACTTCAAATAAATGAAAACATCTATTGCCGTTAAAGAGCGATTTTGGTTTCTTCCATTAACTGCCTATTTACAGAAGATTGCTATCCTTATACAGTAGAGCAATGAGCGCTATTATGACTGACACTAACGACCATAATAACGTTTTAATCTACTGAAAATACCATTCTACCTTTAGCTCTCCAGTTTTCTATTTCAAATATTGTTCTATAATTTGCTAAATAGTTTCATTTCTTTTGAGTGCTAAAGTGGCATTGGACTAATCCGTCCATTTCACAGATGTCCTCTATATTTTAATGTTTTATTAACATTTTACTGTAACTCCCAGACAATGACATTATAGCACAGCTTGAGGTACATATGTTTCAACATCATGAAATGAAGATTAAGAGCGTCTGCCCTCCTTCAATATCATTTCACTGTTTATATGGAAAAAATATAATCTACATAAAAAGTTAAGTAACTTTGTCAAGACACTGCATTGCTTATCTTTCACTGTTCTTGCTTAAAGTTGGCAAACAGTCTGAGCTTCTGTTGATGAGGTGTACCCCATCTGTCATTTGGCATACACAACTTTCCAAGTCTTGCCAACAACTGCAGAGTGCCAACAACTCCAACCTGCAACAACCAGAAAAATCTAACATGGCAGATTCAGTTGATTTTAGATATCTGTTTTAAATTAGTGTTTGTCACTAGAGATGAGCGAGCAAACTCGTCCGAGCTTGATGCTCGTTCGAGTATTAGGGTGCTCGAGATGCTCGTTACTCGAGACGAGCACCACGCGGTACTCGTCTCGATTAAACGAGCACTGACCATTGAATTCAATGGAGCCGACAATACAGCCGTCTCCATTGAAAGCAATGGGCTGCCGGCGTACGCGGGATGAATTGTCGGGAAGGGCTTAAATATATAAGCCCTTCCCTGCAATTCATCCAGAAATGTGTAAAAAAAAATATATATATACTCACCTTGTCCCGGCAGAACGATGTTAGCCCATTGAATTCAATGGTCTCCGGCGATCGCGGGATGAATTGTCGGGAAGGGCTTAAATATATAAGCCCTTCCCTGCAATTCATCCAGAAATGTGTAAAAATAAAAAAATATATATACTTACCTGGTCCCGGCAGACGGAGTTCAGCGCGGCCGGTGGCAGTCCTCCTGAACTGCTCGGAACAGCTGTGAGTAGTATTTAGCAGCGGGGGATTTAAAAAAACCCCGCCTGCTGAATGAGCTGCCTCTAATTGGTCACAGCCTGACCAATCAGAGGCAGATCTCACTCACACACCCATTCATGAATTCGTGAGTGACTGCTGCCTCTCATTGGCTCAGCGCAGGGACCAATCTGATTGGTCCCGCTGAGCCAATGAGAGGCAGCAGTCACTCACTCATTCATAAATTCATGAATGGGTGTGTGAGTGAAATCTGCCTCTGATTGTTCAGGCTGTGACCAATCAGAGGCAGCTCATTCAGCAGGCGGGGATTTTAAATGTCCGACTGCTAAATACTACTCACAGCTGTTCAGAGCAGTTCAGGAGGACTGCCGCCGGCCGCGCTGAACTCCGTCTGCCGGGACCAGGTAAGTATATATATTTTTTTTATTTTTACACATTTCTGGATGAATTGCAGGGAAGGGCTTATATATTTAAGCCCTTCCCGACAATTCATCCCGCGATCGCCGGCAGCCCATTGCTTTCAATGGAGCCGACTGTATTGCTGGCTCCATTGAATTCAATGGGCTAACATCGTTCTTCTCTGCCACAGCTGTTACAGCTGTGGCAGAGGAGAACGATCTTTATGCTGACAGTGCGGGGGGGGGGGGGTCTCACTCTTGCCACTATTGTGGCTTAATAGTGGGACCTGGGAACTTGAAATGCAGCCCAAGATGTAGCCCCTCGCCTGCCCTATCCGTTTCTGTGTCGTTCCCATCACTTTCTTGAATTTCCCAGGTTTTCACAAATGAAAACCTTAGCGAGCATTGGAGATATACAAAAATGCTTGAGTTGCCCATTGACTTCAATGGGGTTCGTTACTCGAAACGAACTCTCGAGCATCACTAAAGGTTCGACTCGAGTAACGAGCACTCGAGCATTTTGGTGCTTGCTCATCTCTATTTATCACCTTTGGGTCACTGAAAGGCATCAACAATCCGTATGTATTCAACTTTGCAGTCAGACATATACTTTCAACTATTATATATGGCTAAAAGTGGCTTCGTATTACTTTGAGCACATGGAAAAGTTAGTGGTCGATGTTGTGGATCACAACATCATAAGATGGACTTCTGCCTTGTTTTATGTCCTTCCATCTATTGTTTGGCATCAACAACTTTCCAAATGTTGCCAATAGCTGCACCATAGGATGAATGAAAAGATCAAAAATGACAGTTCAGCGTTTTCATATATATCAATTTTTAGTTAGCTTCTTTCAAGCTTGATTGTGCTATGAAGCAGTGCAGAAAATGGCCTAAATTGTTCTTAGCAGAAGACTAACTAAGGAAAATGTACCAAAATTCTATGCCAAATTGTGCTAAAAAAGCAGCATACAGTTAGTGTTTAGCAAAACTAAATCATCAAACTGTTTTAGGCTGAACGTTGCTAAAAGCTTGGTTACTTGCAAAATTAAGCATTGGGTGGTTCATTTCAGCTGAACCCAATAAAATGGCTTATTGTCCTCCTCTTCCTCCTTCTTCTTCTTTCTAAGGCTGCCTGTTCATGGGTGTTACGGTATCCCGAGGCGGAGATTCACCGTGGGATACCGCTGCCCGGGAGCAGGAGCCGGTAGGCGGATCTCCGCTGTCAGCCTATCTGGCAGATAGGCTGTGTATCTGGCAGACGGCAGATAGGCTGCCACCCACGAGCAGAGAATCGCAATGATTCGCAGCTCGTGGAAAGGGGGGCTGCGCTCTCCATAGCAACACTATGGATAGCTTTCACTGCGTTCCCCGCAGCCGGATTATCGCCACGGGGAATGCAATGAAAACCGGCCCATGGACAGGCAGCCTAAGACAGTGTTATGCACCATTTTAGGGGTATTGGTGAAGTTTGGGTTCGTTTCGAATTAATGCGAACTGAATTGAACTTCTTGCCCAAATTCTGCAAACGAGTAAAACCACTATTTGCATCACATTTATGTGTGTAAAATAATTTTACATCTATAATTTAAAATTTATAATTTTAAATCTATGTCAGCAGTTTTGATAAGTATCTATACATATGGGTGTAAGGAAAGTTATCTTCAACTATGCTCAAGATTGGAAAATAGTGTTGTAAATATACATCAGTCAAAGGATAGTGTAAGAAAGAGAAGATTAAATATTCAGTCTAGACAGTATTCTGTAAGCTAATATACCAGCTGCAACTGTACAAATCTGTCTGATAGTTTGCTACAATTTTCATATGTAGCAAAGTTTACCTTGGATGTGGTAATGTTCTGTCACAAATGATCTTGTTTTAAATGTATTGTTATAGTTATCTAACATAATAAATGCCATTGAAAGGGCAAATAAATGGTGGCACAGAAATGAAAAAAATCAAGTTAAAGTTTGCTGCATCTGTATCAGTCTGGAGTTCAGGCTGTTTAGCTCAAAGAAAATTGCTTAGACTGGAAAGTTGAACCCACTTCTCAAGCGCAGGACTAGCTATGTATAAGTTTTGCAGTGTCGGATTGGGCTGTTTAGGCTCCACCAGTAAAATGAATTCCAAGGGCTCACTGTGCAGCTAACGAAAAAGAATTCAGGGCCCAGGAAGGTGACTAGCCTCCCAATACACCTAGATGTTATTTCAGTCAGCCTATACATCTATATAAATAGACGAACTAGTCACTTTATTATATGGACATATAGGCTTGCTGATATGCTGCCTATCTGTATGTACTGCAGTGAGTGTCATGTGATGCTTGTGTGGGGGATGAGGATCTAGGAGGCCCACTCCTGGTTCAAGGCCCACCGGCGGATTCACCTGTGGGCCAGTCCAAGTCTGCATTTACAGCCTCTGGTTATATACAAGAGTGTTCTCATTCACTTTCGCAAACTAATATCTTGAATATGGTGAGGGATTAATGCACAAAGAATATTAGAAAGTGGCAGAAGTTTTCATTTATACAGTGATTAAGTTTTATTTATATAAAACTGAAAAATCCATCCAACATTCCCAATGGCATAATGGCATGTTATTGCGACCTTCCACATTCTACACATAGTCAATTAAAGACGTTATTCCATTAACAATATTTATTACCTATCTACCTAATCAGTGATAATTAAAGGTATATTTGCTGGGAACCCCACCATTGTGACCACTAAGGCCGCCTGCAGACGAGCGGGTCGGATCCGGCGGCGAGAATTCTCGCCGCAGGACCCGACCCGAGCGCCTGCAGAGACGAGCACGTACTCACCCGCGCCCGGCGGCCCCGGCTCTTCCATGTGCCGGCTGCCAGACAGACGGCGCATGCGCAGACCGGAGCCGGCGGCCGGGTGAGTGACGTTTCTGTGCGAGGCTCTGCGAGCCCCGCACAAAAATAGGACATGCTGCGGTTTGTTTGCCGCGCGAGATTTTGCGCGGCCAAACCACGGCAGTCTGCATAGGAGTATTGTAATGCACTCCTATGCAGGCTTTCAGTGGCGGAAATCCCGCCGCGGGATTTCCGCCCGTGTGCAGGCGGCCTAACAGTCACTAGAACAGGGGTCCTAAACCCATTTTCTTGGAGAGTTTTAATGGAGTAATGGGCACATATGCATCCTGATGTACTCAATCTTTATGGGACTATGGAGAGCCGTACTAATTTATTTTATCAATCCCAAAGCTTTTGAATGAGCATCAATGTGCATCCATAGCAGTCACACTATTCAAACTCCTATAAACAGGAATTGCAGACGCCTATTCTGGAGATCGGTGGGGTCTTAATAATGTAGCTCCCGCTGTTCATACCTTTTTACTTGTCCTGTAGATAGTTAATGAATGTTGTTCCTGGGATAAGGCTTTTAGTACACTAGATTTTATATATCCCAGCAGATAAAATATCAAAGAGGCTTTCACATATGAGACATTATTGGCATACACATCTCTGGGACCTCCACCCATTTCTAGAACAGGGGTGTACCAATCCCTCCCCACTTGTTGCTAGCTGCCATGTTCAGGCCATGACTGAATGTGGAGATGGCTGGAATTTTATAAACAGCTGAGCTCACTGTGTTATCCTGTTTCTGTAGTTTCAATTCACTTCTATGGAAGTTACAGGATTGTTGTAGCATAAGCTGCTTCGGTAATCAAGACACCTCTTCATTTCGGAATAGCCTAAATGTGATGCCAGAACCAGGTAATATGGGGTCAGTAGACACCTGTTTTACAAATCAGTTCAGGCTTCAGAGGTGGGACAACATTTAATAAACATGTATGACATATACATAGGATATGCCATAAATGTCTAAGATAGGAATATACCTTTAATTTTTAGAGTATTTATGTAGATAATGGAACTGCGTCATGCAGAAGCAGAGTGAGTCAGGAAGGGTATTGTTTCTCCTTAGGGACCTAGAAGGTGCATGGGGAGACTCATAAGGCCATCCATGCTCCTCTGGGAAATATGCAAATGGGAAGATGGAACAATGCATTTACAGTGCCACCTATTGGAAGGCAAAATTCCTACAAGTCAATGTTAGACTTTTTAACAAGCCTCGTAACAATGACTGGGAATTGTGAGCCAAAGCCAGAATCTTTTATGGAAGGAAGAGATAACCATACACAAACAGTTGTTTCGTGATGATTGCCCCTCATGACTATGGAATAGGTTTCTGGCTTGGCTAGTGAGAGGCCTATAGATGTGGGTCAGGAAGGGCATTGTTTCTCCTTCGGTGGAGCATCTAGAGTCACAATCAATAAACAATCCCAGAAAAGATGTAGGTTGAATTCCGTTATGAGCAGGGGACGCTAGCGCACAGACTGGGGTTCCTAGGTGCCTTAGTTATCAACTATTTAGCCCACTAATGTAGATAGTGGAGGCATTGATCCATTTGTTTTGTGGTTGATTAAACATCTTGCCCATTGTGGGCGGTATTCGCAATGAAATTTCTGAAAAAATTAAAAGTTATTTAGCAGTACAGTTGGTTCTCCATGTCTTATTTAATGTTTTCACGTAGTGTCACGATAACATCTTACGAATGTCTTTATTGGCTGTATAAACATTTTCCAGCACAGTGAGTGGATGACTGTGATCACAGTTTTTAAAAAAATAGCGCCAGGTTACATTTTGCCCCTATTAATAAGATATACCAGTAGTTGTGTTGGAGACCCTGGGGAGCCAGTAATCCGTGTGCCAAGTTCCGCACATGCCCATTAGCTTCTGGGGTAGTTGCCCTGCCAATAGATACTATATCTGTGCTACAACACTGTGGAGTACATTTTGTATGCTCCGTGCATGCATCAGGTTCTGCGCCTCTGACAACATGGTGTGACACAGCCTGGAGAAGGCACTTAGATATGCGCTGCACATTCTGGTGGCCATTTTGGATGTGGGTGACACTAATCATTCACGCGATTACACCTGAGATTACGCATATGCATGGTGTTTGAGCAAAAAGGCTGGTGCTACAGCATGTGTGTATAAATATGCCCCCTGCTTGAGTCATGAGATTACATTATGTTGCTAACCCCTGCATCTGAGGTAGGATAGACTTGTGAATGCACGCCCACCTGGAGGCCTTTGCTTAATTGATTGCTTTTAATTGGAGTGTTTTTAAACCCCTAATGACGTGGCCCCTTTTTCTTTTTCCATTTTCGTTTTTTCCTCCCCCCTTCAAAAAAATCGTAACTCCTTTATTTATCCATTGACGTTGCTGTATGAGGGCTTGTTTTTGCGGGCCGAGTTGTATTTTTAAATGATACCATTTACTATACCATATAATGTACTGAAAAACTTTTTAAAAATTCTAAGTGGAGTAAAATGAAAAAAATAAAAAAACGACATTCCGTCACCTTTCAGTGCGTCTTGTTTCTACGGCGCACAAACTGCAACAAAAGCGACATGATAACTTTATTCTATGGGCCGGTATGATTACTATGATACCAAACTTGTATAGGTTTTTTTTTTTATTGTACTACTCTTTTTTTTTCAAAGACATTTAATTTTTTTCAATTATTTTCTGCAGTCATTTTGTGCGTGCAATAACTTTTTTATTTTTTCATCGACGTAGTTGAGCGAGGGCTCATTTTTTGCAGGATGTCCTGTAATTTCCAATAGTACCAATTCAGAACACATTCGACTTTTTTATCGCTTCTTATTGTGTTTTTTCTGGGAGGCAGTGTAACTAAAAAAGTGCATTTCTGGCGTTCTTTTTTTTTTCCAGACGACATTCACTTGTGCGAGAAAAATAATGTGCTACTTTGATATATCAGACTTTTACGGACGCGGTGATACCAAATAAGTATTTTTATTTAATTATTCAGATTTTTTAATAATAGATATGGCAAAAGGGGGGTGATTTAAACTTTTATTACTTTTTTTTTTACAATTAATAAAACTTTATTGATTTTTTTTAACTTTACTTTAAAGTCCCCCTGAAGGGACTACAACATGCGATACTTTGATCACTCCTGCAATATGACGTAATGCTATAGCATTACGTCATATTGCCATTTGACAGGCAGTCTATCAAGTCACCCCACGGGGATGGCTTGATAGGCAGTCTGCTCAGGCAGCCCTGGGGCCTTTCAGAAGGCCCCCGGCTGCCATGACACCTGCACAGCTCCCCCGATCTTACAGTGCCCCCCAACATAGTTCAGGGGATTTAAATGCCACTGTCAGAATTAACAGCGGCATTTAAAGGGTTAATAGCCGCGATCGGTCCGACCCGCAGCTATTGCCTGCGGGTGTCAGCTGTAATAAACATCTGACGCCTGTGCAGTCAGTTGCGGGGCGACCTCTCTGCATACATACCCCGATGCTCCATGACATAAATGTACGTCCTGGAGCGTTAAGGGGTTAATCAAGGTGTATATAGTGGCGGTGGGTTCTGTTATTCAGTGACTGGACAAAGGCTACTGCGACAGCCGAAACGTTGTCAGGCTTATGTGCAACAAATAAAGATGAAGCACTTCTAATCTATCAGACATTGTGCTATTGGTACCCCTAATGCGGCTCTTTCCTGGGACTGTTTACTGGTATATGTTCTGAGCCTGCGTTACACTTTGGAAGCCTCTGTCTACAATTTTGAGGTACGTTCAAGTGCTGTTGTCTACCAGTTTTGTATATACTTCTGTAGAGACACTGTCAAGAGGAAGATTTCAGAATACCTAGAACTCAGGTAAAACTTGGTGGGGTGTGAGAATAACTCTAGACAAGCAAAAAGAATATATTTGTCTCACAAAAACTGAAATGTTTTAGGATGATATTGTGAGAACTGCGATGAGCCTCACCGTATCATCCAGTATCGGTGGCCAACCATATAAATGCTCATTGTGGACGAATACACTATTATGCTAATTAGACATGTTCTTTAGAATGGTGAAGTTTTTGCCTGCTTGCTTTTTGGCTCTGTATTTCTGATCTTAAAACTTTCAAACCTGCAAACATTACTTTTCCTGGTAAGTATAGAACATATAATCCCCTAGGGGTGACAGGTAAACCAAATTATTCTAAAAAATGTGAGCTTCACAGTCTGATCTATGTGTATTTTTCAGGACTTCTTACAGTGAAAACAGTTTGGAATAAATACTTTTCTGTCTTGAGAATAGAATTTAGTTTTAAATTATGTTTTATTAACTAATTGGATATTAAGAGGGAATTTTCTCATATTTTCTTGGGATATAGCATAAATTGGCCAACTTATAAGCGGTTGTAGAAAGCAGGAGATATTTTAAGGGAATTTGCTTATGATGGCATAATCTGTCGTGCTGACTGCACAAGGCTCAATTTTCCACAATTATGCTCTACTTGTCTGTCAGGATACTGTCTATCAGGCTTTTATTTGCATGCTATTGTGTAAACTAAACAGAAATGGAGAATATACAATGTACCTGAAAAGACATGTTGATACTAGAAACCCAAGGATTGAGCTCAGAGATAATTATGGTGATTCAGATGTAACTTTGAACAACTTGAATGTTTTCATCTCTGTTTCTGTTGACATATTTTATTCGCCTCGATAAAGATATTTTCTTGTTTACAAAACTATCGCTGAGAAAAGTTCCATATAGAACTAAATTGCTGACACCGAGCTATGATGAATATTGCAAATAATACAATTCGTAAATTAGGCAAGTAACAAAGTGAGCTACTGTGTGTATATCAACAGAATGTT
Organism: Eleutherodactylus coqui; assembly: GCF_035609145.1. Lineage (NCBI taxonomy): Eukaryota > Metazoa > Chordata > Amphibia > Anura > Eleutherodactylidae > Eleutherodactylus > Eleutherodactylus coqui. The sequence goes on along the minus strand of NC_089839.1, from coordinate 73,422,940 downwards.
GATGTCAACATATGGTAAGTGTCCACAGAAATGCCTATTCAGGGGCATAAGAGATCTTTCCAGCATTGCATGACCGTGTGAGTGCGGAGCATCTAATATAAATAAACCTACATGCTTTTCCTTGCACCACACTTTGACCCCTTTGCTGTAACTATGGTGTATGCGGTTGGTGTCATTAGATGGCACACATGCTCACCGGTGCCGTAAAACCATCAAATGTGAGTTTGATACATTCAGGGACCTGTCAGGTGGGTTGAAAGTTCCAATGTTAAGTCTATGGGCGGCGCTGCTGTGCTTCAGGTATGCACTGGAATGAGTGAAGCATTGGTAAGCAATACACTGCTAAGCTGCACCATACACTGCCCAAACAAGAGTGATAGAGAGACAGAGAGAGAGCAATAGAGAGACAGAGTGAGAGTGCGAAAGAGAGAGCAATAGAGATAGAAACAGTGAGAGAAAGAGCGATAGAAACATAGAGAGACAGACAGAGATAGAGAGCAACAGAGAGACTGAGTGATAGAGCGATCGAGATGGAGCAATAGAGAGACAGAGTGAGAGAGCATTCGAGACAGAAAGAACAATAGAGAGACAGTGAGAGAAAGAGCGATAGAAACATAGAGAGAGAGCAATAGAGAGACAGACAGAGAGAGCAGTAGAGAGACTGAGTGAGTAAACGATTAAGAGTGACAGAGAAAGAGAGAGCAATAGAGAGACAGAGTGAGAGAGCGATAGAGACACAAAGAGAAAGCGATAAAGTGACAGAGAGACATAGCGCTACCGAAACAGAAAGAGAGAGAGAGAGAAATAGGCAGACAGAAACAGACATAGAGAGAGAGACAGACAATGAAAGAGACATATAGGGAGACAGAGAGAGATAAACAGAGAGACAGGAAGAGAGAGGCAGACAAAGAGAGAGATAAACAGAGAGAGAGACAAACAGACAAAGACAGACAATGAAAGAGACAGACAAACAGTGAGAAAGAGACAGAGTGAGAGACAGAGATACAGACAGAGAGAAAGACAGACAAACCGAGAGAAAGGCAGATAAACAGAGAGAAAGACAGACAAACAAAGAGAGACCTGTAGGCTTTTTATATTAGATATCTGCTCCAAATACAAAGTGACCCTCTGAATAATCACCTAACCAGCAGATTTAGAAATTCACAGCCACCACTTTTGAAACATTTTATGTTCGCGTAGTGAACATCGGGTCAATCTAGTTACATAAAATAACCAAAGAGAATCTATTTAAGCAAATTAGCATAACAAACACATAATTTCTGAGTGTGAAGGACAAAGACAAATGTAGGACCTGAAACAAAAACATGAGCTTTGTTATGTTACAGAGAATGTTCAAAATGACTGCCTTTAGCAACTATACAAGGTACATGGTTCAACCTGGCAGGGTGAATGGCACATAACATTTCTGGGGCCACCGTCTCACAGGCTGCTCATAATCATCTCCCCAGTTTGCCAACATCAAGAGATGCTGCGGAGTATCCGTCTCTAACAGCTGCCTAAAGGTAACCCCACCGGAACAAATCCAGAGGGACTAAGTCTGGAGAACATGGTAGCCCAGGAACAGGGCGTGTGTCTACAGAAGTAAAAGAGATCATTCTTTTTCGCTTTACTGATTGTATTAATTCATTTTTGGCTTTTTTAAAATTGGACCAATTAAAATAAATTAACTAAATCAAATCAATATTTGGTGCGACTAGCCTTCAAAACAGCATCAGTTATTCTAGGTACAGTTGTACAGAGTTTCTAAAGGAACTCAGCAGGGAGGTTGTTCCAAACCTCTTAGAGAACGAAGCACAGATCTTCTGTAGATGTAGCTTGCTTAAAGGGGTTGTCCCGCGGCAGCAAGTGGGTCTATACACTTCTGTATGGCCATATTAATGCACTTTGTAATGTACATTGTGCATTAATTATGAGCCATACAGAAGTTATAAAAAGTTTTTTACTTACCTGCTCCGTTGCTAGCGTCCTCGTTCCCATGGAGCCGACTAATTTTCGCCCTCCGATGGCCAAATTAGCCGCGCTTGCGCAGTCCGGGTCTTCTGCTCTCTTCAATGGAGCCGCTCGTGCAGAATGCCGGCTCCGTGTAGCTCCGCCCCGTCACGTGCCGATTCCAGCCAATCGGGAGGCTGGAATCGGCAATGGACCGCACAGAAGAGCTGCGGTCCACGGAGGAAGAGGATCCCGGCGGCCATCTTCACCGGTAAGTATAGAAGTCACCGGAGCGCGGGGATTCAGGTAAGCGCTCCGGTAAGCTTTCTTTAGGTCCCTGCATCGGGGTTGTCTCGCGCCGACCGGGGGGGGGGGGGGGTTGAAAAAAAAAACCCCGTTTCGGCGTGGGACAACCCCTTTAAATACTTCTGTCTCTTCATGTAATCTCCGACAGACTGGATGATATCTTCTTTACGCTGATGATAGTTCTTAATGACATTGGCTGCAGTTGTCCTGCTGTAGAGTAGATTTAAAGACAATCAGACACCTCTCTAATGATATTGCATGATGGATAAATATTTGCCTGTATTTCTCAGCATTGAGAACGCCATTAACCCTGACTAAATTTCCAGTAGAATTGCAGCCCCAAAGTTGCATGATATCTCCACCGTGCTTCGCTGTTGCCTGCAGTTGCCTGCATTATTTTACCGTTCTCCACCATGCTTCACCATTGCCTGCAGACACTCATTATTGTATCGCTGTCCACCATACTTCATTGTTGCCTGCAGACACTCATTATTGCACCGCTCTCCAATATGCTTCACTGTTGCCTGCAGACACTCATTATTGTACCACTGTCCACCATGCTTCACTGTTGCCTGCAGACACTCATTATTGTACCGCTGTCCACCATGCTTTACTGCTGCCTGCAGACACTCATTATTGTACCACTGTCCACAATGCTTCACTGTTACCGGCAGACGCTCATTATTATACTGCTCTCCACCATGCTTCACTGTTGCCTGCAGATACTCATTATTGTACCACTCTCCAGCCCTTCGGCAAACAACCTACCTTCTGCTACAGCCATATATTTCAAATTTTGACTCAAATTTGACTCAAATTTTTTTGCACCCCAGTTCCTATATTTTTGTGCATAGTTGAATTGCTTGATCTTATTTCTATGTCAAACATATGGCTTTTTGGCCAGATTTCATAAATGAAGACCACTTCTGGCCAGACTTCTCCGAATAATAGATGTATGTACCTTAGTCCCACTAGTTCTGAGCTCATAGCACTGCTGGACATCTTCTAATTTTGAAGAACGGTAAGCATGATATGTTTTTTATATGCTGCGCTAAGTTTCCTTGGCCAACCACTGCTTCTATGGTCCTCAACATTGTCTGTTTCTTTCTCCTTCTTCAAAAGAGCTTGAACAATTCATCTTGAAAGCCAATGTCTGTTTTGAAATCTTTGGCTATGAAAGCCCTTGCTGATGCAGTAGAACTACCTTGTGTCTTGTTGCTGTACTCCATCTAGTCATGGTGTATGACTTGTGAAACTGTCTTCCACAACCTTATCTTTGTAGCAGAGTTTGTCTGTTCTTCTCCCAGTTTTAAGCCTCCTACACAGCTGTTCCTGTTTTAGTTAATGACTATATTTTAATATACATATAAAAATGATCACTATCACCTGTTTGGTATAACTGGTTAATCATACACCTGACTGTAATCCTACAAAATGCCTGACTTTGTGCAAGTGTACCTAGAAGAATTGTTGCTGTTTTGAGGGCAAAGAGTGGTCACACCAATAATTCATTTGATTTAGATTTTTCTTTTGTTTGTTCGCTCTGTATTTTGTTAATTGACAAAAATAAACTATTAACACTTCTATTTTCCGTGCAGCATTTTTTCAACACCTGCCTAAAACAGTTCTGTACATTGAAGGTCATGTAGAAGGAGAAGATATGAAAGAACCAAGAGTGGGGAATAGTGCAAACTCATATGTTCGATATTGTGCAGATATGTTTGAAATGGTGAAATTAGATTACAAGCCTCATTGAGCACAGGAACTGTAGAATATGTTAGAGCTAAATAAGCAATGAAAAAGAAAAAAAAAACCTGTTTACTGCACTCATCATCACCATTACATAATTTTCACTCCCAAATTGAAATCACATGCTGGCCTCAATGTGGTTCCTTGAGTTCAGCAAAGAAAATGATTCTGAGAGAACACTCTTTATCTGTACAAAACATGTGCATGGCAACTTTTAACTGAATTGTAAACTTAGTTATTGCTACGCACCATCAATAAGGTTTAAGGTATTTGGTGTTAGGTAGAAGACCCCTCTTTAAGGGGGGTACTGTTAGGTATCTGTATCCCCAGAGTCCCCTCTTTAAGGGAGAGGTACTGCTAGGGTTGCTGCTAGGATCTTTTGTACTACATAGGTTTTCAGCAGCATAGCCCCACAGGTGTGGAATGATTGAGCTGGCTGGTCTGTTCTGGTGTGAATAGTGTCATTCTTCTGCATGTCTGTGCAACCTTCTGTTTCTTCTGTGCTTGTTCTGTATCTCCAGTGTGAACAGTGTTTGTTCCTGAAGGGTCTGTGCAGCATTTAGGATGTTCAGTGTGAACTGGGTCATGTTTCTGTGTGTTTGTGCAGCTCTTAGTACGTGTAGTATAAACTGTGTCTTGCTGCGGGTCCTTTATCATCTAGAACGAGGTAGGTCTCTAAGTTCCAGCACAGTGTCGTTCCTATCAGGACAATCGCCCCACATTGCAGACAGGTTTCCTAGGGTTAGTTGTCTCATTAGTCTAGGAACCCACAAGACAACGAGGAAACTTGAAGTTGGGCTTGCGTGCTTAAGTATCTTGGCCAAAATACGAAATAATACCTCGTGCATTCTATAATTATTCCATCTGGCCATGTGTGCAGGTATGCAGGTGAGTGTTTTGAGCATTTGTCAGTCATTGTGTTATGTCTGTCCGTGAGTTATGTCCATTATTTTTCGCCCTCTGGCGAGTTTCGTGTCCAGTTTGCAGTTCTGCAGTTGATGTGCTGGTAAGACTCTGTTGAGTGTTCATGTCCTAGTTTGACGTCACAAAATTCACATGTACACAGATAAGGAGATATTTGTTTGTCTTCCTGTTTGCCCCTTGTTCATGTCCATGTTTGCCATTTTGACATAAAGTCTAACTGATTATTTGTCGGCTCTTGGGAAATAGACGCTACTTAGCAAGTGATTGGCTCCAAAGTCAACTACATCTTGGGTTGTCTTCTCTGGTACTTTTAAGTTCTGTTGTATGTTGGGCCCAGCATTGTGTCAGAGCTTGGGCCACCTGGGCATCTTCTGATTCTCTGGTGAGTCAGTTCAACCCAGAACCTTAGCACCATATTCAATGCAGATCCATGGTTACTTTTGTGGCTGCTGCAAAAAAAGGAGAATCACCTAGGTATATTTGCATCACAAATTACCCAATGATCAATCTTAAAGTTCCCTAATTTTTAACAGATTAATTCTGTATTTTGTCACTATTATTGAACATAGAAAACTTGTGAATCTATTGACTTGTTTAGTTTAGCAGACAATCATGCAGGACTCTTAGCAGAAAATATATTGATATTCTTTCCGGTAAATGACTAGTTATTAGCACAGACCTGCTCTTAAGAAAATATTTGCAGCTGTACAGATAGCAAAGGATAAATCATAGCAAATGAGGCAAAAGCTGTCACCTGCAAGGAAATACAAAAAGGATAAAATGTTAGGTGGAAATTCACAACTTACCATTTAGACAAGGATGCTGTCAAAAGGAAGGAAATGATTATCGGTTCTGTGAAAACAACCATATTGTCAGTGTAAATAACAGTATTTATTATTGAGGGAACTCTTTAAAAATGTACATTTTGGTCGGTTCGGCAAATAGTTTGATTTGGTCTGAAATAGTTCTGAATTGGTTCCAACAAAGCCAGAACTTTACCAGTAACTCTGAAATTTGTGTATAACATTGGTGGTCGTCATGCTGTGGCTCAGTGGTTAGCACTATTGACTTGCAGCACTGGGTCCTATGTTCTCCCTGTGTTTCTTAATGATCACCTTTATTTATATATACTGAAGCACATACATATTTTCGGAATGCAAAGGAACGAAAAACAATCCTGCGCTGAGGGTGACCTCAAAGAGCCTTATGCAATTAGCTAATGGTTATCTATCTCCTGGAGTGAAGGGAATCAGCCTAAGATGGTGAGATATAAGGATATTTATGGAATAAAACAGGAAGGGGCGATGCGTTTCGGAGCTAAACAAGCTCCTTTCTCAAGCACAATAATCTAGATATAAATATAAAATATAGCATACAGTGCAGAAAGTTGTAGAGTAAAATACAAGGAACAGCTAAACAGAAATATGCTTATATCCTTATATGTCACCATCTTGGGCTGATTTCCTTCACTCCAGGAGATAGCTAACTATTAGCTAATTGCATAAGGCTCTTTGAGGTCACCCTGAGCACAGGATTGTTTTGCATTCCTTTTCATTCTTCATTTCCCTGGGGGCTTTCAGCTACCCAGTTATCCATTCCTTGCATGCTCTCTTGTTGATGTCCCCTTAGTGGGACAGACTTTCCTCTATATACCAACTCCACTACTATATATAGCTCATTTTTTACGCACTATAAAGCACTATTGACCTTTGTGGCCCCCTAGAGGCGCTGTCCACACCATTTCCTTGCTCACATACATATATTCTGTTTCCATTGGGGCTCACAGTCTATCTTCACCTATTAGTATGCTTTTGGAGTGTGCAAGAAAACCCACACTGATACAGGGAGAACATACAAACTCAAGGCAAATATTGTCCTTGGTCAGATTTGAAGCTAGGACCACAGTGCTGCAGAGCAACTGTCAGAAATCGAACCTGGGACCTCCTGTATGCCAGCCGGCAACTCTTCCTTTTGAGATATCCAGCCTTTGGAAAGTTCCCCCCCTGCATGACCACCAGCCTTGTTTCCTGATCCCAGTTATGTAATCCCTGCCTCCTGGTCCAGGCCCCACCTCTGATCTTAATTGCACTTGCTATATAAACCTGGCCCTGATCCCTCCTTCCTTGCAAGATTATTGTGCTCTTGATAAAGTGTGATCTCCTAAACCTGCTCCTCTCCTGCAAACAGTGATTACCTATTAACTACTTCTGGCTTCCCTCCTGACTACGTTACCAACTTCATGCATTGTACAGACTTCCCGGTGCTGACTTCTGGCTTTCCATTTCACTACTCTGCAGACTTGCAGCTGCTACACCTGAGGCTCCACCCTAGTGCCTGAACCGCTACAGCAACAGTGTTAATAACTGAGTCATAGGACCACCACCACCTTCTACTACGTCTTCTCCCTCTTTTTCTGCATTCAGCTGGAATGATTCATCAGAGACTTAGGATCACTCCAAGCCCAACTTTTAGCAACGTTTGACCCACAACAGAGTTTGACTAATTCTTTTCTCTCAACGCTAATAGTATTCACAAACAACATCAATGTGTATCAGGGATGCAAGTACCATTCTTAAAAATACATAATGAAAGTTGTGAAAAACATAGAACACACCTATCAATGGAGAACATTTCAGATTCCCATTGTTCTTCGTGAGTCTTCAAAGAGATCTGCTATAAAAATACTATTAATAGCATATTTTTTTCAGCTAATTCCTGTTATTCAAGGTGCCACTATCATGTGACAGCAGCATTTTCAAAGCAGGTATATTAGAGATATGTCTATTAGAGATGAGCGAGCACCAAAATGCTCGGGTGCTCGTTGCTCGAGTCGAACTTTTCACAATGCTCGAGAGCTCGTTTCGAGTAACGAACCCCATTGAAGTCAATGGGCAACTCGAGCATTTTTGTATATGACCGATGCTCCGGATAGGTCTTCACTTGTGAAAAACCATAAACATCCGAAATCCATGGAAACACCACAGAAACGGATAGGGCAGAGCAGGGGCAGCATGCAGAGCTGCATCTGAGGCTCCCAGGTCCCACTATTAAGCCACAATGGGGGCAAAAGTCTGCCCCTCCCTAACAATTTTTACTTTGCACAAACCCTCATTAGCAAGGCACACCTTAGCAAAGCACCACACTACCTGCAACCAAGCACAATCACTGCCTGCAGGTCACACCGCTGCCTCTTCTCCTGGGTTACATGCTGCCTAACCGCCCGCACGACCTTGCGTCCAAAGCGCACACAAAAGTTTCCCTGGCCAGCCTTCAGCTGCCCTCATGCCACACGCTCGTTTCATAGCTACACCACCCTCATGCCTATTTCCAAGTGCATCTGCGATGAGGAGGAACCGGAGGCACACACTGCAGAGGGTTGGCAGGGCCAGGCAGCGATCCTCTTCGAAAGGGGGTGTGATAGCCCACAATGCTGCTGATAATTGATGAGAAATTGACGTTCGATCTTCACGTAAGCGGGCCCAGGGTCGAGCTCGTTCCCAGCCTCCATCTTGTGTGACCCAAGGTGCCGCGAGTTACATAGCAATGGGGAATCCATGTGCCCACATACGATTCATTCTGTGCTGGTGTCGGATAGCTCAATTGACACCGCAAGGGGAAAGCCATCTGCACTCTGCCCCCTACCAAAGTCAGTCAGTGTCTTTGTGCCAGACAGGTAAATCACCGCAATGGGAAGTCTGTGTGCACCCACAGCATAGGTGGGTCCTAGGCGACCTAAGACATAAACCATGAAGAACGCTCCTGTTCTGTGGCCCAAAAAAGTTTCTCCGATAACTGTAGTAACACGAGAGAAAACACATATTGGCCTCAGCCCACACTTGATGCCCTAGTCAGTGTGTGTTTTTGGGCCAGATGGGTAAAACACCGCGATGGGAAGTCTGTGCGCACCCATAGTATAAACAGACCCCTGTAACATTCCAGTAGAAAAGGTATAAGCAGACCTCTTTAACATTTCGGTTGCAGTGGTATAGGCAGACCCCAGTAGCATTTCTGTACTACAAGTATAGGCAGACCCCTATAACATTTTTGGTAGCAGAAGTATAGGCAGACCCCTGTAACATTTCGGTAGCAGCAGTACAGGCAGACCCCAGTACCATTTCTGTTGTAGAAGTAGAGGCAGACCCCTGTAACATTTATGCAGCAGCAGTATAGGCAGACCCCTGTAACATTTACATGGCAGAAATATAGGCAAACCCCGGTAACATTTATGTAGCAGCAGTATAGGCAGACCCCAGTATCAGTTCTGTAGCAGCAGTATAGGCAGACCCCAGCACCATTTCTGTAGTAAAAGTATAGGCTGACCCCTGTAACATTTACGTGGCAGAAGTAAAGGCAGACCCCTGTAACATTCATGGAGCAGCAGTATAGGCAGACCCCTGTAACATTTACGTGGCAGAAGTATGGGCAGACCCCTGTAACATTTTTGTAGCAGTAGTATAGGCAGACCCCTGTAACATTTACATGTCAGCAGTATAAGCAGAACCCTGTAACATTTACGTGGCAGAAGTATAGGCAGATCCCTGTAACATTTATGTAGCAGCAGTATAGGCAGACCCCCGTAACATTTATGTAGCAGCAGAAAAGGCAGACCCCTGTAACATTTACGTGGCAGAAGTATAGGCAGACCCCTGTAACATTTATGTAGCAGCAGTATAGTCAGACCCCTGTAACATTTATGTAGCAGCAGAAAAGGCAGACCCCTGTAACATTTCCGTGGCAGAAGTATAGGCAGACCCCTGTAACATTTACGTGGCAGAAGTATAGGCAGACCCCTGTAACATTTATGGAGCAGCACTAATGGCAGATCCTTGTAACATTCACGTGGCAGAAGTATAGGCAGCCCCCTGTAACATTTACGTGGCAGAAGTATAGGCAGACCCCTGTAATATTTAAGTGGCAGAAATATAGGCAGGCCCCTGTAACATTTACGTTGCTGAAGTATAGGCAGACCCCTGTAACATTTATGGAGCAGCAGTATAGGCAGACCCCTGTAACATTTACGTGGCAGGAGTATAGGCAGACCCCTGTAACATTTACGGGGCAGAAATAAAGGCAGACCCCTGTAACGTTTACGTGGCAGAAGTATAGGCAGACCCCTGTAACATTTACGTGGCAGAAGTATAGGCAGACCCCTGTAACAAATATGGAGCAGCAGTATAGGCAGACCCCTGTAACATTTACGTGACAGAAGTATAGGCAGACCCCTGTAACATTTATGGAGCACCACTATAGGCAGACTCCTGTAACATTTACGTGGCAGAAGTATAGGCAGACCCCTGTAACATTTATGGAGCAGCACTAATGGCAGACCCTTGTAACATTGACGTGGCAGAAGTATAGGCAGCCCCCTGTAACATTTACGTGGCAGAAGTATAGGCAGACCCCTGTAATATTTAAGTGGCAGAAATATAGGCAGGCCCCTGTAACATTTATGTTGCTGAAGTATAGGCAGACCCCTGTAACATTTATGGAGCAGCAGTATAGGCAGACCCCTGTAACATTTACGTGGCAGGAGTATAGGCAGACCCCTGTAACATTTACGGGGCAGAAATAAAGGCAGACCCCTGTAACATTTACGTGGCAGCAGTATAGGCAGACCCCCTTAACATTTATGTAGCAGAAGTATAGGCAGACCCCTGTAAAATTTTTGTAGCAGCAGTATAGGCAGACCCCTGTAAAATTTTTGTAGTAGCAGTATAGGCAGATCCCTGTAACATTCACGTGGCAGAAGTATAGGCAGCCCCCTGTAAAATTTACGTGGCAGAAGCATAGGCAGACCCCTGTAATATTTAAGTGGCAGAAATATAGGCAGGCCCCTGTAACATTTACGTTGCTGAAGTAGAGGCAGACCCCTGTAACATTTATGGAGCAGCAGTATAGGCAGACCCCTGTAACATTTACGTGGCAGGAGTATAGGCAGACCCCTGTAACATTTACGTGGCAGCAGTATAGGCAGACCCCCTTAACATTTATGTAGCAGCAGTATGGGCAGACCCCTGTAACAAATATGGAGCAGCAGTATAGGCAGACCCCTGTAACATTTACGTGACAGAAGTATAGGCAGACCCCTGTAACATTTATGGAGCACCACTATAGGCAGACTCCTGTAACATTTACGTGGCAGAAGTATAGGCAGACCCCTGTAACATTTATGGAGCAGCACTAATGGCAGACCCTTGTAACATTGACGTGGCAGAAGTATAGGCAGCCCCCTGTAACATTTACGTGGCAGAAGTATAGGCAGACCCCTGTAATATTTAAGTGGCAGAAATATAGGCAGGCCCCTGTAACATTTACGTTGCTGAAGTATAGGCAGACCCCTGTAACATTTATGGAGCAGCAGTATAGGCAGACCCCTGTAACATTTACGTGGCAGGAGTATAGGCAGACCCCTGTAACATTTACGGGGCAGAAATAAAGGCAGACCCCTGTAACATTTACGTGGCAGCAGTATAGGCAGACCCCCTTAACATTTATGTAGCAGAAGTATAGGCAGACCCCTGTAAAATTTTTGTAGCAGCAGTATAGGCAGACCCCTGTAAAATTTTTGTAGTAGCAGTATAGGCAGATCCCTGTAACATTCACGTGGCAGAAGTATAGGCAGCCCCCTGTAAAATTTACGTGGCAGAAGCATAGGCAGACCCCTGTAATATTTAAGTGGCAGAAATATAGGCAGGCCCCTGTAACATTTACGTTGCTGAAGTAGAGGCAGACCCCTGTAACATTTATGGAGCAGCAGTATAGGCAGACCCCTGTAACATTTACGTGGCAGGAGTATAGGCAGACCCCTGTAACATTTACGTGGCAGCAGTATAGGCAGACCCCCTTAACATTTATGTAGCAGCAGTATGGGCAGACCCCTGTAACATTTATGTAGCAGAAGTATAGGCAGACCCCTGTAACATTTACGTGGCAGAAGTATAGGCAGACCCCTGTAATATTTAAGTGGCAGAAATATAGGCAGGCCCCTGTAACATTTACCTTGCTGAAGTATAGGCAGACCCCTGTAACATTTATGGAGCAGCAGTATAGGCAGACCCCTGTAACATTTAGGGGGCAGAAATAAAGGCAGACCCCTGTAACATTTACGTGGCAGCAGTATAGGCAGACCCCCTTAACATTTATGTAGCAGCAGTATGGGCAGACCCCTGTAACATTTATGTAGCAGAAGTATAGGCAGACCCCTGTAAAATTTTTGTAGCAGCAGTATAGGCAGAGCCCTGTAAAATTTTTGTAGTAGCAGTATAGGCAGACCCCTGTAACATTTACGTGGCAGAAGTATAGGCAGACCCCAGTAAAAATCTTGTAACAGAAGTATAGGCAGGCATACCCCAGTAAAATTTCTGTTGTCATAATATAGGCCATCCTCTGAAACATTGGGGTACCATGAGCATAGGCGAAGGCCGGAAAAATTAATTGGATAAGAGTGTAGGCGTGGGTCCGAAAAATAAGGATACCAAGAGTACAAGTGTACCTCTGAAATATTTATCAACCGCGAGGGCAGGTGAAGCCATAAATATTTTTTGAAAGATACAGCTCGCTGTTGCTTAATTTGTAACACAGCCTGGAGACAGCCCTGTTGAAAAAATTGGTTCATGTTAAAGTATCAATACTTTTGAAACTTTGAAAAATTGTAAAAGCATTGTTAGATGAGCCTTTTGGGCCGCAGAAAAATCCCCCGTCCCCTGTTCCAACGACAAAGCGTTGGCCTTTATGCCTTGCAGCGAACTTCTCAGCAGGCATAGCAGCGGGATGGTAACGCTAATGATTGCAGCGTTGCCGCTCACCATCTGGGTAGACTCCTCAAAGTTTCCGAAGACCTGGCAGTTGTCTGCCATCCAGGCCCACTCCTCGGTAAAGAATTGGGGAGGCTGACTCCCACTACGCCGCCCATGTTGGAGTTGGTATTCGACTATTGCTCTATGCTGCTCATAGAGCCTGGCCAACATGTGCAGCAAAGAATTCCACCATGTGGGCACGTCGCACAGCAGCCGGTGCTCTGGCAGATTAAATCGATGCTGCAGGGTCCTCAGGGGGGCAGCGTCCGTGGTGGACTTGTGGAAATGTGCGCAGACGCGGCGAACCTTGCCAAGCTGGTCAGATAAGTGCGGGTAGTTTTTCAGAAACTGCTGAACCACCAGATTGAATACATGGACCAGGCTTGGCATATGTGTGAGGCTGCCGAGCTGCAGAACCGCCACTTGGTTACGGCCATTGTCACCCCCGACCATGCCTGTTTGGAGGCTCAGCGGCGAAAGCCAGAGGTCGGTCTGCTCTGTCAGACCCTGCAACAGTTCGGGGGCCGTGTGCCTCTTCTCACCTAGGCTAAGTAGTTTTAGCACAGCCTGCTGACGCTTGCCCACCGCTGTGCTGCCGCGTCGCGCCACACCGACTGCTGGCGATGTGCTGCTCACATTTCTTAATTGAGGGGTAGCGTAGGAGGAGGGGGAGGGCTTAGAGTAGGTGGCATAGACCGCCGCAGATACCAGAACCGAGGAAGGACCCACTATTCTGGGTGTGGGTAGGACGTGTGCGGTCCCAGGCTCAGACTCAGTCCCAGCCTCCACCAAATTTACCCAATGTGCTGTCAGAGAGATATAGTGGCCCTGCCCACCAGTACCTGTCCACGTGTCCGTGGTTAAGTGGACCTTCCCAGTAACCACGTTGGTGAGGGCACAATTGATGTTGCGGGAGAGGTGCTGGTGTAGGGCTGGGACGGCACACCGAAAAAAATAGTGGTGACTGGGGACCGAGTAGCGTGGGATCGTCGCTGCCATCATGTTTTTGAAAGCCTCTGTTTCCAGAAGCCTGTATGGCAGCATCTCCACGCTGATTAATTTGGCAATGTGCATGTTTAAAGCTTGAGCGTGCGGGTGCGTGGCGGCGTATTTGCGCTTTCGCTCCAACGCTGCGCTAGCAACAGCTGGTCGCTGCACTGAGAGACATTGCTGGATGGGATCAAGGACAGCGGAGGTGAGGGTGTGGGTGCAGGCCAGGAGGCGCTCATGCCTATGTCCTGAGAGGGGGGTTGGATCTGAGTGGCAGGTTGGGGCACAGGGGAAGAGGCAGTGGTGCGACCCGGAGACGGTGAACGGCCTTCGTCCCACCTTGTGGGGTGCTTGGCCATCATATGCCTGCGCATGCTGGTGGTGGTGAGGCTGGTAGTGGTGGCTCCCCGGCTGATCTTGGCGCGACACAGGTTGCACACCCCTGTCCGTCGGTCGTCCGCGCTCTCACTAAAAAACATCCACACCTTTGAACACCTAGGCCTCTGCACGGTGGCTTGGCGCCACCCCACTGCCTCTTCCAACCTGTTCTCCTGCTGCACTTGCCTCCCCTCTGAAGACCTGTCCTCAGTTGGCTTAGCAAACCAGGTGGGTCAGTCACCTCATCGTCCAGCTGCTCTTTCTCCGAATCGTCTGTGCGCTCCTCCCTCGGACTTACTGCCCTTACTACTACCTCACTGATAGACAACTGTGTCTCATCATCATTGTCCTCCTCACTCACTGAAAGCTCTTGAGACAGTTGCCAGAAGTTCCCAGCCTCATCACCCGGACCCCGGGAACTTTCCAAAGGTTGGGCAACGGTCACGACAAACTCCTCAAGTGAGAGAGGAACTATTTTTTCCCAATCAAGGGACCCGAGAAAAGTTTCTGGGAGTCTGCCTGCTCATCAGAATGTGTCATTTTCATGGAGTGAGGAGGCTGGGAGGCAGGAGTAGCAGTAGCCAGAGGATTCAGAGTTGCAGCAGTGGACTGCGTAGAAGACTGGGTGGTCGATACATTGCTGGATGCATTTTCTGCCATCCACGACAGGACCTGCTCACACTGCTCTGTTTGTAATAAAGGTCTACCACATGGACCCATAAATTGTGATATGGAGCTGGGGACCCCATAAACCTGCCTTTCTCCTAATCCGGCAGCAGCCGGCTGTAATTCACCTGGACCAGGAACTCGGCCTGTGCCCACACCCTCACTTGGACCTCCACGTCCTTGCCCGCGTCCACGTCCACATCCTCTAGCCCTACCCCTCAGCATGGTGGATTACAAATAGAGCAGACACAGAGCGGTGTAAATAATTATGGAATTATTGGCGTACAGTTGGAGGCTGACAGCGGTATTGTAACGCTAACTCCAGGCAGAAACAAAGAATACGGAAGGCTGCAAACAGGCCTAGCTGTGCAATACTGATGCACTGCAACTCCCACCAGACACCCAGTAAATTTCAGACGGTCAGAGGTAGCCCAACGAATGAGCTTTTATTTAAATTTTTTTGAAAAAGAATACAGGCTATATAGCGTGTATATTTCCCTCTATCAGTGGCTGTGGCCGTACGCTGTGCGTTAAGTTCACTGCAGACACAGACCGATGTAAATAATTATGGAATTATTGGCATACAGTTTGAGGCTGACAGCGATATTGTAATACAAACTGCAGGCAGAAAAAAATTATACGGAAGGCTGCAAACAGGCATAGCTGTGCAATAGTGATGCACTGCAACTCCCACCAGACACCCTGTAATTTCAGACAGTCAGAGGTAGCCCAACAATGGATTTTTTTTTTAATTTTTGAACAAGAATGCAGGCTATATAGCGTGCATATGACTTTCCCTCTATCAGTGGCTGTGGCCATATGCTGTGCGTTAAGTTCACTGCAGACACAGACCGGTGTAAAAAAGTATGGAATTATTGGCATACAGTTTGACGCTGAGAGCCGTATTGTAACGCAAACTGCAGCCAGAAAAAAACTATACGGAAGGCTGCAAAAAAGGCTGGCTGTGCAATAGTGATGCACTATAACTCCCACCAGACACCCTGTAAAATGCAGACGGTCAGAGGTAGCCCCAAGAAGGACCATTGGGGTTCTTGTAGACAGGATCCTACACTACCACTGTCCCTATCTCAGCACCACCTTCTCTATACTCTGTATTACAGACTGCAGACTTATAACGCTATAGCTGTAATAGCCTGCACAGCCCGAGATGAAAGAAAAATTTTGGTTCAAAACTACTCCCAGCAGCCACAACAGTAATGCACACGGTCAGATGTGGCCCTAAGAAGGACCTTTGACGTTCTTGAGGACAGGATCCTACACTTACAATATCCCTGAATAAGCAGCAGCAATTTCCCTATGCTCTCCAAGTGTGTGTCTGAGGCGAGCCGTGGGCGGGACTGCTTTAAACACTCGGCGGTCACTTGATCTCGCCAGCCACTCACTGCAGGGGGGTGGGATAGGGCTGGCACGTCACAGGAGGAAGTGGTAATGCCTTCCCTGCATGTCTATTGGTTAAAATAATGGCGCTAAACATGCAGGGAAGAAAATGGAATTGACTCAAGTACCGCGTGGTGCTCGTCTTGGGTAACGAGCATCTCGAACACCCTAATTCTCGAACGAGCATCAAGCTCGGACGAGTGTGCTCGCTCATCTCTAATGTCTATCAGTAATTAGGACAATTACAACAGAGCATCCACTGTGCAGGTCACCCCTTAAGCTCAACCAGAAAGCCTCCTGCCACTTTAGCAGTACCAGTGTAAAGAAAAAAGTTTGGTACTTGGATTCTCTTTCTGGGAACAATCACATTTTGTGAAAAGAAAAGTGCAGTTAACCCTTATGGAGGAGAACAACTCTCCTCCAATTTAGCAGTTTGGTTGGAACATTAGACACAATGCCTTTTATAATGCAGATGCTATGGTGATCAGCTGATATTGCCTGGAGAAGCAGCAGGTCACTGCAGGGGGAATGTAGAATTATACAATGACCATTCACACGAATGTCGATGCATGTAATAAGAGGACACTTCATTCTAGTTTATAGAGGTGGTTCAGAGCAGTGGAGACTGTACTGAACTAGGTGTTACTCAACTTTCTGGATTGCAGTATCTATTCCAAATATTTTCCTGCTTACCCGGGTTTTCAGCAAGGTAGGCTCCTGGTGCACAGGGATCCAAACACCAGCAGCATCTTCCCTTGCAACATTCTACCACAGCATTTTGCAAACATTTCACATGACACTAAAAGGTGAGCCTTCTTTCTTTTTGCAATTGATTTATTAATATGAGAGTACTCACCCTATGTAGGACTGAAGTTTCTTTGTCGTAACCCTAGTAATACCCTAACTGCTAGTGACTGGTGCATAGGTGTTACGCCTAGTCCAGCAATTGAAGGGGGGTCATGCATGACACAGGAATACAAAGAAATCTTAACAGCAAAACCAGAAATCCCTTTGATAAGTATTGTCCATGTGATGTTAAATACTCTTCTGTAAAAAAGACGCCAGTTTTATAGAGGTGATACCTTTATTGGCTAACCAGAAAAATTCTATTTGCAAGTTTTCAGTACTCAGAGGCTTCTCAATCAGACTCATGACAAATAAACAACTGAGAGGATTGACAATTTAAAAGATGTTGAATAGAGATGAGCGAACGTACTCGTCCGAGCTTGATACTCGTTCGAGTATTAGCGTGTTCGAGATGCTCGTTACTAGAGGCGAGCACCACGCGATGTTCGAGTTACTTTCACTTTCATCTCTGAGACGTTAGCGCGCTTTTCTGGCCAATAGAAAGACAGGGAAGGCATTACAACTTCCCCCTGCGACGTTCAAGCCCTATACCACCCCCCTGCAGTGAGTGGCTGGCGAGATCAGGTGTCACCCGAGTATATAAATCGGCCCCTCCCGTGGCTCGCCACAGATGCATTCTGACATAGTTCAGGGAAAGTGCTGTCTTGCTGGAGTTGCTATAGGGAGAGTGTTAGGAGTTATTTTAGGCTTCAAGAACCCCAGCAGTCCTTCTTTGGGCCACATCTGACCGTGTGCAGTACTGTTGAGGCTGCTTTTTGCAGTGTTTCACTTTTTTTTCTTCTTGTATATCGGCCGTGCAGAGCATTGCGTCCTCAGTCTGCAGTAATTTTACATAGTATAGGGCCAGTAGTGCTGAGGCAGGGACAGTGAAAAACGTGAAAGACATATACTGTCTATATAGGCAGTGGGCTTTTCCAAAACAATTTTGGAAAAAACATTCTATTTGGGCTGCCTGTGACCGTCCTCAGTGTACTGCGTCTCTGCTGGGGGTAGTAGTCCTAATTAATACGCAGCCAGCTAAGTGTTACAGCAGGCTTGTGCAAAATTCTTTCCTGGCTCTGCTGTGCGTTCCGTAAGCGAAGTCAGCCTCCAACCACAGGCCAATAAGTGGCACATTTAATTACAGCGTTCTGTTTCTGTACTACTGGTAATACACCATGCTGAGGGGTAGGGTAAGCCTAGAGGATGTGGACGCGGGCGAGGACACGGAGGCCCAAGTCAGGGTGTGGGCAGACGCACTTATAAATAGACATGAGGGTGGTGTGGCATGAGGGCAGCTGAAGGCTGTGCAGGGATACTTTGGTGTGTGCTGTGGACACTGGGTCGTGCGGGGGGGGGGGGGCAGCATGTAACCCAGGAGAAGTGGCAGCGGAGTGTCATGCAGGCAGTGATTGTGCTTTGTTGGAGGTAGTGTGGTGTTTAGCTAAGGTATGCATTGCTAATGAGGGCTATTCAGAAGTAAAAATTGTTGGGAGGGGGGGCCCACTCTTGCCGCTATTGTGGCTTAATAGTGGGACCTGGAAACTTGAGATGCAGCCCAACATGTAGCCCCTCGCCTGCCCTATCCGTTGCTGTGTCGTTCCCATCACTTTCTTGAATTGCCCAGATTTTCACAAATGAAAACCTTAGCGAGCATCGGCGATATACAAAAATGCTCGGGTCGCCCATTGACTTCAATGGGGTTCGTTATTCGAAATGAACCCTCGAGCATCGCAAAATTTTTGTCCCGAGTAACGAGCACCCGAGCATTTTGGTGCTCGCTCATCTCTAATGTTGAATCAAGATAAACCAAAGCCATGAAACTAAAGTTTGGCTCTGATTTGTTTGGCTCTGGTTTATCTTGATGTAACATCATTTAAATGGTTGTATCTCTCTCTCAGCTGTTAATTTGTCATGTCCCGAATGAAGGATCCAATGCTTCTATGGTCCTGTGAGCTCTGGAAGCTTGCAAACATAAATTTTCTATTTAACCAATAAAGCTATCACCTCTATAATACTCTTATCTCTTTTAATACAAGAGTATTTAACATCACATTGATGTTTCCGCCTAATACAGGACCACGCCACTTTTGCGGTACATCATAAGTATTGTTTCAAAACTCACATTTGTGAATTATCAGAGAAAGTATATCACTAAAGTAACATGGTCCTTTGAAGAGTGGAACACAACCAAATGTATTTCTACTTGGTTTAGTTAAACACTTGACTAATTATTGTTGCAACCTTATAATATTGGTTTGCATGAAATTACATAGATATGTAAAAAAAATGCCGCATGCAAATCATTTAGACAAATTACTCATTAGTATTGCTGGAAGTTCGAAAAATATCATTGACAGCTTTTAACCCCTTAATGACGCGGCCATTTTTCTTTTTCCATTTTCGTTTTTTCCTCCCCCCTTTAAAAAAATCATAACTCCTTTATTTATCCATCCACGTCACTGTATGAGGGCTTGTTTTTTGCGGGATGAGTTGTATTTTTTAATGGTGCTATTTAAAGTACCATATAATGTACTGAAAAACTTTTAAAAAATTCTAAGTGGAGTAAAATGGAAAAAAAACGACATTTTGCCATCTTTTAGTACGTCTTGCTTCTACGGCGCACAAATGGCAACAAAAACGACATGATAACTTTATTCTATGGGTCGGTACGATTACTACGATGCCAAACTTGTTTAGGTTTTTTTTTACTATACTCCTCTTTTTTTTTTTAAAAGACATAACATTTTTTTCAATTATTTTCTGTCGTCATTTTGTGCGCGCGATAACTTTTTTATTTTTCTGTCGACGTAGTTGAGCAAGGTCTCATTTTTTGTGGGATGTCCTGTAGTTTCTGATAGTACTATTTTGGAATACATATGACTTTTTGATCGCTTTTTATTGCGTTTTTTCTTGGAGACAGGGTAACTAAAAAAGTGCATTTCTGGCGTTCTTCATTTTTTGTTTCGGACGACGTTCACCGTGCGGGAAAAATTATGTGCTACTTTGATAGATCGGACTTTTACGGATGCGGCGATATCAAATACATATTTTTAATTTATTATTTAGATTTTTTAATAATAGATATGGCAAAAGGGGGGTGATTTAAACTTTTACAACTTTTTTTTTTTTCAATTAAAAAAAAACTTTATTGATTCTTTTCTTTACTTTACTTTGAAGTCCCCCTGGGGGACTTTAAGATGCGATGCTTTGATCGCTCTTGCAGTATGACGTAATGCTATAGCATTACGTCATACTGCTTTTTGACAGGCAGCCTATGAAGCCACCCCACGGGGACGGCTTGATAGGCAGTCTGCTAAGGCAGCCCTGGGGCCTTTCATTAGGCCCCCGGCTGCCAT
This sequence comes from Eleutherodactylus coqui, assembly GCF_035609145.1. Lineage (NCBI taxonomy): Eukaryota > Metazoa > Chordata > Amphibia > Anura > Eleutherodactylidae > Eleutherodactylus > Eleutherodactylus coqui. The sequence goes on along the minus strand of NC_089839.1, from coordinate 73,402,578 downwards.
GACACCTGCACGGATCCCCCGATCTCACCGCGGGGGGGCCGCGCAGGACCCCCGAACATCGTTCGGGGGATTTAAATGCCGCTGTCAGAATTGACAGCGGCGTTTAAATGGTTAATAGCCGCGATCGGCCGCGCGGCCGCTCGCGGCTATTGCCCGCGGGTGTCAGCTGTTATAAACAGCTGATGCCCGCACTGTATGAAGAGAGGTTGCCACGCAACCTCTCTTCATACATACCCCGACGCTCCATGACGTACCAGGTACGTCATTGGTCGTTAAGGGGTTAAAGGCTATGTAAATCTTTTGCACTTTTTCTTTTTAGTCAATGTGTTTTTGGAAATAAAGACATTTTGTAATTGGTTTTCATTAACATTTCTGCTTGGTTTATACGCTTAATTATTTTTGAAGGCATTGCAGTCTGGAAGCCTGCAATCTTAGCAAATTCTGTCAATCAGAGGAAACTGGTGGGTTGTTTCTCAGTGCCTACCATATCCTACAACCCCTTCCCCCACGTTATGAATGGGTATTTACTGCCTTTCTACTGAGGTATTACAGAGGGATGTATGACAGTGTCGGAGGTGGTGGAGGAGATCAGGAGAACATAGTAGAGATCAGATGAACAGAGAGAGGGAAAGCTACTATTACAGAGGGCTGTAATTCACTTCTGGTAAATGTTTTGTTCTTATAAGCAGTGAGGAGGACTGGGCAAGCTGCTATTCAGAGAGAGGATGAAATAGACAGAAAGATAGCTGTGCGATATTAAGTGGGCATGCTTATTCTACACAGCCTCTGAAAGAGGAGAGGGAAGGAGGAACTGAGATTGTGCATGCTCATAAGAGAGACAAGCTGATCAGTGCTGGGAACGTCCACAAGACAGAAACTTGAATGGAGGAAAGCCTGCAAACCAAGTAAGAAGCTTTCTAAATGCATGAGACAGAAAACTTATTGGTAAGTGTATCATTTTTTTTCTGCAGAGATATGTGTGTATTGGTTTTTCTTATACACAAATGTTTCTATAGCCTTTAAGTTTTTTAATGAAAATAAGACAAAAAGAATTAATAACATAGATACAAAAATATACGTGATTTTTTAAATTTTTTTTAATACTTTGTGAGAGATTATGACAGTTTTTGAAGAACAGTGTCTTCTACAACTAGGCGCAGAGCTACAGCATGCATAAAGAAAACAATGCATTAATATGCTGCTTAAAAATTGCCTCTAGCACTATCCTGAAATACCCCTGACCTTATCTGCCTCAAAGCTGAACGGAAGCAAATTTTGCAGCGATCAATATCTTTAACGTGACTCAGTTACTGAAGGATCATTGCGGACCGTTGAAGATGCCATCTGAAGAGGAGCTTAGCTTTACTCTGCGTATGACATGAGCATGAAAATATTGCAAAGCTCAAATACATCCAAAGAACAAATCGGTTGATTTTACTGGTGCCTCATATCCAGAGTAAATTTTTTTTCCTGTTATTATTGTACAGCTGTGTTTTCCAACCTATGGCTCTCCAATTGTTGAAAACTCCAGATCTCAACAGTCTAACTGTGCCAGGGAATAATGGGGATTGTAGTTTTGCAACAGCTAGAGTCACAAGTTGGGTACATTATTGCATTAAAGGGACTCTCCAAACAAGTTCTACTGTATTGATTTTTAAAGCGGGAAGATGTTAGCTTACACTTGTGTCATTCTACACTATATAATATATTCATACATACTACCATGTTTCCCCGCAAACAAGACCCTGTCTTATATTAATTTTTGCCCCAAAAGAGTCATAGGGTCTTATTTTCGAGAGATGTCTAATTAATACTTACCTAGCAGCTGCAGTCTGGGTCCCTCTCGCTTCCTGCACTGCTCGATTGTCGACAGAACATCACTTCCTGATTGCGGCATTCATAAATCCTGCCTCCAGGAAGTGATGGCTCTAACTGGCCAACGAGCACTGCTTTCAGGCAACCAATGCAGTGCTTGCTGAACCAACATAATGGAGGAACCTGGACCACGCCTGCTAGGTAATGTATTGATTTTTTTAAAATGTAGTCTAGCTAGGGCTTATTTTTGGGGCAGGGCTTATATTTCAAGCCTCCCCAACAATAGCAAAAAATCTGGGTGGGGCTTATTTTTGGGTAGGTCTTATTTTCGGGGAAACGCGATATGTACAGAAATTGTAAAGTTTAATTAAACTGTGATAAGTTATAGTTTAAGCCATTCAAAATCTATTGTTACAATACAACAAAATACATTGTAAAGCAATTGAAAGAATAAACAAACTGTGGCACAGAAAGGTATAATAACACATTAAAAGTCAAGTTAGGGCTCAGTCACACAGGCGTTTGTACGTGCGTATAACAGCTGCGTTTGCGATCCGCATCTATATAGATCCAATACTTTGCAATGGAAGCGGTCACATGTGCAATACAGGAGGCTCCATTGAAAGCAATGGGCTGCCGTCAAGTGCTGTATTAATTTTCGTAGAAGGGCTTCAAATATAAGCCCTTCCCTGAAAAACCATCCTAAAAAAGTGTAAAAAAAAAAAAATCTATAGCTGAGCAATCAGAGGCAGCTCTCAGCTATTATATGACAGCTGAGAGCTGCTTCTGATTGGTCACAGTGCTCAGCTGTGGCAGAGGATAACGGGCAGTGCTCTTTTTGAGCACACAAATGCCCGTGTGACCGAGCCCTTTGGGCAGATAAATGCTGCTAGCAGCGTTTTTTTACGCCGTGCCGCCCGCTTAGGTCACACAATTCTTTGAGTGCATCAGTTATACGCACAAAAAATCGTGTGACAAAATGCCCGCGTGACTGAGCCCTTAAACTTTGCTACATCCGTACCTTATGAACACGGTCAAATTCCTAGAGATCAGCACTTCGGAGTCCAAATTTTAAAATAGTATATTAGAAAGTATCAGATACTAATGTGTTCCGCTATTTCAGTGCTATTAATCACACTTTTCAGCCACGGATATTTGCAAAGTTATTACTTTCTTTTACTTTAAAATATTCAAAAGAAGAGTTTTCTTATTCTTAAATTACAATAAAGCTGAATCGCTAAAACGGAACGTCTCTTACTCAATAAAAGAAAATCCCCATCTATACGTCAAATTGTTTCACAGAGGGTTTTAAATGTAGTTCATTGTAGAGTCATTAATTAGACATTAGGCTGGGCTCACATTACCATCAGAGGCTACCAATGAGCCTGTTGCCAGTTCCCTTAGATTTGATGGGAAGAATAACGCAGCATGCAATGCTGTTCTTTCTGTCAGAATGACTGAACACTGACCAACGCCGTTAGAAGTCAATGGTGTTTGCAAGCAATGACAAGAGTGTGAAGAGAACCTAAGGGCTCATTCACATGGGGAGCTAGGCGCGTAAAGATTGTGCACTTAACCGCATGTCGGGAAAAAATGACATCTGCAGGTATTTAAATACCTGCGGATGCCCAATGATAGTCTATAGGCATATTGAACTGCAGATCATCTGCGCAGGTGATCCATATGAATTCCGCAATTCAGTTATGCCTGTGGACATGAGGCCTATAAATCTGCAGAAGAGAAATAATGTGATATTTTTTGGTTTGTTTTAGTTTTGTAGCTATTTATTTTTCATTTTTAAAAAACTTTCCTGAGGCAACCATGTTGGAGTCAATTGACAGATAATAAACTAGATAATAATTTTCATTTAAATAGCGCCAACATTTTCCACAAAGCTTCACAAATCAGAGAGTGCATGAACAGACAAAATCAGACATTACTTGTAATATTAACCTTAGGTTAAGGTTACGTCATGGCAGGCTGGTACTTAAGGCAATATGACATAACCTTACGTCATGTGGATCTCGCAGGATCTGAAGAGATCCCACGACATCTGGCAGTGGAACCTGGGTGTGTGTGTTTTTGGGGGGGGGGGGGCAGTGACCACCGCTGTTAACTTCTTACAAGACAGCGGTCTGGTTATGGCTGTGAGTCACCACTGCAAACTTTGAGAAGTGGTTGGTCATGACCAAACAGTACTGATGTCTGCTATGTCTGCTCAATGACAAGGTAGTCAATAGTCATGATTGTACAGCATCACGCTGTTCTGGACTTTTGGTTACTTCACACTTCTAAAAAGTCTGACAAACTTTCTCAACAGTCTTTTCTAATTGTGGACAATACACAAACCATTGCAGTCCCTAAAACATTGTATTGGCCTCAACGTGAGCACTCTGCTCGTGTGCTTCTTGAGTAAAGTTCTTTGCTAACTTTCTGGAGATCACCACCCACCACTGTGCCTCAAGGTCCATCAGAAGCTGAACTCTTTGATACAGGACATTGTCTTTTCCTTGCAGGCATTCCCACTGTTGCAGTACAGAGAGGATCTCTTGACAAAGATGGGTCTTTGCTTTCTTTCCAGGTTTTTCTTGTTGGGTAACCCAGTTCTTCACCTGAGACAGTCCAGAGTCCTCACTCTGTACCTTACTCCTCGGTCACACAGGGCGGATTCCCGACGGAAATGTTGCAGTTTGGCCGCAGCAAAAACCGCAACATTTCCGCCGGGAGAACTGCAGCGGAAAAGCCCGCGGCAGCCTTGAAGCGGCCCGGCTGCTCGCTCTTCCGATGCGGCCGGTGCTCCCATAGAGGAGAGCGCGGCCGCAGTGGAAAGAAAAAAAGAATGGACATGCGGTCGGCAAATCCGCGCCACAGCAGCGGCTTCTGCCGACTTAGCCGCAGCGGATTTGCCATCCCGTGTGGACGAGATTTCAGAGAAATCTCGTCCACATGGCTGGCTAATCCCGGGATTAGCGGCCGCATGCGGATTTGCCGCGGCGCAATTCCACAAGGAATTTCCGCGGCAAATCCGCCCCGTGTGAACCCAGCCTTAAGAATGTACTGTCTTTTTGGAAATAGCCCTATGCAAATATTTTTCTGAATTATATACCATGAAGTAAATGTCCATTCTGAAAATACAATTTGTAAAGACCAGCCTTAAAGGCTATGGCCACTTTTGAGCTTTTCTAAATTGATTTGCCTGTATTTTGTGCTATAAAACATGTTTCTAATTGGGTTTAATTAAAAATGTTGTTTAGTTTGGCTTCAGATGCTTTCATGGAATGCAATACATAGCAAGCTGCTACATGCCATTTCAAGTTAATTTTGTCAGATGGGCTTCCTGAAGGCTCATCTGCAGCCTCTCTCTCTCTTTTCAGAGTGGTCATAAACCTGAATTCTGATCAAATCAATCAAATCACATGTTATTACAAAGGGAGCAAAAATGATTACGAAGTCACAGTGGTATGTAATATCTATAATAGTCCAAAGTTGAGGCCATCACAGATATAGAATTTAAAATTTCACTTTTATTTAGAATTAATATATAAAAAGGGTCAGGGCCTACTAACAAAACAAAACATAGAACATATAACACAAGACAGACAGATCCACGCCAGTGGAGTCCCGGGGAATATAGGGGAAGGAGAGAGGATCTCAACAACTCCCGTATATTCTTTCCCAGAGAAGCACCAAGAGTCTTTATTTAAAAGACTTTTATGTGTAAGAAGTTTAGATGAATGTCTTTTGGTGTATTACACTTTATTAAATGGTGCGTTTCTTGTACTTTTTTTCACCATTTCTCACATGAAAACTCTCCAAGACAATAAAGTGAGAGTTTTATTGGTATAGCTCATGTACAAGAAATTTCTGTTATTACGTAGATATAGTTGTTGCTCGAAGGATGAGAGCTTTTTATTTTATTGCTCATATAGAGAACTTCTGCTTTTGCTCAACAATAAGAGCTTTTTTAGAGTTTGTTTTTGCTCGTATAGAAAGCTTCTGCTTTTGCTCGACGCGTTTCTGTATCGGAAATGACCGATAGTTCATCAGGAGCTGGGCAAAAAAATATGCCCTTGAGTGAGCAGAGAGGAGTTTACTAACTGAGAAGGTATAACAGAAGAATAACTCAAATGTGTCTGTCAATATTTCATAAAGGGAGATGCTCCCAATTGCCTTATTATAATATATTGCTTGACCCTAACAATATTCGGGTTCACCAGCATACTCTACCCATCTATAGATCAATACACCTGGATCTAAGTTAGCTCGCAATTAGAAGCTGAAGGTAGACATGGGGGGTGTGTCACTCTGGAGTGAGAAATCTTAAATATGCACTATGTACATCGTGTGAGGATAATGCACACGATCCGTATAAGTGCTACCTGCATCTGTACGGAATAACCAGGTTTTACTTTGGTATTTAGCATAAAACCATGAACCATACGCTAGGGCTGGTGGCTACTAAATGAACAGCCACCAGGTTAAATACCTATTGGCCCAGCCGGTTAAAGGGATATGCGCACAACATATGCAGGCACTATCAGAGTAGAATCTATCTTAGATAGCCCCCAAGGTCTCTGAGAGGTCAATCTAGACCAGTGAGTCGTCTGCCAAGACTAGTAGCTTCACATGAATAGGCTGCCAGATTGTAAATTATATACTAGTCAGCAGAGCGAGAGAGATAGAGTAGAGTAAGGCAAAGAGAGATTTTAGGAGTAATCTCCAGCAGCGCCTGCGGCTCTGATGGTGAGCTTTAGGCATCTCTCTTTGCCTTACTCTACTCTATCTCTCTCGCTCTGCTGACTAGTATAGCTAGCCTAAAATTGCTTTGTGCCATTGTGGCAGTTACTAACAGTAGCTAGGCTAGACTTGGGCATTGTCCCAGATTGAATTAATGAATTTACAATCTGGCAGCCTATTCATGCTACAGATGCAGGTAGCACTTATACGGATCGTGTGCATTATCCTCACACGATGCACATAGTGCATATTTAAGATTTCTCACTCCAGAGTGACACACCCCCCATGTCTACCTTCAGCTTCTAATTGCGAGCTAACTTAGATCCAGGTGTATTGATCTATAGATGGGTAGAGTATGCTGGTGAACCCGAATATTGTTAGGGTCAAGCAATATATTATAATAAGGCAATTGGGAGTATCTCCCTTTATGAAATATTGACAGACACATTTGAGTTATTCTTCTGTTATACCTTCTCAGTTAGTAAACTCCTCTCTGCTCACTCAAGGGCATATTTTTTTGCCCAGCTCCTGATGAACTATCGGTCATTTCCGATACAGAAACGCGTCGAGCAAAAGCAGAAGCTTTCTATACGAGCAAAAACAAACTCTAAAAAAGCTCTTATTGTTGAGCAAAAGCAGAAGTTCTCTATATGAGCAATAAAATAAAAAGCTCTCATCCTTCGAGCAACAACTATTTCTACGTAATAACAGAAATTTCTTGTACATGAGCTATACCAATAAAACTCTCACTTTATTGTCTTGGAGAGTTTTCATGTGAGAAATGGTGAAAAAAAGTACAAGAAACGCACCATTTAATAAAGTGTAATACACCAAAAGACATTCATCTAAACTTCTTACACATAAAAGTCTTTTAAATAAAGACTCTTGGTGCTTCTCTGGGAAAGAATATACGGGAGTTGTTGAGATCCTCTCTCCTTCCCCTATATTCCCCGGGACTCCACTGGCGTGGATCTGTCTGTCTTGTGTTATATGTTCTATGTTTTGTTTTGTTAGTAGGCCCTGACCCTTTTTATATATTAATTCTAAATAAAAGTGAAATTTTAAATTCTATATCTGTGATGGCGTTATTACAAAGGGAGGATTCACGTGTGGCATAAAAATCCTCCACAAACAAATCCACATCAAAATAATAAAGAACTGATTCACATGAGGGTATGCAGTTTAGGTGAATTGGCTGGATAATTTAACCAAAGGACAATTTAAACATATACATATGAATTGTTCTACAAAAGTGGATTTTCATACACAGTCTAAGATAATATGGAGATATGTACAAGAGAAACATCATGGAGAAAATCTAATAAGCAAAGCATTGGAATTAGTGATGAAAGAATCAGATGAAAACGGGGTAGAGTAAAATGTACACTCATTGTCAAAAACCAAATCAAACACCTGGAAGGAATTGTTGGAAGTGAATGAAACTTTCTCTGTAATTGCAATATTGATATAAGTAAGTGATTTACAGTATAAGAATAAAGGAGGATTCAGGGCTCAGTCACACGGGCGCATCGGCATCCGTACACCGGCGCTGATGCGCCCGTGTGACTGCAGAAAGGAGATGGACGTACCTGAAGACGGCCGTCTGTCTGCAGCGCCGCTGGAAAGAACATGTGACCGGCTTCATTGCAGATACAATATGTGATACGGGTGGGCATGGAGGCTCTAGTTCTCTGTTAGGCTGCCTCTAGCTTGAATGGAAGATGTGATATGGGTGGGCATGGAGGCATACAGGTGACCAATTGTTGTATGCAATGGCACCCCAGACCATCACACCAATAGTGGGGGTAGTGTGCCACTCCACAGCAAGGGCAGGATTGAGATGCTCACCCCAGACAAAAACGTGCCCATCCACAGTGCCCAAACTAAACCTGTATTAGTAGCTGAAGACAACCTGGTTCCACTCAGTAGTAGTTCAGTTTTGTTGTTCATGACACCACTGCAAATGTAGGCAATGGTTGGTGGGTGTCAAAGGCAGTACATGTAACGGGCACCATGTAAAACCAAATATCCTCCAGCCAAGTGCCTGGAAATAGTTTTGACAGACACCTGTAAGAATGGTGCCACCTGTCTCTTGATCTTGCTTGTTGGACAATAATATGATCCTCTCTAGTGGTGGTCTGTTGAAGGTGCCTTAAGCCTGGCTGCTTTGTATGTCCTCACACATCCACTGATCCCAACACCTCCTAACAGTCTGGTCAGAATGGCCCTGGTGGCAGGCAATTCCTTAATACAACCATCCAGCTTCTTGCATTGCAAAAAATGTGTAAACAGGGTGAAATTGCTTAGATTGCATCTTATAGGCATATCTAGTGCTCAACAAGCTTTACAGAGTGTAGATAGCATCAGTGGGAGAATCAGATTGACTTCCTGTTTATGATGCAGTTTACTTGGGATTCATATTTAGTGATATTGCCTATTTGGAGTTCAGAATGCAACAACTTTTTGGAGATTTTCATCTGTAAATTTCAAAAGCTATAACTTTATTTTATTTTTCTGTCAACATGGCTATATGAGGGCTTGCTTTTTGCCTGACAAGCTGTGGTTATTATTGGTAGCATTGTTGGGTACATATAATGTACTAACTGATATACCCGGCTTCGCCCAAGTTAATTAGATACAGGTGTTTACATGTTGTTCGCATGGTAAATTTTATGAAGTCAAGGTTATATGGGAGGAACCGAGGAATAAAATATGCATACACATAGAGGAGCATTAGAAACTCCTCAGGTTGCATGTACTGATGTCCCTCTGTAGAATGTGCCACCCTTCCCACTCTCCTCACTTAGGACCTAAAGAATGCTCATGCCAAATTTCACTCTTGTATGACACCGGGAAGTTACATTACATAGCTTGCACTTACTTTTGCAATTAGCATTAAATAATTGAGTTGTGACCCCTTCGTTTTTCCTATTTAGTACCTAAAGAATGGTCATGCCAAATTTCATGTTTGTATGACACCGGGAAGTTAGAGAATTAGTGGCGAGTCAGTCAATGAGTCAGTGAGTGAGTCAGGCAGTGGGGGCTTTCACCTTTATATATATAGATTGCATAAGTTTTATTGATGTTTGTTGAAGAGCAAGAAGAAAAAACACATTGATTCTGCAATTTTTTACAGCATTAATCATGTAGCATAAATTACATGATAATTTTTTTCTGCGGGTTTGTATGATTACGACAATGTCACAATACCAAAATTATTTTTTTATTTAAATATAATTACTTTTGGGTGTTTACACTTTTTTACAATAAAACCACTTTTTTAAAAATATTTTTTCTGACGTGTTGCATTCAAAGTCACATAACTTTTTTATTTTTTTCACAGACGGAGCTCTGTGATGCCTTGCTTTTTTACAAGAGGAGCTGTAGTTTTAAGTGGTACCATTTTGGGGTACATGTGGCTTTTTGATAACTTTCATTGTAGCATTTTGAGAGGCATAATGAACAGAAAAGGCATTTTGGCTCTTGTTTTTTAGAGAGTTTGCCGTGCAGAATTAAAAGGGGGTTCAATTTATTGTATATATTCTTTATAAAGAAAGAGAGGAAAGTGCTCAAAAAAGGTCTTTTTGTATTAATTATTTTCTCTGGGTATTTTTTTAGAATATTTTTTTATATGCCTGTAGGAACATAAACCTGTGAAGCTTTGATGGCTATGATAATACATTACAATACTTCTGTACAGTTTTTTTGTATTTTTTTTTTTTTAATCAAGAGGGGAAAGTATGCAAAAAAGATTTTTATTTTTACTATTTTTACATATTTTTTTTTTACATTTTTTATGTCCCTGTAGGAAACTTGAACCTATAATCTTATGATTACTTAGATAATACTTTCATATCACAGATGATGGCAGACTCGGCCGCCATTGTTTGGCATCCCACCATCATTGGCCCTCTGTGATTACATGGCGGCTGGCTGATGATGTCACAGAGGACCGTTTTGCTATGAACCCTTTACACACTGCAATCAACATTGATCATGGTATGTGAGAGGTTAGCATCAGAGGTCAATGTCCCACCAATCCCTGATGTTGCAGTGAGAGGCCGGCTGTTGAGCCTACGCCATTCATAGGATGTGAATGTATGTTCATTCGTGGGAACTGCTTCTGTAGCGTCCGATGAACAGACCCTAGCCTAGGAGACAATGTGGATTAGATGTAGGCCTTTTCATGGTGGCGCTACTGTCTCCCACCCGGAGTGAAATCAGGGACATGTCCAACGGGCCAAGTGCAGGCTATTAAATGGAGGGTAACCGGGAAGTGGGTTATCTTAGTCCTCTCTTTGTTTTGTCATGGGTGATGCCACCGTTCCTTCCTCCGTGTTGATCTTACGAGGAAAGAAATAAGAGTACACACACCAGGTGAAGCTTAAAGGCCACAGCAGAAATGATCGGTGAAGCTGTTTACTGTAAATAACTTGCAATATTCTAAAGATACAGTTCACTTTTACATCCACCGGCAGTACAGTAGTGTGGAAGAACATGTAATGCAACAGCGAGGAAAACACGGGAGAAGAGAGTGACTTACACAGGCCAAGTTATCTGTGGTTCTTTGGTTCCAAACACCTTCTCTTAAATGCCCTTGACAGCTCTCTACCGGTCCACACTCACGGAATTTGTAGAATTCCACTCCACAACACAGTGGGAAACTCGCACTTATTGCGGCACGTCACACTTCATGCCCTCCACACGAGAGAAGATGAAAGGGGTTCACAGCACCAATGGTCTATCCGTTCAGCCTCTTCCATCTCTTCTTGCACTCAGACTAAAGGTGTCTGCATGCAGGCCCACTTCAATCCTGTCAAGACTCCAACAGACTAGCTCACTCTTCACTCGGTAACTCTCTACTCAGCAACTCTTACACTGTGCATCTTGCAACTATATACATAGTTACTTGAACGAGCATCAAGCCGTGTTTGACCCCGCCCCAGTTTTGGCTCCTCCCCACTGTGACGTGCCTGTTTTGGCCCCTCCCTGCCGCGACGCAGCGCGCATCAATTGCCCATTTTTTGTCTGGCAGGCAGGGGAGAGAGAGAGAGAGAGAGAGAGGGAGGGGAACCTAGAATAATAATAAAAAAAAAGCTCGGCACCCGGGGTCCCACATACAAAAATGCTTGAGTCTCTCATTGTAGTCAATGAGGTTCGTTACTCGAGTAGAGCTCTCGAATTTTACAAAAAGCTCGACTTGAATAACGCGGACCCGAGCATTTGGGTGCTCATTCATTTCTAATATATATATATATATATATATATATATATATATATATATATATATATATATATATATATAAAACACAAGGTCACATGACACATAAATGGATACTTTTCCAGACACAACCCAGACTGTAACCCATTCAGTGCTGCAACTATGCAATACACATCAAATTCACTCACATGGAACACATTGACAATGCACATAAGCACAAGACTACATAGACCATTCAAAAACATCCAGAAACTTCTATACATTAAATTCTGTACAGTACACTTCCCAGCCGGGACGTATGTTTATGTCCTGGGGTGGGAAGGAGTTAATGGGCAAATATAATAAATAGAAATTGGTATATACTTAAGCATGATCCTCTATTGGGACGACATCTACTTGACAAACCAAGACTAATACATCCAAGGGGGAGTAATATCAGGGATAAGATAGCGCATAGTTCCCTATGATCAGCACCTTATACTAACTTGATTTTTTTGTTTTTCAAAAATGTAAGGCTGGAAATTGCACCTGAGTTCTTTGAGATCACCATGCAATATATGCCTCTTCTGCTATGGAGATGAATAAATGTTTTCCAATAAGGGACACAATAACTTGTAATGTGCAACATATAGCTCTTAACATGTCCCTGTGGTTTAAAATATACAGGGAGAAATTGCAGGAAATGAAAAACTCTAGTTGCAGAGCATTGTAGGAATACAAAAATGGAAAAATGGATCATAGTATACATTTAGCCAAGAAACAAAATAGGAATCCCAGGGGTTTAAAATACTGCTGCATACAGATGGTTAAAAATAGAGATGAGCGAACGTACTCGTCCGAGCTTGATATTCGTGCGAATATTAGGGTGTTCGGGATGCTCGTTACTCGTAACGAGCACCACGCGGTGTTCTGGTTACTTTCACTTTCATCTCTGAGACGTTAGCGCGCTTTTCTGGCCAATTGAAAGACAGGGAAGGCATTACAACTTCCCCCTGTGACGTTCAAGCCCTATACCACCCCCCTGCAGTGAGTGGCTGGGAAGATCAGATGTCACCCGAGTATAAAAGTCGGCCCCTCCCGCGGCTCGCCACACATGCCTTGTGAGTTAGCTGAGGGAAAGTACTATCGTGCTGGTGCTGCTGTAGGGAGAGCGTTAGGAGTCAGTGTAGGCTTCAAGAACCCCAAAGGTCCTTCTTAGGGCCACATCTACCTGTGTGCAGGCTGCTGCTAGCAGTGTTTTGTTTTTGTTTTTTTTCTCAAAATCGGCAGTGCAGAGCATTGCACTCGGCATTAGGGACAGAAGTGGTGCATAGGCAGGGAGAGTGTTAGGAGTGAGTGTAGCCTTCAAGAACCTCAATGGTCCTTTCTAGGGCCAAATTTAAGCGTGTGCAGTACTGTGCTGGCTGCTGTTAGCAGTGTTGCATATTTTTTTTTTTCTAAAAATCGTCTGTGCAGAGCATTGCACCCTCCATTGATACTACAGGGACAGAATTGTGTAGGCAGGGCCACAACACAGTTATTGTTCATTAAATATACGCAGTGGGTCCTTCCCTTTGCAAAAAAGGAAAAGAAATTATATTTGGCCTGCCTGTGTCAGTCCTAAGGTCTCCGTGTACGTGTGTGCTGCGTGGACAACGTACAAAAATCAGACGCAACCAGCTACGGTTTACTGCAGGCTTGCGCCATTGTCTTTCCTGACTGGCAAATACCTGCTCTGCTAGAGTTAATAACTCTGCTACACTAAAGTTGTGTGTCACCTTTTCAGGGCCACACTACAGTTCTAAAAGTTATTGTTCATTGAATATACGCAGTGGGGCCTTCCCTTTGCAAAAAAGCGAAAACATTATATTTGGCCTGCAGGCTTGCGCTAATTTATTTCCTGCCTGGGAAATCAAATCACTGGTAATACAGCATGCTGAGGGGTAGGGGTAAGCCTAGAGGACGTGGACGTGGCCGAGGACGCGTAGGCCCAAGTGAGGGTGTGGGCACAGGCCGAGCTCCTGATCCAGGTGTGTCGCAGCCGACTGCTGCGCGATTAGGAGAGAGGCACGTTTCTGGCGTCCCCACATTCATCGCCCAATTAATGGGTCCACGCGGGAGACGTTTATTAGAAAATGAGCAGTGTGAGCAGGTCCTGTCCTGGATGGCAGAAAGTGCTTCGAGCAACCTATCGTCCAGCCACAGTTCTGCGCCGTCCACTGCTGCAAATCCGAATCCTCTGTCTGCTGCTCCTCCTTCCTCCCAGCCTCCTCACTCCACTACAATGACACATGCTCAGGAGCGGGAACACTCCCAGGAACTGTTCTCGGGCCCCTGCTCAGATTGGGCAGCAGTGGTTCCTCTCCCACCAGAGGAGTTTATCGTCACTGATGCCCAACCATTCGAAAGTTCCCGGGGTCGGGGGGAAGAGGCTGGGGACTTCCGCCAACTGTCTCAAGAAGTTTCTGTGGGTGAGGAGGACGATGACGATGAGACACAGTTGTCTTGCAGTGAGGTAGTAGTAAGGGCAGTAAGTCCAAGGGAGCAGCGCACAGAGGATTCGGAGGAAGAGCAGCAGGACGATGAGGTGACTGACCCCACCTGGTGTGCAACGCCTACTCAGGACAGGTCTTCAGAGGGGGAGGCAAGGGCATCAGCAGGGCAGGTTGCAAGAGGCAGTGCGGTGGCCAGGGGTAGAGGCAGGGCCAGACCCAATAATCCACCAAGTGTTTCCCAAAGCACACCCTCGCGCCATGCCACCCTGCAGAGGCCGAGGTGCTCTAAGGTCTGGCAGTTTTTCACAGAGACGCCTGACGACCGACGAACAGTGGTGTGCAACCTTTGTCGCGCCAAGATCAGCCGGGGAGCCACCACCAACAGCCTCACCACCACCAGCATGCGCAGACATATGATGGCCAAGCACCCCACAAGGTGGGATGAAGGCCGTTCACCGCCTCCGGTTTGCACCGCTGCCTCTCCCCCTGTGCCCCAACCTGCCACTGAGATCCAACCTCCCTCTCAGGACACAGGCACAACCGTCTCATGGCCTGCACCCACACCCTCACCTCCGCTGTCCTCGGCCCCATCCAGCAGTGTCTCGCACCGCGCAGTCCAGCCGTCGCTAGCGCAAGTGTTGGAGCGCAAGCGCAAGTACGCCACCACGCACCCGCACGCTCAATCGTTAACCGTCCACATAGCCAAATTTATCAGCCTTGAGATGCTGCCGTATAGGGTTGTGGAAACGGAGTCCTTCAAAGCTATGATGGCGGCGGCGGCCCCGCGCTACTCAGTTCCCAGTCGCCACTACTTTTCCCGATGTGCCGTCCCAGCTCCGCAACATTGTACGTGCCCTCACCAATGCGGTTAGTGGCAAGGTCCACTTAACTACGGACACGTGGACAAGCACAGGCGGCCAGGGCCACTACATCTCCCTGACGGCACATTGGGTGAATTTAGTGGAGGCTGGGACAGAGTCAGAGCCTGGGACCGCTCACGTCCTACCCACCCCCAGAATTGCAGTCCCCAGCTCGGTGGTGGTATCTGCGGCGGTGTATGCTTCCTCCACTAAACCATTCTCCTCCTCCTCCTCCTACGCAACCTCAGTCTCGCAATCAAGATGTGTCAGCAGCAGCACGTCGCCAGCAGTCGGTGTCGCGCGGCGTGACAGCACAGTGGTGGGCAAGCGCCAGCAGGCCGTGCTGAAACTACTCAGCTTAGGAGAGAAGAGGCACACGGCCCACGAACTGCTGCAGGGTCTGACAGAGCAGACCGACCGCTGGCTTGCGCCGCTGAGCCTCCAACCGGGCATGGTCGTGTGTGACAACGGCCGTAACCTGGTGACGGCTCTGCAGCTCGGCAGCCTCACGCACGTGCCATGCCTGGCCCACGTCTTTAATTTGGTGGTTCAGCGCTTTCTGAAAAGCTACCCACGCTTGTCAGACCTGCTCGTAAATGTGCGCCGGCTCTGCGCACATTTCCGCAAGTCCCACACGGACGCTGCCACCCTGCGCACCCTGCAACATCGCTTTAATCTGCCAGTGCACCGACTGCTGTGCGACGTGCCCACACGGTGGAACTCTACGCTCCACATGTTGGCCAGGCTCTATGAGCAGCGTAGAGCTATAGTGGAATACCAACTCCAACATGGGCGGCGCAGTGGGAGTCAGCCTCCTCAATTCTTTACAGAAGAGTGGGCCTGGTTGGCAGACATCTGCCAGGTCCTTCGAAACTTTGTTCAGTCTACCCAGGTGGTGAGCGGCGATGCTGCAATCATTAGCGTCACCATTCCTCTGCTATGCATCTTGAGAAGTTCCCTGCAAACCATAAAGGCAGCCGCTTTGCGCTCGGAAACAGAGCCGGGGGAATACAGTATGTCGCTTGATAGTCAGAGCACCCTCCTGTCTATATCTCAGCACGTTCAGGAGGAGGAGGAGGAGGATGAGGAGGATGAGGAGGAGGGGGAAGAGACAGCTTGGCCCACTGCTGACGGTACCCATGCTGCTTGCCTGTCATCATTTCAGCGTGTATGGCCTGAGGAGGAGGAGGAGGATCCTGAAAGTGATCTTCCTAGTGCGGACAGCCATGTGTTGCATACAGGTACCCTGGCACACATGGCTGACTTCATGTTAGGATGCCTTTCTCGTGACCCTCGCATTCAACGCATTCTGGCCACTACGGATTACTGGGTGTACACACTGCTCGACCCACGCTATAAGGAGAACCTTCCCAGTCTCATTCCCGAAGAGGAAAGGGGTTCGAGAGTGTTGCTATACCACAGGACCCTGGCGGACAAGCTGATGGTAAAATTCCCATCCGACAGCGCTAGTGGCAGAAGGCGCAGTTCCGAGGGCCAGGTAGCAGGGGAGGTGCGTAGATCGAGCAGCATGTACAGCCCAGACAGTGCAACAGTCTTTAAGGGCCTGGCCAGCTTTATGGCTCCCCAGCAAGACTGTGTCACCGCTCCCCAGTCAAGGCTGAGTCGGCGGGAGCACTGTAAAAGGATGGTGAGGGAGTACGTAGCCGATCGCACGACCATCCTCGGTGACGCCTCTGCCCCCTACAACTACTGGGTGTCGAGGCTGGACACGTGGCCTGAACTAGCGCTGTATGCCCTGGAGGTGCTTGCTTGTCCTGCGCCTAGCGTCTTGTCGGAGAGGGTGTTTAGTGCGGCTGGGGGAATCATCACAGATAAGCGTACCCGCCTGTCAACCGACAGTGCCGACAGGCTAACACTCATCAAGATGAACAAAGCCTGGATTTCCCCAGACTTCTCTTCTCCACCAGCGGACAGCAGCGATACGTAAGCAATACGTAGGCTGCACCCGCGGATGGAAGCTACGTTCTCTCTCACCATCCAAAACGGGGACATTTCTGCTTCATCAATCTGTGTCTAATATTCCTCCTCCTCCTCCTGCTCCTCCTCCTGAAACCTCACATAATCACGCTGAACGGGCAATTTTTCTTAGGGCCACAAGGCTCACTCATCTAATTTTTCGAAACAATTTTTATATGTTTCAATGCTCTTAAAAGCGTTGAAACTTTAACTTGAACCAATTTTTCGTTAAACTGGGCTGCCTTCAGGCCTTGTTACCACTTAAGCCACATTAACCAAAGCGATTAATGGGTTTCACCTGCCATCTTGGTTGGGCATGGCCAATTTTTACTGAGGTACATTAGTACTGTTGGTACACCAATTTTTTGGGGCCCTCACCTACAGTGTAATCATAGCAATTTGTATGTTCTTCGCCTGCACTCATGGTACAGAAGTGTGTGTGGTTGGCCTACACTTTAGCTACTTAAATGTAACTTGGGCCTTGGCTATACTAAGGCTACTGAAATGGAACTAAGACTGCGCTCCCACTATACTGCTGCTTCAGAATTGTTACTGGGGCCTGTCTTGAGTGCTACTATTGCTGACATGGAACGAAGACTGCGCTCCCGCTATACTGCTGCTTCGGAATTGTTACTGGGGCCTGTCTTGAGTGCTACTATTGCTGACATGGAACGAAGACTGCGCTCCCGCTATACTGCTGCTTCGGAATTGTTACTGGGGCCTGTCTTGAGTGCTACTATTGCTGACATGGAACGAAGACTGCGCTCCCGCTATACTGCTGCTTCGGAATTGTTACTGGGGCCTGTCTTGAGTGCTACTATTGCTGACATGGAACGAAGACTGCGCTCCCGCTATACTGCTGCTTCGGAATTGTTACTGGGGCCTGTCTTGAGTGCTACTATTGCTGACATGGAACGAAGACTGCGCTCCTCCTATAATGCTGCTAGTGATATGTTAGTGGGGCCTGTCCTAATGCTACGGCTGAAATGTTATGAATTCTGGGCTCTGCCTATACCGCTGCTAATGGTATGTCTCTGGGGTGTGGAAACAGAGGCTTCCCAAAGACATGATGGCGGCGAGGCCATTTCCCACCAACGCGGTTACTGTTAAGGTGCATATAACCACGGACACGTGGAGAGGACACGTAGTGCCTCAAAAACATCCCCCTCCTCCTCCAACAGGGAAAACATTCTTGGCAAATGCCTTTGCATTGGTTCGTCTGGTGGCAGTCCAAGAATTTCACCTTTACCGACACTACAAGAGAGCCCCCCCACCATCCCCCCGCCACGGCCCACTTAATCCTGGCCACATTCCGAAAACCAACAAAATAAAACCGCGCTACTAGGTCTGCAGTCACCACCACATTACCACCAACGCGGTTACTGTTAAGGTACATATTACCAGTCTGACTGGGGCATGCAGACACCTTGACAGAATGAATAGTGTGTGGCACATAGGTTCCCCATTGCTATGCCCACGTGTGCAGCTCCTGATGGCGGTGGCACAGGATTCTATTTCTCATTGCTTCTGTACAGCATTGTGGGCTATCGCCCCACCACTTTTAAAGAGGGTCGCTGCCTAGCCGTGCCAACCCCTCTGCAGTGTGTGCCTGCGGTTCCTCCTCATGGCAGACGCACTTCTAAATAGACATGAGGGTGGTGTGGCATGAGGGCAGCTGAAGACTGCGCAGGGACACTTTGGTGTGCGCTGTGGGGGGAGGGGGGGCGGTTGGTCAGCATGTAACCCAGGAGAAGTGGCAGTGGAGTGTCATGCAGGCAGTGATTGTGCTTTGTTGGAGGTAGTGTGGTGCTTAGCTAAGGTATGCATTGCTAATGAGGGCTTTTCAGAAGTAAAAGTTGTTGGGAGGGGGGGGCCCACTCTTGCCGCTATTGTGGCTTAATAGTGGGACCTGTGAACTTGAGATGCAGCCCAACACGTAGCCCCTCGCCTGCCCTATCCGTTGCTGTGTCGTTCCCATCACTTTCTTGAATTGCCCAGATTTTCACACATGAAAACCTTAGCGAGCATCGGCGAAATACAAAAATGCTCGGGTCGCCCATTGACTTCAATGGGGTTCGTTATTCGAAACGAACCCTCGAGCATCGTGAAAAGTTCGTTCCGAGTAACGAGCACCCGAGCATTTTGGTGCTCGCTCATCTCTAGTTAAAAAGCATTGTTGAAAGGATGATTTTTCTCAATGTTATAAGTAAAAGGGAAGGATTCTGTTATCTTGATACATTAAGTATACATTTAGTGAGTTTTCCCACTAAATTTTTTTTAAAATAAGCCGTTCATGGCATAAAATGACAAAAGAGGTAATAATCATCTCTATTCAGCCCCCCTCCTCCCCGCAGGAAACAGCTGAGCTACTCCGGTGATGGGAGCGCCTATACCAGCAGAATGGTGAGTGATGCTGCAGCCTCTGGCTGCAGATGCCACCTGACTTCCGCTGAACATACATACTGCAGTCATCGCTGCTCAGCTGTTCCCAGGGGGCTGATCAGAGGTGAATATTACCTCTTTTGTTATTTTATGATATGCTTAGTTGTTAAAAAAGAATTATAGTGGTGAAACAACTTTAAACCCAAAGTGTTTAAATGTTGATTTGGAGTCAAAATGTTTTTTGAAATAAGGGTCCATTTAGACCTGGCGATTTCTTGTGAACAATGTCATAAATACACAATGAAATACATGTGGGATACATTTGGAGAGATGAGTATTTATGGTTTTAATGAGTATACATCACTGCCCCCCGGAAGCAGCCTTTTAGGAAAACCATGGAGCTGGCTGGATTGTAGCGTGATGTCAGCTAAAGCATTTTGCTTTTATCTTCAATTTCTCTGTTTGTGCACGTGAGTATGACCATTAAAGAAGTTCTTAATTGATTTCATGTGACATGTGGACAAAGCATCCATTTTTTGGTTGTGGATATCGGGAAAAGTGGGCAACACCGTTCCACCTTTTGTGTGAGATACGTCTTCAGGGTGTCGAGACGACTTGTACGTCTTCAGGGAGTCGAGATGACTACATCTCAGGTGTCGAGACGACTTGTAGTGCTTCTCTGTTCCATGTTGAGCCGTAAAATATACTTCATGTATCTTTAAGAAAAATTGACTCCAGTTTCTGATTTCCCCCCTGCTCCGTGGGTATACTCTACTCCGTTATTTTTTATGTATTTTTATCTCATGTACGACCAGTTTAACTCTTTCCAATCCAATTTGTATTCTGGTTTTCCTAGGGGGCTTACTCTTTTTCTGCTGTTATACAGCAGTGCTATATGCTGGCTAAAGCCAGTACTGCACGAGGTGACACTTTTGATAGGCTCCGACAGCAGAGAGGCTGGCAATATACAGTAAGAGAACCCTGACAGACATCTTTCAACATCGGAGCTGTACAGCCTTAAATCATAATGTCTTTAGATGTCAGACAGTGGATTGGAAAGGGTTAATAGTCTACTGTGTAGAATGTCCCATTCTTGGTAAACGAAAGAGAACTTGATTTATTGTATGAGAAACTCTAAAAGAATAAGCAGTTCCTTCTGTTAAAGAGAAAAGATAGTAATATCTGGGAAACTCGGCTACGGGTCCCTGGGACAAAACCTTTAAATAGAAAGCTCTGAAACTTCCACACGGATCCAAGAATTGTAGCACATATGCAATACAATCAAAGACTCTATCAAAGAGCTTAGTTGATCAAGCTTTCCTTTGTGAGACAAATCTTAGCACAGCATATATTGTGAAAATGTTAAAAAAACAGCCTTTTATTTACTTTGTTGTCAAAATGACTGTTAAGTACAGGTTCTTCATTGTTCAGTGTAAGGGAAAAGCAAAAAACCCATTCAACAGAAAATTACATAGAAGCCTGAACAACTAAATAAAAGATAACATTTTTTAGTATTTTTTGCGCCCATCCTTTCCCTTTATTACATATTCCTGTCTTTCTAAGAGACATGCTTTTAGTTTTTGAAAGAAATCTGCAAAGGTTTTTCCTCGCTTCTTGCAAACACCTTCAATGTTCAGTCTTAGAAGTTGTCCATTGTCTGCTTTTCACAATTCGACTAATCCAAACACACATTCATTGATGTTAACGACTGGCACCTGAGGTGGCTGGTCCATTGTTCTAAGAACACCAGCAGCTTCTTTGTGTGACAAGTATGTCTTGATCTTAATAGTAGTATGCTTGGGATCAATCTCTTGCTGTGGACTTAATATTTTCTCAAATGTTTTACATTTGTCTTCATTCACGGTGCTTACAATTCATCAACTTCAGATTTTATACATCCTCAAAATTGCATTGATCTTCTACTATGTTTGACTGATCTTTGGCTGATTTAGTATGGTATGTAATGCCTCCTGTCACCTTAATATATGTAGAATTTAGACTCATCAGACCAGAAAACATTCATTTACATCCCAGACTTGGTGTTCTATTGCACATATTTTTCTTTTGGACTGTTTCCTTTTCGCAGTTATGTATGACTTGGGCTATATCCATCTGCGGAGTTTTAGAGTTGTTGCTTGCTGCTACAATACCTTTGGAGAACAACTATGTAGTCATCACACAGTCAACCAGAACCTGACTCTGTACTGGCAAGGAAACACAACTACGAAGTAACGCTGTCTATGGATGGATTTAACCCAAGTTAGGTTTCAAAAGTATTTGATGTCAATGGAGCCTATAGAAGTCTATTGATGTTGGCAAGTATGCTTAGTAAGAGAGCATTTCAGAGAAGAAAGGACATTTGACTGATCATGGTCGGCCTCATATTATATTAAATGGGCTTCTCAGATGTCAATCGAGCCAGTAGAAGTTTATAGAAGGTGCCAAGCATCTGAGTAACACAATGATGATATCTGCATTCCGAGCATGTGCCAAAATTGGGAAAGTGTTACTTAAGTGATTACCGGGGCTGCAGGGGTGCGGAGCAGAGGAGCCCCACTCTTGCTGACCTCCCCTGGCTGCCGTGATTTGGTATGCCGGCTGTGGGCGAGTGCTCCCATGCGCAGGGAGAATGCGCCTAGTTAGCTGGGTTGCTGGGGACGTGGCGGGCTACCGCTCGATGCCGTGTCCCCATTGCCATGACACCCAGGCACGTTCCTTCTGTCGCTTCTGTCTTTAGCAGGCGCCGGGGGCTGTTCTCTCAGCGTCCTATGATTGGGTCCTGCTGCTGTCAAGCTCTTCGCCCCAATCAGCTGTCTGTTTTTCTAGTATTTGTCTGTGAGTCTGACTTTTGCCCCCACATCTCTAGTGAGCCTAGGGACTGTCGTCCAGTTGTCGCCCTAGGGCCTAGCCTAGGAGGGCAAGTAGGTAGGGACAGGGGATGCGGGTAGGACTAGGGACTTCCCTGCCCGGACTTCAATCTTGACAGATATACTCTAGACTTTTCCTAGATTGGACACATGGAGTGCAGGTAATTTATGATCTCATGAATTGTGCAATCTTTCTAAAAGAAGTAAATTACAAATGTGTTTACTTTTTAGATTCAATATTTTTTAACGGCATTTATGTTTATTGGAAAACTCCTTTAAGCTTTGGGCATTGAGCTCTTCTGCATTGTATTGAAATTAATTTGAAAGGATATAGAAAGATTAGGCATAGACCCAGACCATGAACACTAAAAAGTAGCACAAAGGAGCAAGCAAGACCATAGTCAAGTTTGGTGGTCGGAACAAGATGATCAATTATGTGCCCATTAAGTCAAACTAGCTGTGGAAATGGAACGAGACAAAGTGCCAAATCAGAAACAAAAGTGGAAGTCAGTAACGGCAGAGATTCACCTGAGTGCTTCAGGCAGACCCCAGGACGCAGTATTAAACCACAGACAAGCACTACAAGTTTCAGCAAAATTTAAATTGCTTGTTGCAAGTGACATCATCAAGCAATGCCAGTTACAAATGTAGCAAATGTTAACTTAACATTTAAATGCATTATAACTTAACTCAATTTACAGCATTAGAATATACTGTAGTTATCATGTTAATGAATGCTACATCTGTACTGTGCTAATACGATAGGGCTCTGTGTGAAGTGAGCAGTGGGCCAAGACTGCTGCTGGGACATTGTTGCAGTAACATTGTAATTAACTTAAAGATTGAGTTCCCGTTTAAACATATTGCAGTCAAGAGCCAATTTGCAAAGATTTGTTATGGTAGCATCTACTTTCTGTCCTTCGCTAACCTTAGGAATGTTGATTTTCAAGGTTGGCATAAACTACCTCATAAAGAATCAAGTTTGTGTCAACATTTTCAACTATCAGCAAAATCGTTTGATATTTTGCCATCTTGTCCCAAACGATTGCTGACAATTGAATGTTTATTTGGCTGAAGATATTGGCAAGAACAATTGTCTTTTTAATGTCATCTTCAACTATGTAAGAATTAAACATTGTCCAGAACATTGGAGTATGATTCAATGGCTTTGAAGCAATTTCAGTTTTGCTTGTGGCGATATTGTTTAGTTAAATGTTTTATAAAATGTAAAAGACAGATCTATTAGTTGACAGTTTAAAGTGACGATATGATATTCATCCAAGCCTTATTACATCTATGGTATGGGTAAAGTACTGTATGGTTCAGTTTGATTGCACCAAACACTTCAGTTTAATCAAACAGCTGAGACCTATTAATTTCATGTAAGAGTTTAATTAAAGGTCCACGTCAGTGAAATTGTTTTTTTCACTCATTATGTAACTGTCTTCCTATTATATAAAAATCTTTTAGTTAATTATTCCTTTCTATCTGAAACTCCTGCCCATATTCTCATCAGATGGTCATCTGATCTCAGTTCTGACTAGCTCAGATTTACTTGGTTTTATGTATTCTCAAATTAGTCAGTTTCTCAGCCAGCATAACCCCTGTGTGTTGGACCTTATTGAATGACAGCTCAGAGCTGCCACTGATTGGGCACAGTGCTCGCTCAATCAGAGGCAGCCCTTTCAGCAGGCAGGGATTTTTATTTTTTACACATTTTAGGGGTGATTTTCAGGGAAGGGCTTATTTTTAAAGCTGTAGCACCAACTCCATTGAATTCAAAGGGATAACATTGCGGTCCTCTGCCACAGCTGTAACAGCTGTGGCTGAGAATTTCTTCATCCCTGAGGGGAGTCCCCTTGTCAATGGACACTGTGACAATGCTGTCACAGTGTTCAGTGATGAGGGGACTCCCCGTGGAGATAAAGAAATCCTCTGCCACAGCTGTCATATCTCTGGCAGAGGATCGCGATCTTCTCTGTATGTCAATGGGGCCACTACTGCTGCTGCCGGCCCCATTGACCAAGGTGAAACCCCTGGATGCGACAGTCCGCAGCAGGGGATAGCGGACAGTGCACTTTATGTGCGCATAAACACAGCCAAGTGCGTTTTTTTTCAGCGTGACGCCCGCTGCAGTCACGTGAATGTTTTTACGCATGCGTTTTTGTACACACAAATTCACACATAAAAATGCTCGTCTGACTGAGCCCCAAAGAAAAATCTATAATTGTTGCACATTGCAACCAATCACAGCACAGCTTTCATTTTACATCAGCAGAATAGAAAATGAAAGCTGCTTTGTGATTGGTTGCTATGGGCAACAATGATAGATTTTCTTTTGAGCAGTTTCATAAGAGTGTGGTGCCAGAATACTTTTCTGTAACCAGCGCTGTAGATGTTATGGTTATTATGTGCGGCACAGCGTGTAGTTACATAATGTAGACACATGGGGACAAATTGCACCACATCAGGCTTGGATGTATATATATTAGATGGGGGTCAGAAACGCTATCTTTTCTCAATAGGGAGAGCACCTAGATGGTGAGTGAGCAGACTCAAATGACCATGCACACTCCTCTGGGTAATATGCAAATAAGGGAGATGGAATAAAACCTCCACAGTGCCTTCTATTGGGAGGCAGCATTTCTTCAAGTCAAAGTCAGACTCTTTATACAAGCCTTGTAACAATGGCTGGGAATTAAAAGCAAAGCCAGACTCCATGCACAGACAGCTGTTTCAGGGTATTTGCCCTTCATCAGTGTAAGTTGGAGTCTAGCTTTGTTAGTGAGAGGCCTGGAAAGGGGGTCAGAAACACTGGGTAATCTGTAAATTATGTGTATTGCACGTATGCAAATTATATATATTAGGTAATCAGTTGAGTTTGGCCAAACATTTGCCACTTTGCGAAAGTCCTCTGTTACATTCATGTGGGCAAGTGAGAACCGAGCCCACATGAATGTTACCATGGATAGAGAACACCAGGTAAACCAACCACCGGTTAACACCTCTCCCTATATTCTACAAAGTAAGATGAACAAGGACCTACCTGAGAGAGGACATCACCCCAACAAAGGGCGGCCCAGCAGTCTTCGGATCAGGGCCCTACCTACCTGCCCCTAGGAACTCACACACCCAGGCCAGAATGCCTACACATGCCACCGCCAACAGGGACAACTGGACAGGATAAGGAGACACACAGAGCCATAATCACACCATATGGCAGCCAATACACAAATATTAGTAGCAGATGTTAATGCTATAAATGCCAGGTATTTGTTGACATTTGGGCCAAAATATGGAAGCTAATGGGCCATGTCACAGCTCCTGGCTATACCGCTAGTCCCTAC
The DNA here is from genome assembly GCF_035609145.1 of Eleutherodactylus coqui. Taxonomy (NCBI): domain Eukaryota; kingdom Metazoa; phylum Chordata; class Amphibia; order Anura; family Eleutherodactylidae; genus Eleutherodactylus; species Eleutherodactylus coqui. Next base: position 73,376,898 of record NC_089839.1, on the reverse strand, counting down.
ACTAACCAGGAGTCCAGCGATATAACCAAACCAAACTAAAAAAAACACAAACCTTTCTTGCAGCCAGCACACATAGAACCTTCTCACACCACACACAGAGAGAGAATGAGAACAGAGAAAGATGACCACACCCACACCTGGGAAGACAGCTCTTATGTGTACTGACCTAGAGTGATTGCTTGACTGGAGACACACAAACGCCCAGCCAGTACAATCCTCCTTACTTTAGCAGAAAAGCTCCAGAGCACGTGTAGTACAACAGATCTCAGGAGACAGACGTGACATCCCCTTTTTTTTTAAACTTTCTCCCTCATCAACAAATTTGGCATGTTGCTGGTGAGATAATTTGTACTAACAATCCCACAGATAACTGATTGGCCACATTTTGATACAATAACATTTTAGGTGTATAGATGGCTTTAGTGCTAAATGCAATGCCGCCCACAATATCATAGCACTGTCAATTATTTTTAATCCTGGGCAGCTTATTTGAAGGGGTATTTTCATTTTGGGAACCCGAGTCCAATATGATGCAAATGCAAAACTAAAGCACTCACTAATAACATGTCTGTTTAAAAAATGCCCTATTTTTTTTTAAAAAAAGCTATTAACTGCACTTTGCTAGCATAACCGACTACCTTTGCTATGGAGCCAGGATGGCCAGCACATGCATGCTAACTCCGTAAGCAACTATTTGCTGGGTGGCCAGGATATCTGAAGCATATATGCAATAGCTCACGGCCCGGCCACCAGCTACCACTGTGTTGTTTCTTTGCATAGAAAGGCTTCTGAGCAGTGCACAAAAAAGTGCAGAGAGCTCTAACCCCTGAGTAGTAGCCGTGCTGGTTATTGTATGAACAGCTTCCAGTAAAATTAGTGAGAGCTGCGCCTGCAATTACCAACACCGGCCACTACACAGGAGTTGGAGCTATCTACTTACACTCTGTACACTGTGTATTGGTGCTAACAGTGGGCACCCAAACAGCTGATCGACACGGGTCCCAATATTTGTGGTGCACTGCTAGTATATAGGCTGGAAAAATCTCCCATTGTACAAGATGAAGATTTAAAAAGATTCTAAGCGCTCCTTCACACAAGTAATATGTATTCATGCTCACGAGAGCGTGGTGTGATTGTGTTCGGAATGGAGCGCTATCATGTTCTCTCGCAAATGTAACCACGCTCCTTTACTGTATTTTTTTGCGCTGTCAAGCTTGTTCACATTGGCATGGCACACAACAGTGTCATGTTTGAGCAGACGGGGCAGCCGACTTAGTAGGCAGGCCAGCTTAATTAGTTCCAGTTATTATCGATTAACACCGCATAATCGTGCAGTTCAGTGCGCGTTTTTGTTCGGGACAAGTGTGCATTTGTGCACCCCATAAACTTCTATGGGGCCTCGGGTGCGCAAATGTGTACAAAAATAGAGCAAATCGCATATTTTTTGCATGTGACCGAATTTGCACGCAAAAACACTCCATGTAACATAGTATGTTAAGCTAAATAAAGACAATGTCCATCTAGTTTAGCCTGTTTCAACCCTCCCCCCCCCCCCTTGTTGGTCCTGAGGAAGGCAAAAAAAACAACAAGCCAATTTAGCTCATTTGGAGGAAAAAATTCCTTCTTGACTCCATATTGGCAGCCAAAGTAATCCCTGGATCAACATTTGAGATCAACAACCCACTGGTCACCTAATGTTTAGTCCCCTTTTAAACTCCTCTATGGATTTTGCCATTACCACGTCCTCAGGTAGAGAGTTCCACAGTCTCACTGCTCTTACAATAAAGAACCCCCTTCTATGTTGGTGATGAAACCTGCTTTCTTGTAGACGTAGAGTATGCCCTCTTATTATCGTCACAGTCCTGGGTATAAACAGATCATGGGAGAGATCCTTGCATTGTCCCCTAATGTATTTGTACATAATTATTTGATCGCCCCTTAACCATCTTTTTCCAGGATGAATAATCCCAATTTTGATAGCCTCTTTGGGTATTCCAGTTCTCCCATTCCCTTTATTAGTTTAGTTGCCCTTCTCTGAACCCCCTGAAGCTCTGCAACATCTTTCCGGAGCACCGGTGTCCAGAACTGTACACAGTAATCCATGTGGGGCCTAACAAGTGCCTTATATAGTGGGAGAATAATGCTCTCATCCCTCGCCCCTATACCTCTTTTAATATACCCCAAGACTTTATTTGCTTTTGCAGCAGCTGATTGGCATTGATTGCTCCAGTTAAATCTACAGTCCACTAGTACCCCCAGGTCTTTTTCCATTCACTTTTCCCTAGCAGTACCCATTTAGTGTATATTGGTGACATCCTGCCCATGTGCATAATCTTACATTTATCAATGTTGAACCTCATTTATCATTTTTTACCCAAGCCCCCAGCTTATCTAGGTTAATTTGTAGCCACATATTGTCCTCTGTTGTATTAATTGTCTTATATAGTTTTGTATCATCTGCAAATATTGATATTTCACTGTGCAGTCCCTCTATCAGGTCATTGATAAATATATTGAACAGAATAGAGCCTAATACTGAGCCCTGTGGCACCCCACTAGCAGTGGTGGCCCAATCAGAGTACGAACCATTAATTACCACCCTCCGAGTCAGTTCTTTACCCAGATACACACATTTTCAGCCAGACCGAGCTGTCTCATTGTATATATCAGCCTATTATACAACACGATGTCAAATGCTTTAGAGAAATCCAGATATACAAGATCAATAGACTCTCTTAGTTCCAGCCTAGAACTTATTTTATTGTAGAAGCTGATCAAATTGGTCTGACATGATTGCCACCTCATAAACCCATGCTGATGAGGGGTTATACTGTTATTTTCCTTGACGTATTCCAGGATGGCGGCCCTCAGAAACCCCTCAAATATTTTTCCAATTATTGAAGTGAGACTTACTGGCCTGTAGTTACCAGGCACCCTTCTTGACCCCTTTTTGTATATTGGAACCAATGTGCCAATCCAGTGGTGCAACCCCAGTCTCAATAGTGTCCACAAATATAAGAAATAGCTGTCTAGCTATCATGTCACTTAGTTACCTGGGAACTCATTGAATTTAATGGGTATTAGTAGATGTGGTTTGCTCCTTTTGTGAAGGAGTGATTATAGGCAAATCTATGCTAAAAAGGTGTCTATTTATTATATGTTATATGAGGATATGTTAGGCTCCTACTTACTATATGTAAGGTGCAAATACTTTGCAATACAACTATATGAACAAATGTATAAAATGCAGTATACAGTACTTTTCGATGTGCTCTATTGTTGTGTACATTTGTGCACCCAAGTCTCAATAGGAGTCTATGGGGGTGCACAAATGTGCGCCCGTGTGCAAGAAATTGTGCTTGTAACTGCACAATTTTGTAGTGTAATTACTAAAACTGGCAACTAATTAGGCTGGACCACCTACTCTTTAGGCTACCCTGACTATTAAGACATGGTACAGGTGTGAACAGGGTCAGCAGCAGGGCAAGGTTCAGTAAGGAGCGTGGATCTGCTTGCCATAGGACGTGATCAGACTCGATTCAGAGTGCAATCATGTCCTCCTCTCGCATGCTTGAATACACTTGTACGTAGGAGCCCTAAACATGTAAACACTGAACATTTTAGCTTAACAAATTCCATCTATGAAAACACATGCCACAAAATCAATCCCATAATTCATGATTGTCGTTCTTGCTCTAAAAATGTTGTTTGCAGATGCAGAACTTACATCATAGATGATGCTTTTCTTCAGTGAAAATTAAATCATTAAAATCAATGGTTTTGTTTCATCCCGTTATGCGGTCTTGATCTTTACAGTCACATAACAGGACTAAAATACGCCCATCTATTTAAGCCCTAACTCCCCCAATACAGGGGAATAACCGGTGTCCTCTGAGAGGATGGGCCGAAATATATTTACTATAATAGTGGCTCATTGGCCATCTGGGAACAACACCTCCCCTCCGACCAATGAGATCATTTTTCATCAGATGGATGTGGACTCGTAGGCATCAGGCACTGAATGACTGGATGCATGTGCTAGCGCCACTATCACTACGGCTGGACTGGTGTTGGGATATCAGCCCAGACCAGCTTCTGTGTTGCAGCCACTGCACCATGATATTAATGCGGTTAGTGCTCTGCGACAAACTGTTGTAATGACACGGTGGTTAGTGAGTACGCCAACGGCAACTTTTACTTCTCTGTTAGTTTATTCAACGTAAGTTTGGTATAACAGAAATGACTGGGTCTCCAGAAAAATTATAAAGTTTGCAAAGACCATCAATTTAATCCTCCAACAGTCCACAGGAGGAGCAATTAAGTCCACAATTGAGTTAAACAGCAATACGTCCATTTATATCCACAGACCTGTAGTTGTCCAGAAGTGCAGCTTGTCTTTATGTTGTAGCGTCTCCCGACCCCAAGTGTCCTGCTCTCCGTTTGTCCACAGCGTCTCTCTGCTTACAACAGAAGACTGGTTCCCTCTGGACCTCTCTATGACTCTCACAGCCCAGGTCTCACTCTGGACCTCTTTTTGGCTTGCAGCCCATTTTACCACTGACTGTAGCAAGAATGCACACCTATATCCCACTTCCTTACCACACCTGTGGGTGTTTTACTTTTTCTCAGGCACCAGAATGCCTGTCTGTTGCCCCCTACAGGCCATTCTCTGTAGTGCACCTCTACACTGTTTATTAACTTCATTTTTTGATCGTTGTCTGCCCTGACTCTCATCTCAGCTTGTTCTTTCTGCCCTGATTTAAGGAGCCCCACTTCTGCCTTATGAATCTCTTCTTCAAATTTGTATACCTTTTGCAAGTCTCCGCAAGAGGCAGGATGCTACGTCATTCACACTCACGAACTAGGGCAACTCCAGCGGAACTCGGAAACAGCAGAAATAACTAAGAAACAGACATAAATCATGACATAAAAATGTTCAAAACACTCACCTGCATACCTACACACAGAGCCACATGGAATAACTATAGAATGTACAAGGTATTAGTTCGTATTTTGGCCAAGATACTTAAGCCCGTGAGCCCACTTCAGGAGTCCTTGTTGTCTCGTGCGTCCCTCGTAACATTTTATTACATCATTCTTACTCACAAACTGGTGAAACTCCAGTGGAACTCAGAAACAGTGGACATAACTCACGGAAAGACACACTGACTTACAGACGCCCAAAACACAACCGAGCATACCCCAAACGCATAAACAGATATAAATAGATATGATGCGAGGTATTGGTTCACATTTTGGCCAAGATACTTAAGTCTGCAAGCCCACTTTAAGGGTACTTGTCTTGCTGGTCCCTACTCTATCGAGGCAATTTCCACATGAAACCTGCTTGCATGTGGGGCGATCATCTCGCGCTGGAATCTAAGGACCTACCTTGACCTAGATGACAAACGAAACACAGCATGACTTAACACTGCTTACACCAACACGCCAGGGATTTGCATACAACACAGAATGCCATGCACCCTAAACAAGACTGTCCACACCTCATGTCCGGCACCTTGCACAGGCATGCAAGAACATGACACTGTTTACACGGAACACACTGAACAAACAGAGAAAAGCCCAGCAGCCTCTTGCAGATGAGCTGATATATATGAGTGTAGTGGCCCAGAGCATCTATTATTGTCATATCCATAAGTGCCAACAATAGAGGAGCAATTCTCTGAGAGGTTCTATGCCAGGGAACATTGAAGAGTGGAGTGAAAGAGAGAGAGAGTGAGTAACCTAAGACCCGGATCATTGTGCAGAGGTACTGTGTTTAGGGAATATCTGTGGAAAGTTGACCCCTTCCCTTTTTCCAGGAGCGTTCCTGGACAGATAACTAGGACTGTTCGGCCAGTGTCATCTTGAGTATACCCCTTCCGGGAGTAGTTCCGTACAAATCCTAAGGATTGTAGGATCAGCATCATCCTGAGTTCTTCCCAGATCGTATTTCTCTGTATTGCATTGGTGTACCTTTGTAAAGTGTTCCAGTTATTACAGTAAAGTTCTCACAGACCCTGACCGTTCCCAGGGAGTGAAGTACTAAAAAGTTAACAGTGTGTGGACTCTACTTATTATTGGCGATGTCTTATTCCGGTGGGAAAGAAATGGTGGCATCACCCATGACAACCTGCAGATCCTGTTAAATGATTATTGGCCATCCCTATCCTAGGGTTGTCCGGAAGAGGCCCCGTGGTACGTGGGCCGAGGTCTTGTGTAGACCTCTGGGAAGGAGACTGCTGAGTGCCGCAGTGACCAGTGACAGCTTTACCTTCCCAGCTCCTCCACGTGGGCCTCATGTCCTGAGTGGACCTTTTAGGTCACCACATGAGCAGCAGACTGGGTGTGATTGGCTGGCTGTAGAACTGCATACCCAGCCAGCTCAATTATCCCACACCTGGGGGGCTGCACCACTGGAAACCCATGTAGAACAACAGATCCCAGCAGTACACCCTAACACAGGACCTGGGGATTACTTGCAATAACGTCCTTACCTCTGTGAGTGGCATTTAAGGTGAAGACACAAAATCCCTCCAGTTTATCCCTGAGCTAAATCCCATAGAGACACAATGAGTTCACTCCCTGGCCTGAGGTTACATTATGACAGGATCTGTTTATACTGCAGCATTAACAAGGAGCACCTACTAGAGTTAGAGGAAAGAACCTTTCATAGCCATCATCTAAGAAGTTTATTTACTTTATTAGCAGTAGGATTGTGGGACTATACTCTGCCACAGGAAGTTGACTTGTAAGGGTGGCGTAACACAACGTTTTTTGGAAAACGCACTTGCATTTTTGATGTATTTTTTTGAGCCAAAGCCAGAAGTGGGTTAAAAAGAATGAGAACTGGAAATGAAGGATTTATAAATCTTCCTGCTGGATCAACTTTCAGCTTTGGCTCAAAAAACTGCATCAAAAACTGCAAGTGCCCTTTCCAAAAATTGCTGTATGTGAAGCCACACTAAGGGTATAGTCACACAGTGGAATTCACCACAGAATTTTCTAAGTGAATTTTGCCTCTAAAATCTCGTCAAAATCCATGCTTGGATTTAGTCCTGTCAATGGACAAAATCCATGCACAGAATTCTGACACGAAAAATTGCATTTACACAAGTTTGCACATCAAGAAGTGATTTTCCATGTTGAAATTTTATACAATGATTTTTCCCATTGACAGGCAAAATCCGTGTCAAAAACAGCTTCAGAAAGATGCAGATTTTGACTTGGTTTCTAGAGTTCAAGAGGGATAAACATTCTTGAAATTAATACTATAACTAGTTATATGCACTAGATCAGTGGTGGCGAACCTATGGCACTCGTGCCAGAGGCAGCACGCAGGGCCTGCCCTGCTGGCACGTGCCGCCCCCAGCCGCTTACCACGTTAGTAGTGAATACCAGCAGGGGCCACGGCTCCCCTGCCGGTATTCACTAACTGTACTGCTAGCAGTGCTGATCCCAGGACACACTGTGACGTCCGTGTGCAGCCGGGATCTGCCTCCCCCTCCTCTGATGGCTCCTCTTAGATTCCGTGAGAGCAGGGGGAGGAGGCGTCCGGCAACACACTGACAGCACAGTGTGCACCTGCTGGTGGTGCGCCGGGCAGAGGAACAGCGGAGCTTCCACGAGGAGGAGGGGATAAGTATATGAGTTTCAGGGGGGCACTGTGACTGCTGGTGGCCGTTGTGGGGGGCACAATTACTACTGAGGGCTGCTGTGAAATGTTACTATTATACTGGGGACCAATGTGGGATATCGCTATTATTCTGGGGGCCGCTGTGACGGGGGTCACTGTTATACTGGGGGCCACTGTGGGGGGTCACTATTACCGCGCGGCTGTTGTGGGATGTCACTAATATTGCGGGGGCCACTCTGGGGGATGTCACTGTTATACTGGGGGCTACGCTGGGGGATGTCACTATTATCACTGGGGTATGTTTACATGTGGCGGAAATGCTGCAGAATTTGCAACAGAAATTTCAGCTGAGGACATTTTGCAGAATTTCTGCATTCAAAAAGGAGTCAAAATCTGCACGCTGTCTATTTTGAAGCGGCCCTGTCCTTTTTAGAACGACGGACGGTGGTAAAATCATACATGGTGATAAGCCCCGCCCCCTGACGTGTTGGCACTTTGCGATAAATAAGTGGGTTTTGGGTGGCAGTTTGGGCATTTGGTCTCTAAAAGTTTTGCCATCACTGCACTAGATTGATGACATTGATAGTTGATCCAGGGATTGGCAGATTTGGAGTGAGGAAGAATTTTTTTCCCGAAAATAAGAGGCAATTGGCAGTTAGCTCTTAGGGCAAAAACACATGGGCACATGTGCTAAAACGCTAGCCGCTACCGAGCGTATAAGCGCATGAAACAGAGTTTTTTTCCAGATTATTCAAACTCTGTGCTATTGCACATGAGTTTTAAAATAAAAGTGTGAAGATAGGTCCTGCCATATCTTTCTTCCATGTAGTATTAATATGCGAGAATTCGGATAGTGGAAGCAAAACCATTGAAATCAACAGATTAGTTTTGTCCCATTATGTTGCCGTGATTTTCACGGCCACATAACAAGACTAAAACATGTCCATGTGTTCAAGCCTTTAGGCTGAATTTACATGGGCGAGAATAATGCTCGAGTTCTGTGTGATTGTGAAATGCCTATTATTCACAATGGGTATTTCTTTAAAGAACCCATTATTTTCGATGGGCTAAGTTACATCAGCTATTTTTTGCTCAAACCAAGAATGCGGGATCGAAAAAACGCAGCGTGTTTTATTTTTGGTCTATTATGCTGTGGGAATTGCCCATTCTTTCCTTATGGGAATGTGAAAACATTTACATCGCACCCACATGCCATGCGTGGGAAGGAGCCCTAAAACAAGTTTTCTTTGACCTATATTGCACCACCTGTGTGAATACAGCTCAAGGGTGCATTCACACAAGCATGTTTTTGTGCGTACATACGCACGCACAAAAGCACGCTTCTATTTACAACAATGCATTCCCTATGGTGTGTTCACATGTCGGTACTTTGCAGGTGCGTACCTGCAAAGATAGGACATGCGTGCACCATAGGGAATGCACGCATTGTTATCAATGGAGCCGCAGCTGCTGCCGGCAGCTCCATTGAGAACAATGGTCTGCCGACTCCCTGCATTCTAGGTCAAAAGTTTGTAACATCTAATAGAATTGATCAAGTGTATCTGAGGGATCTGATCAATATCACCTCAAATTGCTTAAGTATCAATTATTCAGTGACCCAGACTAATTGGGGGAATCCGCCCCTATCAGATTTTACTCGTACATACACTAACTGATGTTGTCAGATCACGTAGTGATTCCTAAATAGATTTCGCGAATTCGATTGTCCAACGCGTTTCGCCTTGGAGTGGGCTCGTCAGGGGTCAAAATTGTCTCCAAAGGTATACCGAATTTTACTAATTTTGGCCGATGGTCAAGCATCTATAGATGATGTTATGAGTGACCAATGGCCAACATTGATCGGTTCGACTAATCTAGTGTATTTATCCACAATTTGTATCTGAGACACCTTGTGATGCTCATAGATAATTGTGTCAAGAAAAAAATTGGTGTCACAGAAATAACAGTAATGAAATGTAGCCGCGGCATCCACACACCGCTTCACTACAGTTCAATTGTTGGTCACACATAGATTGTAGACAATTATGTCCTATAGAGATGACACATAGAGGTATATGTCATATGTCAAATTAAAGAATTCCTCTGCCGCATGCAGATGTATTCTTCATCCCCGCCGGGGACACAGCAGCGGCCGGCAGGTAAGTAATTTTTTTTTTTTTTACTCTACTTTTAATTGGCTTTTCAGGGAAGGGCTTATGAAGCCATTCCCTGCAAAGCCACTGACAGCTGTTGGGGCTCAGCGGCGACTTCTGCCACTGTCCCCGGCTCTGCAGCACTGCTGAGCTATCAGCAGCTGGCGATTTAAAATCCCTGCCTGCTGGTAACTCTGATTGTGATTAGCTGAAGCACTTCAGCCAACCACAGTCAGAGCTACCAGCAGGCGGGGATTTTAAATCTACGGCTGCTGATTGCTCAGAACTACAGAGCCGGTGACCGCGCCAGAAGTCGCGGCAGAGCCCCGACAGCTGAACGGAGGTGAGTATTTTTTTTTTTAATGGCTTTTTAGGGGAGGGCTTATGAAGCCCTTCACTGAAAAGCCATTGATGGGATGCCAGCAGCAGGATTCTCTACTACAGCTGTCATGTGTGACAGCTGCGGTTGAGAATTGAAGAATTTTCTTTGCTGCATCTGCCACAGATGTGGCAAATGTAGCAGCAGGGAATTCTTTTAACTAGCAGGGGTAAAGGAAACATCTGCCATATGCGGCAAATGTGTTCTTCATGCCCATGGGGGTAACAGAAGCGGCGGGGAGGTAAGTTTTATTTAATTTGTATTTTTACACCAAAATGTTTCTTTTTCAGGGAAGGGCTTATATGTAAAGCCCTTCCCTGAAAAAGAATGCAGGGGGCCACAGAGAATTTGTTTTCAATGGAGCCGCCAGGAGCAGCCGCGGCTCCATTGACAACAAGCACGCAGCTGTGTTCACGTGTGTTTTTGCTCGTACCTAGGTGCGGACGTATGTACGCACCTAAGTACGCACAAAAACATGCTCGTGTGAATGTAGTTTAAGGCCGACTTCACACGTAACATTTTGGCGGGATGAACAAAGCTTTTTTGTGCGTGCATCTGCCTATTTTACTGTACTTTTTGAGCACGAAATACATGTTCATTTATACACCACAAACAAAGACACACCAATTGAAATGGCTAATTAGTCTTAATTAGAGATGAGCGAACGTACTCATCCGAGCTTGATGCTCGGGCGAATATTAGGGTGTTCGGGATGCTCGTTACTCGTAACGAGTACCACGCGATGTTCGGGTTACTTTCACTTTCCTCTCTGAGACGTTAGCGCCCTTTTCTGGCCAATTGAAAGACAGGGAAGGCATTACAACTTCCCCCTGCGTCGTTCAAGCCCTATACCACCCCCCTGCTGTGAGTGGCTGGGGAGATCAGATGTCACCCGAGTATAAAAATCGGCCCCTCCCTCCCGCGGCTCGCCTCAGATGCGTTGTGACAGAGATCAGGGACAGTGCTGCTGGTGCCGGAGCTGCTATAGGGAGAGCGTTAGGAGTTAGTGTAGGCTTCAAGAACCCCAACGGTCCTTCTTAGGGCCACATCTAACAGTGTGCAGTACTGTTGAGGCTGCCTTTTGCAGTGGTGCACATTTTTTTTTTTTTTTGCTATATCGGCCATGCAGAGCATTGCGCCCTGCAGTAATACTACAGGGACAGAAGTGGTGGTTAGGCAGGGAGAGTGTTAGGAGTTAGTGTAGGCTTCAAGAACCCCAACGGTCCTTCTTAGGGCCACATCTAACCGTGTGCAGTAGTGTGGAGGCTGCTGTTAGCAGTGTTGCACTTTTTTTTTTTTTTTCCAAATCGGCCGTGCAGAGCATTGCGCCCTGCAGTAATACTACAGGGACAGAATTGTGTAGGCAGGGCCAGAAGACATATTTTATTGATTGAATATAGTCAGTGGGCCTTTCCTTTAAAAAAAAAAAGGGAAAAAATTCTATTTGGCCTGCCTCTGACAGTCCTCAGCGTTCTGGGTACGTGTGTGCTGGGTGGAGAACTTAAAAAAAAATCATACGCAGCCAGCTAAGGCTTGCGCCAATTTATTTCCTGGCTGGGAAATCACCGCTCTGCTGCAGTTAATAACAGTGCAAGACTGCAGTTCTGTGACACACTGCAGGGCCACAACACATTTATTATTGATTGAATATAGTCAGTGGGCCTTTCCTTTAAAAAAAAATTTTCTATTTGGCCTGCAGGCTTGTGTAAGCCGCCGACCGGGGTGGGCTTTCCAGAATACAGCGAAGTCCTGAACAAAAGACGCGACTCAAAACCAATCCGTAGCAATGAGATTTTACTTAATTTGGCAGAACCCTTAACCAACCCGAACTCCCCCAGAAAGTTACATACACTCAGCGGGGAAGCTGAGACTCTTGTGCCATGCAGCGCTGTGCTTTATAATGTGCGCCTTCAATATCCTCCAAGCTTTTGCCTAGCCGCAGGCCGTCTCTAACCAGCCGCTATTACCTTCTATCACCCTGGAAGTAGGAACAATCAGTGAGGATGCTAGGGAAGCACCGGCGGCACAGCACAAGAGCTTACAATCTTATCAACACACCCGTATTCTCCCCTTACACAACACCACTCAACAGATATAACAATATATATAGCTCACAAGTCAAGGCAAAGTACAGTTGCGTAACGTGTGACTTGTAGATATCCTTAGACAGCTCTACGAGTATAGAGTTCTCTGTGTGTTAGGACTATGTCGGACAGCTCAGTCCCCAGCAGTGCGGCCGGCGGCCATCAGTATGCCTAACTAAACTAGCTATCTGCTGGCCTTGTTATTAGTCTCAGTCAGATTGGCGGTGCGTGCACGGTTACACCAGAGGCCTTAGTTCTCTGGCTGACCCGGGTCTGGTGGGTACCTTTAGACTTTGTCCGGAACGCAGGAATAGGATTTCATCCAAGAACCATATGAACTCACTGACGCCGCTACTTCTGAGCCCGGTCTGTAATGACCATCTTCTCCGTTAAGATGGTAGTCTGACAAACTCTGGAACAGTCTCTAATGCAGCTCCCCTCACGGAAGCTCCGGTCCTCGTTGGGGTCCTTTTTCCGGTGGATCACAGTGTCTGTCTCGCTAGCTGCAGTCCTCACCAGCTCATCTCATCTCGCTCACACGCATCTAACCGCTTTCCTCTCTATGGTCATGATGCACTTCTTTTTTCTCTGTCCCAGTCCAGAGCACAGTGACCTCTTGTGGTCAAAAACAAAATGACAGTTACAACAGAAACGGACATTCCCAGCAGGAGGACTGTTTCACCATCTTACATGCCACCCCACTAGATGTTGCCGTCCCCGGCAACCTCCCCCACTCAAACTCATCCTGCGCGTAGCGCTGTGGGGGTACACCAGCGGTGGACCTGGCTGTCCTGCGCAGAGTCATAGGACCAGGGACAGTTGGCACACTCGGTGGATGTGTTTCTGCTGGCTGGGCATCTCTCTCCCTGGGTGGCGAGCTTGTCACGACCGGGGACTCCGACATGGCCGGGACAGGAACTACCCACCATTCATCATCTACCAGGGGTTCCCCAATACTAGGGGTAGGGATAAGCATCTCCTTATCAGCCGCAGGTTGCTGAAAGTGACAGTGTCTCAACATGTTACGGTGGAGGTTCCTTGAGGGTCCCCCATTCCCCTCGGGCTCAACCTCATACACGGGGATATCAGGATCTACCTTCTGCTTCACTATGTATGGAACCGCCTCCCACCGCCCATCCAATTTTCCGGTTGGCCTCTTGGCTCTGACTATCACACGATCACCTGGAGCATACTCGTCCATCTGCACTGGCCCCGGGTTGGGGTGCACCACTTGTCTCAGGCGCTCACCCACAACCTTATGTATTGCTCTCAGTCGGCGACGATGATCTTGCACCCAGGTGGTGGTGCTTCTCGGCGGAGGCTGTCTCGGATCCGGCATGTGAAGATCCTCGATCTCCTGGCCTGCTCTCCCAAACATAAGCATGTGTGGAGAGTAACCAGTGGTATTGTGAACCCTATTGTTGTAGGCCCACATCAGCTCAGGTAAGTACTCTGGCCACTGGGCTTTTTGACTTTCCTCTAGAGTCCGCAGCATCTGTATCAAGGTGCGGTTGAACCGCTCACACGCCCCATTCCCTTGTGGATGGTACGGAGTCGTGCGGGAACGTTCGATACCATAGAGCTGATACAGCTCCCTCATCAAAGCACCCTGGAAACATGCCCCCTGATCTGAATGAATTCTCCGCGGACACCCAAACACTTGTATAAAGTGTTTACAGACTGCCTCAGCAGCCGATTCAGCCGTCTGATCTCTGGTGGGCACGGCCACTGCATATTTTGTAAAGTGGTCCGTCATGACCAAACAGTAGGGGCGTCCTGAGGTAGAGTACCCGATCTGTACATAATCAATCAATAAGATTTCAAGGGGGGCGGAAGTGCGGATAGTTTGCACAGGGGCCCGTTGCTCGGGGCTTTTACTCAGCCCGCAGGACCAACATTTCAGACATGCCTCGGTCACCATTTCTCCCAAATCCGGGCAATATACGAAGCGCTGGAGCCATGGGTACGTCTTCGCGCTCCCGAAATGAGCCCCCTTCTCATGGGCTTCTTGAGCGGCAGCTGGTCCCAGTGACATAGGGATGACAACCTGTTGCCGGTGCTGCAGCTCTGACTGTACGTATATGGTCCGGCACAGGAGCCCCTGGTTAATACTCAGCTTATCCCATTGTCTCAGCAACTTCTGACCTTCCTGCGTCAGACTGGCCCGCTCGTCCGGGCGAGGCCAAACCTTAGTTCGGACCCACTCTCTCACTTTCCATAGGTCCGAGCAGCTACTTTGGACTCGTTCCCAATCTCCCAACGTCTTTCCCAACACCATCGGCATCCCTGAAGCCACCCCACTTGAATGTGTCAGATTCTGGAATGGTGGTACTCTGCCGAGGTGTGGAATTTCAGTGTCTTCTAAATCCTCTTCTCCCCTCTTGGTCGGCGACCCCACTGGAACTCGGGAGAGGGCATCGGCGTTGCCGTTCTCCCTCCCTGACCGGAACTGGATGCGGTATCGATACTTGGAAAGGCGGGCCATCCATCGCTGCTCAAGGGCGCCTAGCTTAGCGTTCTCCAAGTGCGCTAGCGGGTTATTGTCCGTCATCACAGTCACTTCTGCACCCGTCAGATACTCTGCAAACTTCTCAGTCATGGCCCAGACCAGCGCCAAAAGCTCCAACCTAAAGGAGCTATAGTTATCAGGGTTGCGCTCCGACTCCCTTAACGACCTACTGCCATAGGCAATGACCCTCTCACGCCCGTCTTGAACTTGAGATAACACAGCTCCAAGACCATGTAAACTTCCATCCGTGTACAGCAAGAACGGGCTATCAAACTGTGCATAGGCCAGGATTGGGGCGCTGGTCAGAGTTCTTTTCAATGCCTCGAAGGCTTCTTGCTGTCGTGGCCCCCACTCAATGGGGCGATTCCTGGGCCCTCCAGTTGTGCCTCTCAGCAGCTCGTTTAGTGGACCGGCCAGATGAGAGAACTTGGGTATAAATCTCCTGTAATAACCGGCCAGGCCTAGAAACGCTTGTACTTCCCGTAGGGTTCTTGGCTGGGGCCACTTTTGCACGGCCTCCACCTTGCTAGGGGCCGGTTGTACCCCTTCTGGAGTGACCACATGTCCCAGGAACACTATGCGCTGTTGAAGCAGTTGACACTTTTTGGGCTTGATTTTCAGACCATGATCTTGTAGTCGTCCCAGGACCTGCCGCAGTTTTTTAAGATGATCTTCGAATGAAGTCCCAAACACCACAATATCATCCAGATATATCAATACTGATTCAAAGTTTAGGTCACCCAGACAGTGCTCCATCAACCGCTGAAACGTCCCTGGAGCGTTGGTCAGTCCGAACGGCATCCTATTGAACTCATATAGTCCCATGGGCAAGATAAAGGCTGTCTTTGCCTTGTCTTTTTCAGCTACTGGCACTTGCCAATATCCACTAGCCAGGTCGAGCGTGGAAAAGTACTTGGCTCGACCCAAGGAGGATAGTGACTCTTCGATCCGTGGTAGAGGATAAGCATCCCGGATGGTTCGGGCATTCAATTTCCGATAATCTACACAGAACCGAAGACTTCCGTCTTTCTTTCGCACCAGGACCACAGGAGCAGCCCACGGGCTTTTACTTTCCTGTATCACCTGGTTTTCCAGCATGCTGGCCACCATATTTTTCACCTCTTGATACATCTTGGGTGGGATTTGCCTGTACCGTTCTCGAACTGGCGCAGCGTCGCGGGTAGGGATTTCATGCTCGATAGCGGTGGCACACCCGAAGTCTTCATCATGCCTTGAGAACGCTTCCTGGTATTCCCATAGCGTGTCTTCCAGAAGCTTTTGTTGCCCCGGGGTCAGAGAGCGGGGGTCCACTCCCATCAGAGACATGATCACTCGACCGTTCCACTCAGCTGTTGGGGCCTGTTCTTGCTGGACCTTCACAGCAAAGGTCCAAGCTGACCTCCCATCTGGCTGTAGCGTGAAGCTCCTCCGGTGAATGACACCGCCCTCGGGCACATGAACTTCAGCCAGCAGGGTATTCCCAGGAACGATCGACTCACTGTCCCAGACATTGAGGCAGCGTATAGGCACGCACCCATCTTTCACGGTGACGAGTGCTCGGGCTACCAGTGGGCGGTTCTGCAGTTCTCCCCGTGGAGCAGGTTCGATCAGGACCTCCAGTCCATTCAGTGGCCGCCCAGCTCCCACTGGAAGCATCAAAATTTTCTCCTGGCGTGGTGGAATCTTCACTGGAGCTCTCAGCGGTACTCTCACATGCCCAATAGGACACCCTGACATGAGGCTCTTCTGTAAACTGCAGCTCCTCACCATCTGCTGTAGGACCTTTTGAGTTGGCCGGTGCGTGGTGGTCCGCTGCCAGTATTTAGGCCCTTCCTTGGCATAGAGGTGATGATCGAGGTCTCTCAGCACGTTCATGCCCAGCGTTACATCGAGTCCCTTTCGGGACGGATGATCTACCAGCACGATCCCCTTTTTGCCAATGTCCTGCCCAAACAGCCGGATTCGCATCCAGACGATCCCTTGTACATCCATTGCACCATTATTGGCAGCTGTCAACCGGATAACACTTCCATCTTCCGGTTCCATCATATGCCCGAAGTGTCTCTCGAAAAACTCCAATGGCATCAGGGTGCTTTCTGATCCGGTATCCACTAGGCAGTGTACCTTTTGGCCCTCCAGCTCAGCTTCCATAATGGGACTGCTAGCATAGAGATCGCGTTCATTGCGTAGTGGGCTTAGCTCTGAGGGAACTGCCGCAGGATGCCCTGTTACTGCGGCAGTCGGAAGTTTAAAGCCAGCTCAGGTTCCGTCTGTTGGTGGCACTCTCGAGCGATATGGCCATACCGTCGGCAGCTCCAGCAAAGAGGTCCCCTTGATCCCCGCACCCCGGATGGGTCTGGATTAATGGATCCTCGCCCCGGAACACTCTCTGTGGAGGTGGGCAGGACGATGGGGTCAATCCCGGGGCCCTGGATGAGTCCGCCTTCATCTGGGACACTTCCAGGCGGAGTTCTCTCATTTCTGCTCGTAGGGCCTGGACCACATCCTTCAAGGACTCGGAGTCTTCAAGACCTCCCCGGGCCCCTGTCACTTGGGTGCTACTCACTGCCTGCACACTCACAGCCGTGGGCTCTTCTTCTCTCTCTACAGCAGCCCGGTAAATGTTATAAAATGTCAGGTCAGCATCTGCCCGGGTCATCTCTTGCAGTTTATCCTGTAAAAATCTATTGGATAGTCCTAGAATAAATTGGTCTCGTAGTAGCCGGTCCACTTCCTTGAAAGCTCCCATGGCCCCTGAATCCCGTCGTTGCACTTCATTCAACACTTCCTGTAGGGTGTTAGAGTATTGTATCAACGTTTCACCCTCTCGCTGGGACCGGTTGAAGAAGCTGCTGCGCAACTGCGCTACCCTGGTTCGCCCTCCCTGTGCCCCCTCCAGTAGGGAGAATATTTTCTCCAAAGTGTCTCTTTCTGACTCGGGCCGTACCATCACGGTCCGTCTAGCGTCGCCTTCCAGGGCTCCCAATGCTATCTCTGCACGCAGCGCAGGTATCAAATTACTCAATTTAACTATACTTTGTACCCTTTCGGTCCAGTCCTGCAACCCCATATTTTTACCGTTAAACTTTGGCAAGTGCTGCATTAGTGCTCCAGCCGATAAGTACCCTACTTGGGCTGGCGTGACAGGTACTGGGGCTAGGAAATCTTGTTGCGCCGGGGCACCCTGGGCCGCTGGCGCTAGGGGAATGTTTCCCGCCACGTCTCCGTCCATGACGATCGCTGTATCCTGCCGACTACGCCAAGTGTAAGCCGCCGACCGGGGTGGGCTTTCCAGAATACAGCGAAGTCCTGAACAAAAGACGCGACTCAAAACCAATCCGTAGCAATGAGATTTTACTTAATTTGGCAGAACCCTTAACCAACCCGAACTCCCCCAGAAAGTTACATACACTCAGCGGGGAAGCTGAGACTCTTGTGCCATGCAGCGCTGTGCTTTATAATGTACGCCTTCAATATCCTCCAAGCTTTTGCCTAGCCGCAGGCCGTCTCTAACCAGCCGCTATTACCTTCTATCACCCTGGAAGTAGGAACAATCAGTGAGGATGCTAGGGAAGCACCGGCGGCACAGCACAAGAGCTTACAATCTTATCAACACACCCGTATTATCCCCTTACACAACACCACTCAACAGATATAACAATATATATAGCTCACAAGTCAAGGCAAAGTACAGTTGCGTAACGTGTGACTTGTAGATATCCTTAGACAGCTCTACGAGTATAGAGTTCTCTGTGTGTTAGGACTATGTCGGACAGCTCAGTCCCCAGCAGTGCGGCCGGCGGCCATCAGTATGCCTAACTAAACTAGCTATCTGCTGGCCTTGTTATTAGTCTCAGTCAGATTGGCGGTGCGTGCACGGTTACACCAGAGGCCTTAGTTCTCTGGCTGACCCGGGTCTGGTGGGTACCTTTAGACTTTGTCCGGAACGCAGGAATAGGATTTCATCCAAGAACCATATGAACTCACTGACGCCGCTACTTCTGAGCCCGGTCTGTAATGACCATCTTCTCCGTTAAGATGGTAGTCTGACAAACTCTGGAACAGTCTCTAATGCAGCTCCCCTCACGGAAGCTCCGGTCCTCGTTGGGGTCCTTTTTCCGGTGGATCGCAGTGTCTGTCTCGCTAGCTGCAGTCCTCACCAGCTCATCTCATCTCGCTCACACGCATCTAACCGCTTTCCTCTCTATGGTCATGATGCACTTCTTTTTTCTCTGTCCCAGTCCAGAGCACAGTGACCTCTTGTGGTCAAAAACAAAATGACAGTTACAACAGAAACGGACATTCCCAGCAGGAGGACTGTTTCACCATCTTACACTTGCGCCAATTTATTTCCTGGCTGGGAAATCACCGCTCTGCTGCAGTTAATAACAGTGCAAGACTGCAGTTCTGTGACACACTGCAGGGCCACAACACATTTATTATTGATTGAATATAGTCAGTGGGCCTTTCCTTTAAAAAAAAAAGGGAAAAAATTCTATTTGGCCTGCAGGCTTGCGCCAATTTATTTCCTGGCTGGGAAATCACCGCTCTGCTGCAGTTCATAACAGTGCAAGACTGCAGTTCTGTGACACACTGCAGGGCCACAACACATTTATTATTGATTGAATATAGGCAGTGGGCCTTTCCTTTAAAAAAAAAGGGAAAAAATTCTATTTGGCCTGCAGGCTTGCGCCAATTTATTTCCTGGCTGGGAAATCACCGCTCTGCTGCAGTTAATAACAGTGCAAGACTGCAGTTCTGTGACACACTGCAGGGCCACAACACATTTATTATTGATTGAATATAGTCAGTGGGCCTTTCCTTTAAAAAAAAAAGGGAAAAAATTCTATTTGGCCTGCAGGCGTGCGCCAATTTATTTCCTGGCTGGGAAATCACCGCTCTGCTGCAGTTCATAACAGTGCAAGACTGCAGTTCTGTGACACACTGCAGGGCCACAACACATTTATTATTGATTGAATATAGTCAGTGGGCCTTTCCTTTAAAAAAAAAGGGAAAAAACTCTATTTGGCCTGCAGGCTTGCGCCAATTTATTTCCTGGCTGGGAAATCACCGCTCTGCTGCAGTTAATAACAGTGCAAGACTGCAGTTCTGTGACACACTGCAGGGCCACAACACATTTATTATTGATTGAATATAGGCAGTGGGCCTTTCCTTTAAAAAAAAAAGGGAAAAAGTTCTTTTTGGCCTGCAGGCTTGCGCCAATTTATTTCCTGGCTGGGAAATCACCGCTCTGCTGCAGTTAATAACAGTGCAAGACTGCAGTTCTGTGACACACTGCAGGGCCACAACACATTTATTATTGATTGAATATAGTCAGTGGGCCTTTCCTTTAAAAAAAAAAAAGGGACAAAATTCTATTTGGCCTGCAGGCTTGCGCCAATTTATTTCCTGGCTGGGAAATCAAATCACTGGTAATACACCATGCTGAGGGGTAGGGGTAGGCCTATAGGACGTGGACGCGGGCGAGGACGCGGAGGCCCAAGTCAGGGTGTGGGCACAGGCCGAGCCATAGCAGTGGCCAGGGGTAGAGGCAGGGCCAGACCGAATAATCCACCAACTGGTTCCCAAAGCGCCCCCTCGCGCCATGCCACCCTGCAGAGGTCAAGGTGCTCTACGGTGTGGCAGTTTTTCACAGAGACGCCTGACGACCGACGAACAGTGGTGTGCAACCTTTGTCGCGCCAAGATCAGCTGGGGAGGCACCACCACCAGCATGCGCAGGCATATGATGGCCAGCACCCCACAAGGTGGGACGATGCCCGATCACCGCCTCCGGTTTGCACCACTGCCTCTCCCCCTGTGCCCCAACCTGCCACTGAGATCCAAACCCCCTCTGAGGACACAGGCAGTACCATCTCCTGGCCTGCACCCACATCCTCACCTCCGCTGTCCTCGGCCCCATCCAGCAATGTCTCTCAGCGTAGCGTCCAGACGTCGCTAGCGCCACAGTTTGAGCGCAAGCGCAAGTACGACGCCACGCACCCGCACGCTCAAGCGTTAAACGTGCACATTGCAAAATTGATCAGCCTAGAGATGCTGCCGTATAGGCTTGTGGAAACGGAGGCTTTCAAAAGCATGATGGCGGCGGCGGCCCCGCGCTACTCGGTTCCCAGTCACCACTACTTTTCCCGATGTGCCGTCCCAGGCCTGCACGACCACGTCTCCCGCAACATTGTATGCGCCCTCACCAACGCGGTTACTGCCAAGGTCCACTTAACAACAGACACGTGGACAAGCACAGGCGGGCAGGGCCACTATATCTCCCTGACGGCACATTGGGTGAATTTAGTGGAGGCTGGGACAGAGTCAGAGCCTGGGACCGCTCACGTCCTACCCACCCCCCGAATTGCGTGCCCCAGCTCGGTGGTGGTATCTGCGGGGGTGTATGCTTCCTCCACTAAACCACCCTCCTCCTCCTCCTACGCAACCTCTGTCTCGCAATCAAGATGTGTCAGCAGCAGCTGCACGTCGCCAGCAGTCGGTGTCACGCGGCGTGGCAGCACAGCGGTGGCCAAGCGTCAGCAGGCCGTGCTGAAACTACTCAGCTTAGGAGAGAAGAGGCACACGGCCCACGAACTGCTGCAGGGTCTGACAGAGCAGACCGACCGCTGGCTTGCGCCGCTGAGCCTCCAACCGGGCATGGTCGTGTGTGACAACGGCCGTAACCTGGTGGCGGCTCTGCAGCTCGGCAGCCTCACGCACGTGCCATGCCTGGCCCATGTCTTTAATTTGGTGGTTCAGCGCTTTCTGAAAAGCTACCCCCACTTGTCATACCTGCTCGGAAAGGTGCGCCAGCTCTGCACACATTTCCGCAAATCCCACACGCACGCTGCCACCCTGCGGACCCTGCAACATCCGTTTAATCTGCGCTCTATACGCTCCACATGTTGGCCAGACTCTATGAGCAGCGTAGAGCTATAGTGGAATACCAACTCCAACTTGCGCGGCGCAGTGGGAGTCAGCCTCCTCAATTATTTACAGAAGAGTGGGCCTGGTTGGCAGCCATCTGCCAGGTCCTTGGAAAATTTGAGGAGTCTACCCAGATGGTGAGCGGGGATGCTGCAATCATTAGCGTCACCATTCCTCTGCTATGCCTCTTGAGGAGAAGTTCCCTGCAAAGCATAAAGGCAGACGCTTTGGAATCAGAAACGGAGGCGGGGGAAGACAGTATGTCGCTGGATAGTCAGAGCAACCTCATGTCTATATCTCAGCGCGTTGAGGAGGAGGGGGAGGAGCATGAGGAGGAGGGGGAAGAGACAGCTTGGCCCACTGCTGAGGGGACAGATGCTGCTTGCCTGTCATCCTTTCAGCGTGTATGGCCAGAGGAGGAGAAGGAGGAGGAGGAGGAGGGGGAGGAGGGGGAGGAGCTTGAGGAGGAGGGGGAAGAGACAGCTTGGCCCACTGCTGAGGGTACAGATGCAGCTTGCCTGTCATCCTTTCAGCGTGTATGGCCAGAGGAGAAAGTGATCTTCCGAGTGAGGACAGCCATGTGTTGCGTACAGGTACCCTGGCACACATGGCTGACTTCATGTTAGGATGCCTTTCTCGTGACCCTCGCGTTACACGCATTCTGGCCACTACGGATTACTGGGTGTACACACTGCTCGATCCACGATATAAGGAGAGCCTTTCCACTCTCATTCCCGAAGAGGAAAGGGGTTCGAGAATGATGCTATACCACAGGGCGCTGGTGGACAAACTGATGGTAAACTTCCCATCCAACAGCGTTAGTGGCCGAAGGCGCATTTCCGCGGCCCAGGTAGCAGGGAAGGCGCAGAGATCAGGCAGCATGTACAGCGCAGGCAGGGGAACACTCTCTAAGGCTTTTGACAGCTTTATGGCTCCCCAGCAAGACTGTGTCACCGGTCCCCAGTCAAGGCTGAGTTGGCGGGAGCACTGTAAAAGGATGGTGAGGGAGTACGTAGCCGATTGCAGCACCGTCCTCGGTAACGCCTCTGCCCCCTACAACTACTGGGTGTTGAAGCTGGACACGTGGCCTGAACTCGCGCTGTATGCCCTGGAGGTGCTTGCTTGTCCTGCGGCTAGCGTCTTGTCAGAGAGTGTGTTTAGTGCGGCTGGGGGAATCATCACGGATAAGCGTACCCACCTGTCAACCGACAGTGCCGACAGGCTTACACTCATCAAGATGAACAAAGCCTGAATTTCACCAGACTTCTCTTCTCCACCAGCGGACAGCAGCGATACCTAAGCAATACGTAGGCTGCACCCGCGGATGGAAGCATCGTTCTCTATCACCATCCAAAACGGGGACATTTCTGCTTCATCAATCTGTGTATAATATTCCTCCTCCTCCTCCTGCTCCTCCTCCTGAAACCTCACGTAATCACGCCGAACGGGCAATTTTTCTTAGGGCCACAAGGCTCACTCATATAATTTTTCTAAACAACTTTTATACGTTTCAATGCTCTTAAAAGCGTTGAAACTTTAACTTGAACCAATTTTTCGTTCAACTGGGCTGCCTCCAGGCCTAGTTACCACTTAAGCCACATTAACCAAAGCGATTAATGGGTTTCACCTGCCATCTTGGTTGGGCATGGCCAATTCTTTCTGAGGTACATTAGTACTGTTGGTACACCAATTTTTTTGGGCCCTCACCTACAGTGTAATCAAAGTAATTTCTATGTTCTTCGCCTGCACTCATGGTACAGAAAGGTGTGTGGGGTTGGCCTACACTTTAGCTACATAAATGTAACTGGGGCCTTGTCTATACTGCAGCTACTGAAATGTGAAAGAGACTGTTATCTCCCTAAACTGCTGCAATGGGAATGTTACTGGGGCCTGTCTTGAGTGCTACTATTACTGAAATGGAACTAAGACTGCGCTCCCCCTATACTGCTGCTAGAAATATGTTAGTGGGGCCTGTCCCTAATGCTACCGCTGAAATGTTAATAATTCTGGGCTCTGCCTATACCGCTGCTAATGGTATGTCACTGGGGTGTGGAAACAGAGGCTTCACAAAGACATGATGGCGGTGAGGCCATTTCCCACCAACGCTGTTACTGTTAAGGTGCATATAACCACGGACACGTGTAGAGGACACATAGTGCCTCCAAAACATCCCCCTCCTCCTCCAACAATGAAAACATTCTTGGCAAATACCTTTGCATTGGTCAGTCTGGTGGCAGTCCAAGAATTTCACCTTTAACGACACAACAAGAGAGCACCACCACCATCCCCCCGCCACGGCCCACTTAATCCTGGCCACATTCCGAAAACCAACTACATAAAACTGCGCTACCAGGTCCGCAGTCACCACCACATTACCAACAACGAGGTTACTGTTAAGGTACATATTACCAGTCTGACTGGGGCATGCAGTGTGGGCCGAAGCCCACCTGTATTGTATCTGACGTTAGCTCTGCTGAGTCGGGCACTGCAATGGGATATATTTATGTACCGCCGGTGGGTTCCAGGGAGCCACCCATGCTGTGGGTCCACACGGAGTTGTAACTGCATCTGTCCACTGGTAAAGAACCCCAGTCAGACTGGGGCATGCAGTGTGGGCCGAAGCCCACCTGCATTAAGCACGACATTACTACCTCAGCTGTGTTGGGCAATGCAATGGGATATTTTTATGTACTACCGGTGGGTTCCAGGGAGCCACCCATGCTGTAGGTGCACACGGAGTTTAACCTACATCTGTCCACTTGTAAAGAACCCCAGTCAGACTGGGGCATGCAGTGTGGGCCGAAGCCCACCTGTATTAAGCACAACATTACCTCAGCTGTGATGGGCAATGCAATGGGATATTTTTATGTACCGCCGGTGGCTTCCTGGCACCCACCCATGCTGTGGGTCCACAGGGAGTTGTTACTACATCTGTCCACTTGTAAAGAACCCCAGTCTGACTGGGGCATGCAGTGTGGGCCGAAGCCCACCTGCATTAACCACGACATTACCTCAGCTGTGATGGGCAATGCAATGGGATATTTTTATGTACCGCCGGTGGCTTCCTGGCATCCACCCATGCTGTGGGTCCACAGGGAGTTGTTACTACATCTGTCCACTTGTAAAGAACCCCAGTCTGACTGGGGCATGCAGTGTGGGCCGAAGCCCACCTGCATTAACCACGACATTACCTCAGCTGTGATGGGCAATGCAATGGGATATTTTTATGTACCGCCGGTGGCTTCCTGGCACCCACCCATGCTGTGGGTCCACAGGGAGTTGTTACTACATCTGTCCACTTGTAAAGAACCCCAGTCTGACTGGGGCATGCAGTGTGGGCCGAAGCCCACCTGCATTAACCACGACATTACCTCAGCTGTGATGGGCAATGCAATGGGATATTTTTGTGTACCGCCGGTGGCTTCCTGGCACCCACCCATGCTGTGGGTCCACAGGGAGTTGTTACTACATCTGTCCACTTGTAAAGAACCCCAGTCTGACTGGGGCATGCAGTGTGGGCCGAAGCCCACCTGCATTAACCACGACATTACCTCAGCTGTGATGGGCAATGCAATGGGATATTTTTGTGTACCGCCGGTGGCTTCCTGGCACCCACCCATGCTGTGGGTCCACAGGGAGTTGTTACTACATCTGTCCACTTGTAAAGAACCCCAGTCTGACTGGGGCATGCAGTGTGGGCCGAAGCCCACCTGCATTAACCACGACATTACCTCAGCTGTGATGGGCAATGCAATGGGATTTATTTATGTACCACCGGTGGGTTCCAGGGAGCCACCCATGCTGTAGGTGCACACGGAGTTTAACCTACATCTGTCCACTTGTAAAGAACCCCAGTCTGACTGGGGCATGCAGTGTGGGCCGAAGCCCACCTGTATTAAGCACGACATTACCTCAGCTGTGATGGGCACTGCAATGGGATACATTTATGTACAGCGGGTGGGTTCCAGGGAGCCACCCATGCTGTGGGTGCACACGGAATTCCCATTGCGGAGTTGTACCTGCCTGTGACTATTTATAAAAAACGTGGTCTGACTGGGGCATGCAGACACCTTGACAGAATGAATAGTGTGTGGCACATAGGTTCCCCATTGCTATGCCCACGTGTGCAGCTCCAGATGGAGGTGGCACAGGATTGGATTTCTCATTGCTTCTGTACAGCATTGTGGACTTTCGCCCCGCCCCTTTTATGGGGGGGTCGCTGCCTAGCCATGCCAACCCTCTGCAGTGTGTGCCTGCTTTTCCTGTGGCAGACGCACTTATAAATAGACATGAGGGTGGCGTGGCATGAGGGCAGCTGAAGGCTGCGCAGGGACAATTTGGTGTACGCTGTGGACACTGTCGTGCGGGGAGGGGGGGGGGGTTGGGCAGCATGTAACCCAGGAGAAGTGGCACCGGAGTGTCATGCAGGCAGTGACTGTGCTTTGTTGGAGGTAGTGTGGTGCTTAGCTAAGGTATGCCATGCTAATGAGGGCTTTTCAGAAGTAAAAGTTGTTGGGAGGGGGGGGGGCCCACTCTTGCCGGTATAGTGGCTTAATAGTGGGACCTGTGCACTTGAGATGCAGCCCAACATGTAGCCCCTCGCCTGCCCTATCCGTTGCTGTGTCGTTCCCATCACTTTTTTGAATTGCCCAGATTTTCACACATGAAAACCTTAGCGAGCATCGGCGAAATACAAAAATGCTCGGGTCGCCCATTGACTTCAATGGGGTTCGTTACTCGAAACGAACCCTCGAGCATCGTGATAATTTCGTCCCGAGTAACGAGCACCCGAGCATTTTGGTGCTCGCTCATCTCTAGTCTTAGGGCGCCCACCCACTGGCGTTTGCGATTTTGTGCGTGAAAAACGCAGCGTTTTCGACGCGTTTTTGGTGCGTTTTCTGCACGTTTTTCGCGGCTTTTTCGCGGCTTTTTCCGTTAATTTACATTGACATTCATGGGTGCATTAAGAGAAAAATAAGGACACATATGCAACTGACAGTTCCTATGTTAAAAATTGCAACGGACTGAAAAAAAAAACGCCAGTGGACAGGAGTACATTCAAAACTAATTGCTCTTGAGAAAAAATACAAAATGCAAAGGAAAAAAAATCGCCAGTGGGTGGGCGCCCTTAATGTGTTTTTTTTTCCAATTATGTAGTGTTTCAGGCATTGCCCTGCATGATGCACGTACATTTGCACACTCTCTATTGACTTCTATGTGGACATTTGGTGCGCAAATATGCAGAAAAGTAGAGCATGTTCCATTTCTTTTTCACAAGCAAAATGTACACACAAACTGCAGAAATGTGAATGAACCCATTGACATCAATGTGTTTTATTCTCTGCATATTGCATGCACAAACAGTGCGTGCACAAATACACCTGTGTGTGACCAATTGTTTTTATAATGTAACTAGCTTACCCGTCGCGCGTTGCTGCGAAGAGAGACAGACATACATTCATTCGTTTTTATATATCTAGATAACAACCAATCACAGCGCAGCTTTCATGTTACCTCGGTGGTATAATATATAACAACCAATCACAGCGCAGCTTTCATGTTACCTTAGCAGTATAAAATATAACAACCAATCACAGCGCAGCTTTCATGTTACCTCAGCAGTAAGAGAAATAACCACCAATCACAGCGCAACTTTTATTCTGCCTCAGCAATATAAAAAATAGCAACCAATCACAGCGCAGCTTTCATGTTACCTCTGTGGTATTATATATAGCAACCAATCACAGCGCAGCTTTCATGTTACCTCAGTGGTATAATATATAACAACCAATCACAGCACAGCTTTCATGCAACCTCAGTAGTATAAGAAGTAGCCACCAATCACAGCACAGCTTTCATGTTACCTCAGCAGTATAAGAAATAGCAACCAATCACAGCACAGCTTTCATATTACCTCAGCCTTCTCAATATCCAGCAATTGTCTTGCGAAACGTTCGGCGGATGCATCATTTTGTAGTTGAACACTCATCCTGTTGCTCGTAATGCCTTTTGTTTTTGTGCTTGAGATGGAAATCAAACGATCTTTGTCTGGGGGCATAACTGTCGACGATACTCGCACGTGTACCACCTATCGTAGGATAGTTGTACTATGCCAGTAACCTTCCCAGGAGTGTACTCAGCAACTTCCCAAAGTCTCATGGCAATTGGATGTATGGTGTAGTAATGCATAAAGGACAGACAGACATACATTCATTTATATATATCAGGAAGTGAGAGAATTAGATTCCGTACGTAAAATTTGGACGCTAATTGTTTTGCGCATAGAATTGAATAATCAACTAGGGACCCATTAACTTTTCCTATTTATGACATATTCAATGCCCGTGCCAAATTTCAAGTTTCTATGTGAGAAAATGACATTCCGTACGTAAAATTTGGACGCTAATTCTTTTGCGCTTAGAATTGAATAATCGAGTTGGGACCCATTAGCTTTTCCTATTTATGACATAATCAATGCTCGTGCCAAATTTCATGTTTCTATGTGAGAAAATTAGATTCCGTACGTAAAATTTGGACGCTAATTCTTTGGCGCATAGAATTGAATAATCGAGTTGGGACCCAGTAACTTTTCCTATTTATGACATAATCAATGCTCGTGCCAAATTTCAAGTTTCTATGACATTGGGAAGTGAGAAAATTAGATTCCGTACATAAAATTTGGACGCCAATTCTTTTGCGCTTAGAATTGAATAATCGAGTTGGGACCCATTAGCTTTTCCTATTTATGACATAATCAGTGCTTGTGCCAAATTTCAAGTTTCTATGATATTGAGAAGGGAGAAAATTACATTCCGTACGTAAAATTTGGACGCTAATTCTTTGGCGCTTAAAATTGAATAATCAAGTTGGGACCCATTAACATTTCCTATTTATGACATAATCAATGCTTGTGCCAAATTTCAAGTTTCCATGACATTGGGAAGCGAGAAAATTAGATTCCGTACGTAAAATTTGGACGCTAATTCTTTGGCGCTTAGAATTGAATAATCCAGTTGGGACCCATTAGCTTTTCCTATTTATGACATAGTCAATGCTCCTGCCAAATTTCCTGTTTCTGCGACATCGGGAAGTGAGAGAATTCGTGGCAACGATGGAAATCGAACGATCTACGTGGGGGGGGGCGTAACTGTCGACGACGCTCGCATGTGCGCCATTTATCATAGAATATTTGTACTATGCCTATAATCTTCCCAGGAGTGTACTCAACAACTTCCCAAAGTTTCATGGCGATCGGATGAATGGTGTAGTAGCGCATAAAGGACAAACACACAGACAGACAGACACACACACAGACACGCATACATTCAATTTTATATATAGAGATTTACATAAGCGATTTTCCTCTTAGACTGATGTCCTGTTTTTGGATGTTTCTTGTTTAATCTGCTCGCTCTCACAGAAACGTGGATACAGCAGTCTGACACGACCTCACCTTCCGCATTGTCTTACAATGGCTTGCAGTTCTCCCATACCCCAAGACCGGAAAACAGGCGTGGTGGAGGAGTAGGTGCTCTTTTCTCTTTTCGCAATGCACCTTCCAGGTCATTCCCCCGTACCCTCACTCACTTTCCCATCGTTTGAGGTACATACGCTACGACTTTTCTGTCCCCTGTCCATTCGAGTAGCATTTATCCACCCCCCACGCCTCTGGTCCTCCCTGCCTGTTTCTGGATCACTTCGGTGTCTGGCTCCCCCACTTCCTATTCTGTGAAATCCCAACCCTCATCTTAGGCAACTTTAACATCCTGACCAACGACCCCATCTCCCCATCTGCCTCTCAGCTTCTATCGCTCACCTCCTCCCTTGATCTCTCACAACTCACAGCCTCTCCAACTTGCAGAGACGGCAATACTCTTGATCTGGTCTTCCTGCATCTCTGCTCTGCTTCCCACTTAACTAACTCCCCTCTCCCACTTTCAGACTATAACCTCCTATCTTTCTCTGTCAATCTCTCTAGCATCACCCCAGACCCACTCTACATACAGGAACCTTCAGGCCGTTCAGACCTGAAACTTTGCTGAGTCCCTACAGTCTTCTCTGTCCCCTATCTCTCACCTCTCCTGCCCCAACCTGGCTGCCGCACACTACAACAACACTCTCAAACATGCCCTGGATGAAGCTACACCTCCCATGACCCAAGCCATCTGATGCAAACCTCAGCAACCCTGGCTCATGTCTTAAACGTGCTTCATCTGACGGTGCCCTAGGTGTGCTGAATGGCTGTGGAGAAAGTCACAATACCCAGAACCTACAACATAGCCCTGCACCATGTCAAACAAGTCTACTTAACTTCTCTCATCTCCCCACTATCTCTTAACTGTAAACGATTCTTTGACACTTTTCACTCTCTTCTCAGCCCTAAACTGCAGCCCCCTCCCCCCCTTGATGGATCTCAGTGCTGAAAAGCTGGCCACTTACTTCAAAAAGAAAATTGAGGACATCTAGCAGGAGATAACCCCCCCAATCCCAGATTAGACCTGACCCTAGTCTTGTCAGTACTGCATCTAGCTCCTGCTCACTCTCTGTACTCAGACCAATGACAGAGGAAGAAGTCTCCAGATTGCTTTCCTCTGCTCGTCCCACCACCTGTGCTAGCGACTCTCTTCCCTCACTGTTGACCACAAACTCCTCCTCAGTATGCTTCACTCCATTGGACTAAAAGACACTGCTCTTTCCTGATTCTCCTCCTACCTATCTGACCACTCCTTCAGCATCTCCTTTGCTGGCTCTATTTCCCCTCCTCTTTCCTTTGCTGTTGGGGTTCCCCAGGGCTTAGTCTTCGACCCCCTCCTCTTCTCCAACTACACAGCCCCAATTGGACAAACCATCAGTACATTTGGCTTTCAGTACCATCTCTATGCTGACGACACCCAGTTGTACACCTCCTGCAGTGACATCACAGCAACATTCCTCCAGAACGCTGACGAATGTCTGTCCGCTGTCTCTAACACTATGTCTTCTCTCTTAATAAAACAAAATCTTTCAAAAACTTACCTGCTGGTGTTTCCTCCTTCTGTGAACTGACCTCATCCTGACATTTCCATCTCAGTGTGTGGCACCACTATAGCTCCCAGACAGCACGCTCACTGTCTTGGAGTTATATTAAATTCTGATCTCTCTTTTACCCCCTACATCGAATCTCTGTCCTGAAGATGTCAGCTGCATCTCAAGAACATCGCAAGAATTTGCCACTTTCTCACTGTGGACAAATGCTCACTGTTGCCCTCATCCATTCTTGGCTCAATTATTGCAACTCGCTGCTGATCGGCCACCCCTGCACCAGACTTTCCCCCCTCCAATCCATCCTGAATGCAACATCCAGGCTCATCTTCCTATGCAACCACTACTTGGACACCACAGCCATGCGCCAGTCACTGCACTGGCTGCCCGTCAAATATAGAATAAAATTCAAACTCACTACCTTCATCCATAAAGCTCTCCATAGCACTGCACCACTCTACATTGATTCCCTCATGTCAATCCATCACAAAGCCTGAATGCTCCACTCCGCTAATGGAATCAGATTAAGTGCCCCTTTAATTCGAACCTCTCATTCCTACCTCCAAGACTTCTCTAGAGCAGCACCAGTCCTCTGGAAAGCGCTAACCTAAACTATCCGGGCTATGACTCACAAAACTTCAGGCGCACTCTAAAAATGCACCTCTTTAGGGAGGCATACCACATCTCCTAAACCAAACCCCTATGTACTCCGCCTGATAACATGCTCCCTGCCCTCGCTGACTGCAATCCCTGCTAGCCATAATCAACCACCGCCTGCAATCATACCGATTCAGCCACCACGCGGCTTAAGTCTGACCATTGTCTGTGTGTATAGCATCCCTCACTCCCCACCTCACCATCTCCAGCCCCTTTACCTTCTGTATCACCCCATTATTTGTAATATGTAAGCTCGATGGAGCAGGACCCTCGCCCCTACTGTTCCCATCAATTTATTTACTACATGTAACAGTGGTTTTTGTATCTTTGTTCTTTTATATCTATTTTCCTCTGTTTTGTAAGCGCTGCAGAATATGTTAGTGCTATATAAATACAGATTGTTATTATTATTAATAAGAATTGCCCATTCTTTCCTATGGGAGGCACAAATAAAAATTGCACGGCACTTCCATGTAAATGTTCATTTCATGTGTGTGCAATGCTATTTGCCTATGTATACTATTGAAAGATCATGCGATTTTCACGCGTGTGAAAATTTTGAGTGTTAAAATCGTAAGTGCTGTGAAGAAATGTGTTTTTCTCACGAAACACATTACACTCGCAGCAAAAAAAAATTGCAAGTTAAAGAGTGCGATATTGGTCCGAGTTTCTCAGATTCTCTGCATTTAAAGGGAAATAAATAAAAGTGGCCAGCAGATGGTGCAAATAAACCTATATCCAGGGCTAGTCTGCACATTTGTCAGCAAAGAGGAAGAAAGGGAAAGGGTCAGCTCACTTGGGCTGTATTATCAGCATCAGCAACAGCAGCCAGAGTGTCTTGTGTCTGCTGCAGGCAATGGAACTCTTTTCCAAGTCAAAAGCATTCCCACTGCAGCCCAGCGGAAAGGATCCACACAGGCATGCCGGCAGCAGCATCTGCATGCTCTCATTCATTCTACTGCAGTAAAGCTATAGCCATGAGGACATGAGAGGAGCCTGCAGATGCTTTGAAGTAGAGTAATTGATTCCTACATGCTGCTTTTCTAATCACTATGGTATTTTTATTATAGGATTTGAATCCTCTGACGGATTTATTCTTTTTTTCCCAAAAGAACAATTGATGGCAAACAAACAGTCCTTAAATACAATGGCTTGGAACAAGATGTACTTTCTAGAGGGGATCCTTTATTTCTTGCAAGATCTAGAAGTCACCAAGGGATCTGCCTATCTCTGTTGAGAACACTATTGGTTTCCTCTGGTAGCACAGTATTGGGAGATTGAGCTGTGAGTCATAGTGAAGGTATCATTTCAAAAAGTGGAGAAAAAGTGCAAAGCAAAAATGTCAAAGGTTGTTGGGGAAAGTTCGGTGGAAGACCTTGCCAAGGTTTCTGATGAGGACCTAATGAAATGGACTAAGGAGGAGCTGATTGTCCGGCTCCGAAGAGCAGAGGCTGACAAGATGAGTGCTATGCTGGATCACAGCAATTTGATCCGGGAGGTGAATAGGAGACTGCAGCTACATCTTGGGGAGATCAGAGGGCTTAAGGTAAGGGCTAGAGAGCAGTGTTGCCCGTATATATATTAAAACTCTGCATTTGTTATTCTTGTTATTGTACACCGCCACAAATGATGTTGGTGCTACTGTGCTAAATGAACACTGTTGCTCTGCCTTTCCTCTTCAACAGTAGTCTTGATTCACAAGATTTGAGATTCACAGTAAAAATAACAATGAATCTTTAATTCTATGGTGCCAACATATTCTTCAGCACTTTAAAGTCAAAAGGAACAAAATAAGACATAAAAGGGCAATGTTGCTCCTTTAAACGTCAGTGGAAAAGAGAATGTTTAAGGATTTTTTTTATCATTAGTCTTTATAAACTATGCAAATTCATTCTTAACATACTTCTGCGGTCATCTTCTGTCAATGTGACATTTTTACGTAAATTGAGTTAAGAATGACATTCTCTACAGCCCACAAATAGTTAAGAGGATTTACTCGCAGCCTAAAAATACAGCATCTTGGTGACTCTCACACCTTGCAGCCCAGCCGAATCATTACGTAATGTGTCAAGAGCACATTGGTACAGTACAGTGTGGAAGGCTCGATGGGGTTTTCTTCTGAAACCGAATGACATCTGTGGCTTAAGCTAAGAATTAAATCAGAGTGTGAAGGTGTTTGTGCTGTTAGAGAATTCTGAGATAGAAGCATAGCAAACAAATAAGATGATAGAAAAAGCCCAATGCAAAGTGCAATGTTCACTCCTTACCTTCATGTTATAATATAAATCTATATGTTAGATGCCAGTCTGTTATTGCTAACCTCTGATGTGGATTTATTATAAATTAGTTCAATCAGATTAGTTTCATGATGGTAACATTAGCTGGGGTTGAGTGGTAGCTTCCTAGCAGCTATTGCAGTGATGTAATGAGTCACATTGTAACTGTTTCAGTGCTACAGTGTGCTCCAGCATCTTACTGTATATCAGTATCTCTGTGATTAGACTCATATTAGGTCATGGGGATTGGATTATTATGGGCTGAATTAGAATTCAGTTACATAATTAATGTCTAAATAGGACTTTTTATATTACATTTCATATTTATAGAAAGTTGGAAACAATGTAACAATAATAATACATGTAAAAAAAAAATAAACACAATAAAACTAAATACTCTTTAGAATCCTCTGTTGATTGCACCTTCACCAACAGATAAACTCACGAATTGCTGCCTGATCTCAATTGCCCAAAATGATATTTCACATCCATGGCCTCTCTAAGGGGGTCAGCAAAAATCAAGCAGTGAATAATGGAGTACAGGTGGATTTAATATATTTTACAATACTCTGAAGATCATGGCTCTCTGCTACCACAAAGATATAAGATTTCATGTTTAGTTAAGTTCCCTTATTGGATAATGTGCATTTTTAGCACGTTTGCATACCAAATAAGTTTTGACTTGGCAGTGGGTCTAATTCACACCGTATGAACCTATTTTGTAGGATTAAAGATAGCAGTAAAATATGATATAAAAAGATATTTCAAATTAATTCAGCAAAGCGTTTCCAAGCTTCTTGGGAATTTCTTATGGGTATTGCACTATGACTCTAAAAATGTTCTGCTAGTTAAGAACAGCTGGAGATCAGCAGGTTGTCTACCAGTGATCACCATCAGTTCAGACTGCAAAGCAGGTAGAGATGAGTGGCAGAGTGGCATCCCTGCTTGCCTGCAGTAATTAGAAAAAGGAGGTTCCCATATGTGATGTTGTGGAAGATAAGTGCAAGGGGGTTGCACATTTTTGTAGGTAATTTGCAGTAAGCTTAGCTTAGAGCAGTAGTTCTTAGTGTTCCTAAGTCAAGTACACTCTACTGAAACAAAGTACTTCAAAGAACCTCTAGGCTATTTCCATACCCTGAGCTGCCTATTAATAGTGCAGCATGACTACAATGAGAATACTTCCTGAAGACATAACACGACTTCACGTATCAGTTGGTTGAAAACTGAAGAGTTTAGCGCAGTGTTTCTCAACTCCAGTCCTCAGGACCCCCCAACAGGTCAGGTTTTCAGGATTTCCTCAGTATTGCACAGGTGATGTAATTATTGTCAGTGCCTCAGACATTGCCACAGGTGTTCTTACTATAGGAGATCCTGAAAACATGACCTGTTGGGGGGTCCTGAGGACTGGAGTTGAGAAACACTGGTTTAGCGCATGGTTGGTGCAGATGAGTTTTGTTTCAATTGCAAAATAAAGGTGGTTTGTGGTGTCAAAGAGTTGTCTGACATAGGCTACCTTTATACCTGTGTTAGGAAATGCATTATAGAAGCAGAAAAAGCAGAAGTGAAACTGTGACAGATCTATCACATGATGTACACTAATGATGTCTGAGGAAAGTCAATGACTTATAATGGCTTATATCTGGTTCCATCTTGAAAAAATAGTGCTGCATACGGTGCTGTTTTTTTCCAGAAAATATCACATAACCTGTAACAGATTCTCCAACTCAGATATGAAAACAAGAAAGCCTATTTTAATATATCAGATAGATTGGTATCCATTATTCATGATGCCAGAGCAGATTGTGGCTGCAAAAGGTGTCGCTGTTTGTCTTTGGAGGATCTGCCTATGTATGAACAACCAGAAGGGTCTGTTCTGGGTCCTATTCTTTATAATGTGTTTGCAAGGGACATAGGAGAAGGTTTAACAGGTAAGGTCTGTCTGTTTGCTGATGACACATAAGTGTGCAATAGAGTTGATACTCCTGGAGGTTTCTTGAACATGGAGAAAGATTTAGTCTTCTTGGATAAATGGTCAAAACAATGGAAACTCCAATTCAATACTTCTAAATGTAAAATAATACACTTAGTGAGAAAAAACGTTGAAGTGAATATCATATTGGATGTTTTGTGTTATCCAGGACTTCAGAAGCAAAGGATTAAGGTGTACTGAGTTTTAAAAGCCTTAAAATGAGTCCACAGTGCAGTTTAGCAGCAAAAAAGCAAGTAGAATTCTTGGCTACATAGCAAGAGGTATAACCAGTAGAAAGAGGGAGATTGTGATCCCGCTGCATAGAGCTGGATACCTCATCTACAGAAAGACATTGACAAAATAATTCAAAGTCCAATGATGAACTACAAGAATGGTGTAAGGTCTTAAGAACAAAACTTAGTAGAGAGACTTAAAGAACTTGATGTGTACAGCCTGGAAGAGAGAAGGGACAGGGGGAACATGATGGAAACTTTTAAATATGTTAAAGATATAAATAAGGTTTAAGAGGGAAGTTTTTTATTAAGAAGCTAAACACTGGAACAAGGAGGCACAATCTGAGATTACTTAGGGGAGATCAGAAGTTACATTTGGAAATATATTTTTTACTGAAAGAGCAGTAGAGGTTTGGAGCAAACTTCCAGCAGATGTGTTTGTAAAATCAACAATTAATGAATTCAAGCTGCTTGGGGGTAAGCATAGATCTATCGTCAGAGAAAAATAAAAAATAAATAATATAAGAGCAGCCTAGATGGACCATTTGATCTCTTTCTGCCATCAATTTTCTATGTCTCTGTGTTTCATTGTTGTCAGTGGGCGCAGTGTAAAGCTGTTGTTCCTCCTGTGGTGGTGTTAAATGGAAAGTAGACACTTGCTGTTGGATTTCCCCACAGATTGTAGCTAATTACTGAGGTTACAGCAGTAGGACAACCCACGATCTGCTTATTTTTAGGGGATCCTTTTAATAAAATTAGATCCTATTCACAGTTCTATTAATAAAAAAAAAGGGAAATTAAAGGAATTGTCCCACAAAATTAAGTTATCCTCAGTTCACAAAATATGGGCTAACTATCTGATTGGTTGGAGTACAACTATTGGGACCCCCACTGATGACAAGAATGTGGTCCCGAAGATCCCTGAATGAATGGAGCAATAGTTATGCATGTCATCTACCATTCTATTTATTTCAATGGAACTGCTGGAGATAGCCGAGTACTTTGTTTGGTGGGACAAGCCCTTGAACTGTGGTATAGATGCTATGATAAACTGCTAAAATGCATGAAATCCCAGTCATATCTGTAAGAATAATTTATGATACCCATCTTCAAAGTCCTTTTACTTATGATTAGTGTAAATATATGGATCAATGGTAGAGTAATACTGCTTCTCATGAAATTTTAAATATCCAACCAAATATTTAAGCCAACAGTCACTGATGCTTTCCTGATATATGTCCATTTTTTTTTTTATTTCTCTAAAACTTTGTAAAATAGTACAATTCTGAGAGCCGAGACGTGAAATTTTGGTGGCCAAATGCAATACAATTCAAAATGTACACACATTCCATCCAAAGCATCCAATACTAAATGATTGGAGAATGTACTTTGTCCATATGTTTCCAGAAAAGTGGGTTGACTTGTAAATATAGCTAAAGCATTTTTTAATAAACTGAGTCCTATTAAGGCATAGTTAGCCGAGAGATGGGTCCTTTGCTTATGGTAGCATATTGATCCCCTGCATGGATTTCAGTGAGGGCCTTTATGTGATTTATTTTCCCTGCAAGAAAAACAGGCATTGACACTGCAGTAACTAACTGCCAAGTGCTGAATGCTTGAGTTTGCAGTATTTGTTATGGCTGCCACACATGGGCAATGGTGTATCTCCTCCATCAATCATGACTAGCGTCCAAGTCCCCGGGTCATCTGTGGCAGATTTTGCATCTTCTTTGCGCACCTTCTGGATGTCATCATTGTCCATTGGGGTAGCATGCTTGTCTCTACTTCTTATAGGGCCAAGACTATATAGGGCATCCTTTCCCACTAGAAGCTGCTTGAATATTCAGTCTCTACTGTGCAATGCACTAGCTGTTTCCTATCTGATCTTCTGGCAAGTGACCTATGCTTGAATCACCCAGCTTTCCTGATTTCTCCATTCCTGACACCAGCTAATTTATTGACTATGCATTTCTCTGTCCCCTTGCCTGCCTTAACTCGCAGTCTGATTCTCAGCTATGCAAGAGATCTGCCTGCTCTGACCCTCGGCCTTTTCCTCGATCACGCAAGTTATCTGCCAGCCCCAACCTTGGCATGTATATTGACTATATCTCTGTCTACACCCTCTAGTACAATCTTCCTGACCATGCAATGTCAGTCGTTTCTAAATCTAGACTATTTCTGGTCAAGTGCTCTAAAACACTCTGCAGAGAAAACAAGATCCCAAGTGGTTGGATTAAAGAGTGAAAAACCAGGAAACCCCTAGTGCACCTCCCAGACCGTAGTGAGGAACTCTGCAATCAAACTAGGCAACTGTAATATCCAAAGCAAATAATTTCTACAAAGATGTTCTGCAATCAAAACTATTTGACTGGATAAGCTGCAAAAGTATGGCTTACTGCTGCCCATATACAAATTCAGATGTTGATCCAGCCAGAACCATGACTTAAGGATGATGACCAAATGGCTCTATTGACTTGGAAACTAGAGCTGGACTTGTTTTGGGAGGGAGGGAGAGAGAGGCAGAGACAAAATGTACTTTTCTAGACACTTCTATGCCAAACTGACAATGTACATGAGACAACAAGGTCTCCGTAAATTTCCCAAACTTAGGCCCAATGCACATGGGCGTATTTGCATTGCGGAATCAGAGCAGGCGTCCACCTCCAGATTCCACAGTAAATACTGCCCATGGACATGCTATGAAAAATCACTTTTCCATGTCCACGAGCGGGAATCAATTGTGATTTTCCGCTCATGAAGGGAAAATCGAAGCATGTTCTATTCCAGCGTGGATTCCGTGTGGACGCCTTATATTGAAGTCAATGGAAGCCATCCGATCCGCAGCCTGCGGAAGGGTTGCGGATTCCGCATCATTGCCTAGCAACTGCGCATCATTTTCTGTACTGTGCATGTGCGGCGGCCGGCACATCCGCAAAGCAAAAGAGATGACTGTTGACAGGTACCCAGGGGTCACCAGCCAGGCACAGGGTTAAATTCCAGTGCAGGATCCCGCATGCGGAATCTGACCCGGCCGTGTGCATTCGGCCTTACTTTCCTCTGGTGGGATGCAAATTTTTTTTCCCATAAAATACATGAATTTCATGCACGGAGCCTTATACTAAGCAAAGGATATGGCAAAGCATGAGAGTATAACTGCTTTAGACTCACACTGCACTTCCATTGCATAACTAACAAGCCCACATAATTGTTAGCTTTCATCATCATATTATAAGCAGGATGCAACAAGCGACAATGCTATATGGAGTGTGAGCATCAATGTGGCTTGCCTGCATCCTGTTTGTAATCAGCAGATGGTTGGAAACTGGTATTTAAACCTGCCCTTTGATACACTACAATGTCTTTTTTAAGGCTTGCCAGGAAAAGTGTCCCTAGCAACCTGTCTCAAATTACTCATGTCTCCAAATTAAGGATGGAACGGCAGGAGCTGAGTGCAGAGGAAGTATAAAGAGGCTTGGCAGTTCTCGAATAGTGCTTTCACCCACCTTTTAATGCAATATTAATCAGTTTGAAAAAATAGATCAACAACCACTTTAATATAAAACTTTTCAAATCGAAAATTATAAACATCTCCACAGTATTTTGCATGTTAGAGCAGCAGTTTTTGCTCCACAGCTGCTCTTCCTACTATAACCTGACACAGGAAGTTGCCATGCACAGCCATGTTGGAGTCTAGAAAGAAATTAGTCGCCAAACTTGTACAAAAGTATATACAAAAACTTCTTTGTTCTCTGTCTCCTCATTTCCTGTCTTCCAGTCTTGAATAGTATAGGGTAGGCTTTCTGCACATAGCATTTCAGCCTTCTATTGGAGGTATACACTACTCTGTGGTGGCATATGTCACCCATAGGATCCAAATTCCTTAAAAAAATGTATACCATGGGGTAATTTTTGTGATGGCCCACTGCATAGAAACGCACAGTCTGTTGTGCTTTTCTATATTCTACAGTTATGAAAAGGTAAACTGATACATACCAGCCCGACAGAGATTAAAAGTTTTCTGTTTCTCCTCCATTGGGTGAATAGAGGCCAACAGATACATTTAAAAGGGTATTCTGGGCACAGATTTACATCTGAAAATCTAATGTACATAATCATATTAAGTCATTTTGCAAATGGGTTCACCGTACCTGATCTAATTAGTTTCTTCATTTTCTATGTCACGTGACCCTCTGCCTGAAAAATATGTAAATTTCCTCTGACATCTTGTCCACATTTGCTGCTTCCACCCCTGTCCATAGTCTGTCTTCAACATCCTGTGAACAGTGCATGATGGGAGGACAAAAGCGGAAGCACTGTGTTGAATTGCTCATCTGCAATTCAGAGTACTGGAAGGTCCGGTCTGTCTACTTCAGCAGGCTTTTGCTGGCACTCAGAGTGAGAGGGAGGTTGGTGCTAGTAAGTTGCAGGATCGGTGAGCTGGAGGAGGAGCTACAGTGCTGGCCGGTAAGCAAGCTCTATGCATGCTGGGAGTTGTAGGTAACAGTCTGCTGTGTTTACTGTAGAATTGATGCATGTAAACACAGTGGTAGATCGCCACCGGCATGGGATGAAGAAGGTTCAGAGGAGCAGATAAAAGGAACAGGTTGCCGCTACTTAGCTGTAACTCCTAGATTCCAGCATTTTCAGAATTTCTATTTTGTACTGAAAAATTCCTTTTAACATATATATCAGGAGCTTTTCCTGGCATCTAACTTAAAGAGGTTATTCCAAAATCTAAAGTTATTCCCAATCTACAAGATAGGGGATAACTTTACTATAGGTGGAGGTCTCACCACTAAGACGCCCACGATCCTGAAAAAAAGGGTCCTGTCTCCACTTCTGCGCACTGTAGTGATGTCAGACTTATTTCAATGAGGCTTATGGAAATTACCAAGCACTTGTACATGGCTATTTTCAGCAGTCCAATTAAAAATGAATGGAACAGCACTACGCATGCATGACCCTCACTCCATTCAACCTCCTACTCAGTGTGAGGGTGCAATAAGCCCGAAGCAATGAGAAAGGGAGACACTGGACACCCTCTCTCGGGATTTCAATGGTGAGACTCCAATCAATCATGAACAGAGGTGTCCAGCTTTTGCCATTTCTTGCCAACAGCGGAAGAAGAGCTGTCTTGGGCCAAACATTAAATACATATACACTAACAAAAACTGATGACCAGAAAAAAGGTATCTGTGTATCTCAAAACAATCCCCATCATCCTCTACTGTTCCTTCAAATAACCTCCATCATCCTCCAAATAACCCCCACGGCCACCAGCCATAAGGACTCCAGACTGGAGTGAGTGCCTTCTTCTGCATGCAAGACTGGACGCAGATGACCATAATGAGACCACCGTCTTTCATCCTCAACTCAATACTGCATAGGATTGGTCATGACCCTGCAGCACAGGTAGAATGATCGCTACCGCAGGCTGCCCACCGGACCCGGAGTAACAGTCACAGAGCTGCAAGTGCTACTCACTGCTTTATCATTTGTATGCGCTTGTCTACAAATAGAATCTAACAGCCTGCTGCTGCCAGGTACTTCCGGTGGCCTTCCATCCTACAGATTCAGCCTGTGCGGGTCCCCGCTCTTGATCCATTTGCATAATGTTTTAAGTAAGTTTGCGATTTTGTGTTGGGCCACATTCATAGCCATCCTAGGTTGTGGGTTGGACACCCCTGCCTTAAAATGTTGAGCGAAGATACAATATACACAGAGTCTTCCTCCTACAGTTGTGTGGTGTCAATCTACGCTGGAAACCATAGGAGTAACATCTACCTCTGGTGTCAATGCTGATAGTCTGGCTGGGTTGTCCTTCAGATGTGAAGATATTTAAACTTGCCCCTTTGCACAAGGGTTGTTGGTTATGCATCCTGTGTACTGGCCATCACGCTGTGCCAGTAAATGCAGTGTTTAAGAGCCCAGAGATCCTGCATTCAGCATTCCTATTACAATTAGGGCTCGTTCACATGGATGTATGTGTACAACGCTGCGAGTCTCCCGCAGCGTTGTACGCATTACAGCCCTTACCCCGTCCTGGCAGAGAGCCTGCAGAGACCACGTGTGGGCTGCGATCGAAACTGCACATGCCTGGGAATCTGACATCACGGACATGCGCAGTGTGAACTTTTTTTTTTTTTTTACAAATTCATATCAAAATGCTGCCCCTTCGAAATTCATGCATATGGACAGCATTTCATACGTAGCTCCTTCAAGAGCTGTATGTAATACATGCAGAAAAAGAACATGCTGCAATTTATTTCTCCTGCGTATCAATATGCAGTGCCCACATGCAGGTGTGAATGCAAGTCCATTGACTTTGATTGCCTCTATTCCCCGTGTGTTATGCATGGGAAATACACGTGTGTAATACACAGTGACAAAATGCCCATGTGAATGAGCCTTAAGCTTCATACTTAGAATTCCTACATCTCCATGGTTTAGTGTCAAAGGTCCATTATCGCCATTGTGCTTCGGACTGTATGTAGGTCTCTCTACCATATTGTGACGATCCTTTTTGGTTCGAGTGCTCTACTTGAGGGATCGGTCCAATTCAGGTGGTTCCGGTAAAGTAGCTTACTAATTCTTCTGCTCCTCTCTGCACTTTGTTATAGCGCTCTTGGGTATTCCAAAAAGACCTGGATCACTGCCCACTGGTCTGACCCCATCTTTGGACCCAACATTTGTCAGCTGCAGTCATTGCTGTACCAAACATGACAGACATCTGTCCATAGGCTGAAGATGCAGCCATGAAGCTGCCATTTTTAGTGTTCTTAAATAGTAATACTCCTGTAATCAAAAAATTCTATAAATCGGCTAACCAGAAAAATTATATTTACATGTTCGTGAAAATACATATAGAATTTTTCTGGTTAGCCTATAAAGGTTTCACCTCCAGGATACTTTAATCTTTTTTATACCAGGGTATTTAACATCACATACATTTTTCTGACAGTGCCATGCTATTTTTGCTCTATGTCTATAAGTCAGAAAATTAGAGCATCGGTATTTATGTTCTCTACCAATGACATTGTGGACACAAGGAAACAAAAATATTAACGACAGTTCCTGTGACAATTTCCATTTCTAAATCGTCAAGTGAAAATAAAAAATGTAAATTGACCTATAAATCTTGTGACCACTCATCAGCTTCCTCGTTCGAACGTTGGTGTGCAGAAGTGCTGGAGGCACAGCAGTAATGTGCACCATAATACCCTAAATGAAGAATAGCAAGTAATAATGGCAGTGTCCACAGGAAAAGAAATCCTTAATGGATAAATATATTTTTTAACTTTTTTTTCTGTAATGAGTGAAATAATAATGTATACAAAATTCATACATTTACAGGGGTTGTCCCAATTTTTTTCTATTGATGACCTATCATCAGGGTAGGTCATCAATAGCAGATCGGCATATTCGGCATTTCTGGGCCTGTTGGTACAAAGCTGTCTTTCTCCTGGAAGCAGACAAGCTCCGCACATTGAAGTCACCCCGGTTGGTATTACATTCTGAGTCCTGTTAAAGTGAATGGATGTGATACCAACCAGGGCCAATGCTCCGATCTTTTATTGATGACCTATCCTGAAAATTGGTAATCGATAGTAAAAACTGGGACAGTCCCTTTAAAAGTGTGGCTAATACTCTATTTTG
Source organism: Eleutherodactylus coqui (assembly GCF_035609145.1). NCBI lineage: Eukaryota > Metazoa > Chordata > Amphibia > Anura > Eleutherodactylidae > Eleutherodactylus > Eleutherodactylus coqui. The sequence goes on along the minus strand of NC_089839.1, from coordinate 73,333,396 downwards.
TTTGGCTCTGATTAGAGATGAGCGAGTATACTCGCTAAGGCTCGTTACTCGAGTGAGTAGTGCCTTAGCCGAGTATCTCCCCGCTCGTCTCTAAAGATTCGGGGGCCGGCGCCTGTGACAGGTGAGTTGCGACAGGGAACAGGTGGGAGCGGGGAGCAGAGAGGGAGAGAGAGGTCTCCCCTCCGTTCCTCCCCGCTCTCCCCTGCCGCTCCCCGCCCCCGGCCGTCTTTAGAGACGAGTGGGGAGATACTCCGCTAAGGCACTACTCGATCGAGTAATGTGCCTTAGCGAGTATACTCGCTCATCTCTAGTTCTGATTCCATAACATCTTGTTTAGTTCTTCATTTAGTCTCTGATTTTTGGTCTGAGGTTTGAATAATTTGGTCATTGATTGTGATTTCATTGAAAAACATAGATATTCTAAATAACTAGGACTACACTAATATTTTACACAATGTTCAGGACTTACAAAATGTTATGCACTTGCATAACCAAACCAAAAATTCCATATTTTTTTTTTGAATTCCAGATAAATCATATGAATCCATATGTTCTGTGAGACCAAAGAAAATGGAGACAGCAATTTAGACAATAGATATTTATGTAGTCTATCAGAAAGAAATTGAAACATCCAGGACTCTAGTGAACAGTCCAGCAACACCATTATGAAGTATTGACTTTCACATATTTCCTCACCTGTCATCAGAAGAATGTCTTGCTAAGAAGCTGTTATGTCTTCCCAAAAAATCCCTGGGGCTTGAGATAATCATAACTAATGATTTATATAGTAGTATCATATTCTGCCGCACTTTTTAATATAGTACAAACCGGTTGAAGGCACAATACAGATACAATCAGTCAAAAACAAGATTACAGTGTTAAAACGAAACATACAAGACAAAAGCTCACATAGGAACTTCAAATTCCATAGGCATTCTTCTGTTAAAAGTGAAGCTCTTTCGCAGAGAAGCTTTACGGCTGTCGTCGGCTCCACTAATGTGACAGTGATTGACAGCGAAACACTCATTTGCCAAAAATCTGAAGTAGGATGACCAGCATCTAGACTTTGAGTCTTTGACTGTTCTAATGAGTTTGTGGCACACTATACAACTTTTTCAGGATATTTTATATCTATTGGATGGCTATTCCTCAGTTGAACAAGGGAAAATCCTTACATGGTACTAGAATGACACATCACTATATGACATTGACATCTGGTTGGATGAGAGATTCACCGAGATCCTCCTCAAGAAATTTCTTTGTCGTCTTGGGGTTTATTTTTCATCTTATGTAGAGGTAATTCTGCTATACCAGACTGTGATACAGCTATAGCAGTAAGGGTGCTCCCAACAGTTTCCTTGTATAAAGTGATAAGTGCACTACTGTGAACATGTAACATCACCTACCATAGGTGGTATTAGTGGATCCTTAAACCACGATCTGAATGGCAATCAATGTAGTTTGGCAGCACAGATAAGCAGACAAGGCTTGGCTGAGCAGGTATAGGTGGTGTAGCATGGCTCAGCAGGTGCAGGCGTTAAAGCACAGCTGAGCAGGTATTATTGGTGTGGCACGGCTGAGCAGGTGCAGAAGGTGAAGCATAGCTGAGCAGGTATAGGTGGTGTAGCGCGGCTGAGCAGGTATAGGAAGTGAAGCATGGCTGAGCAGCTATAGTTGGTTCAGCATGGCTCAGCAGGTGCAGGCGATGAAGCACAGCTGAGCCGGTATAGTTAGTGTGGCACGGCTGAGCAGGTGCAGAAGATAAGGCATATCTGAGCAAGTACAGGTGGTGTAGCGTGGCTGAGCAGGTGCAGGCGATAAAGCACAGCTGAGCAGGTATAGTTGGTGTGGTGCGGCTGAACAGGTGCAAGTTGTGAAGCAAGGCTAAGCAGGTTCAGGCAGTGAAGCATAGCTGGCAGGTATAGATGGTAAAGTATGGCTGAGCAGGTTCAGTCAGTGAAGCACGACTGAGCAGTGTGTTTGGAATGTGGAGGCAGGTGCAATGATATGCATATCACAGTAGAACACAAATCATGCACATGCGCCACATACACACAACCAAAAGTAAAGTCTGTCTTCTGCTCTTTCCTTATACATATTGTATCTACAGTAAATGTCTCATAAAATATAATAAATAGTAGGCATAATAGGCTCATTGTATGCTATCCCTTGATAAAGCCAGTAGGAAACGTGCGCTGGGGCATAGCTGTCATCTGGGTCTGTATTTTATCTTATTACATGTTATTATGAGGTAGTTTTCTGTATCAGGTTGCGGGATCTTGATTTGCACTTGCATTTTACTATTCAGTTACTGATATTGGACCGTTGATCATGTCTTGTGATAAATTATACATTGATGTGGCTTCATATGAGTTTCTGTGCCATCTTTTAAGTATTTTATGAGTTTTTTATAATAAAGAATGCATATTTTTATGTCTGTGTTAGAGTGTATTTATTTGTAGACTTATAAAACCCATACAGAGATAGCAATTGTTAACTTGCTATTTAACATGTTATGATTAACCACCCTCATCAGTTAGTATGAACTCTGTTGGTTATGAGAGAAAAGGACATGACGGTTTAGGACGAACAGAGCTCGTTCTATTTTAAATGGCTGTAGCTCCGGCTCAATTAGGGCTACCAACATGAATACATTTCTTGACTTTAAAATAACATCACAGGCATGTTTGCAGTCCGTACAGAACTGAAGCTACTTTCATTTGAAGGTAAATCAGGAAAACTGAATATACAGCTGTCATTTTTTAGTATGTGTGCAGAGGAGAGAGGAGGAGGGTGAGGTGATCAGCGGCACCAGAAGAGGTCTGTGATTCTCCTGTATATCTCTGTGTCCCAGGTATTTGGCTTGATAAAGACTGTACACTATACAGTCGAAACGTTGCTGTATTTATATGCGAAATGGATTAAAGGTGAAGGTTTAAATTTCTAAGAAGTTACTGCAAATTTTTCAACAACCCTGGATGCTGCTGAAGACACCGTTACATATCTTGTGTCCCAGGGGAGGGGTGACATCAATTTGTGTTCATATTTTCCTCATCCCATCAATCAGAGAGCATATGTGCTCTCTGATTGTCACATATAGGTTTTTTTCTCCCAGAAAAGCAGTAAAATGATGAGCACTTGTACATCTAATCACTTCTTTACACCCTTTAACCTTGCAGATGCTGCAGTCATTGCTAAATATGGAATCTAAGTGCTTTAGCAGAAAGAAAATGTAAAAATGTTTCCCTTTACACAAGGCTTTAAATATTAAAATGAAAATAACAAAAAAAGCCCTAAATTTAATTGGTTTTGCCACATCTATAACAACTCATACTATAAAATATTACTCAGAAAATTCCATTAAATAAAAAACAGTAAAAGATCCAAAATAGCTGTTTTCTGATCTTCTTGCTTGCCCTAAACGGGAATGAAAAGTAATGTAACAAATTATATATACCTCAAAATGGTACCAATAAAATTTACAATTTGCCGACTGGAAAATAAAAATGCTCTGGTCTTGGAATGTGGTGCCATGCAAAAAATTATAATAAGTGTTTATACGGTGCAAAAGTAGTAAAACATAATAAAACCTGTATAAGGCCGCCTGCAGACGGAATTTCCGCCCTTGGAAGCTGCCATAGGATTGCCTTAGCAAACGCAATCCTAGGCAAACGGCTGCGGTTTGTCCGCGCGAAATCTCGTGCCGCAAACAAACCGCGACATCCTCTATTTCTGTGCAGGGCTTGCAGAGCCCCGCACAGAAACTTCACTGCCGGGCCGCCGGCTCTGGTCTGCGCATGCGCCGCCACATCAAACAGCCGGAGCTGCGGGCGCGGGTGAGTATGCGCTGCTCTCTGCAAGCGGCCTAAGTCTGGGATTTTTATCATCCTAATAACTCGTAGAATAAAGAGAACATAATATGTATACCACACTGTAAATGTTATTAAACTAAATCTAAAAAAAATTCGGTGGCAAATAACTTTTTTTTCATTGTCCCAGCAAACATTTTTTATAAAAGTTATTCAATATATTATAAGTACTCAAAATTTGTTCCTATAAAAACTAGAACTTTTTCTGCAAAATACAAGGTGTCATACAGACACACTAATGAAAAATAATGAAATAAGTTATGACTAGGGAAAAGTGAGACGGAAAAAGACCTGGGGGTACTAGTGGACTGTAGATTTAACTGGAGCAACCAATGCCAATCAGCTACTGCAAAAGCAAATAAAGTCTTGGGGTGCATTAAAAGAGGTATAGGGGCGAGGCACGAGAACATTATTCTACCGCTATATAAGGCACTTGTCAGGCCCCACATGGAACACTGTGTATAGTTCTGGGCACCGGTGCTCAGGAAAGATGTTACAGTGCTGGAGGGGGTTCAAAGAAGGGCAACTAAATTAGTAAATGGAACGAGGGGACTGGAATACCCAGAGAGATGATCAAAATTGGGATTATTTACCCTGGAAAAAAGACGACTAAGGGGCAACCAAATAACTATGTATAAATACATGAGGGGACAATACAAGGATCTCTCCCACGATTTGTTTATACCCAGGACTGTGACGGTAACAAGAGGACATCCTCTACATCTAGAAGAAAGCAGGATTCGTCACCAACACAGAAAAGGGTTCTTTACTGTAAGAGCAGTGAGATTGTGGAACTCTCTGCCTGAGGACGTGGTGATGGTAAAATCCATAGAGGAATTTAAATGGGGACTGGATGTCTTTCTACAGTGGAAGGATATTACAGGATATAAATTTTAGGTGACCAGCGGGTTGTTGATCCGGGTCTTACAGACAGGTAGGAACTATCAAAGCAGGCTGAACTAGATGGACATTGTCTTCATTCGGCCTAACATACTATGTTACTGTGTTACTATGACTACTGGGACACAAAAGGGGATACGATTTACTGGCTCTTAAGGCTAACATGAGTTATGTCACTAAGGAGCACTTATGGCAAGTGAGTTCTGCATCAAATATATTTACACGAGTCATCAATTCAAAATCCACAATAAAAAGTGTCATTTTCGCGAGGGTTTATCCAATTTTAACGTGACAGTTGGGGGGTTAATTACATTGTATTACAATTCTTTAAATTGACTAATTATAATGTGTCAGTCATGTTAGCAATTGCAGAATCTTTACACTATACTGTTTATGACCTTCGCACTCTGCTTTTATTCGTTACCTATGGAATTGCCACGTGAACCAATCACCAAGCCCAGAATACAATCCTAATTCTTGTTGCCAAATTCCTATTGTCCACCTTGAATCCTGGCTTGAATTTAGGCTATCAAATATTGATGGCTTATTATGGATTCCGACCTCTGATCTCTAACATTATTATAGTGATTTCTTCCAAAATATGTATTAAATGTCATACTCTACAATTCTTTGTCCAAAGAAATATCATTTTTTACTGATAAATGTATCAAGCCAACCTTTAAACCAGTCATCTTGACATTTTCTAGATATCCATAAATCTGGCGGGTCTTACTCAAATTGCTGTTAGCACCAAGACTGTAAAACCTTTAATAATATATAGAATATAGTAAAACTATAGAAAATTGCCATTGGAACAGGCTGTTCTTTGTGAGCCTTAAACTGGCAATCTCAATATATATGAAAACAGAAAATAGCATTAAACTAACGAAGACTATTGTCGGGGCATCATAAAATAGAAGCTTGTGTTCTGTTGCTGTTCTCCTTGTACCTGTACTGATAAGTTCATTTAGCAATTTAGAATATCAGAAGACATTAATGCAGTTGAATAATTCATAATGATAGTTTGAATAACATTATAGTTCCCTCTCAATACAATATTGTGGATGAAAATGCTTTCTTAATGTAGCCAAATTTTTTTTAATAGTGCCTCCTGGCATCTCTGCGCTTCAGTCTGAGCTAATGGTCATGTTGTCTAAATAGGCTGGTGTTATGAAGGCAGGTGAATTGGTACATACAATCATTGAACATTATTGAAGTGATTTACAGTACAATGTAGCTTTGAGGAAAATGCAATTCTAGCACATAAAAGAGAGCAAACAATAGTCGACAACCATCATTCCTTTGTCAGCGTTAAATTGAAAGAGCTTAAATATTATAATTTCTTTTCTACTATGTTTCTAATAGAGTATATGTGAATATTGTCTTTTTTCACTGCCCCTTTTGATCTTCAATCATTGCACGACACGTTTTCGCGTGTCAAATAAATAAGAGCCTGCAAATAGAAGGAGACACGTTAAATGGCCTGGTTGCTTTGTTTGGTGAATGCTTGTTTAAATTCCTCTCTGGAGCTATGAAAGGTTTGAATAATAGCACTTAAATAAATCAAGCGTGAAAAGCCTATGGATTGATCATTAATGTGGTAGAATTGTCCTTAGAGCACAGCAGTATTCTGCAGATGAAGAATAAAGGTCTTATACACAGCTTACACCATATTGAAATAATACCGTAAATAAGTACAACCACAACTTTCACTTGTGAGGAATAGGTTCATGAGATTTATGTAATGCATGGACTGCACAGTGCCAGTTTTTTTCATAAAAACATAAATATGTCATACTTACCCCATCCTATCTCCTATAGCTTGCATACTGACATTGAGTGGTCCCCTGCTCTCTACTTCTTGTTGCTAATTACTGTCTGTATGTAACTCAGGATTAGGGTGCCTACCCATTAGCGATATGTTTTCTTGCGAGTGAAAATGCATATTTATGAAACTAATAGTTTTCAATGGTTTCATACTCATTCGCTATTTCTACACTCAAGCCTCGCAGCGCAGAGAAAAATCTGAGATATCGCAGCAGCGCCAATCCCATTGAAAACATAGGGAGTACATTGCGGACTTCTGTCACAGCTGTGGCAGGAGTTCGCCATCCTATCCCATTGCTTTCAATGAGGCTGGCATTGCCTGTGAATTTAATTATGAACGGCTGAGTGTTGCCTGTGATTGGCTGAGTGAAGTGTCCAATCACAGGCAGCACTCAGCTGTCATTCAATGGCTGAGTACTGCCTGTGATTGGCTGAGCACTCAGCCAATCAGACCAGTGCTTTCTGGGGGCAGGGATTCAATCCCCGGCCTCCAGAAGATAAAAGACGATTGTTGGGGCCAGAGAGAATAGCCGGATGGCTCTTCTAGGTGAGTTATTTTTTATTTATGTTTTTTACTTTTTTACAGTTAGGGATGATTTTCAGGGAAGGGCTTACATTTCAAGCACTTCCCTGAAAATCATTGCTGTAGGGGTTGCCTGCAACCTACTGCTTTTTAATGGGGCCGCATCAGCGCCGGCCCCATTGAAAGCAATAGGATAGCATCGCAGACTTCTGCCACAGCTGTCACAGCTATGGCAGAGGATTCCTTCATCACCGCGATCCCAGCAGGGATGAAGGAATCCCCTGCCATAGCTGTCACAGCTGTGGTAGAAGTTTGCGATGTACTCCCTATGTTTTCAATGGGGCTGGCGCTGCTGCCGCCGGCCCCATTTAACTCTTTGCAATCCAATTTTGGATTCAGAATTTCCTAGGGGGCTTTCTCTTTCTACCATTATACAATAGCGCCACCTGCTGGCTAGAGCCAGTACTGCAGTATGTGAGATGCTGGAGAGGCCCCCAACAACATAGCGGACAGTAACATACAGTAAGAATACCCTGCTGGACATCTTCCGACACCGGAGCTGTACAGCCTTCAATCAGAATGTTTTTAGACATCAGACAGTGGATTGAAAAGGGTTAAAACAATGAGTGATATCGCAGAGTTTTCTTAGCTCTACGAGGCTTGCATTTTCACTCGTTTTCTCATTGCAAGAAAAAATATCGCTAGTGGGTAGGCGCCCTTGTAGAAATAAAAGGGATTTCCAGTTCTAAAGGAGAGATTTCACATTCCTTGTCACTGGACTGATTATTTACTGTTATGGTCATCCCACCCTGCTACTTATCTAAATGCTATTGATCCCAACCTGTCTGTGCCCTCTTAGCCTCTGTTTCTGGTATTTATGTAATGCAAATTAAGTTCACCATGTTCCTGCCCTCCCATGTGATCATGTGTATTTATTAAGTATGTCATTAGATTTCTTCCATTATTTCCTGAGGAAGGACCCTGTGAGATCTGAAAGCTTGCTACAACATCATGATTTTTTTTTAGCCATTGAAAGGTATCATATCTACAAGATTGGTTGTTTTTTTCTTACTGAGAACAATCCCATTTAGTGATAAGCAAACATTTCAAATGTTCAGTTCGGCCAGTTCATCAAAGTTGGGCAAAAAATTTGACTTACTCCTAAATAGTTAAAGCTGAACCCGAGCTTAAGCAATACCCCCCGGCGATGAGACCCCCACCGATTAGACTTTTATCATCTGTCCTATAAAGAGGTGAAACTAGAGTGTTAAGGCAGCAGAAATGCAATCCTAAGCTCTCGCTCACGACCTAAAGGTTGCGGGTTCAATCTCTGCGTGGTTCAGGTAGCCGGTTCAAGCCTTCAAACCTTCGGAGGTCAGTAAAATGAGCACCCAGCTTGTTGGGGGGTAAAAGATGACTGGGGAAGCCACTGTTGAAGGGAGCTAATCCCATACAGTTTCTACAGTAAAATCAATAACAAAATAATATGTAGTAACCAGCTAAACCTAACGATAACTGATTGGTAGGGGCCACTGCTCAGAATCACCACTGATCAGCTGATCCTCCAGTTTGCTGTCAGTGAAGTAGAGTTAGACAACTGCATTGGTGGTCAGAGTCGGAAGTGTAATAGAAAGGCTTTGCTCCCATTGAGAAGCCTTTCTATTAAACTTCTGGCTCTGACCACCAACGCGACATTCGACTCCGCTGCACTAAAAATGGGCTGGAGGAGCAGCTGATTGCCAGCAATCCTGAGCTGTGGACCCCTGAGAATGATGCCTTCCATTATAGTTGCAGTTCCTCATTTCTGTCGGAGCCCGAAGTATAATTGATGGCATCACTCCTATTGATTTTAATGGCATTGAAGCATCTCCATTATACGTCTGTCTTTGACCATAAATGTGGACCTTTATGCTTGGCTACACTGACAGCGGCCAGAGGATCAGCTGATCGATGGGGATCCCAAGTGGAAAAACCCACCAATCAACTATTGATGATCCTGAGGTAGGTTATTCATAGAAAACGTCCAGAATACCCTTTTAAAGCTCCATAAAACTAATTTGAACATACATAATATTAAAGGGGTTGTCTCGCGGCAGCAAGTGGGGTTATACACTTCTGTATGGCCATATTAATGCACTTTGTAATATACATTGTGCATTAAATATGAGCCATACAGAAGTTATTCACTTACCTGCTCCGTTGCTGGCAGCCCCGTCTCCATGGATCCGTCTAATTCTGCTGTCTTCTGGCGTTTTTAGACGCGCTTGCGCAGAAGGGTCTTCTGGCTTCTCTTCAGTCCGGCACGAGCTGTGTTCTGGCTCCGCCCCCTTCTACGTGTCATCGCGTAGCTGTGCCCCCATCACGTGTGCCGATTCCAGCCAATCAGGAGGCTGGAATCGGCAATGGAACGCACAGAGCCCATGGTGCACCATGGGAGAAGACCCGCGGTGCACCATGGGAGAAAACAGCAGTGCATCCCTGGGAAAGGACCGGCGGCCATCTTAGGCAGAAGATTTTTTAAAGTTCATATTTCGTCGGATCGGTGAGTAGCAAGCGGCTTAAAAACCGCTTTAAATTGCTATTTTATGCCAGGGGGGTGACAGGGGGAATGGGGTAAGGTAAAATTTTGATGTTTGCCACGAGACAACCCCTTTAACTGTGCAAATTAAGACTACATGGAGCCTAACGTTTCACTTTTTTACTGGCATCAGTGAGAAATCCGTAGTCCTTACAAATATATGAAATAGTGCAGATCTTAAAGTACAGTAATTGCCCAAGCTGAAACCTAACTAACTCAGTGCCCTGTATATGTGTAGTATTAGGGTGCTATCAAACAAGCCGGAATTTGGCCACAACATGCAGAAGAATCTGTCTTTGTGGAAATCCACACAAAACCCCTCATGTCTGAATAAGGCTTTTGAAGCAGACTTGCTAGCAAAATTAAGCAATTTTCAATTCCACATCAAAATCTGCATGGAGACGTGTGAATTTTGGTGTGGAATTTCCCCGATTTTGTAGTGCATGTAGCGACCAAATTCCATCTGTCTGAAAGGTTTCTACCATATGTGTGGTTGAAGCATATGCCAATTTCAGAGAAGCAGCTATTGATGCCATGGGTAGAAAGATAAGTATGTATTCCTACTACTTGTACAAGCATGAAATAGACACATTACTAACCACACTTCCATTATAAAAAGAATGACTCACTTCTTTTGAAATGTTTCTTTTACCTGAAAACTCCTACATATGGTAATTGTGCTACTGCAAAGCTACCAAGGGAAATACTCGCTGTGCTTTATAGGAGTTTCTTGCAAATACTTATTTGCGTATTATTCCCAGGAAGTATTGCCTGAAGTCTCGCCACCTTCATCCTACAGGTACTCCCTAAGGGGTGTCACTGTTCAAAAATGTGAGTCCCTTGGGCATAAAATAGCAATGCGTAGAGATTCTGCCAGTCATAATGTTTGAATAAAAGGTATGATTCATTTGCTAGTCCATGACTGTCTTTATCAGTATGACTAAGAAACAACACAAAGGACTGGAACAGGGTGCTGGTTCTTTGTTCTAGCTTTTTCACATATACTGTATAAATCCATCGGATTAAAGATTTGCCAGATTTTAATGAAAAGACGCAAGGTTGCTTCTGATCATTACTTAGCAACACTTATATTATCATTTGCTGTAGTTTTTTTCCTCATCTATAAATTATGCAGGTGCATGTAAGCACGTGACGGTGGGTGACAGTTAGCAAGCAGAATATGTAAAAAAATAACCACAATAACTGGATAATAAAAAACAGGCACCTTTCATTGGGTTTACAAAAAATAATTTAATTCATGCAATCAGGCCTGAGCTAAACATCTAAAGGTGGCTTTAGATGGAACGACTATCATTCAAAATATTTTTCAAATTAGCAAAAGTGAATAACACTGTGCAACAAATTTGTAAAAAATTTTCATAACACGAAGTAATTGATAGGTTTCTGTAAAATTAAAACCTGCTGATTCCACTGGTAACACTGAATACTAGCAGCACGTCTCACAAGTTACTAACCATTCCCTTTATTTAAGATGATAACAGTTTGGACGTGCAATAATATTACTATTCAACTGTTTTTGGTGGAAAATGACACTTGGATCTTGACTTCCTCCTGTAAGAAACATTACTTTCCCTGTGTAAGAACTAGCAAAAGTCGCCCATCATATTCGGATTGCCCTTCCCTTTGTAACGATCTTCAATGTCTAAGATGTCTTGTGTGTAATATGTCATGAATAGAACTAGAGATGAGCCAGCATACTCGTTAAGGCGATTTACTCGAAAGAGAGCATCACCTTTTTCAAGTAACTGCTGGCTCGTCCCTGAAGATTCAGGGAGGGCCGTGGGGGTGAGTGGGGGGTTGCGGAGCAGATCGGGAGGGAGAGAGAGATCACTCTCACTTTCCACCCCGCTTCTCTCAGCAGTTAGGGAATGAGCCCTAATAGTGACCCCTAAAGTAGCCCCAGTAGTAATAATGACCCCCACAGTGGTGTTAGTAGTAATAGTGACCCCCATAGTGGTCCCAGTAGTAACAGTGTCCCCCATAGTGGCCCCAGTAGTAAGTGTCCCCTATAGTGGCCCAGTAGTAACAGTGTCCCCTATATTGGCCCGAGTAGTAATAGTGTCCCCTATATTGGCCTGAGTAGTAATAGTGACCACCATAGTAGTCTCATGGATGCTGTCCAGCCAGAGGCCAATAGCAACCTTCCCATTGGATCAGGAATAGGTAATCTGGCGTCATGAGGCACAGGTTTTATTACAGAAGGTATATCTGGATACAGAATTTTATCTTTCGGTTTACTAGAGAAACCTTTGGTATTTGTCATGCAGAAATAACAGTCAGTATGGTGGTCTCTTTGTTCTCTCCATACGATTGGAATGGCGAATGGCATTCTACTCTTGCCTTTCAGCCACTGTTTGAGATAAGTGTTACATGGCACACAGATGATGTGCGGTGCCACTTTTTATCTTGGTCACCAAGCTTTATTCCAAATATTTATCATAGGCCCACTTTACCAAGGATGTTATTTGCCTCACCTATGTCTTTTAACTATCCATAGAAATAGCAGAAATTGTGTGGGTTGTTCAGATATCTGTGCCACTTAGCCATATTGTATTAAAATTTTTAAAAATAGTCCCAGTCTAACCAATGACCCATGAAAACACAGTTCATTAATTACAACTTCCTAGTGGATGATTCACAAAGGTTTCCACCTCGTGGAAACAAACCGTATATGTTACATAAACCTACCCTTATAGTTTTCAGTCAGCGTGCGATGTGTAACAACGATTTAAAAATATTTGGGCAATCACTTTTGTTATTCTTTCTATTTAGCAAGGTTAATGGCGAGCCTACTGGATTAATTGTATAGGCATATTTCCAAAAAATAAAGTATAACGGCAATTGGATTAGATTATTCCCCATAACTAGAAAACCTTACGTGGCAGAAAAAAACGGCTATTATATTTAAATTCAGCGCACTAAAGTTACTATCGGTCACCTATCTACTTATCTGTTACAAAAGTTGTGTTGCACAGTGATCATTTAGTCTAAACACGAGCCAACGACTGAACAATGAACAATAGTCTTTCACATTTCGCTCATCGTTCATTTTATGCAGGCATAGTAATCATTGTTCACTTATTGTTCAGTTTAAATGGCGCTCGTTCAGTCGTCCTCATTCACTTATACAGTGAACGTGAAAGATTTTGAATGAGCCAAGAATGTATATGACAGTCTAAACAGGCTAGACGAGCAAAGGAGCTAACGCTAACGTCATTCGCTTGTTGAAACGATAAATCGGCTTGTCTAAAAATACCTTAAGACTCCAGACTGATACCTGTAACTCTCACCTAGAGTGTGCTCTCATGGTAAACTCCCTTAACACATAAGAGATTTCTGCTGCTGATGGGTTTAGTCTACAGAGGATTGCGTCTACTGGATACATTTTTGAAAATCTTGATCTGTGATAAGTATTACTTTTTTTTATGTTTCTTCATTCTCTAAATGTAAACTCAGTGGGGCTTATTTATTAATATTGTCTAAAATTTAAACAGTCCAAACTTAGACTAGACAGTTTTAGGCCCAATGTTGACGGGCAAAATGGAATTAGCAAAACCGCACTGGTCTCTCGCATGCATAATTCGCGCCCATAGTCATTGATTGGACACCTGCAAGTAATCAAATACCTGCGGATGTCATTTTTCCCTGGCGCCCGGATCGCACATGCAGGAAAGCACCCGCAGCATGCTCCATTTTGTGTGGATCTCCCGCACGGACGGCTCCAGCAGCTTCCAATGAAGCCTATGGAAGCTGTCCAGTCCCGCGGCACAGACGCAGCTGTCAGACAAGACCACGGGAAAGCAGGAGTTCAAAATTAAAATATGCACGGCGCATGCGCACAGCACACTATCGGCATGCCGAGCACATCCGCCAGGCGAAAGAAAGAGGTTCCGAAGTGATAAAGGGGAGACCTGCAGCGTCCAGACAGGTAAGTATAATCTATTTATTGGCCTCATGTCTCCGGGCGAGAAGGATCTGCTGCGGGATTCTGTACGGGGAATCCGTGTGGGCCCGAATTTCCCCGTGGACATGAGGCCTTAAAATGTACCAGATTTGTCACTGAATGGTAAATTGGGCATGTTTTAAAGCAGTCTAGTCTAAGTTTGGACTACTTATTAATTGGCTTAGTCTGCGCCAAAAATTGTGCCAAAGTTTTGTCGCAATTTTTATTAATTTGGCACAATTCTTGGCACAATGTAGGCCATGCCCCTTTTTCAGACAAGCCACGATAAACTGTCAGAAAGTGTCCAATACATATAGTAAATGTGGTATAAAGCATGCAAGATGGTTTTCTGACTTCATTTATGCTGGAGAACTTTTATATTTTGAATAGTAAATAAGCCGCATTCATTCTATTCATTGGCAGCTAGTGCTCCTTCTAGAGTGAAAACTGTGTCTCTAGTACCACATATTGAAAACTAGTGACCTAATTAAGTGCTTTATTATTTGCATCAGGTGTGTTTGAGATAAAGCATGTTAGAAAAATGGCTAAGTCAAGAGAATGGTCCAAGAAGCTAAGTGAAGAGATCATTGCCTTACACAAACAGAAAAAGGGTAGAAGAAGATAGCAAAGGAACCTAATATTCCTAAAGATATAGCTGAAAGCTTAGCTTGCAAGTTCAAACTAAGGGTGCCCACCCACTAGCGTTTTTTTACTGCGAAATTCGCAGCGGTTTTTTTTCTGCAGGGGTCTTTGGGCTATGGGACATGCAAAGCTAAAATCGCGATCGCGCAAAATCGCGATTTTGCGCGATCGCGATTTTTACATTACAAGTCCCATAGACCCCCTGCAGAAAAAAAAAACCTGCGAATTTCGCAGTGAAAAAAACCGCCAGTGGGTGGGCGCCCTTAAAAGCGTTTCCTGGCATTTTTAACATTGGTAGCAGTGGGGGAGGGGGATGAATTGTATGTAAATCAAAAAGCAAACATACGCACCTCCAGTCCTCTGTTTGCATTGGTGCAGGAGTCACCTGGGTTTTGATTAGGAATTTTTAGCCAAGCTAGAGTCTCCTCCAACAAGAACATACACCCATAGCTATACATGGATGTATTCTTTTTGGAGAAGACTGTCGCTTGTCTTTTATATACATTTACTGTATATGCACATTACAAATCAAAACAATGTGTATGTCAACTTAAAAGTATTGTCTTATGTGAACCATTCAAGTCCATATGCCATATAAGAGAATATGGCTGTCATAGTGGACACAGCTCTCCATGAGCCCAAATTTACCGCCCCCCCCCCCTTCCTGTCCTGCGAAATTCCAACCCTCATCTTAGGTGATTTTAACATCCTCATAAATGACCCCATCTCCCCATCTGCCTCTCAGCTTCTATCGCTCACCTCCTCACCTGGTCTCTCACAACTCACAGCCTCTCCCACTCACAAGGATGGCAATACTCTTGATCTGGTATTCCTCCGTCTCTGCTCTGTTTTCCACTTCACTAACTCCCCTTTCCACTCTACATATCACGGCGCCGCCCTACATTGCCTCCCTTATCTGAATTTACCACTTAGCCTGGGCCCTCCGCTCTGCAAATGAAATCAGACCGAGTGCCCCTTTAATTTGAATCTTTCATTCCCGCCTCCAAGACTTCTCCAGAGCAGCACCAGTCCTCTGGAATATGCTTTCCCAAAATATCTAGGTTATCCATGACTCACAAAACTTCAGGCGTGCCCTAAAAAACCACCACTTCAGGGAGGCAAACCAAACCCATCCATATTCTGCCTGATAACATGCGCCCTGTCCTACAGAACGCAATCCCTGCTAGCTGCCATCAACTGTCCCCTGCAGTCATATCGATTCAGCCACTACACAGCTTAACGTCTGACTATTGTCTATGTGTATAGCATCCCACACTCTCCACCTCGCAATGCCGTGCACATTTCCAGCCCTTTACCTTCTGTATCACCCCATTATTCGTAGTATGTAAGCTCGTTGGAGCAGGACCCTCACCCCTGCTGTTTCCATCAACTGATTACTGCTTGTAACCGTGGTTTTTGTATTTTTGTACTTTTGTCTTTCTGTATCCCCCTGTTTTTGTAAGCGCTGAGGGATTATTGTTGGCGCTATATAAATATTATTATCTACCATATTTTAAAAAGGTTGTCTATGGTGAAGCAACCCTTTTAAGTTTTCCAATAACTGTTGCAGATATATACAATACATTCAGACGCTTTTGTATGAGATTTGAAATTTAGCTCTGGTGCCTCCTCTTCCTCTTGATCATCTCTTCATTATTTTTGAGATGTTTCTACACCTTGATTGGAGTACACCTGTACTAAATTCAGTTGATTGGATATAATTTTAAAAGACACCCCATGTCTAAATAGGGGCTCACAATCCATATCCGAGTTAAAACCAAGGCAGGAAGAGGAAAAAACTGCCTGTAGAGCTCAGATACAGGATTGTGTGGAGGCACAGATCTGGAGTAGGCTACAAAAAAATTCTGCTGCAGTGAAAGTTCCCAAGAGCACAGTGGCCTCCATAATTAGTAAATGGAAGAAGTTTGATACAACTATGATTCTTCCTAGAGCTGGTCAACCCACCAAACTAAGTAATAAGAGAAGAAGGGCTTTGGATATAGAAGTCACCAGAACCAAATGGTCACTCTGGATGAGCTCCAAAGATCCTGTGTGCAGATGGAAGAAACTTCTAAAAGATAAACCATCACTGTAGCACTCCACCAATCTGGGCTTTATAGCAGAGGGGTCAGAAAGAAGCCTTTCCTTAGTAAAAGACACATAAAAGCCTGTCTGGAGTTTGCCAAAAAGCTCGTTAATGACTCAGACTGTGAGAAACCAGATTCTCTGGTCTGATGAAACCAAGACTAAACTTTTTAGCCTCAATTCTAAGCATTATGTCTGGAGGAAACCAGGCACTGCTAATCAGCTGCCCAATACCATTCCTACAGTGAAGCATGGTTGGGGCAGCATCATACTGTGGGGTGTTGTACAATGGCTGGGCCAGGGAGACTGGTCAGGGATGAGGGAAACCTGAATGGAGCAAAGTACAGAGATATTTTTAATAAAAACCTAATCCAGAGTGCAAGGGACGTCTGGCTGGACCGAAGGTTCACCTTCCAACAAGTCAATGACCCTAATCACACAGCCAAGACAACACAGGAGTGACTTAGGGACAACTCTGTGAATTCCCTTAAGGGTCCCAGCTAAAGCCCTGACGTAAAACCATCGAACATCTCTAGAAATACCTAAAAATGGCTGTCCATAGATGGTCCCCATCCAACCTGGCAAAGCCTGAAAGGATCTGCAGAGAAGAATGGCAGAAAATCCCCAAATCCAGGCGTGCAAACCCTGTGGCATCATGCCCAAGAAGACTGAAGGCTGCAATCGCTGCCAAAGATGCTTCGATTAAGTATTGAGTGCCCGGTGTGAATATTTATGCAAATGCAAAATGTTTCTAAATTTTTAGAAAATGAAAAACCAAGATTTCTAAAATTCTTTTTTTACTTAGTTATTATGGGGTATTGAGTGCAGAATGATGGGAAAAACTTGAATTTCATTTTTAATTTCTACAAGGCCACAACATACATGTAAAAAGTGAAAGGGTCTGAAGACGTTCCAAACGTATTGTAAATCTAGAATTATATTCAAAAGCATACGACAAACAATTCTATAATTGTCCCATATAGATAAGAAAACTGCAGTGTTCGTCCTAAAGCTATAACTGTAGGGACTATTAACAGATCCGTTTTATTACAACAATTGTTTATTCGACCTAAAATGCTAATAATTCATTTGAAGGTTTATGAATTACAAATGACTGATGTATATCACTGGCACTGTGCAGTTTTCGGCATGATAAACGTTGCGCTTTATCTTACATACTGTATGTATCTACAGGTATATTAGAGTTATATAGATATAGTTGCCTCATGTCAGTTTTTATGTCTAAGCCTTCTGAAGCCACTGGGAATTCACTGGCAAAGGTTCATCAGCTTCTTATCGATCTAAAAGAGGTTCTTGTAAACAAGAAATTAACTTGTGTCTGATACTAGGCTGAAACTGTACTGCAAGGATGATTTCCTGTTGGAGAGACTCCTGTATGAGTCGGTGTCTGGGGACTGAATGAATTGCACAAAGCGAAAGTTATCAGGATAATGAATGATGGAATCGCATAGAATTAAAAAGTCGTACATTACAATTTGTTGAACTAGTTTCTTTCTTTCTTTCTTTCTTTCTTTCTTTCTTTCTTTCTTTCTTTCTTTCTTTCTTTCTTGATCATGATCCAAGATTCCTACAAAAAATACACAGACAAAGGGTGTCCTGTGGTACCTGGAACTAAAAGGTTAGCAGCAGACCTTTTAAGTCCTGTAAGTTGTGAGGTGGAATCTCCAAGGACCAGACCTGTTTTTCCTGCTATGGTAATACAGTACTTGTGTTTACCAATATAAGGCTGTTTAACAGTGTTTCAGCAGAGCAAGGGTGCCTCTCCTTAAGGCCTCGTTCACATGGGTGACATGGCATCGCTGCGAGAAAATCGCAGCGATATTGCATCGCTGGTCCGTGCGATGTTGCTGTATTTTCTCACGGTGATACCACGATTTTGTAGTGCTACAGAGTCACATATTGTGCTACAAAGTTGAGCGACTTTGTAACACCACATGCAAGGATTTTGGAGGGGTGGGCTTGAAATATAAGCCCTACCATGAAAGTGAACCCTAGCTGCAGAAAAAAAAAGTATACAACACCTTAGAAGCGCTGTCCGGGGCTCCGCTGCATCTTCTCCCAGGGTCTCCTAGCACTTGGCTTCATCTCTTCTGGCCTGGGGTTTGAAAAATTCCTGCCTCCTGGGAGCGCTGGCTGTGATTGGTTGACACTTAGCCAATCAGAGCCAGTGCTCAATGAATGGCTGTGATTGGCTAAGCATCAGCCAATTAGAGGCAGCACTTGCAGAAGGTGGGGATTTTTCAATCCCCTGCCAGAAAAGAGGAAGAAGAATAGTGCTGGGGGCCGGGTTGACAGTGCTTCTAAGGTGATGTGTACTTTTTTTTTTTTTTCCTGTAGCTAGAGCTTAGGTTATGGCTTTAACAGTAGGATTTCCTACTGTCATAGTTGCATTGCGCCGCACGAAAACGTGTTTTCATGCGATATGATGCAACAGAGAGGAAGGCTCCATAGGGAAACATGGGCTACAAAACCTCACAAGTTGGATACACATTGCAGAACCTGCAAAGTTTTTGTGTCGGGATGTTGCATGCTACAAAACATTGCACATGTGAATTAACCCACAGAAAAGCATAGGCTTCACATACATGCGATTTGTAGCATTGTCACAAAGCGACAAATTCACGTGACTTTGTTGCCTGAGTGAACGAGGCCTAATAGTCAAGAGGCACCTGACAGACCTTTGTAAAAGGAGTTGGTATGCCACTTACAGTTGCTGTTGAACCAGGGTTGAGGAGCAGCCTAAGCTGGAGCAGGGAGCTCCTGGCCACACTGTCTGAGAAAGAAGAGGCACATCTCTGTACTGATCCAATAGAGTGAGTAATGGACTGAGTTTTGCTAATGTGATAAGTTATTAGCCTAAACAGGCAAGTTGAGTGACCAGATGGTCAGAGTTTATTTTTTATACTGGTTAATGTACAATGTGGAATACTGTGAAGCATTGCTGAGATTAATAGAACTGTCAGATGCTAAACTTAAAAGAAGTTCCGGGTGTACAAGTGTATTTTTTCTGAGAGTCTCATCAACCATCTTGAGTGGAGAAGATGGCGATCCTGAGTAGTATTCAATCTACTATTGTCACAAGTTGGTGTTTTGGATTCAGGCAGATGAAAATGGCATTATTAAAGAGGTTGCTGTGAATGCAGTTAAAGAGCCATGAGAGTTAAAGAGGAAACTTAAAGGGGTTTTCCAGGGAAATACTATTGATGACGTATCAACTGAGGTCATCAATTGATCGTCCGGTGTTCGTCCCATGAATCTTCAACCGATTAGCTGAGTGGATGTATGCTGTCAGCACCGCAAATACACAGAGGTCAGAGTGGAAGCCTCCGTGCCAACCTCCGTGTAGTAGCCGGCGCTTGAAACTGCAGGCACAGCTCCCATTGATTTCAATGACTGCCGTGCCTGCATTTACAAGCGCCAGCCACTATACAGAGGTTGGCGTGAAAGCTTCCGCTCCGACCTCTGTGTATTTGCGGCACTGACAGCATGCGCCCGCTCAGCTGATCGGTCGGGTCCCGAGCGACAGACCCCAGCCAATCAACTATTGATGACTTATCCTGATGATAGGTCATCGATAGTATTTCCCGGGAAAACCCTTTTAAGCAGAAAGTGTGCTACTGCAAGTTGCACTATTGTAAGTATGGATGTCCAGTGGCAAAGTGACCAGTCAAAGACCACTGGAATGTTAAAGAGTCCAGAAAGCCAAGTGGGCTACAGAGGACTATTACAGTTGCCACGGATGACCAATTTCAACAGCAGGTAGCTGTTGCCAGTAAGCAGAAAGACTATTGCTGGAGGTGTAATAGGGCAGGCCAATGTGCACCTGGTTGCCAAATCTTCAGGAGACAAGGAATCCTGCTGTCTGCTGGTCTAAATTGTGACCAAAGGAGTTTGTCAGTTTGTCCAGAGAAGCTGCCACATCAGAAGAGGAGTCTAAGAAGTAGAGGCATAACTTGAAGCTTCTGGGCCCCAATGCAAAATCTGTAACAGGGCCTCCAACTATAATGGTTTATTCATAGTACTGGGTTCCCTATATGGAGAGGATAAGCCTTATGGGCCCCCTAAGGCTCCTGGGCCCGGGTGCAACCGCATCCTCTGCATCCCCTATAGTTACGCCAGTGCTAAAGAGTGATGAGGCCATTCTAAAGATTGTTAATTCTGTGCAGTATTGACTTTAAAAGACTGAAGGACACAATATTGCAAATGTGTTGCAGAATGAGTCGTATTCAAAAGTATATTGTGAAAACAACACACAACATATATGTTGTAATTATGCAAAGTTATGTGAAAAGTATAATATGGCTTTCTCAGATGTACCACTAGAGGGCAAAGTAACTAGCAACAATAAGGGCTCAGTCACACGGGCACATCCGCACCTGTACACCGGCGCCAATGCGCCCGTGTGACTGACAGTAGACAACCGTACCTGAAGACGGCCGTCTCTCTCCAGCGCTGATGAAAGAACACATGACCGGCAATGAAGCCGGTCACATGTTCTTTCCTCCAGCGCGGCAGAGTGACGTCCGTCTTCAGGTACGTCCGTCTCCTTCCTGCAGTATGCGCCCGTGTGCCCGTGTGACTGAGGCCTTAGAGGGAGTTATGTGATGAACATTCTGTTACCAAGTTTAAACCAAGTTTAAACCAATGGATGCTGTTGTAGTGAGTGTCTTAGTGAAAGCGATGTGGTCACTAATAGCAACCCGCTGACTCCTACAAGTGACAGAAAGGTGTGTGAGATGAATGTCGCTGAATATTGTGAGCTGGAAATGGGACAAAGTGTTGATTAAGTTACAGTACTTGCTGAGTTTGCAAATCTCAAAGTGGATGGAGTGTGTAATGAAAAATTGTTGCTAGTTGGCAAGACTAGTCATGTAGCTGCAGAGACACATGCAGCTGACTGGGGCTTCTGCATTGAACAGAATGTGGGTGTTGAGAATGGTGCTAAGTCTGGTGACTTTGCATGTTCATCATTTTCAACAAAGGTATCTCCTGGGTTGTTGCCTAATGTTGTTGAAGCGGCAATTCCTCAGGAAAGACAAATGAAAAATGATGAAATGTTGTATACTAATACAGAAATTAAGTGTAATGATGTTACTGTGGTTACTAGCAAACCAAAGAATGGTGTCACTAGTTCAGTTTCATGTGAAACTGATGTCATTAGTAGTAGTAACTAGAGATGAGCGAACGTACTCGTCCGAGCTTGATACTCGTTCGAGTATTAGCGTGTTCGAGATGCTCGTTACTAGAGGCGAGCACCACGCGATGTTCGAGTTACTTTTACTTTCATCTCTGAGACGTTAGCGCGCTTTTCTGGCCAATAGAAAGACAGGGAAGGCATTACAACTTCCCCCTGCGACGTTCAAGCCCTATACCACCCCCCTGCAGTGAGTGGCTGGTGAGATCAGGTGTCACCCGAGTATATAAATCGGCCCCTCCCGCGGCTCGCAACAGATGCATTCTGACAGAGATCAGGGAAAGTGCTGCTGATGCCGGAGCTGCTATAGGGAGAGTGTTAGGAGTTATTTTAGGCTTCAAGAACCCCAACAGTCCTTCTTAGGGCCACATCTGACCGTGTGCAGTACTGTTGAGGCTGCTTTTTGCAGTGTTGCACATTTTTTTTTGTATATCGGCCGTGCAGAGCATTGCGTCCAGAGCATTGCGTCCTGCAATAATTTTACATAGTCCAGGGCCAGTAGTGGTGGTGAGGCAGGGACAGTGAAAGACATATCCAGTCTATATAGGCAGTGGGCTTTTTCCAAAAAAATTTGGGAAAAAAAATCTATTTGGGCTGCCTGTGACCGTCCTGACTGTACTGCGTCTCTGCTGAGGGTAGTTGTCCTAATTCATACGTAGCCAGCTAAGTGTTACAGCAGGCTTGCGCAAAATTCTTTCCTGCCTCT
Organism: Eleutherodactylus coqui; assembly: GCF_035609145.1. Lineage (NCBI taxonomy): Eukaryota > Metazoa > Chordata > Amphibia > Anura > Eleutherodactylidae > Eleutherodactylus > Eleutherodactylus coqui. The sequence continues at coordinate 73,311,087 of NC_089839.1, read as the reverse complement.
GCTGTGCGTTCCATAAGCAAAGTCAGCCTACAACCACAGGCCAATAAGCGGCACATTTAATTACAGCGTTCTGTTTCTGCACTACTGGTAATACAGCATGCTGAGGGGTAGGGGTAGGCCTAGAGGAAGTGGACGTGGGCGAGGACGCGGAGGCCCAAGTCAGGGTGTGGGCACAGGCCGAGCTCCTGATCCAGGTGTATCGCAGCCGACTGCTGCGGGATTAGGAGAGAGGCACGTTTCTGGCGTCCCCACATTCATCTCACAATTAATGGGTCCACGCGGTAGACCTTTATTAGAAAATGAGCAGTGTGAGCAGGTCCTGTCGTGGATGGCAGAAAGTGCATCCAGCAATCTATCGACCACCCAGAATTCTGTGCCGTCCACTGCTGCAACTCTGAATCCTCTGGCTGCTGCTCCTCCTTCCTCCCAGCCTCCTCACTCCATTACAATGACACATTCTGAGGAGCAGGCAGACTCCCAGGAACTGGTCTTGGACCCCTGCCCAGAATGGGCAGCAATGGTTCCGAATCCTCTCCCACTGGAGGAGTTTGTCATGACCGATGCCCAACCTTTGGAAAGTTCCCGGGGTCCGGGGGATGAGGCTGGGGACTTCCGGCAACTGTCTCAAGAGCTTTCAGTGGGTGAGGAGGACGATGACGATGAGACACAGTTGTCTATCAGTGAGGTAGTAGTAATTGGAGTAAGTCCGAGGGAGGAGCGCACAGAGGATTCGGAGGAAGAGCAGCAGGACGATGAGGTGACTGACCCCACCTGGTTTGCTACGCCTACTGAGGACAGGTCTTCAGAGGGGGAGGCAAGTGCAGCAGCAGGGCAGGTTGGAAGAGGCAGTGCGGTGGCCAGGGGTAGAGGCAGGGCCAGACCGAATAATCCACCAACTGTTTCCCAAAGCGCCCCCTCACGCCATGCCATCCTGCAGAGGCCGAGGTGCTCAAAGGGCTGGCAGTTTTTCACTGAGAGTGCAGACGACCGACGAACAGTGGTGTGCAACCTTTGTCGCGCCAAGATCAGCTGGGGAGTCACCACCACCAGCCTCACCACCACCAGCATGCGCAGACATATGATGGCCAAGCACCCCACAAGGTGGGACGAAGGCCGTTCACTGCCTCTGGTTTGCACCGCTGCCTCTCCCCCTGTGCCCCAACCTGCCACTGAGATCCAACCCCCCTCTCAGGACACAGGCACTACAGTCTCCTGGCCTGCACCCACACCCTCAACTCCGCTGACCTCGGCCCCATCCACCAATATCTCTCAGCGCACCGTCCAGCCGTCGCTAGGGCAAGTGTTAGAGCGCAAGCGCAAGTACGCCGTCACGCACCCGCACGCTCAAGCGTTAAACGTGCACATAGCCAAATTTATCAGCCTGGAGATGCTGCCGTATAGGGTTGTGGAAACGGAGGCTTTCAAAGGTATGATGGCGGCGGCGGCCCCGCGCTACTCAGTTCCCAGTCGCCACTACTTTTCCCGATGTGCCGTCCCAGCCCTGCACGACCACGTCTCCCGCAACATTGTACGCGCCCTCACCAACGCGGTTACTGCCAAGGTCCACTTAACAACGGACACGTGGACAAGCACAGGCGGGCAGGGCCACTATATCTCCCTGACGGCACATTGAGTGAATTTAGTGGAGGCTGGGACAGAGTCAGAGCCTGGGACCGCTCACGTCCTACCCACCCCCAGAATTGCGGACCCCAGCTCGGTGGTGGTATCTTCGGCGGTGTATGCTTCCTCCACTAAACCACCCTCCTCCTCCTCCTACGCAACCTCTGTCTCGCAATCAAGATGTGTCAGCAGCAGCACGTCACCAGCAGTCGGTGTCACGCGGCACAGCAGCACAGCGGTGGGCAAGCGTCAGCACGCCGTGCTGAAACTACTCAGCTTAGGAGAGAAGAGGCTAACGGCCCACGAACTGCTGCAGGGTCTGACAGAGCAGACCGACCGCTGGCTTGCGCCGCTGAGCCTCCAACCGGGCATGGTCGTGTGTGACAACGGCCGTGACCTGCTGGCGGCTCTGCAGCTCGGCGGCCTCAAGCACATGCCATGCCTGGCCCACGTCTTTAATTTGGTGGTTCAGAGCTTTCTGAAAAGCTACCCACGCTTGTCAGACCTGCTCGTAAAGGCGCGCCGGCTCTGCGCACATTTCCGCAAGTCCCACACGGACGCTGCCACCCTGCGCACCCTGCAACATCGGTTTCATCTGCCAGTGCACCGACTGCTGTGCGACGTGCCCACACGGTGGAACTCTACGCTCCACATGTTGGCCAGGCTCTATGAGCAGCGTAGAGCTATAGTGGAATACCAACTCCAACATGGGCAGCGCAGTGGGAGTCAGCCTCCTCAATTCTTTACAGAAGAGTGGGCCTGGTTGGCAGACATCTGCCAGGTCCTTGGAAACTTTGAGGAGTCTACCCAGATGGTGAGCGGCGATGCTGCAATCATTAGCGTCACCATTCCTCTGCTATGCCTCTTGAGAAGTTCCCTGCAAAGCATAAAGGCAGACGTTTTGCGCTCGGAAACAGAGGCAGGGGGAAGACAGTATGTCGCTGGATAGTCAGAGCACCCTCCTGTCTATATCTCAGCGCGTTGAGGAGGAGGAGCATGAGGAGGATGAGGAGGAGGGGGAAGAGACAGCTTGGCCCACTGCTGAGGGTACCCATGCTGCTTGCCTGTCATCCTTTCAGCGTGTATGGCCCGAGGAGGAGGAGGAGGAGGAGGAGGATCCTGAAAGTGATCTTCCTAGTGAGGACAGCCATGTGTTGCGTACAGGTACCCTGGCACACATGGCTGACTTCATGTTAGGATGCCTTTCTCGTGACCCTCGCGTTACACGCATTCTGGCCACTACGGATTACTGGGTGTACACACTGCTCGACCCACGGTATAAGGAGAACCTTTCCACTCTCATACCCGAAGAGAAAAGGGGTTAGAGAGTGATGCTATACCACAGGACCCTGGCGGACAAACTGATGGTAAAATTCCCATCCGACAGCGCTAGTGGCCGAAGGCGCAGTTCTGAGGGCCAGGTAGCAGGGGAGGCGCGGAGATCAGGCAGCATGTACAGCACAGGCAGGGGAACACTCTCTCAGGCCTTTGACAGCTTTCTGGCTCCCCAGCAAGACTGTGTCACCGCTCCCCAGTCAAGGCTGAGTCGGCGGGAGCACTGTAAAAGGATGGTGAGGGAATACGTAGTCGATCGCACGACCGTCCTCCGTGACGCCTCTGCCCCCTACAACTACTGGGTGTCGAAGCTGGACACGTGGCCTGAACTCGCGCTGTATGCCCTGGAGGTGCTTGCTTGTCCTGCGGCTAGCGTCTTGTCAGAGAGGGTGTTTAGTGCGGCTGGGGGAATCATCACAGATAAGCGTACCCGCCTGTCAACCGACAGTGCCGACAGGCTTACACTCATCAAGATGAACAAAGCCTGGATTTCCCCAGACTTCTCTTCTCCACTAGCGGACAGCAGCGGTACCTAAACAATACATAGGCTGCACCCGTGGATGGAAGCATTGTTCTCTATCACCATCAAAAACGTGGACCTTTTAGCTTCATCAATCTGTGTATAATATTCCTCCTCCTCCTCCTGCTCCTCCTCCTGAAACCTGATGTAATCACACCGAACGGGCAATTTTTCTTAGGCCAACAAGGCTCAGTCATATAATTTTTGTAAACAATTTTTATATGTTTCAATGCTCATTAAAGCGTTGAAACTTGCACCTGAACCAATTTTTATTTTAACTGGGCTGCCTCCAGGCCTAGTTACAAATTAAGCCACATTAACCAAAGCTATTAATGGGTTTCACCTGCCCTCTTGGTTGGGCATGGGCAATTTTTCTGACGTACATTAGTACTGTTGGTACACCAGTTTTTTGGGCCCTCGCCTACAGTGTAATCCAATTAATTTTTTGCCCACCTGCATTAAAGCTGACGTTACCTCAGCTGTGCTGGGCACTGCAATGGGATATATTTATGTACCGCCGGTGGCTTCCTGGCAACCACCCATGCTGTCGGTCCACACGGAGTTGTAACTGCATGTGTCCACTTCTAAAGAACCCCAGCCTGACTGGGGCATGCAGTGTGGGCCGAAGCCCACCTGCATTAAACATGACATTACCTCAGCTGTGCTGGGCACTGCAAAGGGATATATTTATGTACCGTCGGTGGGTTCCAGGGAGCCACCCATGCTGTCGGTCCACACGGAGTTGTAACTGCATGTGTCCACTTCTAAAGAACCCCAGTCTGACTGGGGCATGCAGTGTGGGCTGAAGCCCACCTGCATTAAACATGACATTACCTCAGCTGTGATGGGCAATGCAATGGGATATATTTATGTACTGCCGGTGGGTTCCAGGGAGCCACCCATGCTGTCGGTCCACACGGAGTTGTAACTGCATGTGTCTACTTCTAAAGAACCCCAGTCTGACTGGGGCATGTAGTGTGGGCCAAAGCCCACCTGCATTAAATATGACATTACCTCAGCTGTGCTGGGCAATGCAATGGGATTTATTTATGTACCGCCTGTGGCTTCCTGGGACCCTCCCATGCTGTCGGTCCACACGGACTTCACAATAGGGAGTTGTACCTGCCTGTGTCTACTTAAAAAGAACCCCAGTCTGACTGGGGCATGCAGTGTGGGCCGAAGCCCACCTGCATTAAACATGACATTACCTCAGCTGTGATGGGCAATGCAATGGGATATATTTATGTACCACCGGTGGCTTCCTGGCACCCACCCATGCTGTCGGTCCACAGGGACTTCACAATAGGGAGTTGTACCTGCCTGTGTCTATGAATTAAAAACCCCGGTCAGGTTGGGGCATGCAGTGTGGGCCGAAGCCCACCAGCATTTAATCTGACGTTAGCTCTGCTGTCCAGGGCACTGCAATGGGATATATTTATGTACCGCCGGTGGGTTCCAGGGAGCCACCCATGCTGTCGGTCCACACGGAGTTGTAACTGCATGTGTCCACTTCTAAAGAACCCCAGCCTGACTGGGGCATGCAGTGTGGGCCGAAGCCCACCTGCATTAAACATGACATTACCTCAGCTGTGCTGGGCACTGCAATGGGATATATTTATGTACCGTCGGTGGGTTCCAGGGAGCCACCCATGCTGTCGGTCCACACGGAGTTGTAACTGCATGTGTCCACTTCTAAAGAACCCCAGTCTGACTGGGGCATGCAGTGTGGGCTGAAGCCCACCTGCATTAAACATGACATTACCTCAGCTGTGATGGGCAATGCAATGGGATATATTTATGTACTGCCGGTGGGTTCCAGGGAGCCACCCATGCTGTCGGTCCACACGGAGTTGTAACTGCATGTGTCCACTTCTAAAGAACCCCAGTCTGACTGGGGCATGCAGTGTGGGCCAAAGCCCACCTGCATTAAATATGACATTACCTCAGCTGTGCTGTGCTGGGCAATGCAATGGGATTTATTTATGTACCGCCTGTGGCTTCCTGGGACCCTCCCATGCTGTCGGTCCACACGGACTTCACAATAGGGAGTTGTACCTGCCTGTGTCTACTTAAAAAGAACCCCAGTCTGACTGGGGCATGCAGTGTGGGCCGAAGCCCACCTGCATTAAACATGACATTACCTCAGCTGTGATGGGCAATGCAATGGGATATATTTATGTACCACCGGTGGCTTCCTGGCACCCACCCATGCTGTCGGTCCACAGGGACTTCACAATAGGGAGTTGTACCTGCCTGTGTCTATGAATTAAAAACCCCGGTCAGGTTGGGGCATGCAGTGTGGGCCGAAGCCCACCTGCATTTAATCTGACGTTAGCTCTGCTGTCCAGGGCACTGCAATTGGATACATTTATGTACAGCCGGTGGGTTCCAGGGAGCCACCCATGCTGTGGGTGCACACGGAATTCCCATTGCAGAGTTGTACCTGCCTGTGACTATTTATAAAAAAACGCGGTCTGACTGGGGCATGCAGACACCTTGACAGAATGAATAGTGTGTGGCACATAGGTTCCCCATTGCTATGCCCACGTGTGCAGCTCCTGATGGCGGTGGCACAGGATTATATTTCTCATTGCTTCTGTACAGCATTGTGGGCTATCGCCCCGCCCCTTTTAAAGAGGGTCGCTGCCTAGCAGTGCCAACCCTCTGCAGTGTGTGCCTGCGGCTCCTCCTCATGGCAGACGCAGTTAAAAATAGACATGAGGGTGGTGTGGCATGAGGGCAGCTGAAGGCTGCACAGGGACACTTTGCTGTGCGCTGTGGACACTGCGTTGTGCGGGGGGGGGGGGGGGGGTTGGGCAGCATGTAACCCAGGAGAAGTGGCAGCGGAGTGTCATGCAGGCAGTGATTGTGCTTTGTCGGAGGTAGTGTGGTGCTTAGCTAAGGTATGCATTGCTAATGAGGGCCTTTCAGAAGTAAAAATTGTTGGGGGGGGGCCCACTCTTGCCGCTATTGTAGCTTGAAGGGGTTGTCTCGCGAAACAAGTGGGGTTATACACTTCTGTATGGCCATATTAATGCACTTTGTAATATACATCGTGCATTAAATATGAGCCATACAGAAGTTATTCACTTACCTGCTCCGTTGCTAGCGTCCTCGTCTCCATGGTTCCGTCTAAATTCGCTGGCAGCTTGCTTTTTTAGACGCGCTTGCGCAGTCCGGTCTTCTCCTTTCAGCACGAGCCGCTTCAGTGCGCTCCCCGCTACAGCTCTTCTGCCAATGCTCAGATGAGCTGTCACTGCTCGGGAGCGCGCTGGAGTGGCCATTCTGTACCATCCTCTGTTAGAGGAAGGTGCAGAGCCGCTCAGCTGTCCCGAGAAGCCGCCCAGCTGTCCCGCCGTCCTGCCGTCCTGCCGCCCAGGTAAGTGATGGGCCGGGGGGGCTGCCGCTGTTCCGGGGGGGGGGGGGGGGCTGCCGCTGTGCCGGGGAGGGGCTGCCGCTGTGATGGGGGGGCTGTCGCTGTGATGGGGGGGCTGTCGCTGTGCCGGGGGGGGGGCTGCGGCTGTGATGGGGGGGGCAGTCGCTGTGATGGGGGGGCTGTCGCTGTGCCGGGGGGGGGGGGCTGCCGCTGTGATGGGGGGGCTGTCGCTGTGATGGGGGGGCTGTCGCTGTGTCGGTGGGGGCTGCTGCTGTGATGGGGGGGCTGACGCTGTGATGGGGGGGCTGTCGCTGTGATGGGGGGGCTGTCGCTGTGCCAGGGGGGCTGCCGCTGTGATGGGGGGGCTGTCGCTGTGATGGGGGGGCTGTCGCTGTGATGGGGGGGCTGTCGCTGTGCCGGGGGGGGGCTGCCGCTGTGATGGGGGGGCTGTCGCTGTGATGGGGGGCTGTCGCTTTGCCGGGGGGGGGCTGTCGCTGTGATGGGGGGGCTGTCGCTGTGCCGGGGGGGGGGGGGGGCTGCGCCGGTTACCTGCTGCCTGGCGGTGGGTGACTGTGTGCCGTGGTCGGCCGCGTTCAATCCAGGGGTCCGGTCGGCGGCTGCGGGGCGTCTGGTTGTCAGGGAGACACAGCTGGTAGCGTCTCGGGAGCGCGCACGTCGGGCTATAGCAAGCGATGGGAAAAGAGCCGGCGGCCATCTTGGGAAAATTTTTATAAGTTGCTGAAATGCTGCAACTCGAAACGAACCCTCGAGCATCGCGAAAATTTCGTCCCGAGTAACGAGCACCCGAGCATTTTGGTGCTCGCTCATCTCTAGTAGTAACCAAAGGTCTACTATATTGAAGTGTAAGAAACGGGATATAATGAAAACATATGACGTACCAGAGTATACAGAGAGTGTTAATTTTGACTGTCCAGCCTATGATATAGTTAATAGAAGGGGTAGTGGGTGGGCCAATAAAGTAATACCACTCCTGCAGGTACAGGAGGCAGATAGAGAAAAGGAAGTAGAGGGAAGTGTTGGCTCCCTGTTGAAGGTGTAGATTAACATGGGGAAGGGAAAGAAGTAGTTTATGACAAGTTAGAGATAGAGAAAATTAAGCTTCAACAACAGCTAGAAAGTGTTAGGCCACTCTCACACATGGACGAGGCACTTTGCCGCAATTTTACTTTACTTTACTTTGCTGCAGCATGTTTTAGCATCATTCAAAACACCAAGGTAATCGCGGTAAAAAGTGCATGTGTGAGAGAGGCCTTACGGTCGAGCCAGATCAATCACGTCCGTTTAGTTTTAGCCTGAAAGAAGAGCTGGAGAGGCAGAGAAAACTGACTGGAGAAACTGCTTACTACAAACTGTGGTCTGAACAAGGGCTAAGGTGGATGAAGACAGAGGTCAATAATGTTGAGCAGCAGTGCATGGTTCTGAAAGAGTAGTATTTCGACCTCAAAATGGAGTTGTTAAAGTAAAACGGAAAACAAGAGCTCAAGGAAGAGCTGGTAAAAGTGCATGCTGAGAAAGAAGTACTGCTGAAGGCCAAGGGTAGGGTAGAAGAGATGTGTCACTCTGTTTAGAAAGAATAGAAGCAAAGGCTGCAAGACAAAATAAGGTAAGAAGACTTGCAGAAGAAGTTCCTTGGCTGAGTGCTCATGCAGAAGAGACTGTGAGTCAATGGTTCTTTCCAGAAGAAGAAGCCCAGTGGAGGGCTCTGTAACAGTGTTCTTGCAGAAAAAGGGTGCCTCTCCTTAGTATTCATTTCTGTCTTGTATTTTGTAGAGGATTGGCATGTGGGTTTTTCCCTGATAGACCCCTGCACACGGGTGGAAGTTCCGCGGCGGGATTTCATGCAGATCTTCTCGACTACATAGGATTGCATTACATAACGCAATCCTATGCAGATGGCTGCAATTTGTCCGTGCCAAAATACACACGGAAAACAAATCGCAGCATGCTCTATTTCTGTGCGGGTTTCGCAGAGGCCCACACATAAATGTCACTCCCGGCGCCCCGGCTCCGCTATGCGCACACGCCGGCTGAGCGTCAGCCGGCACATCAGAGAGCTGCAGCCGCGGGAGAAGGTGAGAGCCACACTGGTCCCTGCACTGGCGCGGGTCGGGTCCTGCTGCGAGATTTCTCACAGCGGGATCCGACCCGGCCGTCTGCAGGCGGCCTTAATGAGTAAAATCCGTGTGCAGAATTTCCAATGTATTGAATGGATCCGCGTACAGGGCTAAATCTGCATGTGGATCTGTGACAAAATACTCAGGAGAATAGCTGTGGATTTCTGAAGTGGTTTTAAAACCGGAATCTGTGGGGAAAATTCTACTTTGGATTCCGCCGTGTGAACCTACCCTTACAGTACATAGAAAAATGTCCCTCAAAAGTACAAAAAAGTATCATGAAATAGGACAACAAAAAATGCTTAAAAAATAATTTGAGATGTAGAGATTCAGATTCCAAACCAGTTCAGTTTGGGAAGTTTAGTTTTGGAGGGACAATTTTAAACATGTCTGGCGCTGGGAAAATTAAAAATGAAGGCTGAAATATTGTACAAACAACAGAGTTACTTTAGAAGGCAATGTGAAGAAAGCTGCAGCACTTAAAGGGGTTGTCCCGCGCCGAAACAGGTTTTTTTTTTTTTTCAATAGCCCCCCCCCCCCCCCCGTTCGGCGCGAGACAAACCCGATGCAGGGGTAAAAAAAAAACGTCCAGTACTTACCCGAATCCCCGTGCTCCCGCGACTTCTTACTTACCTTAGTAAGATGGCCGCCGGGATCTTCACCCACGATGCACCGCGGGTCTTCTCCCATGGTGCACCGTGGGCTCTGTGCGCTCCATTGCCGATTCCAGCCTCCTGATTGGCTGGAATTGGCACACGTGACGGGGCGGAGCTACAAGGAGCAGCTCTCCGGCACGAGCGGCCCCATTCGGAAGGGAGAAGACCGGACTGCGCAAGCGCGTCTAATCGGGCGATTAGACGCTGAAATTAGACGGCACCATGGAGACGGGGACGCTAGCAACGGAACAGGTAAGTGAACAACTTCTGTATGGCTCATATTTAATGCACAATGTACATTACAAAGTGCATTAATATGGCCATACAGAAGTGTATAACCCCACTTGCTTTCGCGGGACAACCGCTTTAACGCTAGCACTTTCTTGGGCCATTTCTAGTGTTTTAAAAGGGGCACAAACCCAAATGCATATTCCACCCACCATTAAGGAATTATATACATTTGTAGTTAGCAAATAAAACTACTATAGCAAGACCAAATAAGAATACAGTAGAGTGAATACATTTTATCTCCACACTAAGGCCGAATGCAGACGTCCGGGTCAGATTCTGACTGCAAGATTCTCATAGCGGGATGCAACAAGTGCCCCTGCAGTGGCCTGCGGCTTACCAGTCCGGCGTCTTCACTCTGCTCTGCAGATGTGCTGGCTGACACTGAAATAGGACATGCCGCGATTATGTTATCGCGTGAGTTTTCATAAACCAATGCAATCCTATGGCAGCGTGCAATGGCAGAAATTCCGCAAAGAATTTTCGCCTGTGTGCATTCGGCCTAATACTGAAAAAAAAACACACTATAACATGCAAACACTAATATTATCAATTATACAATTAAGACCAAAATATTACCACCTCACCATGACCACAACGACTAGCGCCACTACATAATGACTCAATATTGCCATTATACAAAGACCAATATTACCACCTGACAGTAATTATATCGAGGTCTATATCAGTTCTTCACGGGTACTCTGCAGATCATATAAGAGATCTGAATACAGTTAAATCCAGTGACTCACAGGTGACATCTTCTCTGGTTAGAGTAATTTACTTTTCTATCTGACCCAGACCACCAGGAACACTTCATCCAGCCACACCTTGCCTGCAACAATTTTGGCTTTCTGAACCCTCCCTACTTTTTGCTGCTTCCCCTACTTTTATGCCTATTGCTGCCCCATTTGCCCTTATTACTGTACCTGCAGTGTGTCAAGGTGCCATCAAATCCTATACCATATTATGTAAATATAATATTATCTTAACTATAGTTAGCCAGACATGATAGTGCACCACAGTAGGGTGCTATCTTTTGCAACTCACACATTAAAAGTACCCCACCTCTTTGTGTCCCACAGAGTGCCTACACACTGGAATATTGAGCTTTTTGTGTAGTGTATCTCTTATTGAGAGATCGTTGGCTGATAGACATGCCTCTATCAAGCATTCCAAGACATTTTGCCCAGTGAACAGACTTCATATGGTTAGGGAATTTAAATATTTGGGAGTTGTGGTATCTTCTAAGCCCTTGAGACTTTATTTCTGCCAATTTACTTCTATTGATATGAAGGTTTGAAGATAAGGTTAAGGTCTAGAATCGCCTTCCCTTGCCAATTATTGGCAGGGGAAATCTTATTAAAATGGTTTTAGCATTCATATGATATTTAGGAGAAATTTGCTAGAATTAAATTGGAGACCCTTCAGAGAGTTAGGCAATCTGGTAGGTTGGCAATTCCAAATGTTTGGATATATTTTTGACGTCTCACTTGCAATAGTTGATGGTTGGAAAGAAAGAAACGGTGTTGAGTTGAATGGTAGGCTAGTTTCTAAAATTATAGGTTGTAGCCCCCTATAATTATACGTGAGAGAGGGCTGAAAGCAGTAAAATGGAACTATAGCCGACTATTACTTTAATGATTAAGTTATGGAATAAATTTCATCAGATTTCACAACTAGATGGATTTACTATATACATTCCCTCTGGAGGAACTCTAAATTGCCAGAGTTTCTTTGAAGTTGGAGGCATTTTCACTGTGGGGGAAAAGATGTGTTATTTTTTTGAAACAGGTACAATCTGGGGGTCTTTTCTATAGCTGTGATGTTCCCTATAGCTACTTTTTCTAGTTCCTGCCATGTATTTCCTGCCCAGACCCGGACGGTATCTGTGCTTAAGATCTAACACTAAAGATGAGCGAGCACCCAAATGCTCGGGTCCGCGTTATTCGAGTTGAGCTTTTCGTAAAATTTGAGAGCTCTACTCGAGTAATGAAGCCCATTGGCTACAATGGGAGACTCAAGCACTTTTGTATGTGGGACGCCGGGTCCCGAGTTTTTTTTTTCTTGGTTTATCTCTCTCTCATTTTCTCTCTTTCTCCCCTGCCTGCCAGACAAAAAAAAATTGCCATTGACGCGCTCTGCGTCGCGGCAGGGAGGGGCCAAAAACTGGGGCGGGGTCGAACACGGCTTGATGCTCGTTCGAGTAACGATCACCATCGAGTACGCTAATTCTCGAACGAGCATCAAGCTCGACAGAGTACGTTCGCTCAACTCTATCTAACACCCTTTGGTGAATTTTCTTGGGTGTTTTGGAGTTACGAAGGGTGTACCATTATATTTCTATAGCTAACTGCTTTCCTACTATTTGCAACAATTCTCCAAAAAAGGTAAAAGAAAAATGTGGAAAAGACAAATGAAGAGTCAAATGAGTCATGATAAATGGGTTGCAGTTTGAGTTGAGCGAACATACTCTGTCGAGCTTGATGCTCATTCGAGTGTTAGCGTACTCGATGGTGCTCGTTACTTGAACGAGCATCACACCGTGTTCGACCTCGACTGAGTTTTGGCCCCTCCCCACCGCGACGCAGCGCGCGTCATTTCCAAATTCTTTTTGTCAGGCAAGCAGGGGAGAGAGAGTGAGAAAGAGAGAGGAACCCTGGGTAAAAAAAAAAAACTCGGTACCCGGCATCCCACATACAAAAATGCTCAAGTCTCCCATTGCAGTCAATGGGGTTCATTACTCGAGTAGAGCTCTTGAATTTTACGAAAAGCCCAACTCGAATAACGCGACTCGAGCATTTGGGTGCTCGCTCATCTCTAGTTGCAGTGTTACGTATGATTCCCATGATATCTCTATCTGAAAGTCAACAGGTATTGCAATTACATATAGTGCATAGAGCTTATTGTACTCTATTAAAGTTGCTTAATATTGGTATTATATTAAACTCAAACTGCCCCAAATGTATTATTAAGAAGATATATTGATCTTAATCCCAGGTGTTTATACTGAGTATTGTGGATGGCCCTGGGCCGCCTGCACATTAACGAGTCGGTTTCCACATGCAGAAGCCCACAGCAGAATCCGTCTCTGATCATGGCTGGTGACCCTGGGTACCTTTTTTACTTGTACTGCGGATGACCAAGGAACCTCGCAATCGGTCATGCGCAGTACAGGTTTGTTTTCTTTTGATATTTGTTTTTCCCATGCCGTCGCTAGGTGAGGATGCGGGTGCCCGTGGTCTACCCGCTATGTCAATTTCGAATGGGCTGCAGGTCGGAAGGCTTCCACTAACTTCAGTGGAAGCTATTTGTGCAGAGTTTGTACAAAAATAGAGCATGCTGTGATTTTAAATACGCTCGCGGACATTGCGATCGCTATCCAGACATGCAAATGTTATATTTTTCAAATGATTTTGGAATACCATGGATCGTTCGCACAGGTGGCGATCGCGGATTCTGCAATTCAAATACGGCCGTGTGCAGCTGTCCTTAATGGGCACACTCTTTTGGATATTCAGAGGACTCCATATTAGGCACAAAAGCTGATTACTGCTTGTTGAATGTAGCCTGCCTTCCCAACAGTGAGAGATTGTGTTGCAAGGATTCAAAGATAAGAGAGGTTGTATCTTTGCAAAAGCGAATATATAAAAAATGAGGTTGTTTGACTAAGTTTGAAGAAATTTTACGATGAAGGTCAGACATATAAGTGAATAGTTAATATTGAATGCTGGTTGCATAGGGGTACTGTAGTAAAGTTTATGGGATTTAGATTGGATTAGGGGGAAAGGCAAGTAGGCGGATAAGAGTTAGTCCTTAATATTTTTATTGTTGTGTAAGTAGGCTTTTTTGGAGTTGAGGGTGCGTATGATCTGTTTAAATATAATTATGTTTTAATGCACTATTTGTGTGGGGTAATTATATGCCCTATGTATATTATGCTTATGTACATATATTACTCCATAGAAATGATGCGGTACTGTATGAAAATTATAACTTTAATAAAAATAATATGATTAAAAAACAGACTTTGAGAGGGGGCGCATCATTGGAATAAGGGAAGCATGATGGTCATTTTGATGAAGTGACCACCATCTATGCCTTTCTGATCAAGCTATTTGGAGGTGTTGGAAGCAGAGGTTATGTGATGTACCACGCACAAGACAAAAAGCTCCAGGTGGCCCAGGCAGGCCACCAATAGGAAGGATTAATTGATCAGTCAATAAGCATGAGGAAATACAAGAGTTTCTTTGTCCACCATCCAGACACAGACGGCACCTTCATTAAAATCCCTGCCTGGACCATCTCCAGGCATCTAGCAGAAGGAAATTTGGCATCATGGTGCCCATGACATGACCTGCCATTAACACCCCAACACTGTTGCCTTCATTTGCAATGGTGGGAAATCTGGACTACTACGGACTGGAACCATATGATCCTTAGTGATGAATCCAGTTACGCTTTGGGAGTCAACAATGGTCATGTTCAAGGCCTTGTAATGAACTCTCCAATCCTACCTTTCGTGTGGAGTAACACACTGTTCCAACTACCGGTGTGATGATATGGAGAGCTATCGCATACAACTGTCAGTCACCAGAAGTAGTGATATGAGGGACACTAACAGCTCAGCAATATGTGCAGGAAATCCAGGGACCACATATCTTGTCACTCATGGCAGGACTTTCAAGGGGCATTTATTCAGCAGAATAATGATCAGCCGCACACAGTAAGGGTTTTGCAGGAATGCCTTTGCCAGCTTGCCACACGTCCTTGGCTGGCCAAGAAATTTTATTGCCAATTGCACATTTATGGGCCAGATTGGATGCCAGCCTTAGCAGCTTATGAATGTGCAGAATCTAGACATCCAGTTGCAACATCTGTGGGAAGATGTGCTGCAGGATAACATACAGAGCCTGTATGCCTCCATGCCTGACCATTTCTCATCATGTATCCAGGCTAGAGGCAGTCCAACGGGGTACTGGTCTCCTTTGAATTGTACAGTTTCCCACAAGAAATGTATCCTGTCACTCTAAGGCCTCGGTCAGACGAGTGCGTGTTTTTCCCACGCATAATGCACCCTTCTAAAAGAAACAATGGCTTCCTAGAAAAAGTGTTCAAATGTGCGGAATTTGAAGCGCAAAACAGTGCGCACCTAAAAAAAATAGGACATAGGTGCACGTTTTGCCGGAGGTTCGATTGACTCCTATGAGAGCAAAAGTTAATGGAAACTCCTGCGCATGGAATAGCTTCCAATGTTACTTACAGCAGGGCATTTAAAAGGTGCTTCTGGCCAGCAATGGGAGAACTCTGCGATCCCCTGCCGCAGCTGTCACATGCTTCCTATGCTGAAGCACCTTTTTCCTCCCTGTCTCCCTGCCATATACATGACCTCTGGCACATCCAAAAACCTTTGAAATTGTGTCACTCCCAGGCATCCTGGCGTGTCTAGTCCAGCAGTACTGACGAAGGAGCTTGACCCCAAAATGCATTTTCACTTGCTAGTTTTCTATGTTGTTAAATTAAAAATAAGTGTTTTTGCTATCACATCTTGGACATTAAGCTTGCAACTAGCTTAGAGTGTAGAGCAGTATTTTACTACATTTTCTTTCATTATACTCATGCAACGTCTGAGGAGCGGGCCAACAGCTGAAGAGATGGCAGGGTAGATAAGGGCGTTTTTGTCACAGTGGCTCTACGTCTCCTCCACTGGGGGCAGCTCGGGACCCAACCAAATTACTGCTGGGAGAGTTCACAGGAAGAAAATAACCAGGAGTTACCCTACAGTTCTTTGTCACTCGTGACACCACGGTACTGTCCTCTGCGGTGAATCTTCTTGATAGTAAATTACTTTCTCGACAAACCGTGAGCAGTCTGTAATGTCCGTTTACTGTAAGTTGTTAATAACATCCCTGGTACAACAGTAGATTGGCATAGATGCAACAGGAGAAGGGAGTGTGACAGGGAGGACTCTCGGGGCAATTTGGACAATCCACAGTCCCAGTTAGCTGTGTGATCCTGCTCCCGGCAACTCTCTCTCTCACTTTTACTCTCTACCGGTACACACTCACGCATCCTGTGCCTTCTCTCACCAAGCAACTAGAAGCAGACTCTCCTACTACTGCTTCTGCACTTTTTCTGATCAGATTCTTGCAAGACTGCTCACTTGCATCCACCTTGCAAATACTTACAGTATACATTACAGGGTCACATGACACACAACACGATACATTTTCAGACATAGGTGCAGAGGTGCAGTAAACATATGAAATGCATACTACATATAAGATAATTAGTACGAGACAACCATATAACATTATGGAGGAGCCCCACTAACTCTGGGCCACTACACTCACACTCACCTTGGTGGAGCGTTATCTGGTTGACAGCATTATTCAAAACACTTTTTATTCCTGAATCGTTTCACCACTCTCACTGGGTCTTGCTCCACACTCCTTTTTTAATCTTTATTACTCACATGATGTGACAAAAACCTAAACACAAACAAAGTAGCAAAAAATTAGGCATTACTTCAGCCTAAACGCCATAGACGTTTCTCTATGGGCAGCCAGTGTTGGGTTCATATGTGAATAAAAAGAAGAAGCTAAAAATGTCCTGTCTGCAGGAACAAATAATGAAACTAGAAAAGACACATAAAAGGCCATTGTCTGATTTATGCTTTGATCAATTTACTAACCTTAGGTGTGAGTTAAAATGTAGGTTGAATTTGAAATCAGCAAAATATTACCTTTTATGTCAGCATAAATATTAAATGAAGGGCGAAAAAGCAGCAAAGTTCATATGAGAAGTAAGCAAGCAGCTTCTAATATAAAATATAAAAACCCATTCTGTGCAACGTTATACTTTTCCTGGCTCATGTTCCTCAGTATGAAATAACATGCTATCTTTGCTAAAAAAAAAGAGAGTAAAGAGGTAAAATGGTCTAAAAGAACACTAAAAGACTACATTCCTAAATCCTTTACCCAGACCGGCGCCAGAACAAAGGATAACCTTTTGTGACTCTTTTTGCCTTTTTTGGCAGAAAGCAGTTTTTAATATCTGTAATGTCTACTCCTAGAGACAGTTGGCTGATGCAGACAGGATTCTTCTTGCATATTATACAGTAGCTCATTTAAATACAAACCGGTCTCCAAATGTAGGATGCTTCTAACATAGCAACATATGCAACTATCTGTTCAACTGCACAGTGCTTATTAAGGATGGCACTAACTATTAAGGATTAGCCATCTAATTGTGCTAAGTGCTAGTCTTAGATCAATATGAGATAGATACTATACAATTGGCAATTAGAATTAGGCAATTGTTAGGCTCTATTCTCACCACTTTTGGTCATGCAGTTGCGTAGAAAAGTATTGTAGACTTATGTGGGGTAAACTTATGACAAAAGTGTAGCCTTTTGCTGTAAATATGACAAGTTCATATCTAAAGATTCTTTTGTATGGAAAAATGTGGACTGAGATTCTTTTTCGAGACAATGGGGGAAAAAACTGTACATAAAGGCATATGTTTTTGTAATGGTGGTCAATGGCAAACATACAAATGTGTGACCAGATGTTTTCTTGCGTGTGCATACTATATATTTGGATCTTAAACTGGTTGTCTGAGAAAAAACTTTTTCAAATATAATAAAGAGCTCATACTTACTCTTCCTTGCAAGTCTCCCAATGACGATTCCAGGTCTGCCTTGTGACATAATGCTTGCAGGCTGCATCTAGCTCATGCAATGAATGCTGAGCTTCGTCATAAGCTGCAGCAGCCAGTTTACTGGACGGCACAGGCAGAGGCGTAACTTGAAGCTCCTGGGCCCCAATGCAAAACCTGTAACAGAGCCCCCAACTATACTGCTTTATTCATAGTACTTGGCTGCCTATGTGGAGAAGTGAGGTCTCATGAGCCCCCTAAGGCTCCTGGTCCCGCGTGCAACCACATCCCCTATAGTTACGCCAGTGGGCATGGGCTAACCGCCACCTGTAAACATTACGTCAGTGAGGAGACCCAGAGCTACCGGGGACTTGCAGGGAATGGTCGGTATGAGCTCTTTTTTAAGTTTTTGCCATGGGCAAGCTGTTTTTACATAAATTTTTTAACTTGAACAATTCCTTTAAGAAAAAACAAAAATCAAAAAACCCTCACTTCCCAATTAAAAGCTGTATACTACCTATATACTTTTTAACACTTCAGTTTGGTATCTGTAGAGCAACATATCCCCTTCACTCTAGAAATTGGTGTGAATACTAATAATCAGAACACATGACATTTATAACAAATTCTGTACAATATACCAACTGTTTCAGACATGTAGAAATCTATGACATTTTCAAGTAAGGTGCAGAGATCCTAAACAAGATTAATCAATCACTGCAAATGTAACAATTCACTATTACTATTCTTTATATTAATGCACCAGGCCACATTACAAATGGAAAAGTTGGTTTTATTACATTACATACAATAAAAACAAGTACAATAAACATGAACTAAATGAGTGACAGCCAAGTACAAAGAGCAAGGACCCTGCTCATGATGGTTTATAGTCTACAAGGGAAGGGGTCAGTAGACAGGTTGAGGTAGAAGCTGCTAAATAGTATTGTAGTGGCAGTCGGGTTATTATAGGTAAAGGAGGCAGTAGGTGAAGGTAAAAGCTGCTCATATGGTTGTGAAGTGGCAGTCGGGTTATTGTAGAGAAAGGAGACAGTGGGTGGAGGTAGAAGCTGCTCATATGGTTGTGAAGTGGCAGTAGGGTTATTGTAGAGAAAGGAGACAGTGGGTGGAGGTAGAAGCTGCTCATATGGTAGTGTAGTGTCAGTCGGGTTATTGTAGAGAAAGGAGACAGTGGGTGGAGGTAGAAGCTGCTCATATGGTAGTGTAGTGGCAGTAGGGTTATCGTAGGGAAAGGAGACAGGTGGTGAAGGTAGAAGCTGCTCATATGGTATTGTAGTGACACTAGAGTTATTGTAGGGAGAGGAGACAGTAGGTGAAGGTAGAAGCTGCTCATATGGTAGTGTAGTAGCAGTAGGGTTATTGTAGGCAAAAGAGACAGGTGGTGAAAGTAGAAGCTTCTCATATGGTAGTCAAGTGACAGTAGGGTTATTGTAGGGAAAGGAGACATCAGGTTAAGGTAGAAGCTGCTCATATGGTTGTGTCGTGGCAGTAGGGTTATTGTAGGTTGTAGGCATTTCTGTGGAGTTGGGTTTTCAGGTTACTTTTGAAAATTTCAAAGGTTGAAGAGAGTCTGTTGTGCTACCGTGTTTCCCCGAAAATAAGACAGTGTCTTATATTAATTTTTGTTCAAAAAAGTTTAACTTTTTTACATGTATAGCTGCCGTGACACTATTTAAATTGACTCTTTTAATTAACTGCTAGCAGGGCTTAATTTTGGAGTAGGGCTTATATTTCAAGCATCCTCAAAAAGCCTGAAAATTCATTTTGCATCCTCAAAAATTCTGGAAAATCATGCTATTTCTTATTTTCTGGGAAACGGGGTAGGGTGGTGAGTTCCAGAGTATGGAAGATGCATGGTTGAAGCCTTAAAGATGATTGTGTGAGGAGTAGACTAGATGAGAGCAGATCAGAAAGTCTTGTGAGAACCAGGCATTGTATTTTGTGAGGTATCGGGAGAATAGATCAGAGATATATGGGTGGGAACATTGTGTTGTGGACAGTTTTGTATGTTATTGATACTGTTTTGAAGTAAATTCTCTGGATAATACGCAGCCCATGAAGGCATTGGCAGAGGAAGAAGTAGGGTAGTAATAGAGTAGAGGTGGATTAGTGGGGCCAAAATGTTAAGGGTGGATTGGAGGAGCATAAGAGTATAAGATGGGAAGCTACAGAAGAGGTTTTTGCAGCAGCCTAGATGGGATGAGACATGCATTAGTATATTTGCATATTCAAAGGGAAAGTAGAGAAGGGAAATGATTTTCAATGGCAATGTTAAAGACTGATTTCAAATGATAGAAATTTAGGTCTGTAATTACTGCCCCTAAAGCTGGTGCAACCAACTACACTGGTGAAAATTGAAAATTGCTGAATATTTCTGAAAGTTAAATCTAAGTAACTCCATATGAAGGGTATTGAATAATTAAAAATTGGATGAAGTACATGTTTTAGTATGCAAATTATGGGACCCTTTGTTAAGCTGTTTTACGAAATTGACACAGGAAAGCTCCGGTACTCACAGACCTGGCATAGCTCCAGATAGGGGACAAGCCCACATGAAGACCGCCAAATTGTGTGGATGACAGTTGCTGATAGACAGTGACTGCAGCACAGATCCAAGCAGTAGTTGGAGCCAGAGTCAACCTACAAACAATTGTAACCCAATTGTTTGAAGCTAGATTGCATTCTCAAACACTCATATAATGTGTTCCGTTAACCCGAATTCACTGCCAGCAATGCCTAACTTGGTGTACTGCTAGACACAACGGAATACATGAATGGCATACAGTTGTGTTTAGTAATGAGTTCCGATACTGTCTGGAGCAATGTAATAATCATCAACATATCTATCAGGGTTTTGGAGAAAGGGCCCAACCTGCTGTATTTTCATATTGCCACACAGGTCTAATCCCTGGACTCTTGGTTGGGGGGGGGGGGGGAATACGTTGTGACAGTAGGACTGAGTTGGGGGTTGTTGAAGGCACAATGACTACCCATCAGTGTGTGGACAGAGTGGTACACCCTGTTATCATACCCTTCATGACCACCATCCAAAATGGTGTCTTTCAACAGAATAATGCCTGTCATCATACTACAGCCATCACAGGACACCTTGCAAGGTGTCATGATTATGGATTGGCCAATGCAGTCCCCAGATTTATCCCCAAATAGAGCATGTCTGGAAAGCAAGGTAACACTAGATTGCCTATATATATATATGCTGGGGGATAACTACATTATGAACTAATTTTAAAAATCACCAAAGTGGCCCTTTAAAGTGACCCTCTGGTTATGTGCAAACAAAGATGGCCGCACCGCTTCTCTGACTACCGGGTACACACTTTGCATTAGTATGCATCATTAGATTAAGATACTACATGCTATTTTGATTGGCCAATACTGCTCACATGAGCAGCACTGGCTAGTCAGAGTAGAATGCAATGTCTTACCGAAGTAGCAAAGAGAAGAGGTGCAGCCATTAGAGATGAGCGAGCACCAAAATGCTCGGGTGCTCGTTACTCGGGACGAACTTTTCGCGATGCTCGAGGGTTCGTTTCGAGTAACGAACCCCATTGAAGTCAATGGGCGACCGGAGCATTTTTGTATTTCGCCGATGCTCGCTAAGGTTTCCTTGTGTGAAAATCAGGGCAATTCAAGAAAGTGATGGGAACGACACAGCAACGGATAGGGCAGGTGAGGGGCTACATGTTGGGCTGCATCTCAAGTTCACAGGTCCCACTATTAAGCCACAATAGCGGCAAGAGTGGGCCCCCCCCCTCCCAAAAACTTTTACTTCTGAAAAGCCCTCATTAGCATGGCATACCTTAGCTAAGCACCACACTACCTACAACAAAGCACAATCACTGCCTGCATGACACTCCGCTGCCACTTCTCCTGGGTTACATGCTACCCAACCGCCCCCCCTCCCCCCCACAGCGCACACCAAAGTGTCCCTGCGCAGCCTTCAGCTGCCCTCATGCCACACCACCCTCATGTCTATTTAGAAGTGCGTCTGCCATGACGAGGAACCGCAGGCACACACTGCAGAGGGTTGGCACGGCTAGGCAGCGACCCTCTTTAAAAGGGGCGGGGCGATAGCCCACAATGCTGTACAGAAGCAATGAGAAATAGAATCCTGTGCCACCGCCATCAGGAGCTGCACACGTGGGCATAGCACTGGGGAACCTATGTGCCACTCACTATTCATTCTGTCAAGGTGTCTCTGCATGCCCCAGTCAGACCGGGCTTTTTAATTCATAGACACAGGCAGGTACAAGTCCCTATTGTGAAGTCCCTGTCGACCGACAGCATGGGTGGCTCCCTGGAACCCACCGGCGATACACAAAAATATCCCATTGCATTGCCCAACACAGCTGAGGTAGTAATGTCGTGCTTAATGCAGGCGGGCTTCGGCCCACACTGCATGCCCCAGTCAGACTGGGGTTCTTTACAAGTGGAAACAGATGCATTTATAATTCCCTGTGGACCCACAGCATGGGTGGGTGCCAGGAAGCCACCGGCGGTACATAGAAATATCCCATTGCATTGCCCAACACAGCTGAGGTAGTAATGTCGTGCTTAATGCAGGTGGGCTTCGGCCCACACTGCATGCCCCAGTCAGACTGGGGTTCTTTACAAGTGGAAACAGATGCATTTATAATTCCCTGTGGACCCACAGCATGGGTGGGTGCCAGGAAGCCACCGGCGGTACATAGAAATATCCCATTGCAGTGCCCAACACAGCTGAGGTAGTAATGTCGTGCTTAATGCAGGTGGACTTCGGCCCACACTGCATGCCCCAGTCTGACTGGGGTTCTTTAGATGTGGAAACAGATGCATTTATAATTCTCTGTGGACCCACCGCATGGGTGGGTGCCAGGAAGCCACCGGCGGTACATAAATATATCCCATTGCATTGCCCAACACAGCAGATGTAACGTCAGCTGTAATGCAGGTGGGCTAAAAATTCATTTGATTACACTGTAGGCGAGGGCCCACAAAAATTGCTGTATCAACTGTACTAATGTACATCAGAAAAATTGGCCCTGGCCAACCAATAGGGCAGGTGAAACCCATTAATTGCTTTGGTTAATGTGGCTTAAGTGGTAACTAGGCCTGGAGGCAGCCCAGTTTAACGAAAAATTGGTTCAAGTTAAAGTTTCAACGCTTTGAATAGCATTGAAACATATAAAAATTGTTTAGAAAAATTAGATGAGTGATCCTTGTGGCCCTAAGAAAAATTGCCCGTTCAGCGTGATTACGTGAGGTTTCAGGAGGAGGAGCAGGAGGAGGAGGAATATTAGACACAGATTGATGAAGCAGAAATGTCCCCGTTTTGGATGGTGAGAGAGAACGTAGCTTCCATCCGCGGGTGCAGCCTACGTATTGCTTACGTATCGCTGCTGTCCGCTGGTGGAGAAGAGAAGTCTGGTGAAATCCAGGCTTTGTTCATCTTGATGAGTGTTAGCCTGTCGGCACTGTCGGTTGACAGGCGGGTACGCTTATCTGTGATGATTCCCCCAGCCGCACTAAACACCCTCTCCGACAAGACGCTAGCCGCAGGAGAAGCAAGCACCTCCAGGGCATACAGCGCTAGTTCAGGCCACGTGTCCAGCTTCGACACCCAGTAGTTGTAGGTGGCAGAGGCGTCACGGAGGACGGTCGTGCGATCGGCTACGTACTCCCTCACCATCCTTTTACAGTGCTCCCGCCGACTCAGCCTTGACTGGGGAGCGGTGACACAGTCTTGGTGGGGAGCCATAAAGCTGTCCAGGCCCTTAAAGACTGTTGCACTGTCTGGGCTGTACATGCTGCTCGATCTCCGCACCTCCCCTGCTACCTGGCCCTCGGAACTGCGCCTTCTGGCACTAGCGCTGTCAGATGGGAATTTTACCATCAGCTTGTCCGCCAGGGTCCTGTGGTATAGCAACACTCTCGAACCCCTTTCCTCTTCGGGAATGAGAGTGGGAAGGTTCTCCTTATAGCGTGGGTCGAGCAGCGTGTACACCCAGTAATCCGTAGTGGCCAGAATGCGTGTAACGCGAGGGTCACGAGAAAGGCATCCTAACATGAAGTCAGCCATGTGTGCCAGGGTACCTGTACGCAACACATGGCTGTCCGCACTAGGAAGATCACTTTCAGGATCCTCCTCCTCCTCCTCAGGCCATACACGCTGAAATGATGACAGGCAAGCAGCATGGGTACCGTCAGCAGTGGCCCAAGCTGTCTCTTCCCCCTCCACCTCATCCTCCTCATGCTCCTCCTCCTCCTGAACGCGCTGAGATATAGACAGGAGGGTGCTCTGACTATCCAGCGACATACTGTCTTCCCCCGGCTCTGTTTCCGAGCGCAAAGCGGCTGCCTTTATGGTTTGCAGGGAACTTCTCAAGATGCATAGCAGAGGAATGGTGACACTAATGATTGCAGCATCGCCGCTCACCACCTGGGTAGACTGCTCAAAGTTTTGAAGGACCTGGCAGATGTCTGCCAACCAGGCCCACTCTTCTGAAAAGAATTGAGGAGGCTGACTCCCACTGCGCCGCCCATGTTGGAGTTGGTATTCCACTATAGCTCTACGCTGCTCATAGAGCCTAGCCAACATGTGGAGCGTAGAGTTCCACCGTGTGGGCACGTCGCACAGCAGTCGGTGCACTGGCAGATTAAAGCGATGTTGCAGGGTGCGCAGGGTGGCAGCGTCCGTGTGGGACTTGCGGAAATGTGCGCAGAGCCGGCACACCTTTACGAGCAGGTCTGACAAGCGTGGGTAGCTTTTCAGAAAGCGCTGAACCACCAAATTAAAGACGTGGGCCAGGCATGGCACGTGCGTGAGGCTGCCGAGCTGCAGAGCCGCCACCAGGTTACGGCCGTTGTCACACACGACCATGCCCGGTTGGAGGCTCAGCGGCGCAAGCCAGCGGTCGGTCTGCTCTGTCAGACCCTGCAGCAGTTCGTGGGCCGTGTGCCTCCTATCTCCTAAGCTGAGTAGTTTCAGCACGGCCTGCTGACGCTTGCCCACCGCTGTGCTGCCACGCCGCGCGACACCGACTGCTGGCGACGTCCTGCTGCTGCTGACACATCTAGATTGCGAGACAGAGGTTGAGGAGGAGGAGGAGGGTGCTTTAGTGAACGAAGCATACACCGCCGAACATACCACCACCGAGCTGGGGCCCGCAATTCTGGGGGTGGGTAGGACGTGAGCGGTCCCAGGCTCTGACTCTGTCCCAGCCTCCACTAAATTCACCCAATGTGCCGTCAGGGAGATGTAGTGGCCCTGCCCGCCTGTGCTTGTCCACGTGTCCGTAGTTAAGTGGACCTTGCCACTAACCGCATTGGTGAGGGCGCGTACAATGTTGCGGGAGACGTGGTCGTGCAGGGCTGGGAGGGCACATCGGGAAAAGTAGTGGCGACTGGGAACTGAGTAGCGCGGGGCCGCCGCCGCCATCATAGCTTTGAAAGCCTCCGTTTCCACAACCCTATACGGCAGCATCTCAAGGCTGATAAATTTGGCTATGTGGACGGTTAACGATTGAGCGTGCGGGTGCGTGGCGGCGTACTTGCGCTTGCGCTCCAACACTTGCGCTAGCGACGGCTGGACTGTGCGGTGCGAGACATTGGTGGATGGGGCCGAGGACAGCGGAGGTGAGGGTGTGGGTGCAGGCCAGGAGACGGTAGTGCCTGTGTCCTGAGAGGGGGGTTGGATCTCAGTGGCAGGTTGGGGCACAGGGGGAGAGGCAGCGGTGCAAACCGGAGGCGGTGAACGGCCTTTGTCCCACCTTGTGGGGTGCTTGGCCATCATATGTCTGCGCATGCTGGTGGTGGTGAGGCTGTTGGTGGTGGCTCCCCGGCTGATCTTGGCGCGACAAAGGTTGCACACCACTGTTCGTCGGTCCTCAGGCGTCTCTGTGAAAAACTGCCAGACCTTTGAGCACCTCGGCCTCTGCAGGGTGGCATGGCGCGAGGGGGCGCTTTGGGAAACAGTTGGTGGATTATTCAGTCTGGCCCTGCCTCTACCCCTGGACACCACACTGCCTCTTGCAACCTGCCCTGCTGCTGCCTCCCCCTCTGAAGACCTGTCCTGAGTAGGCGTTGCACACCAGGTGGGGTCAGTCACCTCATCGTCCAGCTGCTCTTCCTCCGAATCCCCTGTGCGCTCCTCCCTCGCACTTACTGCCCTTACTACTACCTCACTGCAAGACAACTGTGTCTCATCGTCATCGTCCTCCTCACCCACTGAAAGCTCTTGAGACAGTTGGCAGAAGTCCCCAGCCTCATCCCCCGGACCCCGGGAACTTTCCAATGGTTGGGCATCAGTGACGATAAACTCCTCTGGTGGGAGAGGAACCACTGCTGCCCTATCTGAGCAGGGGCCCGAGAACAGTTCCTGAGAGTCTTCCTGCTCCTGAGCATGTGTCATTGTAGTGGAGTGAGGAGGCTGGGAGGAAGGAGGAGCAGCAGACAGAGGATTCGGATTTGCAGCACTGGACGGCGCAGAACTCTGGGTGGATGATAGCTTGCTGGAAGCACTTTCTGCCATCCAGGACAGGACCTGCTCACACTGCTCATTTTCTAATAAAGGTCTCCCGCGTGGACCCATTAATTGTGCGATGAATGTGGGGACGCCAGAAACGTGCCTCTCTCCTAATCGCGCAGCAGTCGGCTGCGACACACCTGGATCAGGAGCTCGGCCTGTGCCCACACCCTCACTTGGGCCTACGCGTCCTCGGCATCGTCCGCGTCCTCTAGCCCTACCCCTACCCCTCAGCATGCTGTATTACCAGTGATTTCACAGCCAGGAAATAAATTGGCGCAAGCCTGCAGGCCAAATAGAATTTTTTCCCTGCTTTTTACAAGGAACACCCACACTGCGTGCATTCAATGAATACTAAGTTTAATAACTGTGTTGTGACCCTGCCAATTTGTCCCAGAACTGCAGTGATGCAAAGTA
The DNA here is from genome assembly GCF_035609145.1 of Eleutherodactylus coqui. Classification (NCBI taxonomy): domain Eukaryota; kingdom Metazoa; phylum Chordata; class Amphibia; order Anura; family Eleutherodactylidae; genus Eleutherodactylus; species Eleutherodactylus coqui. Next base: position 73,284,536 of record NC_089839.1, on the reverse strand, counting down.
ATTCGCTACCTACAGCAGATCAGGGATTTCCCATGCAGGAAAAAAATTGCCGCACGCCTGCGGTAAAACGTAGCTGACTGCGTCTGATTTTTTCTGAACGTTCAGCGCACAGCACACACATACACAGAGCCCTGAGTACTGTCAGAGGCAGGCCAAATAGAATTTTTTCCCTGCTTTTTACAAGGAACACCCACACTGCGTGTATTCAATGAATACTAAGTTTAATAACTGTGTTGTGGCCCTGCCAATTTGTCCCAGAACTGCAGTGATGCAAAGTAATTCGCTACCTACAGCAGATCAGGGATTTCCCATGCAGGAAAAAAATTGCCGCACGCCTGCGGTAAAACGTAGCTGACTGCGTCTGATTTTTTCTGAACGTTCAGCGCACAGCACACACGTACACAGAGCCCTGAGTACTGTCAGAGGCAGGCCAAATAGAATTTTTTCCCTGCTTTTTACAAGGAACACCCACACTGCGTGTATTCAATGAATACTAAGTTTAATAACTTTGTTGTGGCCCAGCCAATTTGTCCCAGAACTGCAGTGATGCAAAGTAATTCGCTACCTACAGCAGATCAGGGATTTCCCATGCAGGAAAAAAATTGCCGCACGCCTGCGGTAAAACGTAGCTGACTGCGTCTGATTTTTTCTGAACGTTCAGCGCACAGCACACACGTACACAGAGCCCTGAGTACTGTCAGAGGCAGGCCAAATAGAATTTTTTCCCTGCTTTTTACAAGGAACACCCACACTGCGTGTATTCAATGAATACTAAGTTTAATAACTGTGTTGTGGCCCTGCCAATTTGTCCCAGAACTGCAGTGATGCAAAGTAATTCGCTACCTACAGCAGATCAGGGATTTCCCATGCAGGAAAAAAATTGCCGCACGCCTGCGGTAAAACGTAGCTGACTGCGTCTGATTTTTTCTGAACGTTCAGCGCACAGCACACACGTACACAGAGCCCTGAGTACTGTCAGAGGCAGGCCAAATAGAATTTTTTCCCTGCTTTTTACAAGGAACACCCACACTGCGTGTATTCAATGAATACTAAGTTTAATAACTTTGTTGTGGCCCTGCCAATTTGTCCCAGAACTGCAGTGATGCAAAGTAATTCGCTACCTACAGCAGATCAGGGATTTCCCATGCAGGAAAAAAATTGCCGCACGCCTGCGGTAAAACGTAGCTGACTGCGTCTGATTTTTTCTGAACGTTCAGCGCACAGCACACACGTACACAGAGCCCTGAGTACTGTCAGAGGCAGGCCAAATAGAATTTTTTCCCTGCTTTTTACAAGGAACACCCACACTGCGTGTATTCAATGAATACTAAGTTTAATAACTGTGTTGTGGCCCTGCCAATTTGTCCCAGAACTGCAGTGATGCAAAGTAATTCGCTACCTACAGCAGATCAGGGATTTCCCATGCAGGAAAAAAATTGCCGCACGCCTGCGGTAAAACGTAGCTGACTGCGTCTGATTTTTTCTGAACGTTCAGCGCACAGCACACACGTACACAGAGCCCTGAGTACTGTAAGAGGCAGGCCAAATAGAATTTTTCCCCTGCTTTTTACAAGGAACACCCACACTGCGTGTATTCAATGAATAATGTATGTCTTCTGGCCCTGCCTACACAATTCTATCCCTGTAGTATTAATGCCGGGTGCAATGCTCTGCACAGCCGGTTTTGAGGAAAAAAAAAAAATATGCAACACTGCTAACAGCAGCCTGGACAGTACTGCACACGGATAGATGTGGCCCTAGAAAGGACCGTTGGGGTTCTTGAAGCCTACACTAACTCCTAACACTCTCCCTGCCTAACCCCCACTTCTGTCCCTATTGCAGGGCGCAATGCTCTGCAGATCCAATTTTGGAAAAAAAAATAAATAAATACTGTGCTAACACAGTACTGCACACTAGTAGATGTGGCCCTAAGAAGGACCGTTGGGGTTCTTGAAGCCTACACTAACTCCTAACGCTCTCCCTACAGCAGCTCCAGCACGATAGTACTTTCCCTCAGCTAAGTCACAAGGCATGTGTGGCGAGCCGCGGGAGGGGCCGATTTTTATACTCGGGTGACATCTGATCTTTCCAGCCACTCACAGCAGGGGGGTGGTATAGGGCTTGAACGTCACAGGGGGAAGTTGTAATGCCTTCCCTGTCTTTCAATTGGCCAGAAAAGCGCGCTAACGTCTCAGAGAGGAAACTGAAAGTAACCGGAACACCGCGTGGTACTCGTTACGAGTAACGAGCATCCCGAACACCCTAATATTCGCACGAATATCAAGCTCGGACGAGTACATTCGCTCATCTCTAGCAGCCATCTTTGTTTGGCCAGGCCACTTTAAGGTGTTGTCTAGTTCAGAAAACCCATTTTCAAATATGATATTAGGATATTTAGATTCAATACAGGGTCTTTCAATTCTTTTTTACTCTTCATCAACCAGCCAGTCAGCAGAAAGTGGCTGCAAAGATTTTATCTCTCTCCGTAGAGGATCGCACACACTCACACATTTATACATTACATGGATGGTCTATTGACCTTAAAGGGGCTGTCTCACAACAGCCTTTACACGTAAAGCAACTCTGGCTGCATCCTGAAGTTTCATAAGTTCTCTAAGTGTGTGGTGACGAAGTTTACTCCCAATTACTTCAGTAGGACCATCGGAGATAGCAGAGTCAGCTATCTCCAGTGGTCTCATCAAAGTGAATGGGAGCGGAGGTGTGCATGAGCGTTCTCCACTGACACATACTTCAAGAAGTTCAGTATGTGACCTGAGCTGTTTTCTGAGTAACGGCTGTCGTGAGACAACTCCTTTAATGGGCACTATGCAGTTCTTAACTTTCCCCATGGTGCTGCTGCTGAGGAACTTGTTGTCGGTTTCCCTGCAGATTTCAGTTTATTGTTAGGGTCTCAGTATCAGAACGCTTTGATCATTTTATTTTTTGGGCAATTTCTGCCAAAAATTATTACACATTGTACTTGTGGGATTTATTAGTGAACAGTCATCATCGTAGAACTTTAAAAAATGTAATTAGCAAAGATATAATAACTCCCAGTTACAATTATATACTCAGCTATGTGCGGCGTCATAGAAAAGCCCTATGTATGATATCTTCTCATGCATTAACTCATTATAGATGAGTGATAACTTGGATCCCACTTGGTAATTATTCACTTTTTGTGAACAGAGACGATAGTTAAGTAAGTTTTGAAAGATAATTATTTGCCATAGATATTTTAAAATGTGAACATTTTAATCCAGAGAATTCCTTTGAGCTGTTAAATGTGCTTTCATTTGTTATCAAGTCAGGAAGACTATAAAGATAAAATATTATTCCCACTGAATCGTTTAATATAAATCTGTCTGTGCCTCAATGTATGGTATTACCCTTTCATCTAAATTTATATTCTTTTTGTTGTCTTGGAAGTTTTCCATCAGTATTATTAAAGCCCTTAAGTCTTTTATGATGCAGCTCATTCACTTCTGAAAAATGTTTTCCAACTGTGTTTTTTATTATATGCAGTAAATTTGTGCAAAGCAACACTCATCTTAGTATTTTTCCTGTACCCAATGATCCATTGAGACTAAGCATATTGTGCTATACTGTTTAACTGAGGTTATTTATTAAGATGACATTCAAGTTACAGTTTGATATAATTAGCAGTTAGACTCTATTAGTATTTAGGCATCTCAATGAATGAGTATACAAGAAAGAAACAAAAAGTAACAATGATCTCTCCCCCTCTTATTCTTAGCTTAAAAGGAGCCTGTCACCATTTATATATCTTTTTTAGAGATATAATATATAGAGTGAAAATATCTTAAAGCCTATCTGACTTTTCAGAATAAGCTGTGGTGTTTGTGTATATTAAGACTGTTTCTGGCCATTGCATGACTTGCATCCTGTATTTATCACCAGTTCTTTCCCTCTGCAGCCTCTATAGTTAATTTTCAGTCTTCCCTGAGCTGGTGGGTGAAGGTTAGCTATTATCATATCTCCAAACTCTGCACACAGAAGAGCAGGATATATTTTCTATCACTCTGTAGCACACATTTATGCCAAAAAGCATCATGCAGGACACTATACAGCACTACTAAAAAGTGTAGATGTAATTTCTGTCACTGTAAATTACTTACTAGTTAGCTGCTGCTGAATATGTGTGTGTCCTCCCCCCCCCCCATTACCATGATGCTGCTATGAGCATCGTAAGTCATCGTCATCCTACACTTACTGTTTTATGTTTTGTTGTCCTTGTTAATAGAGATGGACTATGCTTGACAACAGGCAGTGGACAGCAGATTAGAAAGAAGTTAGACTATTAATTGGATATTTCAGCACAAAAATGTCAGTTTAGGTGAAGTGATTTCCATGTTGGCTAGTTATCACATTGACTATCAAATAAGCACAGGTTGTTTGAGAAATCAGTGGCCATTTAAAAACACTGAAGTATATAGAATAGCATCAACTAAACAACTTCCAAATGGTCCAATTATGAGAGTGGAAACTAGCTTGTCCCATAAATTACTCTACAACATAAACCATCTAAGCTTGATTGATCAAGCCATTGGAAATCTAGAATCAAGGAAAGGGTTTCAAAAAGTAATAGCACCTTTAATTGCTTTAAGATAACCTACCAAAACCTCTCTACTGTAAAATGTATTATTTATTTATTTTTTAAATCCTCTTCCTCAGTTGCCCCATACATCATGCTGCATTGTTTTTTGTCCTATTTTTGGTTCTGTTAACCCACCCGTAATGCTTACTACATTCAAAATGCCAGGAAAAGTAGCCTTAATTTGATCCATCACAATATATTTAAGGTTCCCTTTTTTCCCTTTGATGGTAAGAATAGCATTATAGATTACAGTTCTCTTTCCTTTTAAAACACTGGAATATTTGACAGAATGTATAGTTCAGTTCTAATGTAATCACAATTATTAGCTAAGTGACTCAAGTATCTATGCAAAAGTCAAAACTTATTCTTATTATTCTCACAGTTGTGGTCTGCCATTAATACCAATATACTGTACAATAGAGGTCAGTAATGTAGAATAATTGTCAAAGGTGATGACTAGAGATAAGCCAACCAAACCTATAGAACCTGAATTCGGGCTGAAGGTAATTCTGCTGAATGAGAAGTTCATAAAACCCCGTAAAACTAGCATTGAAGCCTGTCTAAGAGGCAGGAGCTGGCTGGCAAATTTTAGCCTGGGGAGCAAGCACACAGCACTGGCCCATAGGTAGCAGCCCTTCCTTATGGCTGAGTCAACAGCGCTTTAAATAGTAACTGCACTTTAGGATTTTTTTCAATATACAGAATAGGAAATTTTAAGCATTTTTTGCAATAGGTTTAGCCTTTTCTGGCCATTGGAAAATAAATTGAAGTGCAGTTACTCTTTAAATTGTTAATAGACAGTATCTGGTGGTGTTGCTTTCATGATGGGATAAGCACAATGCTCCAATATTTCTCCTCATCTTTGTTTACAAAACAGTTGCCACAGCAGTCATGAGCTGGTTTACTGTCATCACGGCTGAGCGATGAGAATCATAATACAAGCAGTATGGCGTGTGAGCTTTAAGGGCACTGATTCGCTACAATGGTCAGGTGCTGGCTGCTGTACATTTGGAGCTGGTTTTCTGCATCGTCTAAGACTGTCTGTTGTCTCACCTCTAATACAGGTTGTTACCACTGGGCTATATAAATCAAATGATTATTATGTGGCAGCCAATGTCTTATATAGTCTCTACCCATATTAAATATAATATATTGGATACAGGTCAGTGCCCATTGATGGGTGCTAGGCCATTGCTTTGGCCACAGCCAAGATGGATTGAAATCAAACACAGAATCACAAGTCACAAAAACGCAACTTTATAGTATTTTACAGCAGTAGTTGAGTCACTGTTTTTGTTCTTGACAATAGCCTAGCCCTGAATCTAACTAATTAACAGAAAAATAATTAGTATGTGTCAAAGTGTCTCAACATGGGTAACTAGATTAAAGGAGATGTCTCGAGGCAGGAGTGGATTTTTTTTTTGCCCAGTCCCCCTAATTAAGCATACATTACTAAGCCCCCCTGTAAATGACTTTTCTAGCTGGTTTGTACTTACCGTTCCAGCGTTTCAGCAACTTATAAAAATTTTCCCAAGATGGCCGCCGGCTCTTTTCCCTTCGCTTGCTGCAGCCCGACGTGCGCGCTCCCGAGACGCTACCAGCTGTGTCTCCCTGACAACTAGACGCCACGCAGCCGCCGACCGGACCCCTGGATTGAACACGGCCGACCAGTCACCCACCGCCAGGCAGTAGGTAACCGGCGCAGCCCCCCCCCCCGGCACAGCGGCAGCCCCCCCCATCGCAGCGACAGCCCCCCCGACACAGCGACAGCCCCCCCCCCCCGGCACAGCGACAGCCCCCCCATCACAGCGGCAGCCCCCCCCGGCACAGCGGCAGCCCCCCCATCGCAGCGACAGCCCCCCCGGCGCAGCGGCAGCCCCCCCCCGGCGCAGCGGCAGCCCCCCCGGCCCATCACTTACCAGGACGGCGGGACAGCTGGGCGGCTTCTCCGGACAGCTCGGCAGCTCTGCACCTTACTCTAACAGAGGATGGTACAGAATGGCCGCTCCAGCGCGCTCCTAAGCAGTGACAGCTCGTCTGCGCATGCGCAGAAGAGCTGTAGCGGGGAGCACACTGAAGCGGCTCGTGCTGAAAGGAGAAGAACGGACTGTGCAAGCGCGTCTGGAAAAGCAAGCTGCCAGCGAATTTAGACGGAACCATGGAGACGAGGACTCTAGCAACGGAGCAGGTAAGTGAATAACTTCTGTATGGCTCATATTTAATGCACGATGTATATTACAAAGTGCATTAATATGGCCATACAGAAGTGTATAACCCCACTTGATTTCGCGAGACAACCCCTTTAACAAAAAGAATGAATGGTATCTTATAATGAAAAGTTGAAAAATTTGGCTTGAAGTGAAATTGTATGAATACATAGAAAAATTCATGAGCTGTTCAATAGTGCTTGTATGGTCAGGAAATTACCCTACAGGCCCATGGTACATACATGTATAGGTGTAGCACCTGCCCAGAAAATAGGGTACTGATTAGAGATGAGCGAACGTACTCGTCCGAGCTTGATATTCGTGCGAATATTAGCGTGTTCGGGATGCTCGGTACTCGTAACGAGTACCACGCGGTGTTCTGGTTACTTTCAGTTTCCTCTCTGAGACGTTAGCGCGCTTTTCTGGCCAATTGAAAGACAGGGAAGGCATTACAACTTCCCCCTGTGACGTTCAAGCCCTATACCACCCCCCTGCTGTGAGTGGCTGGGGAGATCTGATGTCACCCGAGTATAAAAATCGGCCCCTCCCGCGGCTCGCCACACATGCCTTGTGACTTAGCTGAGGGAAAGTGCTGCTGCTGGTGCTGCTGTAGGGAGAGCGTTAGGAGTCAGTGTAGGCTTCAAGAACCCCAGCGGCCCTTCTCAGGGCCACATCTACTAGTGTGCAGTACTGTGTTAGCACAGTATTTTTTTTTTTTTTTGTCCAAAATTGGATCTGCAGAGCATTGCGGCCTGCAATAGGGACAGAAGTGGGGGTTAGGCAGGGAGAGTGTTAGGAGTTAGTGTAGGCTTCAAGAACCCCAACGGTCCTTTCTAGGGCCACTTCTATCCGTGTGCAGTACTGTCCAGGCTGCTGTTAGCAGTGTTGCATTTTTTTTTTTTTTCTCAAAACCGGCTGTGCAGAGCATTGCACCCGGCATTAATACTACAGGGATAGAATTGTGTAGGCAGGGCCAGAAGACATTTATTATTCATTGAATACACGCAGTGGGGTCTTCCCTTTGCTAAAAAGGAAAAAAATTATATTTGGCCTGCCTGTGTCAGTCCTAAGGTCTCCGTGTACGTGTGTGCTGCGTGGAGAACGTACAAAAATCAGACGCAACCAGCTACGCTTTACTGCAGGCTTGCGCCATTGTCTTTCCTGACTGGCAAATACCTGCTGCTCTGCTAGAGTTAATAACTCTGCTACACTATAGTTGTGTGACACTTTTTGAGGGCCACACCACAGATATTAAACTTCTTGTTCATTGAATATACGCAGTGGTGTCTTCCCTAAGCTAAAAAGGAAAAAAATTATATTTGGCCTGCCTGTGTCAGTCCTAAGGTCTCCGTGTACGTGTGTGCTGCGTGTACAACGTACAAAAATCAGACGCAACCAGCTACGCTTTACTGCAGGCTTGCGCCATTGTCTTTCCTGACTGGCAAATACCTGCTCTGCTAGAGTTAATAACTCTGCTACACTATACTTGTGTGACACTTTTTGAGGGCCCCACCACAGATATTAAACTTCTTGTTCATTGAATATACGCAGTGGGGTCTTCCCTAAGCTAAAAAGGAAAAAAATTATATTTGGCCTGCCTGTGTCAGTCCTAAGGTCTCCGTGTACGTGTGTGCTGCGTGTACAACGTACAAAAATCAGACGCAACCAGCTACGCTTTACTGCAGCCTAGTGCCATTGTCTTTCCTGACTGGCAAATACCTGCTCTGCTAGAGTTAATAACTCTGCTACACTATAGTTGTGTGACACTTTTTGAGGGCCACACCACAGATATTAAACTTCTTGTTTTTCATTAAATACACGCAGTGGGGTCTTCCCTAAGCTAAAAAGGAAAAAAATTATATTTGGCCAGCCTGTGTCAGTCCTAAGGTCTCCGTGTACGTGTGTGCTGCGTGGACAACGTAGAAAAATCAGACGCAACCAGCTACGGTTGAGTGCAGCCTTGCGCCAATTTCTTTCCTGCCTGGGAAATCAAATCACTGGTAATACAGCATGCTGAGGGGTAGGGGTAGGCCTAGAGGATGTGGACGCGGCCGAGGACACGGAGGGCCAAGTGAGGGTGTGGGCACAGGCCGAGCCAGTGCGGTGGCCAGGGGTAGAGGCAGGGCCAGACCGAATAATCCACCAACTGTTTCCCAAAGCGCCCCCTCGCGCCATGCCACCCTGCAGAGGTCAAGGTGCTCTACGGTGTGGCAGTTTTTCACAGAGACGCCTGACGACCGACGAACAGTGGTGTGCAACCTTTGTCGCGCCAAGATCAGCTGGGGAGGCACCACCAACAGCATGCGCAGGCATATGATGGCCAAGCACCCCACAAGGTGGGACGATGCCCGTTCACCGCCTCCGGTTTGCACCACTGCCTCTCCCCCTGTGCCCCAACCTGCCACTGAGATCCAACCCCCCTCTGAGGACACAGGCACTACCGTCTCCTGGCCTGCACCCACACCCTCACCTCCGCTGTCCTCGGCCCCATCCAGCAATGTCTCTCAGCGCACCGTCCAGACGTCGCTAGTGCCACATTTTGAGCGCAAACGCAACTACGACGCCACGCACCCGCACGCTCAAGCATTAAACGTGCACATTGCAAAATTGATCAACCTAGAGATGCTGCCGTATAGGCTTGTGGAAACGGAGGCTTTCAAAAGCATGATGGCGGCGGCTACCCCGCGCTACTTGGTTCCCAGTCGCCACTACTTTTCCCGATGTGCCGTCCCAGCCCTGCACGACCACGTCTCCCGCAACATTGTACGCGCCCTCACCAACGCGGTTACTGCCAAGGTCCACTTAACAACGGACACGTGGACAAGCACAGGCGGGCAGGGCCACTATATCTCCCTGACGGCACATTGGGTGAATTTAGTGGAGGCTGGGACAGAGTCAGAGCCTGGGACCGCTCACGTCCTACCCACCCCCAGAATTGCGGGCCACAGCTCGGTGGTGGTATCTGCGGCGGTGTATGCTTCCTCCACTAAAGCACCTTCCTCCTCCTCCTCCTCCAACGCAACCTCTGTCTCGCAATCAAGATGTGTCAGCAGCACGTCGCCAGCAGTCGGTGTCACGCGGCGTGGCAGCACAGCGGTGGGCAAGCGTCAGCAGGCCGTGCTGAAACTACTCAGCTTAGGAGAGAAGAGGCACACGGCCCACGAACTGCTGCAGGGTCTGACAGAGCAGACCGACCACTGGCTTGCGCCGCTGAGCCTCCAACCGGGCATGGTCGTGTGTGACAACGGCCGTAAGCTGGTGTCGGCTCTGCAGCTCGGCAGCCTCACGCACGTGCCATGCCTGGCCCATGTCTTTAATTTGGTGGTTCAGCGCTTTCTGAAAAGCTACCCCCACTTGTCATACCTGCTCGGAAAGGTGCGCCAGCTCTGCGCACATTTCCGCAAATCCCACACGCACGCTGCCACCCTGCGGACACTGCAACATCGGTTTAATCTGCCAGTGCACCGACTGCTGTGCGACGTGCCCACACAGTGGAACTCTACGCTCCACATGTTGGCCAGACTCTATGAGCAGCGTAGAGCTATAGTGGAATACCAACTCCAACTTGCACGGCGCAGTGGGAGTCAGCCTCCTCAATTATTTACAGAAGAGTGGCCCTGGTTGGCAGCCATCTGCCAGGTCCTTGAAAAATTTGAGGAGTCTACCCAGGTGGTGAGCGGCGATGATGCAATCATTAGCGTCACCATTCCTCTGCTATGCATCTTGAGAAGTTCCCTGCAAAGCATAAAGGCAGACGCTTTGCGCTCGGAAACAGAGCCGGGGGAAGACAGTATGTCGCTGGATAGTCAGAGCACCCGCCTGTCTATATCTCAGCGCGTTCAGGAGGAGGAGGAGGAGCATGAGGAGGATGAGGAGGAGGGGGAAGAGACAGCTTGGCCCACTGGTGAGGGTACACATGCTGCTGGGCTGTCATCCTTTCAGCATGTATGGCCTGAGGAGGAGGAAGAGGAGGAGGAGGAGGATCCTGAAAGTGATCTTCCTAGTGAAGACAGCCATGTGTTGCGTACAGGTACCCTGGCACACATGGCTGACTTCATGTTAGGATGCCTTTCTCGTGACCCTCGCGTTACACGCATTCTGGCCACTACGGATTACTGGGTGTACACACTGCTCGACCCACGCTATAAGGAGAACCTTCCCAGTCTCATTCCCGAAGTGGAAAGGGGTTCGAGAGTGTTGCTATACCACAGGGCGCTGGTGGACAAACTGATGGTAAACTTCCCATCCGACAGCGCTAGTGGCCGAAGGCGCAGTTCCGAGGGCCAGGTAGCAGGGGAGGCGCAGAGATCAGGCAGCATGTGCAGCGCTGGCAGGGGAACATTCTCCAAGGCCTTTGCCAGCTTTATGGCTCCCCAGCAAGACTGTGTCACCGCTCCCCAGTCAAGGCTGAGTCGGCGGGAGCACTGTAAAAGGATGGTGAGGGAGTACGTAGCCGATCGCACGACCGTCCTCCGTGACGCCTCTGCCCCCTACAACTACTGGGTGTCGAAGCTGGACACGTGGCCTGAACTCGCGCTGTATGCCCTGGAGGTGCTTGCTTGTCCTGCGGCTAGCGTCTTGTCAGAGAGTGTGTTTAGTGTGGCTGGGGGAATCATCACGAATAAGCGTACCCACCTGTCAAACGACAGTGCCGACAGGCTTACACTCATCAAGATGAACAAAGCCTGGATTTCCCCAGACTTCTCTTCTCCACCAGCGGACAGCAGCGATACGTAAGCAATACGTAGGCTGCACCCGCGGATGGAAGCTACGTTCTCTCTCACCATCCAAAACGGGGACATTTCTGCTTCATCAATCTGTGTCTAATATTCCTCCTCCTCCTCCTGCTCCTCCTCCTGAAACCTCACGTAATCACGCTGAACGGGCAATTTTTCTTAGGGCCACAAGGCTCACTCATAATTTTTCTAAACAATTTTTATATGTTTCAATGCTCTTAAAAGCGTTGAAACTTTAACTTGAACCAATTTTTCGTTAAACTGGGCTGCCTCCAGGCCTAGTTACCACTTAAGCCACATTAACCAAAGCGATTAATGGGTTTCACCTGCCATCTTGGTTGGACATGGCCAATTTTTTGGATGTACATTAGTACTGTTGATACAGCAATTTTTGTGGGCCCTCGCCTACAGTGTAATCAAATGAATTTTTAGCCCACCTGCATTACAGCTGACGTTACATCCGCTGTGTTGGGCAATGCAATGGGATATTTTTGTGTATCGCCGGTGGGTTCCAGGGAGCCACCCATGCTGTTGGTGCACACGGAGTTTAACCTACATCTGTCCACTTGTAAAGAACCCCAGTCTGACTGGGGCATGCAGTGTGGGCCGAAGCCCACCTGCATTAAGCATGACATTACTACCTCAGCTGTGTTGGGCAATGCAATGGGATATTTCTATGTACCGCCGGTGGCTTCCTGGCACCCACCCATGCTGTGGGTCCACAGGGAATTATAAATGCATCTGTTTCCACTTGTAAAGAACCCCAGTCTGACTGGGGCATGCAGTGTGGGCCGAAGCCCACCTGCATTAAGCACGACATTACTACCTCAGCTGTGTTGGGCAATGCAATGGGATATTTTTATGTACCGCCGGTGGGTTCCAGGGAGCCACCCATGCTGTGGGTCCACAGGGACTTCACAATAGGGAGTTGTACCTGCCTGTGTCTATGAATTAAAAAGCCCGGTCTGACTTGGGCATGTAGACACCTTGACAGAATGAATAGTGTGTGGCACATAGGTTCCCCATTGCTATGCCCACGTGTGCAGCTCCTGATGGCGGTGGCACAGGATTCTATTTCTCATTGCTTCTGTACAGCATTGTGGGCTATCGCCCCGCCCCTTTTAAAGAGGGTCGCTGCCTAGCCGTGCCAACCCTCTGCAGTGTGTGCCTGCGGTTCCTCGTCATGGCAGACGCACTTCTAAATAGACATGAGGGTGGTGCGGCATGAGGGCAGCTGAAGGCTGCGCAGGGACACTTTGGTGTGCGCTGTGGGGGGGAGGGGGGAGGGGGGGTTGGGCAGCATGTAACCCAGGAGAAGTGGCAGTGGAGTGTCATGCAGGCAGTGATTGTGCTTTGTTGGAGGTAGTGTGGTGCTTAGCTAAGGTATGCCAAGCTAATGAGGGCTTTTCAGAAGTAAAAGTTTTTGGGAGGGGGGGGCCCACTCTTGCCGCTATTGTGGCTTAATACTGGGACCTGTGAACTTGAGATGCAGCCCAACATGTAGCCCCTCGCCTGCCCTATCCGTTTCTGTGTCGTTCCCATCACTTTCTTGAATTGCCCAGATTTTCACACATGAAAACCTTAGCGAGCATCGGCGAAATACAAAAATGCTCCGGTCGCCCATTGACTTCAATGGGGTTCGTTACTCGAAACGAACCCTCGAGCATTGCGATAATTTCGTCCCGAGTAACGAGCACCCGAGCATTTTGGTGCTCGCTCATCTCTAGTACTGATATTTGCCATGCCCACAAAATGTACCGGAAGAGCCCTCCTTTAGGCCATAAGCTGCCACTTAGTATGAAATACATTATAGGATACATAAACCTAGAGGTGTTTTCAAAGTTAAGGGGCAAAAACACACTTTTAGGCCTTAGTCACACGGGCGTTTTTTTACACGATTTGCGGATCGCATGACGGATGCGCATCCGTAAATCGCGTGACCGGTGCGCGCAAATCGCCCGAAAATCTGCTCCTAGCCGCGTTTCATTAGAAACAGGCCGGAGCTGTCCAGCGCATTGCATTCAATGGAGACGGCAATAGAGCCGGCTCCATTTAAAGCAATGCGCTGCGGGCGAGCCCGGGATGAATTGTCGGGAAGGGCTTAAATATATAAGCCCTTCCCTGCAATTCATCCTAAAATGTGTAAAAATAAAATATATATATATACTCACCTTCTCCCAGCAGCCGGAGCTCCGCGCGGCTGTCCTGCAGTGGGTGTGAAGGGGGTGTGAGTCAGACCTGCCCCCTGATTGGCTCAGCGCTGAGCCAATCAGAGGCATGTCTCACTCACACCCATTCATGAATTCATGAATGGATGTGAGTCAGACCAGCCCCTGATTGGCTCAGCGCTGAGAGGCAGCAGTCACTCACCCATTCATGAATTCATAAATGGGTGTGTGAGTGAAACCTGCCTCTGATTGGTCAGGGCTGTGACCAATCAGAGGCAGATCATTCAGCAGGCGGGGATTTTAAAGCCCCGCCGGCTGAATAGTGCCGTGAAGCAGTTCAGGAGAACTGACAGCGGCCGCGGCTGGACTCCGGCTGCAGCGGAAAGGTGAGTATACAATTTTTTTTTTATTTTAACACATTTTAGGATGAATTGCAGGGAAGGGCTTATATATTTAAGCCCTTCCCGACAATTCACCACGCGCACGCCGGCAGCCCATTGCTTTCAATGGAGCGGCTGTATTGCCGGCTCCATTGAATTCAATGGGCAAACATCGTTCTTCTCTGTCACAGCTGTTACAGCTGTGGCAGAGGAGAATCATTTGTCTACTATATGTTCTCAATGGGGTCGGCGCTGCTGCCGCCGGCCCCATTGAGCGCATATAGAGAAGAGAACAGGAATCGCAGATCGCAGATAGGTGCGATCTGCGATTTCTGTTCTATAATTCATCGGACGAGCACATAAAAAGCGCTCATGTGTCCGATACCATTGCAAAGCAATGGTTTTATAAAATCGCCGGACGCATGCGCATGCGCAAATCGCAGCTAAAAACGCCCGTCTGACTAAGGCCTTAGGGCTCCCACCCACTTGCGTTAGCGTTTTGCGATTTTTTAGTGCTGCGATAGAGCGCTAAAAATTTCTAGTTTGAAACAAATGAGTTGTAATGTGGCTATGCGCATTTGCGATTTTTTGTGCAGCGCGGGTGCAATTTTTTATCGATTGCGACTGCCCTATATTTGTGCGATGTCCGATTTTTCCCTCGCCCATGCAAGTAAATGGGTGCCATAAAAGCGCATCGCACATCGCAGAATCGCATGCGCGAATGTGTTGCGATTCTGTTCTCTATAATTGAGTTTAAAGTAGCAAAAACGCTGCAATAAGAAATCGCAGGACAGTCATATTACATAGAGCTTTGCGATGTGAGTTTAGTGGGGGGAAAAATAGCAGCGCCATCGCACAAAAATCGCTAATTGTTCACTGCGATATCGCAGCGATTTTATAAACGCACTATCACCCTCGCAAGTGGGTGGGAGCCCTTACATGGTTTGAATCTAGAACTCTATCACTGCAAGGCAAAAGTTCTAATAACTGAGCAACATCCATTGAAGAAACACCATTACCATCACCATCATCATCGCAATCATCATCATCATCGGTATTATTATTTCAGGGCTCATAGACAGTGTTAAATATTAGTTTTAGGGGTTTTTTGAACTTTCGGTTCAGTTCGGACTAATTTGGATCAAACCAAACTTTTTGACTAAATTCAGCCAACTGGTCAAACCTTGCTTTTGAAACGTTTGCCCATTTCTAGTGATGATGGTCCCTACAAATGTTATCTATATTTCACTTCATCATGCATAGCTAAAGCTAGCCTTTCCTATTGGACAGAGAAGGAATATGAGAACATTTATGACATTACATGCCTAAAACATGCTTTTATTTAGAAATATTTCCACATTTGTTTGGTTGAGAGATTGAAATGCCGCTACATAGAGTAAATTGTTGCCCATCCAGGGTTAGAATAAGGTGTGTGGAGGACCCTGGTGAAAAATATTTGATGGCCCTCTCTCTTTCCTTGGAATTGGGCCATTAAAAAGGAAGACTAAACAAATATAACCATTTAGCATCTACAGTACAATAAAGTAATTGTAGATGGGACACATTTAACCTTGATTGTGATAACACAGCACAGAAAATTATCTTATCTTATCAACGAATATCGCTCAAAATGCATTTAAACAGCCGAAAGTGAGTGATAATCGTTACGTGTAAACACGGGCAGCCGTGCACTATTCATTTAATTATCGTTAGCCAAGGTTTTTAGGCTGGCATAAAATCCATCGTTTGGCTGCTGGAAATTCTTTCAGTTTGAATGCAGTTTGTTCAGTGTTTCCAGCAGCTAGCAATGGTTTTGTTTTGCTTTGCATATTCAATGAGTGCAGTGTTTACTCTGCTGCAAGAACCTCTCTATGTGGTGGCCTGATGTTTGCTCAGCTGGGCGAAGTGCTTCTGCAATAAAAATCACTTAAACATATGCCCAGCTGAGCAAACAACTTGCGGAGGAAAATGTAGGAGATTAAAGTAATTAATTTGTTATTCAAAAATGTTGGCAGTTCTATTGAAGTTCCTTCAGTTGTGCAATTGTTTAAGTGATTATCTTTGCACGTAAAAGGACCTTAAATGCATGCACAACAGCTGATCGGTCTGTGTAAACAGGTGATTGTTCATCCATGAATATCTGCCTGTTTACTGTGAATAGAGGCTGGCAGGCTGAAACAATCCCTGGCCCTCTCTGACTCCGTTCAATAGCGATGATCGTTCCTGTGTAAAAGCACAGAAAGAATCATCACTGGGATGACCTCTCGGGCATCTGCACCTGACAGGTCGTCCCATGTGAAAGGACTCTTAAGGCTCCCACCCACTGGCGTTTTTTTCTCCACTGCGATGCGATTCTAAAATTAAAGTCTCACATCGCAGTGTTAGAAAAACGCAGGCAGATATCCCAAAACCGCTGGGATATCGCTGCGACATTGCCAATCTTTTCAATGGGGCCAGTGGCAGCAGCGCTAGCCCCATTGAAAAGATATGGAGAATGCCGCTGACTTCTGCCTCAGCTGTGACAGCTGTGACAGCTGTGGCAGGAATTTCCTTCATTCCCGCGGGGACCGCAGGGATGAAGGAACCCTCTGTCACAGCTGTCACAGCTATCACAGCTGTGGCAGAAGTCAGCGGCATGCTATTCCATTGCTTTCAATGGGATCGGCACTGCTGCCGATCCCATTGAAAGCAGTGGTTTCTGACAAGCCCTGCAGAATAATTATCGGAGAAGGGCTTGAAATATAAGCCCTTCCCTGATAATCATAAAAAATTGGTTAAAAAAATAATTAAAAAGTTACTCACCTCTCCTGCTGTCAGCCACGTCCTCCGGCTGGCTCCCCGACACTGCTACTGAGCTCTTTCAGCAGACGGGGATTAAAAAATCCCCGCCTTCTGAAAGGGCTGTGCAGATTGGCTGAGGGCTACTGCTTAGCTATTGGCTGAGCGCTCAGCCAATGACAGATAGCTCTTAGCTATTCATTCATGAATAGCTAAGATATTATTATTCATGAATGAATAGCTAAGAGCTATCTGCCATTGGCTGAGTGCTCAGCCAATAGCTAAGCAGTAGCTGCTATTGGCTGAGCCCTCAGCCAATCTGTGCAGCCCTTTCAGGAGGTGGGGATTTTTAAATCCCCGTCTGCTGAAAGAGCTCAGTAGCAGTGCCGGGAGCCAGCTGGAGGACGCAGCTGACAGCAGGAGAGGTGCGTAACTTATTTATTATTTTTTTAACCACTTTTTTATGATTATCAGGGAAGGGCTTATATTTCAAGCCCTTCTCCGATAATCATTCTGCAGGGCTTGTCAGAAACCACTGCTTTCAACGGGATCCTATTGAAAGCAATGGGATAGCATGCCGCTGACTTCTGCCACAGCTGTGACAGAGGGTTCCTTCATCCCCGCGGTCCCCGTAGCGATGAAGGAAACTCCTGCCACAGCTGTCACAGCTGTCACAGCTGTGGCAGAAGTCCGCGGCATTCTCCATATCTTTTCAATGGGGCTAGCGCTGCTGCCGCTGACCCCATTGAAAAGACTGTCACAGCAATATCGCTGAGATTTTCTCGCACTGCTCTGCGAGAGTTTTCACTTACTCTCGCAGCGCAGTGGAGAAAAAACTGCTAGTGGGTGGGAGCCCTTAGAGTCAAGCTAAAGAGTAACCTATTTGTACACGAAGATCAAATCTGTTGTGTGTTGTATTAGGGGTGGTTGAAGACCTTAGAAGATGGAAGCAATAATCTCTCTTTACCACTTTGTGAATGCATTAGGCGACCACATAAGTATCGAAATAGGGCATATAGACTGGGATTGGCCAGTTGGAACAATCCAATGAATACTTGTAACATAAATCATTTGTAGATATATAAATAGTTAGATACTGTTTGATTTAACTTGCAAGTAAGGTTGGTAATTGTAAGTCTTATATTTTGCTTTGGGGTTTAACTGCAGAAAAAATGACAGGACAACTGTGAAAAATATGTTGTCACTCTTAATTCCAAGTAAGTGGCTTCAAAAAATGTCAAGACTTTTCACATCATGTACCGGAGACCTGATCTCTGGTACAGTATGTCTTTTTTAATGAAAAGAAAGATTGGATCTCGGCATTTCCTTAGGACATTTTTGCTCTCTCCCTTGTGTGGAGATCCTACCCTCCTTATGATTAACTAAAAGATGAGCGTGCCAATCTCCATAACATGATGCCTAAGAGCCGATAGATAAGCAGAAGGGTATGCTAATGTATTATAGCTTATATTATTAATTCATTATAGGCATGTGAAAATATGCAATTGCCTTATGAATGCAGATGACATATTTCAAATTGGTTTACTGTCATTTTTGTGATTTCCCCTGCATCACGTTATACAAAATTGTATCTGATTAAATGTATTGAAAGTGTTTTCGAATAAATCACATAGATGACGGTAAATTGCATTTCTTCCAAGAGCAACCTGGCAGGCTTTCATCTGGATAATTTGCAAGCAATAAGATCGGTATTGTTCCTAAGTCGATCATTTACTAATACAAAATATCTTTTTGTTTAAGGATGTAAATCAGAAGCTGCAAGAAGACAACCAAGAGCTTAGAGACCTATGTTGCTTCTTGGATGATGACAGACAAAAGGGAAAACGGATTTCAAGAGAATGGCAGAGACTGGGAAGATATACTTCAGGAATAATGCAAAAAGAGGTTACTTTATATCTGCAGAAATTAAAAGAACTTGAAGTTAGACAAGAAGAAGTGGTAAAAGAAAACCTTGAACTGAAAGAACTTTGTTTTTTATTAGATGATGAAAAAATTGTAGTTGCCGGTAGTCGCTGTTCCATCGACAGTCAAAATAGCCTCTGTCACTTGAATACAACAACCAGTACTTTCCTACGAGATGTTGGTGATGGAAGTAGCACATCCAGTGCAGGTAGCACCGATAGTCCAGACCATCATAAACCAAATTCTACCAACAGTCCTGAACACCTTCAAAAAAGCAAAAGCGAAGGAAGTCCTGAACACCAGAAACATGGAAGTGGTAGCCCGGAACATCTTCAAAAGCCTAGGAGTTCAGCAAGCCCTGACCATCAGAAACATCTGAAAAGTGCCAGTCCAGAGCATCATAAAAGTGTGGGTAAAAGTAGTCCTGAGCCACAAAGGCATACTTGTAGTAGCCCAGAAAATCTACAAAAACAAATATTATGTAGTAGTCCTGAACATTTTAAAAAGCATAGGTCTGGTGGTAGTCCAGATTACCAAAAGCTCAGCAGTGGCAGCCCAGAACATCTCCAAAAACATACATTAAGTGGAAACTCAGAACATCTTCAAAAAGCAAGGGGCAGTAGCCCTGAGCATCTCAGACATTTTGGAGGTAGCCCAGAACATCTCAAACTTTTGAGTGGGAGCAGCAGGGAAGGCACCTTAAGGAGACAAGTAGCAGATGAAATGTCATCTCATCACAGAAGTGTGTACAATGGAATGAATGGTGGGTGGACAAGCCTACTGAAATCCCCATTTTCTTAAATGGAGTTTTCTGCATGTGTTAAGCAACCAGAATATACATGATACATACATGTGAACATTTCATGAATGCATGTCTTAGCCTAAATCAAACTGTATACAAATAATGGCCAGTCATTATCAGTATTGGACATGTACTGCCAACATGCCTTAAACATATACAGATATTTTCAGAAAACATTTCGAGGCTTTGGTTACTCGTACTATGACAATTCTGAACATATCTGGCCACTATGAATTCTTAACATATACATATTTCACAGCATTTTTGCTTTTGATACAAACATACATGATTAGCTTAACTCATTGAACCACTGATTTCAACATCGTGAAACTGTCTTAGCAATGAATATTAACATTTACGTGTCATTGCTTTGTGTTTGTTTTTTAGTATACGTTGTTTTCAATGGTTATATACATACAATATTGCTTTTACCTAACATAAAGCAAGAGAAGTGGAGCAAATGTATAATTACTGTTGGCCTTATATTTGATTAGACATTATTGATAAAAAATGTTTGCATAATTCTGAATATTTTAGACTATTTGTATTATTTTTTTTTAATATTTACAATGAGACTGCCGGTGTTAACTATATACTGTATACTTCAAATTGTGACTAATGATGTTGTTTGCACTAAGATTAGAGTGAACATTTACTACCTTATTGAGGACTAGGCTTAGCAAGTGCTTTTATAAAGATCATCTGTATCATTAATCACCTCAGGCTCACAGGGTTTAGAGAGGTTTATTGCTAATGAGCTCATAGTTAAACGCATTTCCACATAGGATAAAAAAGTCACCAGTAAATATAAGACAAAACCATGTGCATAGAGCCTATGGGGGGCAGAATCTCTGTGGCTCCATATGAGTGAGCAATAGTCACCCCATGTGCCCCCATATAGTGGCTCTATACGGCACCATACTCTCCCCTAAAACCAAGACGTCTAGCAGAGAATACAGCAATGATTTAACCTATGCCTTCTTATATAATAGGGCTACATGGAGAAACACTTTGGTCATGTAGCTTTTTATTACAGATCTGTACTATGTTTGTATGCATAAGGCTTAGTACTAAAAAGTGTATTCCCAGAATCATCATTTATCACCAATCTACAGCAGTGGGGGTCTCCACACTAGGACCCCTACCAATCATGAGAATAGGGGTCCTATGTCTTTCTTTCTCATTGCACACACCACCACCCTGCAGTGGGAAGGGGCTTGAATAGGGCAGCGGTTGAGCATGTACGCTGCCCCTCCATTTAACTCTACGGGACTGTACTTGGAGATCTCCAGCAGTTCCATGGAGTTAAATGGAGCAGCAATGTGCATGCTTGGCCTCCTCTCCATTCAATCATCTCCTGACTGCAGGGGAGTAATGAGGTAAAGGGTACACGGAACTCCCATTCTTGTGATCAGTGGGGTCCCATGCCAATCAAACATTTACTACCTATCCTGTGTATAGGTGTAAATGATGAATTGGAGAAAAACGCTTTATGTTCCGATCTTCTAAAATATTGTTAACAATCATATTCTGTAAATCCACCTAGTATGTTGTGATATGTTATCCAACCCAATATGGCTAAATAACTAGTCAAGAGTCTAAGAAAGCTGCAGAATAATAGTTGGCATGGCAATCATTTCCTACTGTGATTTGAAATACTGTGAGGGAAGAAATAACATTTTGCTATAAGCGCAGAATAGAAAAAAGGACTTGAACAAAACTCATGGGGTAACAGTGTCCCAAAGAAAAGGAAAGGCCCATATGGATTTGAGGTGAACAAGATATTATCAAAAAAAGTGCTGGCGACCGGATACTGCTCCACCTAAGTGGGTGAACGGAGAGATACGGAAAAAACGATTAGGTTTAACTTCTCCTTTATTGGTAATATAAGGAGCTTCCCCTGCTCTGACCACTGCTCTCCCTCTGAAATCCCGGTATTCTTCCCCAGCGGTTGGGATCTCACGTTCATCAGCTCTCCGTCTGTATGTAATCCAGCTGAACTAATGAAGGGGTTTCACCCCCAAACACATTATCCAATGCTGGTTGCTTATATTACCAAATAAAGTAGAAATTGAACATAATCATTCTAAGAATTTGATTGCTCTTGGAGCGTTACTTTTCTTTTTTTTTTTTTTTTAAATCTCTCTATTTAACTTTAAAATGCCAATGAAAAAAATAATGCATTGATATAAAAAGGGCAAGTCAGGGACTTTTATTTACAGGTGTTGATTTCATTTTAGGTGTAAATGTTCTTAAAAGTTAAAACATAGGTAACCATTTAGCTATATATTGAAATTGTGCATTATATTACTTTAGGGGTTGTCCAGGATTCTAAAAATAAGCAGCTGACTTCCAAACACATTTGTCTATAGGCGGTGTGTGCTATAGTAGCTTAGCTCTATTCAGCTCAATAATGCTGAGCTGCAATACCAGACCCAACCCATGGACTGATATAGTGCTAATTTTGGAAGAAGATGGCCATGTTTTACAAAACCTGTACAATATGAAAATTACTGAGGAAATAGTGTAAAAATTATATAATCTGAGAGATTGTATAAAAATTGACTTTTGTGAATTTACAAACATACTGGGTGGCATTTTGTGCATTTTTTGGTGAATTTACCTTAATGTGGCCAACGGCATTGAATTAGTGGTTGCAAGTAGAATAATCTGCAAATCTATAAGATGATGCTAATTGATATTCAACAGACTAGCCAATATTTATGTAAACTGACAATCTAATGCAGTGATTTACAACTGTATGGTGACCCCAATTCATATTCGTGCCTCAAAGAAGCTTGATGTAGGTAAAGAACTCTCTAATTGTATACTTTGGCCACGACTTGCCAAGTCAAACATATTAGGGCGGGTTGAAATTAATTTGCCATTTCTACTGTAAAAGTGAAAACTCTTGCTGCTGCCTTCAGGGAAATGCCTAACCAGGTTATAAAAAACCTCTAAGGCTGTAGTAATTTCAAAGAATCCCTAATATAATAAGTATGGTGAGCTCACAGCCATTAAATTATCGGAGGCTGTTTTGTATCTTTGATCACTGTCAGAAACCAGTAATACTGTAGGTGGAAGATCCAGATTATTAACATGGTATACAGTATCGGGCTATTTGTATTATGATGTAATCATCCTAGACTCAGCTATTGTATACAGAGATATACACCAATCAGCATTAAAACCATTAACACTAAAGCTACCGGATTAATACTGTTTTGATTCCTTTAGTGCTGTCAAAACAGTACTAACCCATTGAGGTATGGACCTTACAAGACTATTAAAGAAGTCTTGTATCCTGCGGTATCTAGCATTAAGAAACTAGCAGCAGATCCTTTAAGTTCTGCAAGTTGTGAGGTTTAGCCTTCATGGATTGGACGTGCATTTCTAGCACATCCCAAAGATGCTCAATCAGATAAAGATCAAGAGAATGTGGAGGCCTGGTCACGACCTTGAAGTCGTTGTCATGTTTCTGAAACCATTTCTGAACAATTTGAAGCCACTGCCCTTAGTGAATACTGTTACCATGAATCGGTGTAATTGATCTGCAGCAATGTTTAGGTAGGTGGTATGTATCAAAGTAACACCTGCATGAATCCCAGGACTCAATGCTCCCCACCAGAACATTACCCAGACCATCACATTGCTTCTGTCAACTTGTCTTCTTTCCCTAGTGTATCCTGATGCCATCTCTCTCCCAGGTAAGTGATTCACATGCACCTATCCATCTACATATTGTAAAAGAAAGTAGGATAAATCAGACCAGGCCACCTTGTTCCATTGCTCCATGATCTACTTCTGATCCTCATATGTCCATTGTAGCCACTGTTGGCAGTGCAGAAGAGTCTGTATGAGCATTCGAACCAGACTGCAGCTCTATCTTCCTATCAAAGCCAGAGTTAACTTTTTCAGCCATTTTATGCTACAGTAACTTTCTTGTGGGATTGGACCAGACAGACTAGCCTTCACTCCCTGTATGCATCAATGAGCCTAAAGTGCCAATGAAACTTTTGCCAATTTACAAGTTGTGCGTGCTTAGTCAATTTTTGGTAGATACTTACACTTTATACTGGGAACACACCATAAGAGCTGCAATTTTGGAGATGCTCTGATCCAATCACCTAGCCATCATAATTAATCCTTGTCAATATAACTAACATCCTAACGCTTCTCCATTTTTCCTGCTATTCTGAAAAAGGGTTTTAATGTGTGCCCAATGGGTGTATATCTACTATACTAAATGTATATCAGACTGATATTATCTCATTATGAAAGTAAATGAAACTGAGACGTCCAATGTATCTTTTATTCTGCCATTTCACAGCATTTTGACTCAAACATTTGAAAAAGGCTCACGGTTGGAGAGAAATGCGGTCTCTGTGAACTGTGTAGCAAAATTAAAGCCACATTAGCTGGCTTTTCTTTTACTTGGGTTATCTTTGAAGATTTAGGGCCAACATCCACTGACGGACTGTGAAATAGGTCAACAGTTGATATTCTTCTCTACTATACACCCTATTTAAAGTATGGTGATATCTTGCTTCCCGGTTGGAATTTCTCATATCTCATTGGTCTTAATCATCAGGATCTATTTACTTGGTACCTAGCTGCTTTATGTTATGTCTCTTGTCTCAGACCCAGTTCTGCTAAATTATGGACATTTCAGTCGTTTTTGAGAATTTTATGAAGTTTAAAAAGGCTGATTATTTTTTTCTTCAGTTTGCATGTGCAAATTAAGCACAGTCCTTTGTATTGCTTGCTGTTTTTCACACATTCTTTGACTCATACAATTATCGGGTAGTTTCTGCAGTTTGGTGTCTCCTAGTGAGCTTTTCCAATGTGTTATGTTCCTGACTTGGTTGAATGATTTTTTTTTCGAATTGTAATTTTCCTCATTAACTGTTTCAGTTAAAACTATGTTGGTAAAGCTATTGGTTAAATAAAATGATATAAATATTTATTTCACAATAACTTAATGCTGAGCTATTCCGAAAGTACAAAAAATGTTTGTCCATACGTAAGAAGGAAAACACACGTGCTCATCATATCAAATGTTATTCATTCCATAGTCTTGTTAGTTCGCATTTAGGTGCATAGGACAACCCGCGGGCTTCTGAGTAATGAGCAAAATGAGAAAATGAAAGTCCAACCCTTCTTCATAGTATACAAATCACCAAGTTTATTGAATCCAAGTTAGAATATAAACAGTAGAAAGGTCTACATAGCAGTGACCTCTATTACTAATTCCGTTCAAGTTGACCGGAAGAATAGAGCTACCTGCATAAAGCACCATTACTCTCATCAAACAGACAAACACCACGACAGTAAGTGGTGGGCCCCAATATAAGTCAGTAGAGTTTGTTTGGCACCGGTGGAATTTGCCATATAATATATTGTTGTTTCCGTTTATAAAGAAAAAGCACAATGCTGATATGAACAGAGCCTAAGCCAGAAAACTGCAAATGGACTTTTATGGGAAAGAGTTGTGGGCATGTTCTGTAGTACGTGCAGTAATCATTATGTAGGGAAGGGAAGGAGGTGTCAGGACTACTAACCTAATTTTTCTCTTTTCTTCTGGATAACTTGTCAAAAAATCACAGACCACCAACATTTTTTACAGACACATTTCGAAACCATATTGAGTCCTAAAGCTTTTAAGTGATACATGGCTGTAGCCCAGAACACTGATGTTGTGAAGCGTAACATCATGATAATTACTATCACAATAAGCTACATGATCCAGCTTTAAGAAAATCATCAACACATTATATTTTTACTGACCGCCCAAGTATTTATGGATGGTTGACCACTCTGGAAGGGGCTGATCTATCCCCATCACCTATTGTAAATGTTGTAATCCTGTTATTTGCTTCAGCTTTATAGCAGATGTATTACCTTATGTTGTAATCCCTTCTGATGATAGCAATAAGATGATTTCTTTCATGTCTTCAGAGTACACACAAGAAAGTGTAAGCCAGTCTATAAACATGAGATATTTCTTGGTCAAAGGTTGTCTCTCCCGATCCACATGCACAGTCAACTTGGCCGAGCATGCACGTGTGCAGTGAGGAGAGAAAGCTGCTGCCAGGAATCCAACTGCTGAATTATTATCTCCACCAACATCTTGAGGCCCATTTACACTGGACAAATGTTGGGCAAACGATGCCCAACACTCGTCCCTGTGTGTACTCTCTTCCGTGCTGTTACACAGGAGCGAATTTTGCTGGCTCGTTCACAGATCGGTCAGCAGTGGGCGGGGGTGGCTGAAGGAGATTTCATTCCTCGCTCCTGCCCGTTCCTCTCCATTCACTTTAGCAGTGGACCTTCAGTACTGAATGGCTGCTGTTTATACAGAACGATCATCGTTCAGGATTTTATGCAGCTTAAAATCCTGAACAATGATTGTTCAGCGTAAACAGCAGCCGTACAGTTGTGAACGACTGCTGTGTTAAGTGAATGGAGAGGAGCTGGGAGAGCGAGGAGTGAAATCTCCTCCAGCAACCCTGCTGGCTGCTCTGTCAGAGAGCTAGTTATACTCTACCCTGTGTAACAGCACAGGAGCGAGTATGTGCGGGGACGAGTGTCGGGCATTGTTTGCCTGACATTCGTACGGTGTAAATGGGCCTTAACTTCAAGAGAGACTTGAGTGACTGCCATTAGCTCATCAGCCAGACTCACTAAAATTGTCAAGTTTTGCTGATCTACCAATAGATCTAACATGAATGACAAGCCTTAAAGGGGTTGTACCAAAATTGTAAGTTATTCCTTATCCACAGTATAAGGGATAACTTGCTGATTAGTGGAGGTCTCATCACTGAGACTCCCGTTGATTTCCAGAATGGGACTACCATGACCCGCTCTGACTGTCACTGTGGGGATCGCTTCTCCCCTTGCAGAGACGTAACTGTGAATGGAGTGCAATGCTCCATTCATTTCAAAGGAGCTGATGGAAATTCCTGAGTGGGTACCGCCTAGGTATCTTGGCAGTACCATTGGCAGTAAATGGAGCGGTAGTGTGCTTGCATGATCAGCACTCCATTTAGTCTCTTCCTTACTGCAGGGGGTTCAGTAACACTGCATTGAGCAGGCTGGGGGACATGGGACCCCTATTCTCGAGATCAGCGGGGTCTAAGCAGTGAGAACCCCAGCAATCAGCATGTTATGCCCTATCATATAGATAGGGCATAACCTTGAATGTTGGAACTATCCCTTTACCCTACTGTGAGAGAAAGTGGCCAGCATGAATACTAAATATTTTAAGTTTATTTTTAATATGCAGATGTTAGATTTTTAAAAAATAATGAAAGATTGGTATTACATAACTGGATTTAAACAATAAGCAATTTTCAGATAATACATTCCTATTAGTCCAGTAGAGGTGCTATTGGGTTAGTCATGGAAAGCAATTTTGGTGATTACCAGATAAGTGCTAGAGCTGTAGCAAACATGCACCAATATCCTAGTATCCTGAATATGATTTGGAAATAGGTGATTATAGGGCATACTAGGATAAACTACAAAACTAAAAGGCTAAATTTTAGTATTTAAAGGGGTTTCCTATATAGGGCCCTAACACATTCTGAGAATGGAAGGGAAGAAGTAACACTGGTGTAACACTACATTCCTTGCAATACTTTTACCCTACACAACAGCCTCTAGCTACCTGAGTGCGTAGGACTCTACAACATGGCCCAAGTCAAATAAATTTGGGTTGGATGCAGCTTCCTTCACTGTTGGGTGGTTGGGAACACCACTATGCAAGAAAAATTTAGAAAGGGGCTCAGAACTAAAATAGTGCTGTATCTCCTTCATTTCCAGAATTGGTAGGGGTCAGACTTCCACTTATCATAAAGTGATTGCATGTCCTAGGAATATGCTATAATGCTATGAGTTTGGGAAAACCTTTAACCCTTTTCAATCCACTGTCTGACGTCTGAAGACATTCTGATTGAAGGCTGTACAGCTCAGATGTCAGAAGACATCCGGCAGGGTAGTCTTACTGTATATTACTGGTTGCTCCGTTGTCAGGGGCCACTCCATAATGTCCCATACTGCAGTACTGGCTCTAGCCAGTAGATGGTGCCATTGTATAATGGCAGACAGAGAAAGCCCCCCAGGAAACGATGAATCCAAAATTGGATTGCAAAGGGTTAATCTTTTCCAATCCACTGTCTGACGTCTTCTTACATTCTGATTGAAGCCTGTTGGAAGACATTCAGCAGGGTATTCTTACTGTATATTGCTGGCTGCGCTGTTGTCGGGGGCCTCTCTGGCATGTCACATACTGCAGTACTGGCTCTAGCCAGCAGATGACGCCATTCTATAATCGCAGAAAGAGAAAGCTTCTAGGAAACCTAGAATCCAAAATTGGATTGCAAAGGGTTAAATGCAACATATTTTCAAAGGGCCAAAGTTTTAAAATTCGTTTTAATACCTGTGCCTTTAATGTTTGAATTTAGCCCAATTTTTCCACTTAATGGACATTGTTAGATCAATACAGAAAAGCAATTTGGTTTTGTAGAACTGTTTAGCAAGTTTGCAATTTTTCTACTTACTAAAGCTGCTAAAACTGCATTATGAAAATATGCAAATGTGATTGTATTCAAATTCTTCGGTATGATGTGTGTGACAACCGTGTGAGATAACCGTGTTTCTTTATACCTTGCTGTGCTGGAGAGCCGTGTTTTATCCAAGTGGTTTATTATAAATCATGTGTTTCTTATCTGTGGTTTCACGGTAAGCTTTGATATCTCTGTCATAGTGTGGTATCAAAGTGTTTTAGATCAGCTTGTCGTTCCCAGCTGGAATTATTAGAAAGAAAAGAAAGCCAAAATTGGTGACTAATAATACCTGCCAGATAGCACTGAAACATATGTGAAAACATAGTTTATATATTTCTGGCTAGAATAGGAAGAAATAAAAATGGCTTGCTTTATGTGTGTAGCAGCTACCACCCAACGGGGGGTGGAGGGGTTGTATTAACGGACTATGAGGAAATGTATAAGTCTATTAAAAGGGGATTTTCCAAGAAAGCAAGTAGTTATCAATCAAATAAATAATTAGTAAGGGTTTGACTATTGGAATAGCAGCCAATCACAGGAATGGGAGTCTCTGATTGAATACTACAGTGGTCATTGATGTGCAGTGCTGCTCCATTCAATGGGAGCACCAGTCAGGAACCTTTTTGTGATTGGTGGGGGTCTTAGTGGTCCGACTCCTGCCAATAAGATAGTTTTCCTCTATCACCTATTTTTATAACCACTTAAATAACTTTTTGGGCTGTTATTTAAAATCTTCATGTATATTCAAGTAATGGCAATTTCTATACTGAAGTAAGATAAGAGCCAAATATTTGCCTTTAACTATCACTATGTTCCTTCAAATAATGATATATCAAAAATAAATGCTGCATCTTACTTTATAAGGGCTCAGTCAGATGAGCAGATTTTTCCCGCATGTATAGGTGCAGGAAATAATTTGCACAACGCATGTATGAAAATCGTGTAACCAAAGCGGGAGACACATTTTTAAATTCACACATAAAGTACAGTCCCATTACTATCCCCTGCTGCGTCTGTGCCACCTGCAGCAGGGGAATCCTTGGATGTGAAACCCCTGGATGCTGTCACATTTAGTGGTTTCACCTTGTTGTCAATGGGGTCGATGCTACTGCCTTTGAAAACATAGGGAGTACATCATGCTCCCCTGTCACAGCTGTGACAGCTATGGCAGGGGATTCCTTCATTCCCCCGGGGACTGCAGGGATTAAAGAATCCCCGGCCACAGCTGTTACAGTTGTGGCAAAGGACCACAATGCTATTCCATTGCTTCCAGTATGCCCAGTGCTGCTGCCGCCCCATTGAAAGCAATGGGATGCAGGCAACCCCTGTGGCGATGATTTTCAGATGATTGAAATATAAGCCCTACCCGGAAAATCATTCCTAGCTGTTAAAAAAAAACAACTCACCTAGAAGTGTTGTCTAGCTCTTTTCCCCATCCCTGGCAGTCTTCTTCTGCATTCTGGTGGCCGGGGATTGAAATATCCCTGCCTTCAGAACACACTGCCTCTGATTGGCTGAGTGCTATGACCAATCATAGGCAGCGTTCAGCTGTCATTCAATGAATGGCTGAGTGCTGCCTCTGATTGGTCACAGCGCTCAGCCAATCAGATGCAGCGCTTTCTGTAGGTGGGGCTTTTTGAATCCCCAGCCACCAGAATACAGAGAAGACTGCCACGGACAGGGAGAAGAGCCAGACAGCACTTCTAGGTGAGTTAGTTTTTTGTTTTTTTTTAACAGCTAGGGATGATTTTCGGGGTAGGGCTTATATTTCTAGCCCCCCCCCCCCCAAAAACAAAATCATCGCTGCAAGGGTTGTCTGCATCTCATTGCTTTCAATGGGGCAGCAGCAGCACTGGCCCTATTGAAAACAATGGAATGGCATCGCAGTCCTCTGTGACATCTGTGGCAGGGGAATTCTTCATTACCACGGGAAGTCTCCTTGTCACTGAGCACTGCGACAGTGCTGTCACAGTGTTCAGTGACGAGGGGACTCCCCTCGGGGATAAAGAAATCTTCTGCCACAGCTGTGGCAGAGGACCGCGATCTTCTCTGTATGTTTTCAATGGGGCTGGCGCTGCTGCCGCCAGCCCCATTGACTTCAAGGTGAAACCCCTGGATGTGAAAGCATCCAGGGGTTTCACATTCAAGAAATTCCCTGCTACAGCTGGCACAGCCGCAGCAGGGGATAGCAATCCTCTCCTATCGCTTTCAATGGGGCCGCACTATATGTGCAAATTTGAGTATCGTGTGCGAATTGTGAAATGCTGTTCTATTTTTTGCAGGTGCGAATTTTATTTGCATGCAAAAAACGGACATGTGACCGCTTTCATTGGAAAACATTGGTTCTAATAGATGTGAATCGAAAACGCAACTATACATGCATTTAAAATTCACTCGTCTGACTGAGCCCTCATACAGAGAAGCTGAACACACTACAATATACAAGACTGTACACATTCCATTAACATGTCAGTGAATAATAATTCTTAAAAATATTATATTCTGTTGTCAGAACATGGTGATTATGCAGAGAGAGCAGTGCTACGTAGACACTGCTTACAGTATCTCCTGTTGCAAATACCATTTGTCACAGATCACCTTTACAGGTAATTCCCTTTCCTGTGCCAGCTGCTGAACAGCAGGCTTGTAATGCTCCCTTTATTTCTAAAAATGTAGTTTTTTGCAAGCACAGTTTTCTTTATGTAGTGCTCTAGTTACTGCAGAGCAACATAATAATCATGTCAGCTGCTACAGAACATAACACGCATCTCAGCTGCTGCAGAATAACATAATACACATCTCACCTGCTGCTGCAGAACAACAATCAGAGGTACAAAACTCCTGCCACACTGTTAGGGCTCAGTCACACGGGCGTTTGTACGCGCGTAGGACAGCTGCGTTTGCGATCCGCATCTATATAGACCCAATGCTTTGCAATAGGAGCGGTCACATGTGCGAGTTTTTCATGCACACAAACGCATGCTGCAAAAATTATAGGACACAATGATTCGCTGCGTTCTGCGGCAAATCGTTGTGTTCTGTGTATGTGTGCTCAATGGGGCCGGCGGCAGCAGCGCCGACCCCATTGAGAACATATACTAAAGATCGTTCTCTTCTGCCACAGCTGTCACAACTGTGGCAAAGGAGAACAATGTTCTCCCATTGAATTCAATGGAGCCGGCAATACCGCCAATTCATAAATGGGTGAGTGAGTGCTGCCTCTGATTGGCTGAGTACTGGGACCAATCAGAGGCAGCTCTCAGCTGTCATTCAATAGCTGAGAGCTTCCTCTGATTGGAT
Organism: Eleutherodactylus coqui; assembly: GCF_035609145.1. NCBI lineage: Eukaryota > Metazoa > Chordata > Amphibia > Anura > Eleutherodactylidae > Eleutherodactylus > Eleutherodactylus coqui. Next base: position 73,253,057 of record NC_089839.1, on the reverse strand, counting down.
GCAGTGCTCAGCCAATCAGAGGCAGCCCATTCAGCAGGCGAGAATTTTAAATCCCCGACTGCTGAATACTACTGAAAGCAGTTCAGGAGAAGAGCCGGCTGGATGTGGCTGAGCCCCGGCAGCTGCAGAGAGGTGAATATAGATTTTTTTTTTTTTTACACTTTTTAAGGATGGTTTTTCAGGGAAGGGCTTATATTTAAAGCCCTTCCCCGAAAATTAATACAGCGCTTGCCGGCAGCCCATTGCTTTCAATGGAGCCGGCTGTATTGACGACTTAATTAAATTCAATGGGAGAACATCGTTCTCCTCTGCCACAGGATAGCGAGCAGCGCTCTTTTTGAGGGTACAAACGCCCGTGTGACTGAGCCCTTACACAGCACCCTCTGTAGTCCTCAGAGGAAGCCTGAGGCTGGAGGCAGCATCACTTTGTCACTGCTGGCCCCCCTGACCCATCCACCACAATTAGTTAATGAATATCTACTAGAAGACAAATATTGCTTGGTAGAATTCTTTCTTAATTGAAATCTATATTAATTTTAGTATGTTTTGGCCATTATGACCTTTATCAAAAAGCTGTCAATAGGAAATTTAATATCAAACCAATATAACGTGTCCAAAAATTATGCTATACACTCTCTTACCAAAAGTAATTGGACAATTGAGCAAAAATCAAAATGTTAATACTTAGTGGGTCTTTTTTCGCTCTCATGACATTGGATACTATCCATAGCATACTTTCTACTAATGTCTGGCACACTTCAATTGATATTCTCCTACATTCATCCTGCAAACATCTGGCAAGTTCTCTCAGAGAAGACGGATGTTGTTCATATTTCCTGACCGTTCTAGTTTGTCCTAAAGATATTCATTAGGGTTCAAGTCGGGACTATGTGCACGTCAGACCAATCATGGAACAGCTACATCCTCAAACCAAAGTAAAACAACGTTGGATCTGTAACAAGGTGTGTTGTCTTGTTGGACGTATTACTGACCATTTCCAGCAGCACTCTATTGTCAAGAACAGGGGTCCCCAACTCCAGTTCTCAGGGACCACCAACAGGTCATGTTTTCAGGATATCCTATGGTAAGTATGCCTGTGGCAATGTCTGAGGCACCAACAATAATTACATCACCTGTGCAACACTTAGGAAATCCTGAAAACATGACCTGTTGGCAGTCCCTGAGGACTGGAGTTGGGGAACACTGGTCTAGAATGTCAATGCACACCTCCAAGGTTATAATTTTTGCTACTACAACCAACAAATTGAGACCATGCTACATAAACTATTCCAGACAATAATAGAACATCCTTCTATACCTAACTCATGGCACAACACACCCAGGAAGAAGTTATTCCCCAGCCATCCTCTGCTCCCAGATACATCCATCTTATATGAAAATGGAATAATGTGACTCGTCACTCCATAAAATGTTCTTCCATTGCTCAACTATCCAATGATAATGCTCTTTGCACCACTATAGATGAACCAATGCATCTTCTTTGGGAGAACTCACCAGACATTTGCAGCTGAAGTGCATCAGACGTTAGTAGAAGGTATGCCACCAAGAGTATCCCATGTCATTAGCACCAAAGGAGGTTCCACTATGTATTAACAAAAGTAAAAAAATACTACTTTTGATTTTTGCTGAGGTGTTCAATTACTCTTGGTAAGATAGTGTATGGTAAATATAAATATATATATATTTGTCTCTAACATGTTATAAAAAATTTATGCAGTCGCAATACCACTCAGGTATAGCTGCTTTTTTTCTTTTTTCAATATTTAAAGCCTTTTGTAATAAAAAAAAAAAGCTTTTAATGTTTGTTTTCTGTAAAAACATTTAGATGCCAGGGTCAGCAGTGACTGCAGTAGCCGTGTGGTTAAACAGTGCATGGAAGTGATTATATGAATCAGTCTTCATCATTTTGCTTCTTTTCTGGGGAAAAAACCCCATATGTGACAATCAGAGAGTAAATATGTTTTTTGATTGAAGAGGGAGGGGTGATAACATGAACAAAAAATCATCTCAACTCTCCCCTAGGACAGGGAGATAGACAGGAGAATCACATATTTTTTTCTGCTGCAGACTGGTTTCCCCTGTTTCTTCTCTCCACTGCATACACTGACTGACTGGCATGAGCACTAACATTGCCTGAGGTAGCATGAACTCCATGCAGCTTTGGTCAAAGCCTGATTGTATGGGACTGTATCCCTACTGTGTTGAGGCAATTTAATTTAGGTCCAAGATTTGTTTCTTGGGTAATGTTTCTGTATTGTACAGTATATCATAAAATAATTGCTCTTAAAAGGACCTGTTTGTTGGAAGAAGGTGTATTACTCTCATGTGGAGATCTTCTAATTTGCCCTATATTAAAACACAGAAATATCTTCTAACTAGACAATGAGTCTATGAGACAATCTGCCATTTCCTAGAATATAAACTACTTATTGGCCCTTGCAAGACATTTTCCTTCTTTTACTTTTTCTTCCTCTGCAGTAACCAGAGTGAAATCAGGGCTGTTTAAATACCTTAGTAGGCCCAGTGCACAGGTGTCATCAGTGGCCTCCTCCACCATGCTACTGCCTGCTTCCTTTCGCCCCCAAACTTTTTGTGCCCTAAGGCATAATAAAAACTTACACCCACCTAACCCAGCGGGCTACACTTTCCCCTGAGACTTTCCCAGGTCTCAACAGTGCCTTGGGGGAGTGGAGCAGTAGAGTCACACAAGAGTTGTGTATTTCCTGGTTTATTAATTTTTAAGTGGCTTTTCAGGGAGCCATTTAAAACCCAGCGCTGGCTTTCATTGGCTGATGCGGCGCTGGATTAACCAATCAGAGAATTAGCTGGCTGGAGGCGGGGTATTCAAGCCCCGCTTCCAGAAAGAAATGCCCTGTCGGCATGGAAAAGGATGCGGCAGCCTGCAGCAGCACAGCAGGCCATTACGAGGACCGGAACAGTGGCAGTAGGTGAGTATTAGACCCCCCCAGCATAAGCTTGCGAGCTTCTTGACTTGAGAGCAGGCTCGTAACCCGAGTTTTTGCTCTTAAATCAGAGCAAAAATTCAAGAGAGAGCCTGCTCGCAAGTCAAGAAGCTCGCAAGCTGAGGCACTCGTAAGCCAAGGTACCACTGTATGTATGTCACGGTACGAAAATTGTATTCTACCGCAACAAATATTTCAACTTTCTTTTATCCTCTGTTTATTATAAAACTCAGGCTAAGGGGAGCGGTGCTCTTGCACCATTTGCCCTGTGGTTGAAGTGGCTATGGGTTGGAATTTGATACTGTTTGAACTATGTAGTAAGATTATATTTTTGTTGTTGCTTCTCAAACAAAAACATGAGAAGGGGGAATATGCCAACTGCAGACATGTTCTGGAGTTTGGGTCATTATACCTTTCGGCCACCTGCAGACGAGCGAGTCGGATCCGGCGGCGAGAATTCTCGCCGCGGGACCCAATCCGAGAGCCTGCAGGGACAAGCGCGTACTCACCCGCGCCCGGCGGCCCCGGCTTTTTCATATGCCGGCTGACGGATAGCCGGCGCATGCGCACACCGGAGCCGGTGGCTGGGTGAGTGACGTTTCTGTGTGAGGCTCTGCAAGCCCCGCACAGAAATAGGACATGCCGCGGTTTGTTTGCCGCGCGGCCAAACCGCGGCCGTCTGCATAGGAGTGCGTATTGTAATGCACTCCTATGCAGGCTTTCAGTGGCGGAAATCCCGCGGGAAATACCGCCGTGGGATTTCTGCCCGTGTGCAGGCGGCCTTCATCAAATAATTTGGCAATGAGAAATTTAGTGTCAAATCAATATAACATGTTAAATTAAAAACTCAATTTTAAGCACTATAGTCACATAGTTGCCCACTATATGCTAATTTTGAGTCGGGTACCTCTTACTGCTTTACTCGCTGCTATGTTGAATCGATCTTATGACACGTGTACTGAAGACATAAACAGAGCATACTTCACAATTTTTAAAGCTCACATTTACTTTCTTACAGCAGAAATATCAATATTTGTGCCATATTTAGAAAGTGATTTCCGTTTAAAGGCCAACACTTGCCTGACCTTTCCATTTGTATTCATTCTACTTTTCACCCACTGTTCTTCAGTACAGTTGCTTTTATGTGACAAAACTGCTACAACAGAACATTTTATTGCTATTCCAGCTGAATATGAAACCTTTTACGTTGCCGGCTTGTCCTATAAAGACAAGTCAGTTCAAATCTGAAACTTCCTGAATACATACCCTTGGTGTATCATAAAAGGTCACAGAGTATTTAATTGCTTTATTTCTTGTACTGTATTTATGTATAACCTTATGTTATTTCCTGGTATCACTTATATATCGATTTATAGGATTTAGCACAGTTCTGTTGATGGTGCCAACAAAATTTTTCTTTATTTGCTTATTTTTTTACACATAGAAAAACATAGCAATTGTTTAGCTAATTTATAGTTTTTGGGAACTTAAAAAGGGTTTGCTCCCTCCCCATGTGATACCTGCACAATTAGACATGCATGGTATGCCATAATTCTGTCTTCTAACAAATTCCTTAAGAATTCTTAAGAGAAAACCTCTGTGAAACTCTGGAGTTTCATTGAATCAGACATCAGATGCTGTACTTGAAATTTGTGGAAGAAGGGTCCATTATACAGCTATGAGCATTAGCACTTTTTGTGAATCATAACATAGGGTCAGATTTACTACTTAAAGTTTAACAGTTCTCTGGCACACATTGCGCCAAAAAAAGTCTTACATATTTTCAACAAATTATAATGCAGTTTTAGACAAATTTGGACAGTTCTTATGCCACATCCGACAAAAGGGGTGCAGCTTCCGGCAGAAGAGGCATGACCTAAACGTGAAATCTTGCTCTGATAATTGAGACAAATTTGCATCAAAATTTTGGTGCAGTATTTGGTGCATTAGGTCACACCCAATTTTCATGAAACCATATCCCCATCCTTAGAAACCACGCCCTTTTTTTCAACGTGGTGAAACAAGTGCCTTTCAGTGTTTAAAGCACATCATAAATGTGGTACAACACATGTAAGAGAGTTTTCTGGTGCAATTTGCACCAGAAAACTGACACGATTTCAAAAGAAAGTCTTTCCCATTATGTTATATGTATGGAACCATTTATGGAGCTTTTGTCCATAGATTTCTTTATAAAACCTCCAAAACACTGAGACCACTTATGTATCTCAAGCTAATCTCACAGATGAACTAAGTCAACTTCTATAAGACCCCACAGAAAACAATCTCACAAACAAATGAATTTCTATTAGTCGATTAAAACATAACATTTATTTAATATTTTAAAACCCCAAACACTATGAAACACTAATAGACCCTGTACGCTAACCTCAGAGGGTTTACAGAGCACCTGGTCCGAAAAGGGTGACCATGTCTAGAACCTAACCCTACTTTCCCTATCATACTTTGTATAGGGAAAGGGAAGGCTAAATATAGGATTTAGCCTTCCCTTTCCCCATATAAAGCAAAACTTAAATATAGCAGTACCCATAGAGGAGATACAAGATGTGATGTGCGTGGGCATGGAGGCTCTAGTACCCTTTTTGGCTGCCTCTAGCTTGCATGTAAGATGTGACACAGGCGAACATGGAGGTATACAGGTTCCGTATGGTATCCTGCAGCATATTGCTCTACATGTGCTGTAACTGGGCCTCTAAATCATGCAAATATGTAGGCTATCGAAGTTGGCAATCCAGATAGTCCCATACATGTTCTATTAGAGAAAAATCTGGAGACCTGGCAGCCATGGAAGTGTGACAATGTTGTGGAGGCATTCCTGTGACCCCCTTGCTGTGTGTGGCTGAGCAGTATTCGCTGGAAAATGCCTCTTGGAAGCCCTGCCATGACAGGCAACACATTACTGCAGGATGTACTGCACATATCGCTGAGCTGTCATTTTCCTTGTACAAGTACTAGGGGTGACCGACTGTTGGATGTGATGGCCCCCAGACCACTACACCAGCAGTGGGGGCAGTATGCCTCTCCACAGCAAACGCAGGATTGAGGCACTTATCCCTAGGTCTCTTGATATGAACATGGCCATCATTAGTCCTCAAACTAAATTTGGATTCATTGCTGAAGACAACCTGGTTTATACCATAGCAGTTCAGGTTTGACATTCATGACACCCCTGCAAATGGAGGCGATGGTGGGTGGTTTTCTAAGGCAATATACAGAATGGGAGACATGAGTCCAAATATCCTTCAGCTAAGTGCCTGGAAATGATTCTGACAAACAGAGGCCTGTAACGATGGTGCCAGCTGTCTCTGAATGGTGGACAACGAAACAGTTGGAGTTGTCCATGCTTGTTGGACGATCAGATGATCCTCTCTACTGGTGGTCTGTCAAGGGCGTCATGAGTCCGGGTGCCCCGTGTCTGTGCCTTCACATATCCACTAGTCTCAACACTTCCCAACACAGTGGTCAGGTGTTGGGAGGTATGGCCCAGGAGGTATGCACTTCATCATTATGACCATCCAGCTTCTTACAACCCAATAATGCACCGCCTCTCAAACTTTGTTAACTGGGCAAAATCTCTTTGATTGCATTGTGGAGGCATGTCTAGTGGTCAACAAACTCTAGAGAAGCTGAAAAACAGGTCCACCACACACAAGTAGACTCTGAGAGCCTTTTTATTGGCCAAGAGTGGAACTACTTTTACGGCCTCAGGTGGCAAGACCGTTCATCTAATCACATCACAACTCTAATCATTTGTATATCTGCCTGAGATGTAACTGCATGCCGAGTTTTACAGCAAAATGACTACTTCTAGGCGCTTAATTTTTTTTTTACAAATAGTATCCCAAAAAATGTACTCACTCCAAAGCCAAATAACTAATACATGGGTGATGGTATCTCCACTATGCTGGCTATATCTACACCCTCTGAGGCTCTCCCAGTAATGTTCTCCCAAGCAACAATTGTGAGAGCACACACTCATCTCCTTTTTAAGCACGTTTTAAGCAATTTTCAATTCCACATCAAAATTCACAGGTAGCCTTGCAGTGTGTCATGCAGCCTATTCTGTCCCATGTAAAGGTCCCTAACAGTCACCTACAGAAGCCAATGACCAGTTTCCTATGTTCATGTGGCTGCTGTAATGCATATCTGATCACTGAACTACAATTTGAATAGCAGAACAGCAGCTCAGGCAAGATGGCTACCCTTAAATTCATGTAAAGAAAGCAAAAAAAAAACTATATAATAAGGAAATAAAAAAGGCTAGAAAAAAGATTATGTGTCCGTATACGGTTTTAATTAGTAAAAAATATATAGGTGATACAATCCCTCAGGATGATTCGCTGTGGTTGGAACACCAAAAGAAAACATAATTATATACTTCAAAAAAATAATAAGTAAATTATTTAAATTAGATGCTATATTCCTTTTGGCTAAAATAGTGCACTTCTGTTTTCTCTTTGTTCTAAGTATTCTGTCTCCTTGGTGACACTAATTCTTTCAGTACCATTTCACAGTCACACCAGTTGGCAACCTATGTTGTCCTAGATTTTATATCAGTGTATCCCTAAAGGCAGCTATGGAGGCATGTGATGCATAACCTAGAGAGACATAACCTAGAGAGACAGTTTTATCTGACATGTTTTATACTAATAATATCTGTCAAAGACAGTAAATCCACAATTTGATTAGGAATTAAATGCCTTACTGCTTTGAATGTGTATAAAAATGGATTTAACTACTTCAGAACCCAGTAGGTTTTCTTGCAGACTTTATTTTTAATGCATTTTAGATATAGCTTATCTTTTACTTTTTTTCTTTAGCTAATGAGGAAAATGGGGCTAAACCAATAATTAATAATTGCATTCAGTTTCCGTAACTGGATGACACAATCTAGTTCTCCATAGCCTCCAATATGGCTGCATTTTTAATGGGGCATTCCAGACAGAAGCATTTATTAGCCATCCACTGGATAGGTGATACATGCTAAATCAGTTGATTCCATTGTGGTTGCCAGAGCAGGAGTCTCCTTTCCCCATTTTCCCAGCCAAAAGACCATGGCTAGGAGGAGTTTAGACCCCCCAACAGTTTAGCACAAGCTCTGTTGTACTGCAGGATAGGGAAATTACAGTTGAGGATGAACAGAGCTCTACTATGAACATCTTTAGATCTGGCTCTTGGTTTTACTATACTCGTAGAAAGCCAGACCAGGTCTATGTATGTATGTATATTCAGTCTATGTATGTATAAATATCCAAACTTGGGGAAAATTATTCAGTGGAATTAAGAATACTGGTTATAATGCAGAGGTTTTAGCTATTTCAAATGCACATAATACCTCGGGCAAACTAACGTGGAGGTCTTTTTTTGTGTTGCACCACTGGCCTACTTTTCAAAAAGCTCTGCAGACTTTTATTAATTTTTTAGAACACCTGGTTAAAATATTTCCCTGGTAAACAATGTTCCAGTGAAGCTTGTTGTACAAAGTGGTCCACGGAAAACTAGTCCACACTCTAAAAGAAAATGTTTGTTACCCATAGCAACCAATCAAATTTTACCTTAGCAGTATAAAAAAAAGTAAGCTGTGCTGTGATTGGCCAACAAATGGGCAACAAAGACAGATTTTCTTTTAGACAGCTTTCATAAGAGTGTGGTACCGGGCTGCTTTTCCATGGCCCACTCTGTAGATGCCATGGTGATGATGAGTGAAAACAAAGTGTTCCTCAAAAAGTTGATCAATGTTAAATTTGTATGTTTCCTAAATCGTTAAAAAAATGAAAGTTTTCCAAATGTGCATCCAGAATAAAGTAAACAGATGGAAATATATATCTTATCAAAAATGTGTACAGTATATTTGCCCATATTTGAGATATTGCAATTGAAAGTGTGAAAAAATGATAATTTTTTTCAAAATTTTCAAATGTTGTTGCTTTTAATAAATATACATAAATTCTATCAGTCTAGTTTTACCACCTAAATGAAGTACATTATGTGGCGAAAAAACAATGCTAGAATCACTTGAATATGCAAAACCTTTACAGAGTCATTCTATGTTAAAGTGTCACAGGCTTTGTCGCTAAGGTGTTAACATTTACAGATTATTTCTATTGCATACAATCATACATGCAGACATGCTTTTACTTTTGGCCTTTGCACAGTTACAAACTTACTATCAGGATACAGCAAGTCTTGTCTTTTCAGAGTTCATTTATGGCCTCTATAAACTGAGAATATAATAATATAGCAAAACAGGGGTCTTTTCATTATAATTTTTCTCCTTCAATGTTGTGCTTTATCTTTTAATGAGAAGCTTTCAATTCTTCTCCCTTTTCTTGATCACAGCTTGTATTACAGAAGAGTACTCTTTTCAAAAAGTTTTCCTGTCTTGAAAAATGTTCTTTCTTCAGTAGGATCTAGGTTTCCTGATCTGGAATTTAATAATACTGGCATACAGTGCATATAAAGTCTACATACTCCCGTTAAAATGTCATGTTTTTATCATGCTAAAAAATTTGGCAAAAATGAATCATTTCAGATTTAGGTCCCCCTTCAGGGCTCAGTCAGAAGAGAGCTTTTTTCACGCATGTACAGGTGCGTTTACAAAATGGCTCTATTAGAAACAATGCTTTCCAATGAAAATGGTCACATGTCCGTTTTTTGCAAACGCTAAAAATTCGCACCTGCAAAAGATAGGACAGTGTTTTTTTGCTTCGCATGAAAACATGTTTTTTGTGCAATGCAATGCAACTTTGACAGTAGGAAATCATACAGTCAAAGCCCTTAAATAAGCTTTAGCTGCAGGAAAGAAAAAAAAAAGCATCACCTAGAAGCGCTGTCATCTCTGGCGCGTGTTCTCCCCGGGTCCCTGGCACTCTTTTGGAAAACATAGGAAAAAGATCATTGACAATGAGGTTAAACCCCTGGATGTGACAGCATCCAGGGGTTTTACATCACGGGAATCCCCTGCTGCAGCTGTCACAGCAGGGGATAGCGATATTCTCCCATTGCTTTCAAGGAGGCCGCACTATTTATGTGCAAATTTTAGCTATGGTCACGCATTTTTTATACATGTGTTGTCTTTTTTTCATGCACCTATACATGTGTGAAAAAAATGCTTGTCTGACCGAGCCCTCAACGTGAAACGTTATCTGTATAATTCAGTTGAAAAACAAACTGAAATCTCTTAAGGCCCATGTAGTCCTCTTCATCTTTTTAGCAAAGAACTGAAGGTTTTGTGTCAAAATGAACTGATATTTGAAACGGTTCATAATTCTCTACATCCTGACTAAAACCCCAGAGGTAAATAATTTTGTTACTTTAATAGATCAGACCTTTACGGATGCAGCAATATCAAATATGTATATTTGTTTTATTATTTAGAGTCTTTTATAGTAAATATGGCAAAAGGTTTTTTTTTTAACTTCTATTACTTTTTTTTCAACAATTAGTAAAACTGTATTGTTTGTTATTTTTACTTTTTTTTCAGTCCCCCTATAGGACCACAACTAGCGATGCTTTGATCTCTTCTGCAGCATGATGTAATGCCATAGCATTACATCATACTGCAATCTAACAGGCAATCTATTAAAGGGGTTGTCCCGCGAAAGCAAGTGGGGTTATACACTTCTGTATGGCCATATTAATGCACTTTGTAATGTACATCGTGCATTAAATATGAGCAATACAGAAGTTATTCACTTACCTGTTCCGTTGCTAGTGTCCTCGTCTCCATGGAGCCGTCTAATTTCAGTGTCTAATCGCCTGATTAGACGCGCTTGCGCAGTCCGGTCTTCTCCCTTCTGAATGGGGCCGCTCGTGCCGGAGAGCTGCTCCTCGTAGCTCCGCCCCGTCACATGTGCCGATTCCAGCCAATCAGGAGGCTGGAATCAGCAATGGAACGCACAGAGCCCACGGTGCACCATGGGAGAAGACCTGCGGTCCACCGTGGGTGAAGATCCCGGCGGCCATCTTCGCAAGGTAAGTAAGAAGTCACCGGAGCGCGGGGATTCGGGTAAGTACTATCCGGGGTTTTTTTTAAACCCCTGCATCGGGTTTGTCTCGTGCCGAACGGGGGGGCTATTGAAAAAAAAAAAAAACCGTTTCGGCGCGGGACAACCCCTTTAAGCCACCCCACGGGGATGGCTTAATAGGCAGTCTGCTAAGACAACCCTGGGGCCTTTCAGAAGGCCCCCAGCTGCCATGACACCCTGTGATTTCATTGTTCGGGGCATGTATTGAGTTAACATCCCCGATCAGGGGGCTGTTGTGCCGGGTGTCGGCTATAATAAACAGCAGTGCGATCTCTCTTCATACATACCCCGACCCCACAGGATGTAACTGTTCATCCTATAGCAGGAAGAGGTTAAAAGTGATTGGCTTTTTCTGAACACAACCACATCCCCAAATATAAAACGGTGCTCACACTTATGTAACTAGATTATTTTTCCACCCTAAAAGATTTCATTTTGTTATTCAATGGAATTGTACAGATAACGGGTCACGTAGCGTGGGAAATAAATCTGAAATGATTGATCTTTGTCAGATTTTTTACATGACAATTACATGGCGTTTTAACAGGGGTGTGTAGACTTTTTATATCCTATTTAAATTGCAGTATATTTTATTGATTTGTATTTATTATTGTACAGTTTGCTTCTTATAATAAGTTACTAAATTTGATTTGTGAATATTGTCAGTTATTTACTAAATATTATATATTATAGTTGCTAGTAAGATTAGTGTAATGAAAATGTTCAAGTTGCTTAAGCAGGGCATTAGTCTACATTTGCATGAATAGAATGACTAAAATGGACCTCGGTTGGAGGCATATGCAGTAAGACTCGCAATTAATTATGCTTAAAAGTAGCAGCTCATGCTATATTTCATTGTCTAGAAAGCTTGGTACTTTCAGGGCTCTGGTGATAAATTGCTCTCGCCATGCATTTTCTGTTCAAATATTTCATTTTCTAAGGATTTGGAGGCTTTAAAAATAATTAATTGTTGAATACCCAAGTTGAATCCCTTCCCATCTGTCTTTATAGCAAACCATTACAGAGCTTTCCTTGTAAAACCAGTCTGGAAGGCAAGATTGTAAACAAAATTAAAAAATCTATTTTCACTGGACATCATCCATAAAATAATTATAATAATACCTTAGTATGCGGTATTTGTTGGACGCGCCAAAGTTGTAAAGTTTGTAATATCATTGAATTTCTGAGTTTACAACTAGCCTTCATTAGACTGACTGTTTGGGTATCATTTCTTATTGCAAGAGCAGAATAAAAGTATATGAACATGGGTGAGAAAAATGTTGTTCCTGAGGGTGGCTTCACACAAGCGTGTGCGTGTGTATACATAGGTGCGCACCCCTGTACACGCAAAAACACGCGTGAATTACAGGATACCGGCAGCTGGATTCCATACCGCAGCTGTCATCAGTGACAGCTGTAGTAGGGAACTCTTTATTCCCCGCGGGGATTTAGAATTCCTTTGCTATTTCTGTCACAGATGTGGCAGGTGCAGCAGGGAACTTTTTTTCCCCACGGGGATGAAGAAAACATCTGCCGCATGTGCCAGATGTGTTCTTCATCCCCACAGGGGACATGGCAGCAGCGGACAGGTAAGTATATATAATTTTTTTTACACTGAAATTGTTGTTTTTCAGGGAAAAGCTTATATTAGTTAGAGATGTGTATACCTGGCAATTTTACTATGACTAAATAAAGGAAGATTACAAATCTTACTTTTCAGGCAAGCGTGGATTACACTCTTTCCTTGCATGGAATTTCTTATTGCTAAAGCCCAGGATCGGGGGCAGGTTAACCCACTTGAGCAAGTAGTGGATCATAAAACATACATAAAGTGAGCAAGCTAACAGCACAGCACACCATATTCAAGTGCTTATATTTAAAGCTCTTCCCTGAAAAACAATTACGGGTTGTCGGCAGACCATTGTCTTCAATGGAGCTGCCGGCAGCAGCCGTGGCTCCATTGAAGACAATGCGTGCATTCACTATGGTGCACGCATGTCCTTTTTTTTGCAGGCGCACGTCTGTAAAGCACGGACATGTGAACACACCATAAGGAATGCACTGGTCCTAATAGAAGCAAGTTTTTGTTCGAGCGTATGCACACACAAAAACACATTCGTGTAAAGCTACCCTGAAATCCTTAAGCATAACTGACATTGGACAGCACTCAGGTATCGCGTTGGTGTGCTGCCCTATGTGCTTAAGACAACACAGTGACATGGCTATTCTCGTCTGACAATAGGACAAGAAGAGGATATTCTGCAATTTTTTTTTATTCAAAGTAAAAAAAAGCCTGTGTACACACAGCCTTTCAAATAAATAGGCCTGGCTATGAAACTAACGTTTTCAATTTTGGCTTGTAACTCTATTCCGTAAAACTCTACTTAGCAAGCCCTATGCTGCCATTAACATTTCCAATTGCATTGCACGTGATGCTAAAGGTTGTAAAAAATCAATAAAAACTTATTGAACACAATATGGCCCCTATTTCAATCCAATTTTTGGACCAATTTTTTGGTTGGAAAGTCGGATAGAAAACACGTTGGTGTGCATGTGCCCTAAGTAGGTTATTGTGCCATGTAGAATGATCCGCCTCATCTAAAATTGCTATGGACAATTTGTAAATATATTTGTATGGGTGCTAGTGTTGCAGTGATATTTTTCTGTCTATGCCATGTGTGAAGACTTTAATTTTTCCCAGTAACAGAAACCAAGTAATCTTATAGATATGATACATTTTAATGGCTTAAAAAAAATACATTATGTTATTGCGAGCTTTTGAACCTCTCAGGGTTCTTCCTCAGGCTTATTGACTTTAATTTTGTTACTTTCTGTTTCACTTTCAAATTACCCATAATTCCTTTTGTAAATAACCCATAATTTTTCTAATAAAAAGAGAGATTTGCCTCCGAATTGATGTGCGTATCATCTTCTGAAGTGTACTACATTGTCACGTTGCTTTCTAATGTAAAGTAGCCTGGCACTATGAACAAAGAGACGTCTACAGTGCAAGAGGAAAATGGACCCCAAAGAATTAGATCTCCGGTTCTACGGTCTAGGTAGCCCGGTTACTAACTCACTCGTCCGCCTTATTCCTGTGGGTAGTTGTCATAGGGGCCTTAGTACACTGCTTTGTTTGGGGGCCCATAATGCTATTAGGAACGCACTGGGTTGGGTGGATTTGTAAAATTTGCTGTGACACTTGTTCCTACTGTATGTTTGCATAATTGTGAATCCTAGGGGACAGCTAGTTTATGTTACTCTATGATATGGCTTTCCTTCAGATTTATCTTATATTATATGATAGAGTATACAATTATGGTAATTTTAAATATATTCTGTCTGCAAGAGGAAACAGTATTTGGATTAAATGACTGTCAGTTACAAACTAACAGGCGCAATTTCTTTACTATTATAGATGGCCCAGTAATGAGTCTAGCTAATATTATATATCTTACGCTCAACAGATAAAGTGCTCCGAAACTGCTTTTCTCGTCTTCTTAGTTTCTCTATACCTCGAACTAAACATTAACCGATTCATGAGTATCATGAAATTTAGTATACAGCTATTTTTTTTCATATATATGCTGTATATTTCCAACTGCCAGCAATCCCTTTTGGTGGTATGAAGCTAAAGCTGTCACAACAAGTAAAAATAGGCTACTTATGGCAATTCTCAACTTTCTACCTCATAAGGAAATCAAATATAGGTAGCAAAACTCTTGTGAAATAGCATCATCTATATTGATTTTCACAGATGATCAACTTCTTTAGCCTAGGGCAGTCATGTCATGTCTCCTTTCATCCATTTGATGTCCTTTGTCCAGAGGTGTTCCATTCATGAGGAAAGATGAGCCTCTTGCCTCAGGCAGTGGCACCTAGTGGGAAAGGATGGGGGGAAAAGAGGACCTGTGATGATGTTTAGATGTTAGTTAAATAAGGACCTGTGATGATGTCATGAGGGTGCAGAGATTATTAGTGGAGACTGAAGTTCCTGCGCTGATGGATTTTGGGGTGAGATCTTATAGCCTGAGAAGCATTGAAAGTTGTAGTTCTCTACACTTATAGCTTCTGGCAACCTATAATAGCAGTCTGGATGTGCTGGGAGTTGTTCTTCTCTTATACCCCTACCTGTAATGTCTTCTCTTATCACATAGTGATAGAATAGGCATGCTGAGAATTGTAGTTCTACCTCTTATATTCTCCCTCTGTAATTTCCTCTGATAACTCATCATGTCCTTGTCATGCTGGTATGCCTTCCTTAGGGTATGTTCACACGTAGAGAACATGCTGCAGATTTTCTGTGTAGTTAGAATATAGGTAAAGGCCCTTTTACATGCAACGTTATCGCTTTATTGACCAAATGATTGAACAAATTGATGACATTTTTGCATAAAAATACTCACACCTAATCATCTAAATTTTCTCTCATTAGCTAAAGTAAACTCAGTAGTTGCTGTTTGCTCAGCTAGGCATGTGTTTATATGAGGGATTATCTGGCCTGCAGATTCCATTGTCTTCTTCTGGCATAAGTAAACAGTGTACTCATTGTGTATGCAAGACAAAGAAAAAACATAGACTGGATGAATGTTATTCAAGTGAAACATCTTTTGAGTAGCTTGACAATGGTTTTTATGCTGGCTAAAAACCCAGGGCTAACAACAAGTGAAAGAATAATGCATGGCTGACCGTGTTTACACGTAATGATTATCGCTCACTTTCGGCCGTTTAAACGAATTTTGAGCGATAATCATTGCGTGTAAAAGGGCCTTTACTAAGTGCTTATTGGGCTTAGTTCTGGAAGTACAGTACCACTCTAAGCTCTTGTTTCATTGCACACAAAGCCTTCAGCAAGGAGCCAGCAGAAGATAAAAGAAATTGCTCCAGGGTCAGCCAAATACTATATATCGAGTAATATTATTGAGGTAGGGCATCATTTCTCAGGCGCAGAAAGGCTAGGCACACCCTTGCCTATAAAATGGAATGACTTCCAGTATCAGAGACCACTAAATCTACTCTCCTGACAAACCTATCAGGCATAATAATCTAAAAAGGAACCTGGAATAGAACAGGAAAGGAAGACTATACTCGTAATTATGGAGCAGCTATCTTACAGGATCTGTTAGTCTTAACTGCAAATATGAATTCCAGAGATTTTCTTTACAGTAGGCACCTGAACATAAGAAAACTCAAGTCATAAATTTACTAGTTGACATCTATCAGAGATTGCTGTGACATGTGTAGGGGAGAGGGAGGAGAAGCTGTTTTGTGTCTATCACCTACTATGTAAGGTTATTGTCCTCCAGTTTTATAATAGAGCTCTTACCTTTTATTGTAATCCTTCCTGTAATGATAATAAGATGGGTACTGAAAGAGTGATATCTACAAAACATCAAGTGTCAGCATGTTATGACAGTCAGTGGCTAGTGTGAAAACTACAAGATTTCAGGATTTTTTTTTTAAATACTGTAGACAGTGATAGGGAACAGGGAAATATTAAATAACATAAAATGTTATCATCAAAATTTGGTTTACACAATAGGTCATGTTCTGACAATACATTTTATTAATAAATAGAAATTTTAATTACATTTTGTGCCTAAGTTACAACTCAACATGCATATAACTGTTGTAATAAATGGTGAGATTCATATTCACTCTATTTTATTTAGGAACATAAATTACAGAGATGCGGACAGAAATAATTGTTGTTTACCATTTCTCCTATTAGTGGTTCTACTGTTGATGTTTAGGTGGAGAAAATGTCAGATCATGCTGGAAGTTAATGAGATTTGAAATCTGCTAGAGAAAGAATAATAACAATGTGAAAGGTCCAATTTAAACAAGCAACTGAGGAAATCGGCTGCAATTGTGTCAATAGCAATTAACGTTTTATAAATGTTCTTATTGCACATTTCATTACAATCCATGAAACTTAGAAAAACACTTTTCCACAATCTATAGCCCCTAGATTACATATACAGCAGGTTCTGGCTGCTTTATCAGCAAAGACCAGGTCACTTGTTGTTTGGTAGTCTCATTAACCCCTTAGTGACGACCCCATAGTGTTTTTATGTCCCTGCTTTGTGGGCTTTAATCCCCAGGGCTGTAAAAACGCCCTTGCCCTGGGGATTAAATCATGAGTAGCCGAGAGCAGGGGGATCTCATTGGGGACAGGAGCGATGTGGCACGCATGCACAGAAGGCCGAAGAGCCCAGCAAATTTAAAATTTTCCTGCACCCAGCTGTCAAAGATGGCCGAGTGCAGGGAGATGCCAACAGGGACTGCTGTATGTGGTTCCCGGTTACATGATTGCTGTTATCCAATGAATAGTTGAAAAAAAGTGTAAAAAAAAAAAAAAAGAATCATATCTTTAAGGGAACATGAAATGATGTACCTAATGCTCCCGATTTATGCATGGACCCTACCCTGGCTTCTGCGCATACGCCTATTGCCACAGTGGCGGACACATGTGCAAAAGCCGCGGATTGCCAAGGTAATTTAAAATTTCCCTGCTCCTGGGTACCAAACGTAGCTGAGAGCCTGGAGATTTCACGGTTGGCCACGGTACAGGGTCACGTGATTGCCATTTCCAATGCTAGTAGGAGACTCCATTATTAGGGGGACAGACAGGGCAATCTTCCACAAAGAACAGGATCATCGAACAGTGTGTTGTCTTCCTGGTGCTCAAGTTTCACACATCGTGGATCGGGTTGACAGATTACTGGGAGGGGCTGGTGAGAATCCAGCAGTCATTGTACACATTGGCACCACATGACTAAGTTAGAGGGAGGTGAAAGGTCCTTAAAAACAATTTCAGGGAACTAGGATATAAACTTAAGGCAAGGACCTCCAAAGTAGTATTTTCTGAAATACTACCTGTACTACGTGCCACATTAGAAAGGCAGCCGAGGATTAGGGAGGTAAACAAGTGGCTTTTTGGGTTCCTGGAGAACTGGGCTGACTTTGCTGTTAGCTACAGGCTCTACTGTAGAAATGGGCTGCATCTCAATGGGGAGAGTGCAGCTGTGCTGGGGGAGAAGCTGGCTAGAAGGTTGGAGGAATATTTATCCTAGGGATTGGGGGAAGGGCAACCAGAGAGACAAGGGGGAAGACAGTGTAAACAGTGACCTGGGACTCAGTAATGAAAATGGGGGTGGAGCGGCGGGAGGGGTTAGTACAGTTAGACATGTCAGAACAATTAGTAGGGATACTAAATTAGTAGGGATAAAAAATAACCAAAACCTTCTAAACTGTATAGTGACTAATGCAATATATAGTGAAGAGAGAAAGCGGAAGTGCCACTTCCGTTATTCATAGTAGCATAGTATGTAAGGCTGTAAAAAGACATGTCCTTCCAGTCCCCCCATTGTTGATCCAGAGGAAGGCAAAACCCCAATGAGGTACAAGCCAATTTTCCTCATGTAGGCCTCCTGGAGACAGCCGGGTCGGATCCTGCTGCGATAATTCTCCCAGCGAGATGCGAGCTGGGCCCCTGCAGTGACCACTGCGGCTCACCTCCTCCGCACAGAAATAGGACATGCCTTAATTTGTTTACCGCGCGAGTTTGCATGTGGTCAAATAGCGGCTGTCTACATAGGGTTGCATTATATAATGCAATCCTATGGCAGCGGCCACGAGCAGGAATTCTGTGGGCAATCCCACCAAGGAATTTTTGCCCATGTGCTGGAAGCCTTAAGGGGGTAAAAATTCCTTCTTGACTCCAATATTGAATGATCCCTGAATCCACAACCCTAGAAATTATTAATGATTATAACATACAATATTGTATCACTCAAGAAAGGCATCCAGGCCCCTCTTGAACTCTTTTATCAAATCACCCCTATTGTTTCCATCAGCTGATTACTATGTAACCGTGGTTCTGTAATGTTTGTATTTTGTTTTTCTGTATTCCCCCTGTCTATGTAAGTGCTGCGGAATATGTTGGCGCTATACAAATAAAGATTATTATTATTATTATTATTATTAAATTTGCCATCCCCACGTCCTCAGACAGAGAGTTCCATAGTCTCACTGCTCTTACAGCAAAGAACCCCCTTCTATGTCGGTGTAAAAACCTTCTTTCCTCTGGATGTCCCCTTTTTACAGTCACAGTCCTGGGTATAAGCAGATCATGGGAGTGATCTCTGTACTATCTCCCGATATATTTATACATAGTTATTAGGTCCCCCCTCAGCCTTTCTTTTTTCTAAACTAAATAAACCAAATTTTGATAACCTCTCTGGGTATTGTAGTCCACCCATTGCATTAATTTCTTTAGTAGCCTGTCTTTGTACTTGCTCAAGCTCTGATATGTCCTTCTTAAGTATCAGTGGCCCAAACTGTACACAATATTCCATGTGTGGTCTGACCAGTGACTTGTAAAGAGGAAGAACAATGTTCTTGTTACGTGCCTCTAGACCTCTTTTGATGCACCCCATAATCCTATTTGCTTTGGCAGCAGCTGCCTGACATTGGTTGCTCTAGTTAAGCTTATAGTTAACTTAAATCCCCAAGTACTTTTCCATGTATGTATTTCCCAGTGGTTTCCAATTTAGTATGTAATTGTGACGTGTTTCCTTTGCCCATGTGCATAACTTTACATTTATAAGTGTTAAACCTCAGTAAAAGCAACACTTCAATTTTACCACATTATGCAAAAGCTTCAACAACTCACCAACAATGTTGTACATTAGATTGCTAAACAACCCACAGCATGAAAAGGCAAATCATGTGCATGTCCGGTAACTTTTTGTCATCAGGATTTTGGGGACAGACTATACAGTAAGTAGCATTGCCTACCATAGCACCAATTAAAATTCCAACCAACAGCACATTTTTACTACAGAAATACAACTAAAACACAGTGAGCTTTGTAAGGGGGGATGTAAAGGGTTAACTCCCTCTTGATGTGCCTGCCTGTGCATGAGTAGATTTCTACATATGAAGGACCTGCAGAGACAAAGGTCAGATGATTATTTGCAGTGATTTTGTGGCTGTGGAGTGAAAACCTTCATTGGTCCCGCCCCCCCCCCCCCCCCCACCCCCATTGCCCTCTAAAAAAAGGTCTTGGAACTCACTAGGAATGCATTTCTGCTGAGACTATGAGTGAGGACTAAGCCCTGCCTCTGATGTCACCGTAATATCAAGGTGGCCATCTTGGCCATATAAGCCATTACAGCTGCATCACAAGAGGACACAGGGAGCAGCAGAATGTAAGAGCAGCAGCAGGCAAGTAATAGCAGCAGGGTATGAGCAGTCTATGGTGTAATGCCAAAGTCTTTGTGTATGAGGAGGCCCAGCAGGCACTCCTATGACATGGAGGTAGCCACAATATGGAGAGCAGTACAGGAAAGGATTGAGAGCTAAAATGGACAATGAAAGGGCCTGACAACCATGGGCCAAAGTTGCAAGATGTCTGCAACAGGGCCTGATGACTGGCAAAAACAACATCATGCTGCTTGGAAGAAGAGAGAGTCACCTTTCCTGCAGGGGAGTTGGTCCTTCAAGCAACAGACATCGCCATGAACGTGGATTCGATGATAGCCCATGGACCCAGATGCAACAAAACTGCTGGAATTTTTACAACGTTTATGCATTTAATGAATACAAAGCTAAAAATCTATAGAGATATTGCTCTGATAGTTGTGGCCCAAAACTTTGCAGTCTACTTAAAGGGAACCTGTCACCAAGTTCAATCAGCCGGAACCAAGCGCAGCATGAACCCAGGACAGATATGCCCATTTGGCAGATTTTTTAAGCAATTAATTTCTTATTATTTTTTTTACATGCACTCTAAGGCCTTAGTCACACGGGTGTTTTTTCGCGTGATTTGCGGATCGCATGACGGATGCGCATCCGCAAATTGCATGACCGATGCCCAAAAATCGCCCGAAAATCTGTTCCTAGCCGCGTTTCATTAGAAACGGGGCGGAGCTGTCCAGCGCATTGCATTCAATGGAGTCGGCAATACAGCCAGCTCCATTGAAAGCAATGCACTGCGGGCGTGCGCAGGATGAATTGTCGGGAAGGGCTTAAATATATAAGCCCTTCCCTGCAATTCATCCAGAAATGTGTTAAAATAAAAAAAATATATATACTCACCTTGTCCCGGCAGCCGGAGTTCAGCGCGGCCGGCCTGCAGTGGGTGTGAAGGGGGTGTGACTCAAAGCTGCCCCTGATTGGATCAGCGCTGAGCCAATCAGAGGCAGGTCTCACTCACACCCATTCATGAATTCATGAATTCATGCTGCCGCCGGCCCCATTGAGCCCATATAGAGAAGAGAACAGGAATCGCAGATCGCAGATAGGTGCGATCTGCGATTTCTGTTCTATAATGTATCGGACGAGTGCATAAAAAGCGCTCATGTGTCTGAAACAATTGCAAAGCAATGGTTTTAAAAACTCGCCGGACGCATGCGCATGCGCAAATCGCGTGAAAAATCGCCCGTCTGACTGAGGCCTAAGGGTGGTTAGTTAATATGGCTTGTCCATAAACAATATGACTGGTCATTCAGTCTGTAGTCTATTACTTTGCCTAATGTAGCATTGCAGCCTTAAAATATTATCAAATCATGCTGAAGTTTCGAAAGAAAGCTATTTAGAGGGTAGTTTCAAAGAACAGTTTCTCAATTTTACATTTTGCCAAGTAGATCCATGTTTGATTTCTGGCTATCAATAATGGTTGGAAATTCAAATGTCCACGAAGGAGAAAGCAAGTGTGTGGTACTCACCATAGCCTCCTTATCAATACTAGATTGATCCGATGCTCGCTATGCAAACATAATATGTTTGGAAAAATGGTTGTAAATGTTTTAAGAACTGTCGAGCCAAGAATTCGGCTTGAACTGTTCGCCATACACAGCTTGGACTTCCACGTTTTGGGGACATGGCAACAGTCAAACTGGTAAGCACTTGATATGAATGTGGCTTAACAATTCTTGACTCTCTCTAATGGCGCTGTTGGCTGAAGCACAATAGCGCCACTAGACTTTAAATAGGAACTTTGACCTTGCCTGATGGGTCACTCAATGTATCAAACTCTGATTTTGCGGTGGTGGTGAGGTTGTAAGAAATCTAATGACACCAAAATCATCCACTTAAGGTCATCCAAAGGGGTCAAGCATGGTGCAAGAAAAAGCCTGTAGGATTTTTTATCTTAGATTCCTACTCTGATCCTGTTGAATTGCTCTTCCTGAATATGGTAACCCCACAAATATGATCCTAGCATACTCTAATCCAGGCAGGGTATTATTACAATGTGCTCCCCCATTAAATGCTATGTGGTTTTCACTGGATAAGTAGGTATAGAGACTTTCAAGGGGTGGGAGGGTTGAAGAGGAAACAACATGTGTTGTGCCCTAATCCTGAGTCGATACTCCACCATGACCTGAGTTTGTTGTGAGTTAGTATGTAGTACAGAAATATAGGAGACCTCTGCAGAGACTGCATTCATGTGCTACACTTGTTGGTAAGGGTACTAATAGGACTGCATTCGCCTGATGGAAACCAACTGGTTGTTAGCCTGGTATACGTATTTTTCAGTTGCAAAAGAAAATGCAGCAGGCCATGGCTTGCACCACCACAAAAAAAGTATACTGCACTATATAGTTTTTCTTTTAACACTTGTGGCTAATGTACAATGTTTGACACTGAATGACTATACATTGGTATACATTAGAGCCATTTGTCAGAGATATATGTCTAGAAGTATTCCTGAGAAGCTGTATGTATGTTACGGCTGATGAAAGGCTTAGATGCAGTCTGCATAGAACCTGAGTAACATTGTGATATTTTACCATTTTTTATTTGTTTCTGCTTGCAAGAAGCTTTAATGTATTGAATGTCTTTAAGTTAATTTAATATGCATTAGAGCACTAAGAAATCAATACACTCAATAGTTTTATCTGTCCAAGAGAGGAAGGAAAAAATGCCAATGGCATGACAAGTAACCCAACTTTTTATTGATTTATGTGGCTAAATATAGTTACCTTGAAAAAAACAAAACCAGAATCCGATATAATTTTAGATTTATAATGCATTATGTTGTCTTTTAATCATGTTAACACTGCCTTAGCTAAAGGGATTAACAACTTTAAAAACCATTGCAGGTGGTAGATAATGGTGTAAAATAGAAAAAAAAATATAACCCCTTTTCCAATTGTCCCTCCTGTCCAGCACTTCTATTTGGTCTCCACCAACCCAATTCTAAAAGGGACTGGAGTGGGCATGTGCTAGTTAAAGCTCACATGACCATGCAGCCTATCACTGGCCTCATTGGGCATCTATGTGGTGAATGCTTAAAAAAGAAAAAACAATTCCAGAATTGATGTTTTTTCTTCCTCTCTATTCCCAAAAATGGAATAAATAGTGATCAAAAAAGTCATGAGTACTACAACATAGTACCAATGAAAACTATTCATTTAAAACAGATGCACAATATATCATCAGGCAACTGATGCCCATTGGAGTTTGCTTAATTCTGTGTATATTTATATCAGTGAGCACCATATAATGTTTCAAAGTTGAGAAATCATTGTGACTCAAGCTGATAGTGAGAAGTCTTAATGAAGTTTTCTATCACTAAAAACGGCCATATACTTACTGATACAGGAGGGGAAATATGTGCACCAACTCAACATGCAGGCTGCCAAACTACTACATGAGGGAGGCAGTTAAACCTATGGAGGACACCGATGAGACAGCTACTCACACAACCTCCTAAAATAGAGGGGGGTGGTTGCTTGGTGTATACTCCTTCACAGAGTAGATACAAAGTGCCAGACCTTCTGATACATGTAGTGCACCATGCAGACTGGCAACCTATTAATTGGTGGGCTGCTTTGCACCTCAAAAAGTGAACCACATTGGTACTGTCACCCTGGGCTCCCCCAGCATTTAAAAGCCACACTGCATGTGAATAATACATAATAAATGCTAGGTATTAGTTGGATTTTGGCCAAAATACTTGTGCTCACAAGCCAATCGTCAAGGCTCCTCGCATTTTGTGAAGAGTTTGGCAGCCTGCATGTTAAGTTGGGCAGCCTGTATGTTGAGGTGGTTCACATATTTGCCCTCCTGTATCAGTAAGTATATGGCCATTTTCAGTGATTGTTTGCTTTTATATTTCCATTTCTGTAATACATAATGAAGTTTTCTAAAACAAAAGTCCCCTTTACACGGGACAACTGTTTGATCTAGATTACTTGAAAGTTGGCCCAGCGATGATCGCTCCTCTGTTTTTACGAAGGAGTGGTGATTGCTCATTGAATGGAGGCAGAGTGAGATGGAAATCTCTTACACAGAAAGGTGCAGCGGCAAACCAATGATGATTTTATAGTCTGAATGAAAGATCTAATTAGCAAATTATCTAGCTTACATTCCATGCACAATCTAATGAGCGGTTTGCACAATAATCATGCCAAATAAAAAAGTGCTTGGGACCCCATCAATTAGTTGATTGAAGAGTCCGTTTGTTGGTCACATGGCTTAAGAGCAGCTAAGTACAATTCAAGTGAATGGAATTGTGCTGCTATATCTGACACAGCTCCTATGAAGTGTATAGTGCTGTGCACTGGCGTAACTATAGGGGTTGCAGGGGATGCGGTTGCACCCGGGCCCAGGAGCCTTAGGGGGCCCATAAGGCCTCTCTTCTCCATATAGGGAGCTCAGTACTATGAATAACGCATTATAGTTGGGGCCCCTGTTACAGGTTTTGTATTGGGGCTTAGAAGCTTCAAGTTACACCTCTGGTGCTGTGTCTTGTATGCAGTGAAGTGGCCGCTGTACTCACAAGAGCTCTGTGGCAACTTCAGACAGCCGAGTGGCAGACCTCTGCCAAGCTTATATTGCTGACCTATTCTGAGGATATATCATCAACATCTTAGTCCAGAAAAATCTCTTTAATAGCATGCAATACTAGTGAACAGGTGGTTTTGATCAGCTCCACAATCTGTAAAGTGGTTGTTCACAGCAAACCAAACCTTTAACATTAAAAAGCAGAACTAAATATACTATGCCATTAAAGCTACATATTCAGTATTTTTTGATATTTTATTATTTATTATGTTTGTCTTTTACATTTTTTACTTAATGTTAATTATTGTTTTGTTCAGTGTTTAAAGTGTCATTTATAAAGGACAGTTCTGAGTTCAGTGTCTCTAGAAATTGGCAATAAGCCTATAGCAATGTGGTGACAGACTGTCAGGGAATAGACTACCCTTCAACAGCAGAATAAAATATTGTTTATATTAATGCAAACAATATAAAATGTAGTCATTCTGGCAGAGAATGTCCGAAAGTCAAATTGATTTTGAGAAGCAGTGACAGATCATGAAAGACGAATCAAACCTTCAGCACAATTTCATCATTCTCTGCTAGGAAATCTAAAAAATAGTAAAGGTCATTTATAAAATTGAAAGCTGTGTCTTTTATAAAAGATGTGAGGTTGCTAATTTTTCTTTTTTTTTTGCTTTTTGAGGATAATAGATATGACACAAAAGCCCATTATGGACAATTTTGCAGTTCAGCCTGTTGTTACATTGGAACTGCCACATTTTATAAACTAGGTCATATCTCTTATTCTTCCAAAATACTTAAAAAATGTGGACTGTCTAGAAACTACAAATTTTGGGAAGATATATTCATTTTCCTGTAAATTGTGACTAACTGCAATGAAACCCTAACTATTACAAAAAAATTACAAAAAATATCAAAGTGCTTGCAATTTAGGTTCTCAATATAGATTGTTAAAGAGAGAGGTCGAGTTTGAATGGAGGGGCAGTAGAGCAGATATACTGCCAATCCACACAGTGCAAGTTACACACAGCTATCTCCATCAGTCCCATATATTTCAGACGGAGATGCAGTGCACATGCTTGAATGGCACTCCATTCATCATCTGTTTACTTTGGTAACGTAGTAATGAGTAAAAGGTACTTCGGACCCCCTGTTAACAGCTGTTTAAAGGAATGATACATGATAGCCATAATTGAATTCTAGTTATAAAATTGACCATCCTAAGCAAAGTTATTGTTTTAATATCCAGAGTGCTTAAAAAAGACATTTTTTTAATATCCAACTCAATTGAGAATCTGAATATTCCAAGTTTGCTACATTTAAGTTTTTTTAGAGGGATTTTCTCCAACCTTTTGGAAAATCTCAGTATTACATCCTATATCTAAAAATAGCAAACTGTTACATAAATTTCAAATAACACATAACACCTGTGTACCCCTCTTGTTTACTTGTTTAATTTACTTTGTTTCATTGGCTGTAGCAATGGCCATGACATATGACCATATCACCCAATCACTGATCTTTGCCCCTGACATTATCATCCCTTTGATATAAACTAATGTGAGTATGGTATGTAACAGTATGTTAATTTTAGCCATATGCATGCCATAGCAATGACAGTTAACTATTGGCATAGGGCCACAACTAATAGCAACTAATCAAAGGAACCGGATAGAATTGTCACAGGAGCTCTATTCCTAATAGCTTCCAATCAGAATTCTGCATTTTTTTTCCAAAAAGAAACTGCAATTTGTGAAATTATGGGATGTCATAGGGTCCAGTTCTTCTAAAGCTCTAATAACATTAGTCTGCCATAATGCAGGAAGCGTTGTCAAAGGGACACAGACTAAATCACTGCTCACAATCAGTTTTTAATGTCCAAGATAGGAAGGAATCAGATGCCAAAAGTGTCTTAATATAGATCTTCTTGTAATTCTTCTTTACTTATATTGACTCCATTAATTTCCCTTGCCTTTGAGATGGTGTCTCCACACAGCTAAAACTACTGGTGGTTGAAACACCACCTACTCGCAACAGCCAATGTCCCTATAATCTTGATGGCAATGTTGGCAAGATAGTGCAGCCATTTGCTGGGTAGAGTGCCAGACGCAAGTGGTTCCTCCTGAGTGGAAACACAGCCTTAGGGTGAAGTCACACGAACGTATATCGGCTCGGTTTTTACGCCGAGCCGATATACGTTGTCCTCGTGTGCAGGGGGGGGGGGGAGGATGGAAGAGCCAGGAGAAGGAACTGAGCTCCCGTCCCCCTCTCCGCCCCTCTGCACTATTTGCAATGGAAAGAGGTGGGGCGGGGCTAAGTTCTGAGAATTAGCCCCGCCCCCGTCCCACTTCTCCCCATTGCAAATAGTGCAGAGGGGCGGAGAGGAGGCAGAGAGGGGGGCGGGAGCTCAGTTCCTGCTCCTGGCTCTTCCATCCCCCCCCCTGCACACGAGGACAACGTATATCGGCTCGGCGTAAAAACCGAGCCGATATACGTTCGTGTGACTTCACCCTTAGACCGTATTTACATAGCTATATTACAATGTATATAGCCTGATGTATATAGTCCCATAGGTTACAATGGGTCTGTGTGTCATCTGTGCAATACACCAACAGCACTCAGCTCAAAATTACAGCAGTGTTAATTGGTCCTAAAGCCACTATTACACAGCACTGCTAGCACTTTACAACTGATCGGCAGGCTGCACTTGCAGGTTTAGTCCAGAAATTATCCTTAAAATGCAAGTGTTAGCGGCAGCTTTTAACGCTTGTGCAATAGCGCCCTAATATTGTGATATGATTGAGTTAATCAAAAAAATAAGCAGACTTGAGCTTGTCGAGTGATTACAATTTCAGAGGAAGCAGAAATGTTTAATTAAGTTTCTCTGTAGTGAGTTAATTTAATTTATTTGCTATTTATGAATTTACTCATTCAATCAAGTGAATAAGCATGTATCCATTCTGGCTGCGTCCTAAGTACGGTATACTACATTTATTTTTTATCTTTCCGTGAAAATCTAAGAATTCTTTACTTACCATTACACACAAGTCTCCAGATAAATTATTTCCTCAGTAAAACTAATTTGCTTTACCCAGTCTGCTGCCTCTCTTCCAGAGGTGTAACTTGAACATTAGGAAGATAACAAGTAGATCATTTACTCTTCAGTAAGCAACCATATCCCCAGCTAATTTATGTATTTCCCACCGAATGCCTTGGATGAAAAGTAACCTTACCTGAAATGAGTGAAAATCACTAGTGATGACTAACATTAACACTGCTTAGCTCAATGGTTTCCTCTTTCCTCTATAAGCTCCATTGGGAGCATCTCTACCAAATTACTTATCTTCCGATTAATGGTTTTTATAATGCCATGATGAAGATGTTCAGTTTATTTATTGCATCGCTACAACTGAACAACTATTATGACTCTAATTTTTTATCACAGTTGTCTTTTCCTTTAAATGGCTATTCATGGGTTTGTGTTTCTCTCTACTGATGTAATACAGCTAAGTTTGTCATTTAAAGTGAACCTGTAAGTTATGGCGCTTATAGCTATGGTGATGTGGAGTTTAGAGAGCCTCCTCCATACTTACCTGGTCCCCTGTTTCTGCAGTGCGCCTTAACAAAGCCAGTGCACAATTAGGGCTTAGTCAGACGGGCGTTTTTTGCCGCGATTTGCGGATCGCATGATGGATGCGCATCCGCAAATCGCGTGACCGGTGCGCGCAAGTCGCCCGCAAATCGCCCGAAAATCTGCTCCTAGCCGCGTTTCATTAGAAACGGGCCGGAGGTGTCCAGCGCATTGCATTCAATGGAGACGGCAATACAGCCGTCTCCATTGAAAGCAATGCGCTGCGGGCGAGCCCGGGATGAATTGTCGGTAAGGGCTTAAATATATAAGCCCTTCCCTGCAATTCATCCTAAAATGTGTTAAAATAAAAAAAAATTGCATTCTCACCTTCTGCCGGCAGCTCCGAGCGGCCGTCCTGCAGTGGGTGTGAAGGGGGTGTGAGTCAGACCTGCCCCCTGATTGGCTCAGCGCTGAGCCAATCAGAGGCATGCCTCACTCACACCCATTCATGAATTCATGAATGGATGTGAGTCAGACCTGCCCCTGATTGGCTCAGCGCTGAGAGGCAGCAGTCACTCACCAATTCATGAATTCATGAATGGGTGTGTGAGTGAAACCGGCCTCTGATTGGTCAGGCTGTAACCAATCAGAGGCAGATCATTCAGCAGGCGGGGATTTTAAAGCCCCGCCGGCTGAATAGTGCCGAGAAGCAGTTCAGGAGAACTGACAGCGGCCGCGGCTGGACTCCGGCTGCAGCGGAAAGGTGAGTATACAATTTTTTTTTATTTTAACACATTTTAGGATGAATTGCAGGGAAGGGTTTATATATTTAACCCCTTCCCGACAATTCACCCCGCGCACGCCGGCAGCCCATTGCTTTCAATGGAGCGGCTGTATTGCCGCTCCATTGAATTCAATGGGCAAACATCGTTCTTCTCTGCCACAGCTGTTACTTCTATATTGAGCGCATATACAGAAGCGAACAGAAATCGCAGATAGGTGCGATCTGCGATTTTTTGTTCTATAATTTTTCGGACGAGCGCATAAAAAGCGCTCATGTGTCCGATACCATTGCGAAGCAATGGTTTTAAAAAATCGCCGGACGCATGCACATGCGCAAATCGCGGCAAAAAACGCCCGTCTGACTAAGCCCTTAGCAAGCTTGACTCATTTCAGATGACTGCATGCATTCCCATTCCTCTCTATGAGAGTACATGTGCATAGCCTTCTGAAAATAGTCAAGCTTGCCATTTGTTTCCAGGAATGGGGGCTCAGGTGAGTATTAAAAGAGTCTCCTCTAACTTCACATCACCTAAACTATAAGCACTAGAGATGAGCGAGCGTACTCGGAAAAGCACTACTCGCTCGAGTAATTTGCTTTATCCGAGTATCGCTGTGCTCGTCCCTGAAGATTCGGGTGCCGCTGCGGCTGACAGGTGAGTCGCAGCGGGGAGCAGGGGAGAGCGGGCGGGAGAGAGGGAGAGAGAGATCTTACATCCGTTCCTCCCCGCTCTCCCCTGCAGCTCCCCGCTCCGTGCCGGCACCCGAATCTTCAGGGACGAGCACAGCGATACTCGGATAAAGCAAATTACTCGAGCGACTAGTGCTTTTCCGAGTACGCTCGCTCATCTCTAATAAGCACCTTAACTTAGCTTATGGTGCTTATAGTTGATGACAGGTTTCCTTTAGCTCATTGGGGGTGACATTATGTATTATCATAACTCAATAGATTAACCTCTTTTAAAATAAACTCTGATTCATTGATCTGAAGATTTTTAAGAGAGTTCTAGCCTTTGAAATACTAATGATTTTCCTGTTGTGGTGTACACCATGTATGTATTACAGACTTGGCTAAGGCTAGGTTCACATATGTTTGGAGGTCTGGAGAACAGGCATTGGCTGGCATGTTTTAGCCTTAGGCATAAGCATATATCACTGTTCCATGAGTACTGGCCCATGCCTGATCTGTTTACCTTCACCTGTCTATAAATGCAGCAGAACTGAATGGCCTATAAATCTAGCTGCCATTTAAAAGATGGCAGCTGGTGGTGTTGTTTTCATGTTGGGATCGCACATGCATGTGCAGTCCCAGATTCATAATTGAGCTGTTAGCAACAGAAACAATTACAAATGGCAACAACTACACAAAGTGATAAATATAGTGGCCAGCATCTATACTCCCTTCAGCTGCTTCCACTTCAACATGCCCATACTATCCTATGAGCATTGTAGAAAAGGAATTATGCTGGTTGCACTGATGATGTAATCCATTTGCAAAGTGCTTTGATCCTAGCAGTTTGGCCCCTTAGATCTTTAGTATGTGGTTTGGCACAGTGTGGAGGCTCACTCTGCCATCCCATTGCCCTACCTGCGACATGAACATGGGGTGCTTATGGGTTGTTATGGCAGATTTGCCATGTATGAAGTTCTATTAGGCCCTGGCAGAGGCAGGGTCTAATAAACTGTTGGTCAGTTTAAAAATTCACAAGCATGCATAATACACTATATTGCACTAATAAATATTGTAAGCAAGATAAACGCATGATAACAAACATTAGAAGTAGAGATGAGCGAACGTACTCGTCCGAGCTTGATACTCGTTCGAGTATTAGCGTGTTCGAGATGCTCCTTACTCGTAACGAGCACCACGCGATGTTCGGGTTACTTTCACTTTCATCTCTGAGACGTTAGCGCGCTTTTCTGGCCAATTGAAAGACAGGGAAGGCATTACAACTTCCCCCTGCGACGTTCAAGCCCTATACCACCCCCCTGCAGTGAGTGGCTGGGGAGATCAGGTGTCACCCGAGTATAAAAATCGGCCCATCCCGCGGCTCTCCTCAGATGCGTTGTGACATAGCTGAGGGACAGTGCTATCATGTTGGAGCTGCTGTAGGGAGAGTGTTAGGAGTTAGTGTAGGCTTCAAGAACCCCAACGGTTCTTCTTAGGGCCACATCTAACCGTGTGCAGTACTGTGGAGGCTGCTTTTTGCAGTGTTGCACATTTCTTTTTTTTTTGGTATATCGGCCGTGCAGAGCATTGCACCCTGTAGTAATACTCCAGGGACAGAAGTGTGGAGGCAGGGAGAGCGTTAGGAGTTATTGTAGGCTTCAAGAACCCCAACGGTCCTTCTTAGGGCCACATCTAACCGTGTGCAGTAGTGTGGAGGCTGCTTTTTGCAGTGTTGCACATTTCTTTTTTTTTGGTATATCGGCCGTGCAGAGCATTGCGCCCTGCAGTAATACTCCAGGAACAGAATTGTGGAGGCAGGGACAGAAGACATATATTATTGATTGAATATACGCAGTGGGCCTTTTCTAAAAAATATTGGGCAGAAAATCTATTTGGCCTGCCTGTCACTATGCTCAGTGTTCTGGGTCTGTGTTTGCTGGGTGTAGTAGTTCTACAAATAAATAGGCAGCCAGCTAAGTGTTACAGCAGGCGTGCGCCAAATTATTTCCTGGCTCTGAAATCACCGCTCTGTTGCAGTTAATAACAGTGCAACACTCTGCAGTTCTGTGACACACTCCAGGGACAGAAGACATATATTTGATTGAATATACGCAGTGGGCCTTTTCAAAAAAATATTGGGCAAAAAATCTTTTTGGCCTGCCTGTCACTGTGCTCAGTGTTCTGGGTCTGTGTGTGCTGGGTGTAGTAGTTCTACAAATAAATACGCAGCCAGCTAAGTGTTACAGCAGGCATGCGCCAAATTATTTCCTGGCGTTCCGTAAGCGAAGTCAGCCTTCAACCACAGGCCAATAAGCGGCACATTTAATTACAGCGTTCTATTTCTGCATTACTGGTAATACAGCATGCTGAGGGGTAGGGGTAGGCCTCGAGGACGTGGTCGCGGCCGAGGACGCGGAGGCCCTAGTCCGGGTGTGGGCACAGGCCGAGCTCCTGATCCAGGTGTATCGCAGCCGACTGCTGCGGGATTAGGAGAGAGGCACGTTTCTGGCGTCCCCACATTCATAGCACATTTAATGGGTCCACGCGGTAGACCTTTATTAGAAAATGAGCAGTGTGAGCAGGTCCTGTCGTGGATGGCAGAAAGTGCTTCCAGCAACCTATCGTCCACCCACAGTTCTGCGCCGTCCACTGCTGCAACTCAGAATCCTCTGGCTGCTGCTCCTCCTTCCTCCCAGCCTCCTCACTCCATGAAAATGAGACATTCTGAGGAGCGGGCAGACTCCCAGGAACTGTTCTCGGGCCCCTGCTCAGATTGGGCAGCAGTGGTTCCTCTCCCACCAGAGGAGTTTATCGTGACTGATGCCCAACCATTGCAAAGTTCCCGAGGTCCGGGAGATGAGGCTGGGGACTTCCGGCAACTGTCTCAAGACCTTTCAGTGGGTGAGGAGGCCGATGACGATGAGACACAGTTGTCTATCAGTGAGGTAGTAGTAAGGGCATTAAGTCCAAGGGAGGAGCGCACCGAGGATTCTGAGGAAGAGCAGCAGGACAATGAGGTGACTGACCCCACCTGGTTTGCTACGCCTACTGAGGACAGGTCTTCAGAGGGGGAGGCAAGGGCAGCAGCAGGGCAGGTTGCAAGAGGCAGTGCGGTGGCCATGGGTAGAGGCAGGGCCAGACCAAATAATCCACCAACTGGTTCCCAAAGCGCCCCCTCACGCCATGCCACCCTGCAGAGGCCGAGGTGCTCAAAGGTCTGGCAGTTTTTCACTGAGAGTGCAGACGACCGACGAACAGTGGTGTGCAACCTTTGTCGCGCCAAGATCAGCCGGGGAGCCACCACCACCAGCCTCACCACCACCAGCATGCGCAGACATACGATGGCCAAGCACCCCACAAGGTGGGACGAAGGCCGTTCACCGCCTCCGGTTTGCACCGCTGCCTCTCCCCCTGTGCCCCAACCTGCCACTGAGATCCAACCCCGCTCTGAGGACACAGGCACTACCGTCTCCTGGCCTGCACCCACACCCTCACCTCCGCTGTCCTCGGCCCCATCCACCAATGTCTCTCAGCGCACCGTCCAGCCGTCGCTAGCGCAAGTGTTTGAGCGCAAGCGCAAGTTCGACGCCACGCACCCGCACGCTCAAGCGTTAAACGTGCACATAGCCAAATTTATCAGCCTGGAGATGCTGCCGTGTAGGTTTGTGGAAACGGAGTCCTTCAAAAGTATGATGGCGGCGGCGGACCTGCGCTACTCAGTTCCCAGTCGCCACTATTTTTCCCGATGTGCCGTCCCAGCCCGACCACGTCTCCCGCAACATTGTACGCGCCCTCACCAACGCGGTTACTGCCAAGGTCCACTTAACAACGGACACGTTGACAAGCACAGGCGGGCAGGGCCACTATATCTCCCTGACGGCACATTGGGTGAATTTAGTGGAGGCTGGGACAGAGTCAGAGCCTGGGACCGCTCACGTCCTACCCACCCCCAGAATTGCGGGCCACAGCTCGGTGGTGGTATCTGCGGCGGTGTATGCTTCCTCCACTAAAGCACCCTCCTCCTCCTCCTCCTCCTCCAACGCAACCTCTGTCTCACAATCAAGATGTGTCAGCAGCAGCAGCACGTCGCCAGCAGTCGGTGTCGCGCGTCGTGGCAGCACAGCGGTGGGCAAGCGTCAGCAGGCCGTGCTGAAACTACTCAGCTTAGGAGATAAGAGGCACACGGCCCACGAACTGCTGCAGGGTCTGACAGAGCAGACCGACCGCTGGCTTGCGCCGCTGAGCCTCCAACCGGGCATGGTCGTGTGTGACAACGGCCGTAACCTGGTGGCGGCTCTGCAGCTCGGCAGCCTCACGCACGTGCCATGCCTGGCCCACGTCTTTAATTTGGTGGTTCAGCGCTTTCTGAAAAGCTACCCACGCTTGTCAGACCTGCTCGGAAAGGTGCGCCAGGTCAGCGCATATTTCCGCAACTCCAAGACGGATGCTGCCACCCTGCGGACCCTGCAACATCGGTTTAATCTGCCAGTGCACCGACTGCTGTACGACGTGCCCACACGGTGGAACTCTACGCTCCACATGTTGGCCAGGCTCTATGAGCAGCGTAGAGCTATAGTGGAATACCAACTCCAACATGGGCGGCGCAGTGGGAGTCAGCCTCCTCAATTATTTTCAGAAGAGTGGGCCTGGTTGGCAGACATCTGCCAGGTCCTTGGAAAGTTTGAGGAGTCTACCCAGGTGGTGAGCGGCGATGCTGCAATCATTAGCGTCACCATTCCTCTGCTATGCCTCTTGAGAAGTTCCCTGCAAAGCATAAAGGCAGACGCTTTGCGCTCGGAAACAGAGCCGGGGCAAGACAGTAT
This sequence comes from Eleutherodactylus coqui, assembly GCF_035609145.1. Classification (NCBI taxonomy): domain Eukaryota; kingdom Metazoa; phylum Chordata; class Amphibia; order Anura; family Eleutherodactylidae; genus Eleutherodactylus; species Eleutherodactylus coqui. The sequence continues at coordinate 73,218,387 of NC_089839.1, read as the reverse complement.
GTCGCTGGATAGTCAGAGCACCCTCCTGTCTATATCTCAGCGCGGTGAGGAGGAGGAGGAGGAGGAAGATGAGGAGGAGGGGGAAGAGATAGCTTGGCCCACTGGTGAGGGTACACATGCTGCTGGCCTGTCATCCTTTCAGCGTGTATGGCCTGAGGAGGAGGAGGAGGAGGAGGATCCTGAAAGTGATCTTCCTAGTGAGGACAGTCATGTGTTGCGTACAGGTACCCTGGCACACATGGCTGACTTCATGTTAGGATGCCTTTCTCGTGACCCTCGCGTTACACGCATTCTGGCCACTACGGATTACTGGGTGTACACACTGCTCGACCCACGGTATAAGGAGAACCTTCCAACTCTCATACCCGAAGAGGAAAGGGGTTCGAGAGTGTTGCTATACCACAGGACCCTGGCGGACAAACTGATGGTAAAATTCCCATACGACAGCGCTAGTGGCCGAAGGCGCAGTTCCGAGGGCCAGGTAGCAGGGGAGGCGCGGAGATCAGGCAGCATGTACAGCACAGGCAGGGCAACACTCTTTAAGGCCTTTGACTGCTTTATGGCTCCCCAGCAAGACTGTGTCACCGCTCCCCAGTCACGGCTGAGTCGGCGGGAACACTGTAAAAGGATGGTGAGGGAGTACGTAGCCGATCGCACGACCGTCCTCCGTGACGCCTCTGCCCCCTACAACTACTGGGTGTCGAAGCTGGACTTGTGGCCTGAACTCGCGCTGTATGCCCTGGAGGTGCTTGCTTGTCCTGCGGCTAGCGTCTTGTCAGAGAGGGTGTTTAGTGCGGCTGGGGGAATCATCACAGATAAGCGTACCCGCCTGTCAACCGACAGTGCCGACAGGCTAACACTCATCAAGATGAACAAAGCCTGGATTTCCCCAGACTTCTCTTCTCCACCAGCGGACAGCAGCGATACCTAAGCAATACGTAGGCTGCACCCTCGGATGGAAGCATCGTTCTCTATCCCCATCAAAAACAGGGACCTTTTCGCTTCATCAATCTGTGTATAATATTCCTCCTCCTCCTGCTCCTCCTCCTGAAACCTCACATAATCACGCCGAACGGGCAATTTTTCTTAGGCCCACAAGGCTCAGTCATATAATTTTTCTAAACAATTTTTATACGTTTCAATGCTCATTAAAGCGTTGAAACTTTCACCTCAACCACTTTTTATTTTAATTGGGCTGCCTCCTGGCCTAGTTACCAATTAAGCCACATTAACCAAAGCGATTAATGGGTTTCACCTGCCCTCTTGGTTGGGCATGGGCAATTTTTCTGATGTACATTAGTACTGTTGATACACCAATTTTTGGGGGCCCTCGCCTACAGTGTAATCAAATTAATTTTTAGCCCACCTGCATTACAGCTGACGTTACATCAGCTGTGTTGGGCACTGTAATGGGATGTATTTATGTACCGCCGGTGGCTTCCTGGCACCCACCCATCCTGTGGGTCCACAGGGAGTTGAAAATGCATCTGTGTCCACTTCTAAAGAATCCCAGTCTGACTGGGGCATGCAGTGTGGGCCGAAGCCCACCTGCATTAAACATGACATTATTACCTCAGCTGTGATGGGCAATGCAATGGGATATTTTTATGTACCGCCGGTAGGTTCCAGGGAGCCACCCATGCTGTGGGTCCACAGGGAGTTGTAAATGCATCTGTGTCCACTTCTAAAGAACCCCAGTCTGACTGGGGCATGCAGTGTGGGCCGAAGCCCACCTGCATTAAACATGACATTATTACCTCAGCTGTGATGGGCAATGCAATGGGATATTTTTATGTACCGCCGGTGGGTTCCAGGGAGCCACCCATGCTGTGGGTCCACAGGGAGTTGTAAATGCATCTGTGTCCACTTCTAAAGAACCCCAGTCTGACTGGGGCATGCAGTGTGGGCCGAAGCCCACCTGCATTAAACATGACATTATTTCCTCAGCTGTGATGGGCAATGCAATGGGATATATTTATGTACCGCCGGTGGGTTCCAGGGAGCCACCCATGCTGTGGGTCCACAGGGAGTTGTAAATGCATCTGTGTCCACTTCTAAAGAACCCCAGTCTGATTGGGGCATGCAGTGTGGGCCGAAGCCCACCTGCATTAAACATGACATTATTACCTCAGCTGTGATGGGCAATGCAATAGGATATTTTTATGTACCGCCGGTGGCTTCCTGGCACGCACCCATGCTGTGGGTCCACAGGGAGTTGTAAATGCATCTGTGTCCACTTCTAAAGAACCCCAGTCTGACTGGGGCATGCAGTGTGGGCCGAAGCCCACCTGCATTAAACATGACATTATTACCTCAGCTGTGATGGGCAATGCAATGGGATATTTTTATGTACCGCCGGTGGGTTCCAGGGAGCCACCCATGCTGTGGGTCCACAGGGAGTTGTAAATGCATCTGTGTCCACTTCTAAAGAACCCCAGTCTGACTGGGGCATGCAGTGTGGGCCGAAGCCCACCTGCATTAAACATGACATTATTACCTCAGCTGTGATGGGCAATGCAATGGGATATATTTATGTACCACCGGTGGGTTCCAGGGAGCCACCCATGCTGTGGGTGCACACGGAATTCCCATTGCGGAGTTGTACCTGCCTGTGACTATTTATAAAAAACCGCGGTCTGACTGGGGCATGCAGACACCTTGACAGAATGAATAGTGTGTGGCACATAGGTTCCCCATTGCTATGCCCACGTGTGCAGCTCCAGATGGAGGTGGCACAGGATTGGATTTCTCATTGCTACTGTACAGCATTGTGGACTATTGCCCCGCCCCTTTTAAAGAGGGTCGCTGCCTAGCCGTGCCAACCCTCTGCAGTGTGTGCCTGCGGTTCCTCTGGCAGACGCACTTATAAATAGACATGAGTGTGGCGTGGCATGAGGGCAGCTGAAGGCTGCGCAGGGACAATTTGGTGTGCGCTGTGGACACTGGGTCGTGCGGGGGGGTTGGGCAGCATGTAACCCAGGAGAAGTGGCAGCGGAGTGTCATGCAGGCAGTGATTGTGCTTTGTTGGAGGTAGTGTGGTGCTTAGCTAAGGTATCCATTGCTAATGATGGCTTTTCAGAAGTAAAAGTTGTTGGGGGGGGCCCACTCTTGCCGCTGTTGTGGCTTAATAGTGGGACCTGGGAACTTGAGATGCAGCCCAACATGTAGCCCCTCGCCTGCCCTATCCGTTGCTGTGTCGTTCCCATCACTTTCTTGAATTGCCCAGATTTTCACAAATGAAAACCTTAGCGAGCATCGGCGATATACAAAAATGCTCGGGTCACCCATTGACTTCAATGGGGTTCGTTATTCGAAACGAACCCTCGAGCATCGCGAAAAGTTCGTCTCGAGTAACGAGCACCCGAGCATTTTGGTGCTCGCTCATCTCTAATTAGAAGTATAACAAATTTCACTTCAAGTAAATAAAAAAATATAGTTTTAACTTAAAAATGCTTTCTAGAATTCTAGCTCCCAATAGACACTTCATTTATGCTTCTTTATGTTCATAGAATGAAATTTCTACCATGAACTGTATCTGATCCCTCTACACTTTATTTGTCCTTGATTATAAATGATGAGGGATTTGGTTTGGATAGAGTTTGGAGGGTAAAGCCCCATTTACACAGGACGATTGTTGGGCAGATGATGCCCGACACTCGTCCCCTCATGTTCTTGCTCCCGTGCTGTTGCGCAGAAGCAAGTATTGTTGGCTCACAGCAGGGCGCTCGCTTCCGTCCCTCTCCATTCACTTTAATAGCAGCCGTTCAGAACTGAACTGCTGCTGTTTACACTAAACGATCATCGTTCGGGATTTTAAGCTGCATACATGTTTGCCTGACAGTTATCTTGTGTAAATGAGGCTTTAATCCCTTTTGGTTGAACCTGCTTGATGGTAATGCTAGAACGTAGGAAGCGCTATTGGGATTTTTTCAGATTAATATTGGCTTTTTCTCAGTGTCTGTGGTGCGGGCTGCTATTAAGGCATTTATACATGGTTATTTTATATAGAAGATTAGCTTACATAAGTCTAAATCTCGAGCTGTCATTAGGGCCCTTTAGCGATGAGCTTTGGATGCAAAGCAAGTGTTTATATATTCTCCCACTAATCAGACAGAAATCCATTGGAAAGAGGCACAGTCATCTGACATGAGTTGAAAACAATAAGTGTCTTTTTTTTGAAGCGCAGGATCTTTGAGGAAGAGTAAGCAGGGGTTGTTTTTTGGTTTCTATATTTATGGGTGGCTTCACACGAGCGTGTTTTTGTGCCTACATAGGTGCGTACATGGGAGCGCACCTATGTAAAAACATATGTGCATGAAGGTCCGTGCATTGCCTTCAATGGAGCCGCGGCTGCTGTCGGCTTTTCCATTGAACGCAATGGCCTGCGGCACCCCTAAATAGTTTTTTGGGGAAGGGCTTTACATATAAGACAAGAATTTTATTGTAAAAGAAAAAACAAAAACTGTCTACCGCTGCCGTGTCCCCGCGGGGATGAAGAACACATCTGCCACATGAGGCAGATGTTTCCTTCATCCCCGCAAGGAAAAAGAATTCCCTGCTGCACCTGCCACATCTGTGACAGATGCAGCAAAGGAATTATTCATTTGATTTCTGGAATCTTTTCCCATTGTTGATAATTGGCAGGGAAAATCTTATTAAAAGGGTTTTAATGCCACAACTCTTTTGTATACTTCAAAGCTCTCCGGCTTGGATTCCATGACAATATTTTTTTAGCCTCATATGATGTTTAGGAGTTTATTATGGCATAAGAAATCTGATAGAATTAAATTGGAGACCCTTCAAAGAGATAACCGATCTGGAGGATGGCAATTTCAATGTTTGGATAGATTTTTGGCATCTCAATTGCAACAGTTGAAGTGGTGGGGAGAAAGCAATAGTGTGGGGTTGAATGGCAGATTGGTTTCTAAAATGGCAGGTTGTAGTCTCCTTATAATGGTATGTGAGAGAGGGATGAAAAGAGGAAAAAAATGATTATATCTGACAATTATTTTAATAAATTATAGAATAAATGTAAGCAGATTTTGCAACTTGTTGGATTTACTATGTAAACCCCCCTAAGGAACCCTAAGTTGCCAGAGTTTTTCTTATAAGTGGATGGATTTTCACCATGAGGAAAGAGAGAAGTAATATTTTTGAAACAGGTACATTCTTGGGGGACTTTTTTGTATAGTTCTGAACAATTTAGAGAGTTTTATAATTCTCTCCATAGTTATTTTTTACAGTTCCTTCAGTTACAACATGTGTTTGCTCCTCAGGCCCAGCTGGAATCTGTGCTTACATTCAACATACTCTGTTGGATTTTCTTGGTTGTTCTGGAGCTACAAAGGGTGTAATATCTTATTTATATAGACAGTTGCTTTCTCCCTATTACAGCGATTCCCAATGAACGTAAAAGAAAATGGGAAAAAGATTTAGGCTATATTAGGGAAGATAAATGGGTCGTAGTGTTATGTAAGATCCCAATGATATCTCTGTCTGAAAGACAACAAATATTGCAATTGTATTTAGTACATAGAGTTTATTAAAATCAATTAAAGTTGTTTAACATGGGTATTAGATTAAACTCAGATTGTCTAAAATATTAAACGAATGATGCTAATTAAATGCATATGGTCTTTGATTGTGTTAAATTGCACACATTTTGGAATGGTGTACTAGATATAATATAAAATAATACATCTTGTCGATATTGGACTTAATACCAAAATTGGTATATTGTTGATAAGCTTATTGGGATTACTCTTTTGACATTTCAGAGAGCATTTGTTGATTGCTGCCTATTGGATGCAGGCTGTTTGACTAAGTTTGAGGAAAATTTGGGGGAGATGGTTTGCTATATAAAATGGATAGTTCATATTGAGTGCTGGTTGCATTGAGGTATTGTAGAAAAGTTGATAGGATTTTATGAGTGTGAAGAAGGGAGGTGAGAAGTTGGAGAAGAGTTTTTTTCCCCTTTATTAGTATTTGTCTAAATACTTTTCTTGTTGTGGATTGGCATGATTATGATTTGTTTAAATATATTTATGATTAATTGCATTGTTGGGTTGGGGTACTATGTTTTATGTATATAATGTTTATGCATGTATAAATGTGAAGACATTAAGAGGTAATTGTATTCAAATATATAATTATAAATAAAATAATCTGATTTTAAAAAATGCTTTATTTGGGAAAAAACTGCCTCATAAACTCTACAAAATCAGTATTGCCACATTTGTAACAACAGATAATATGAAATTAACATATAATTTTTCCCACAAAATGAAAAGTCATATGTAGTCCAAAATGGTACCAATAAGAATTACAATAAAACACAAACCATCACACAGCTAAAAAATGATGGTGCTCAGAATATGGCAATACAAATTATATTTTTTTTAATGAGCTATGGCTATGAGGAAGTTGTACAACATAAAAAATATATAGAAAAATTTGGTACAGTTCTTGTTTGCCCCGTCAGAAAAGGTTAGTAAAAGTTAATCAATTAGTTATAAGTATCCCAAAATGGTACAATTGAAAATTACAGCTCATGTAGCTGAAAACAAACCCTCATATGGCTATGTCCATAGGGAAAAACAGTTATGGCTGTTAGAATGTACAGAACATTATAAATATCAGAACAATATAAAATCAGACCTATCACCATCACTCAAGAGATGACAGAAATAAAATAAAGAACACTATAACATACTGGTAGAATTTAATGGAAATTTAATAGTATGATACTCATATACTGCAACCTTGACCTGCTGCCACCAGGCCTTTGCGGTTTTTGTGGGATGCCATTATCATGGAAACACTGGTAGAATGGCAGTTTTCTTGTCTTTTTCTGACATGGCTTTGATTGCTAGTGAGGTCTAGACTTGAAACTCTGGATGAAAATAATAGATTAGCAATTAGCATCAATACAATAACTCTGTTAGAAATCTAACATCTAAATTGCTAACATGTGACCAATTTTATGGGTGATAATTTTGAGTGATAATACTGTTAAATATACATATAAACAACAAATAACCCAGTAGGACTATAGACAGTAAAAAATCCAGTTAAAGGTGATTTTTGTTTGTGAGAGCTCAATAAAGAAATTGTGATATATGACTATGGTCAGTGTTCTCAAAAGAGATCAGTTTGCAGTATGTAGGTGTTGAAATATTGGTTGTTTCATACAAATGATGCAATTAGATATTTATAATGTGTGAAATGAAAATCCAAAACAGACTTTAAAGCAAAATGTGAAAACCAGGGGTGAATCATGTATGTTATAAAATATTAATATACTTTGTAACATATATTACTTCCATATGTCAATTCAGATCCCCTTGTAGAAAGAAAATAAAAGTTGCTGCCTCTCACAAACAAGGTTTAATCATTTCACTAAATCACAGTCTCAAGAACAGCAAAGGCAAAGAGTTCACTGCTAGGCCTTGACTCACCACAGGTCTCATAGCATTGTCTGCCTTTATGGTAGGGCTTAATAGGTTTATATTATGAAATTGCCCTAGGAATTCTCCAAGCCATACAAGCACAATTCTAATTGCCAAGGGCAAAAAATGCCCACAGGTAAAATCCCCTAGAATATAATCTAAATGCTTTATAATTCGAAAGATAAAGACAACATTTAATAATATTTAAAATAAAGGGGCAAATGGTGGTAGCAATGAAATGGGACCAGCAGTCATCAGTTAGTATCGTGTGTAATTGTGCATATACACACTAAAACATAGGCCTGGATGGCCAACTTCCAAGAGCTTATGTAAAGATTAATAAGTCAGCACCACCAAAATCCTATTAAAATCTAACCTATAGCCACCCAACATGTTTCACCTTGCAGCGTCCTCAGGGGGAACAACACCAGGGCTATATTGAGCCAAGTGCTGAACTGATAACTCTTAAATAGAATAGAGGTGAAGCATTCTTTCGATTAGCCAATCTAGACCAGAGACAAGACACCAGTAAATAATGATGTGAGAAAATCTTGACAGACAACAAATGGTGCTATAGTTTGACCAATCCCATATTGATGGTTCCACCAATCATAGTGTGTTGCCAGAGCATGCTCAGTGCAGAACAGGCACAGCTGTCTCAATAGCACGTGGGCAGTCACTTAGGCCTCATGTCCACTAGCAAAAGGGAATTGCGGATTTCGCAGCGGATTTTGCGGATAGGGAATCATTAGCCATCCGCGGTCCATTAAATTGATTTTTGCACTCGCGGATGGCATTTTAATAGAATTGCGTTTTTCACGCGCGGGAGAAAAAAACGCGGCATGCTCCATTTTACCCCAGATTCTGCGCGGATCGGCCACATTGCTATCACATTGATAGCAATGTGTGTGGATATCTGCATACAAAAAAAATACCATTTAAAGCAAATCCGCACGGAATCTGCCGCGGATTTCCGTGGCAGATTCTGCGTGGATTGTATTTTTCTAGTGGACATGAGGCCTTAGAAAAATAATTGAATTCTGTCCACAGCACTAAGCGTGCCTAAGGACTTAGAAAAAGTATTGAGTGTTGTCCGCAGCACCTGAGCATGCCCAAGGACTTAGAAAATAGCAAGTGCAGTTAGCTCAATAGGACTTAATAGGTTGAAATTCATGGAGGGCTTGGGAGCCATCACTTACCTCCAGGCTCCCAGGGCAACCCATTGGCACCTCACAATCATATTGCAGGGGTATGATGGTGTGATGGAGGGGGTAACATTGACTGCTATGTCTGAGCGGTTAAATGGCTGTGATCATAGTTACCTCCGATTGTGGCTAGCTGTCAGCTGTATAAAACAGGAGACAGTCATCAGGCATGGAGTGGACTTGGCGCCTGAGCCAGTGCTTAAATGCTCCTTGTATGACCTAAGACATATAATTATGTCATAGGTTCCCCAGTATGCTCATGTTACAGTGGTATTTAATGACTTTCAAACTCATTTTATGGCCCCTAAGACTAAGTAAGATCTACTTTAGAACCTACATCCTCATAAAAGCAGATCTGTTAAATTAAGAAGACTCTCTTAAACCTATATTGATGTAAGGTATGGAGGAACCATCTCCTAAAAAGATTAAGGTTGATGCTATTTATTTTATATCTAAACATGTTCCAATGACTGCGGTATAATATGACTTATTTAAGTATTAAGTGTCAGCTGTTTTAACATGTTTTGTTGCTCACGACAGATGTTGTGTGGTGTATATTACCGATTGCTTATTGTATATCTGAGCAGTGTTACAGTTTATATTTCATAGACAGTTATATATTATTTATTATATACATATTCCCTTGTTATAAACCCAACTAGTAGCCAAATTTTATTACTAACTGTTTTTGCATTCTAAAATATGTTGCAGAACATGTGGTTACATGGCCCTTCTGGGCAGATCCTCACAATTCTATACTCTAAAGCATGGTTGGTTCTCTGGTGTATTGTGTTCAGCTGTGCCCAACCAACATTGGTGTTGAAGAATCCCCACCCACACGTGCTGTGATGGTAGGGGAAATGCACAGTTAATCGTCCATAACAGCATAATAACATAATAGCTTTAATGACGTACCACTGAAGATATATCACCATTGTCATATTGACTGTACAGACTGTTCATTTGTAAATGTCCTGTTGGGGGCCTTTATATTTGAGAAACAGGACAAAAACTGAAAGCGAGGATGAGATCTCATCACCACACAATGAAAGAGAGAAAGACAGAATTACCTTTGGCAAAGCATTTTTCTAGTCTCGGACACAACATGCAACATAGGAAAGTTATTACACTTAATAGTAATTTTAAGTTCCAATGTCGGTGAAGAATTTGGGAATATAAATTCATATAACCACCTTTGGTACTATCAGAAACTGTATAAATCTCTGAGGCTTTTTTTTTTTTTACATCAGTGGAGATTATGAGATGTGAGAAACCCAGAGCAGAGGTAACACATTAGCCAAATGACCCCCTAACATCAATTTAGAGAATATAAACTCAGGAGAAGAGCCGTCTGGATGAGGCTGAGCCCCGGCAGCTGCAGAGAGGTGAGTATAGATTTTTTTTTTTTTACACTTTTTTAGGATAGTTTTCAGGGAAGGGCTTATATTTTAAGCCCTTCCCCGAATATTACTACAGCGCTTGCTGGCAGCCCATTACTTTCAATGGAGCTGGCTGTATTGCCGGCTCCATTTAATTCAATGGGAGAACATCGCGCTCCTCTGTAACAGCTATTATATGTATTATATCTACAAGTTTACTTGGTTTCTCTTACTGAGAAAAAAAATCACACTTTGAACTATAATTGCAAGAGAACAAGCCACTATTCTATCCAACAGAAATGCCAGAGAGGGCCATGTCGAAAAGAATTCTTATTGGTCTCTGACTAAGAAAATTCAGATGGGACCGCAAAATGGAATAGGTGAACGTATTTAAAAATGGTATTTGAACGCGGCCTAATTATTGATATTTTTAGATTTACATTGAAGGCAGTTTTATAACTTTTCTGATGAGGATGATGTTAATACTTGCTGCAATGATAATGGGAAAAATTTGCTCTGATATTGTTACTACTTCATGCGGCTAAACAAACAAAGAAGAATAAGTGTTTTGTGCACGTAGTCTTGATTTCTTTTTTCTCAACGGTCTTAACAACAAGTTGAAGTCACGCACACTGTCTTGAAAAATTGCTATAATTTGCTGTCTACATTAACATCTATTTTCCTGTTAAGAATTGATGTAGCATAAAGAGCCGTGAATACTAACTTCACCTGGGAAAAATACAATATATTGACATTAGCCTGGAGATGTATCTTTCAAAATATGCCTTGGCAAGTGAGGAATACAGTAGTTTAGTTAGCAAAGCATTTTAGATTAGAATAAATCAAATGTAGAACTAAACTCTGATCACCGAGGCACATATTTGATCTTTGAAAGGTAATATCTGTTGAAACTGAAAGAGAACACTAAACTATTGCTAACCTCAATGCTTTTAGTTAACCGCTTAGTGACCACACCATTGCCTTTTTATGTCCTAGCCTGCTGGGCTTTAATCCCCGGGGACATAAAAACATCCTCCTGCGGGGATTAAAACCCTGCATGCTCTGGACGTGACAGCTCCATGCTGCTAGCTCCTAGGTAGCTGACAAACTGAAGCTGTCATCCCACGCCGCTGGACCCTCCCCCCCCTGTCATGTGATCGGTGCTATCGCATAAAAGTAAATAAGGAGCTAAAAATAGGTAGATTTTCAGCTCCCGTCACGGATCTGATCCATAAGGGGGGCTGAAACTACTCACTCCCATCTTCTGCGATGTCCCACATTAATCTGGTCCAAAACAGACTCTCCACCACCTTCTGTGTATGCGTGCCAAAGGAAAAATGGCGATGCATGCGCAGAAGCCAAGATCGGCGCAGGACATTTAAAATCTTTTGGCCCCTGGATACTGGCGATCACGGAAAAGTTAAAAAAAAAGAAAGTTAAAGTTTCAGCTGCCCCCATGGATCGGATCCATGAGGGCAGATGAAAGTACTAACCCCCTTCCTCCATGATGTCCCACGTGGTCTGGACCTGCTGTGGGCTTCTGCGCATGTGCTGATGTGACGTTCATGAGCAGAAGGCCAGAGAGCCTGGCACATTTAACATTTCCCTGCACCCGGCTGTCAAAGACAGCCAAGTGCAGGGAGATGTCACCAGGGACCGCTTAGGCCATTCTCACACAATCATTGAGAATTGCGGATTCCACATGCATTTGATCCATGGTAATATGCGGATCAATCAAATGCACTGGATTACACAATTCTGCTCACCATAGCAGGTTGGAATTATGTAATCCACTCATAGAAAACAGAATACAACATGTTCTATTTGAACGTGGATATCCGCAACATAGAACACATTGTTCTCTATAGTCGCAGATATACCTGCAGCACATATGCCACTACGTTGTGTATGGACTGCGGGTACCTGCATCATCGCTAAGCAACAGTGCGGGAAATACAAACAAAAAAATCTGTACTGCACATGACCGCCTGTGTGAGTAGGCAGTTATGCACAGTACATTACATGGCCATATGCAGTGTAACAGCCAGGCTCAGCTGGGATCCGCTGTGGGGCCATGTGAGCCCAGCATCATTCAGATCGCTACCTGTAATACGTAATTTACAAGAAGTCCCTGGGAACACTTGCCTGCCTGCAGTTCCAGGAACAACTTGTTGAGCGCCTTCTGTGTGAGACCGTCACACCTCAGCAAGATTACAAAGCCTCACAGAGTGCCACTTTTTACATCTCATCCCAGTCCCTGAGGTCAAGAAACTCTCCCCCAAAAAAGCATGGGTAGAGGAGGGATGCCTGGTTTTAGTGCCCCATGTGCCCATCCTAACTGGGCCTCCGTAATTACCCCTGTCTTTGGACATACCACACAGTTTACATTATACTTTTATCTATCTAAGATTTAGGCAACGACAAAAAGGGCAGGAGGGGGGGATTATTTTTAGGGAGTCTTTTTTTTCTGCACAAGTGTGCAATGGGGCCTGGAATTTATTCAATCGTGCCCTGAAAGCCAATGGGCGTTCCCTCCATTTTAGGCCTAGCCATGTGTCCAGTAAGCAGCTTAGGGCCACAATGGGTATGTTTCTGAACACAGGACAAACAGTGGGATCCATTTTGGGCTGAAAGTCTTTATTCATATGTGTGCTGTTAAAAAAAACTGTTTTTAAATTGACACAATTGCCAAAATAATGAAAATCATAATTTTTTTGTTCTGCTTTGCTTAGATTCATTAAAAAACTGTGTGGTCAAAATACACAGTCTGCCCCTAGATGAATTCGTTAAGGGGTATAGTTTTTAAAATGGGGGCATTCGGGGGGCTTCTCCATCATTTTGGTCACTCAAGGGCTCTACAAGTGTGCAATGGCGCCTAATATGTCTTCAAGCAAAATGTCTGTTCTGAAAGCCACCGACTGCTCCTTTCATTTCGGGCCCCGTTGTGCATACAGACATAAGAATAGGGCCACAATGGGTATGTTTCTGAGCACAGGATAAACAGGGGTATCGATTTTGGGGTGAAAATCTCCATTTTCACGTGCACTATAAAAAAAACAACCTGCCTTTAAAATTACATATTTGCAAATATAGTAAATTTTATTTTTTTTTCTCCTCTAAATCGCATTAACTCCTTAAAAAAACTGTGGGGTCACAATACGCATGACACCGCTCAGTGAATATATTAAGGGGTATAGTTTTTAAAATAGGGTTATTTGTGGGGGGTATCTATCATTCTGACACCTATGAGCCTTTGCAATGTTGGCTTGGTGTAGGAAAACAAAGTGTTCCTCAAAATGTTGTTAATCAATGTTAAATAAAGTTTTTCAAATGTGCATCCAGTATAGAGTAAACAAATGGAAATATGTATCTCATCAAAAATTTGTACAGTATGTTTGCATATATTTGAGACTAGCTGATATACCTGGCTTCGCCCGAGTTAATTTGGTACTGGTGTTTATCTGGTGTTCACACGGAGAATCTTATAAAGTCGTGCTTACTTTAGAGATACTGAGGAAAAACATATGTTCACCATTTTGCATAGTTCTCTGCGTTACCCAGGAAACACCACGTGGAGGCAACCATGCGACGTTTCCTTCATATAAAATGACATCAGGAAGTGAGAGAATTAGATTACGTACATAAAATTTGGACACTAATTCTTTTGCGCATAGAATTGAATAATCAAGTTCAGACCCATTAACTTTTCCTATTTATGACATAATCAATGCTCGTGCCAAATTTCCCGTTTCTATGAAACCGGAAAGTGAAAAAATTACATTCCGCACGTAAAATTTGGACGCTAATTCTTTTGTGCTAGAATTGAATAATCGAGTTGGGACCTATGAACTTTTCCTATTTATGACATAATCAATGCTCGTGCCAAATTTCACGTTTCTATGACACCGGAAAGTGAGAAAATTAGATTCCGTACGTAAAATTTTGGACGCTAATTCTTTTGCGCATAGAATTGAATAATCAAGTTGGGACACATTAACTTTTCCTATTTATGACATAATCAATGCCCGTGCCAAATTTCATGTTTCTATTATATTGGGAAGTGAGAGATTTAGATTATGTACGTAAAATTTGGACGCTAATTCTTTTGGCATAGAATTGAATAATGGAGTTGTGACCCATTAGCATTTCCTATTTATGACATAATCAATGCTCGTGCCAAATTTCCTGTTTCTATGACATCGGGAAGTGAGAAAATTAGATTCCGTACGTAAAATTTGGACGCTAATTCTTTTGCGCATAGAATTGAATAATGGAGTTGGGACCCATTAGTGTTTCCTATTTATGACATAATCAATGTTCCTGCCAAATTTCCCATTTCTATGACACCGGAAAGTGAAAAAATTACATTCCGCACGTAAAATTTCGACGCAAATTCTTTTGCGCTAGAATTGAATAATCGAGTTGGGACCCATTGTCTTTTCCTCTGTATGACATAATCAATGCTCCTGCCAAATTTCACGTTTCTATGACACCGGAAAGTGAGAAAATTAGATTCAGTATGTAAAATTTCGACGCCAATTCTTTTGCGCTTAGAATTGAATAATCGAGTTGGGACCCATTAGCTTTTCCTATTTATGACATAATCAATGCTCGTGCCAAATCTCCTGTTTCTATGACACCGGAAAGTGAAAGAATTACATTCCGTACGTAAAATTTGGACACTAATTCTTTTGCACACAGAATTAAATAATCGAGTTGGGACCCATTAACTTTTCCTATTTATGACATAATCAATGCTCGTGCCAAATTTCACATTTCTATGACACCGGAAAGTGCGAGAATTAGATTCCGTACGTAAAATTTGGACGCTAATTCTTTGGCGCATAGAATTGAATCATCGAGTTGGGACACATTAACTTTTCCTATTTATGAGATAATCAATGCCCATGCCAAATTTCATGTTTCTATTACATTGGGAAGTGAGTGATTTAGATTATGTACGTAAAATTTGGACGCTAATTCTTTTGCGCATAGAATTAAATAATGGAGTTGGGACCCATTAGCGTTTCCTATTTATGACATAATCAATGCTCGTGCCAAATTTCCTGTTTCTATGACACCGGGAAGTGAGAAAATTAGATTCCGTACGTAAAATTGGACGCTAATTCTTTTGCGCATAGAATTGAATAATGGAGTTGAGACCCATTAGCGTTTCCTATTTATGACATAATCAATGCTCCTGCCAAATTTCCCGTTTCTATGACACCGGAAAGTGAAAAAATTACATTCCGCACGTAAAATTTCGACGCCAATTCTTTTGCGCTAGAATTGAGTAATCAAGTTGGGACCCATTGTCTTTTCCTCTGTATGACATAATCAATGCTCCTGCCAAATTTCACATTTCTATGACACCGGAAAGTGAGAAAATTAGATTCCGTACGTAAAATTTCGACGCCAATTCTTTTGCGCTTAGAATTGAATAATCGAGTTGGGACCCATTGTCTTTTCCTCTGTATGACATAATCAATGCTCCTGCCAAATTTCACGTTTCTATGACACCGGAAAGTGAGAAAATTAGATTCCGTATGTAAAATTTCGACGCCAATTCTTTTGCGCTTAGAATTGAATAATCGAGTTGGGACCCATTAGCTTTTCCTATTTATGACATAATCAATGCTCGTGCCAAATCTCCTGTTTCTATGACACCGGAAAGTGAAAGAATTACATTCCGTACGTAAAATTTGGACACTAATTCTTTTGCACACAGAATTAAATAATCGAGTTGGGACCCATTAACTTTTCCTATTTATGACATAATCAATGCTCATGCCAAATTTCACGTTTCTATGACACCGGAAAGTGCGAGAATTAGATTCCGTACGTAAAATTTGGACGCTAATTCTTTTGCGCATAGAATTGAATCATCGAGTTGGGACACATTAACTTTTCCTATTTATGAGATAATCAATGCCCGTGCCAAATTTCATGTTTCTATTACATTGGGAAGTGAGTGATTTAGATTATGTACGTAAAATTTGGACGCTAATTCTTTTGCGCATAGAATTGAATAATGGAGTTGGGACCCATTAGCGTTTCCTATTTATGACATAATCAATGCTCGTGCCAAATTTCCTGTTTCTATGACATCGGGAAGTAAGAAAATTAGATTCCGT
This sequence comes from Eleutherodactylus coqui, assembly GCF_035609145.1. Lineage (NCBI taxonomy): Eukaryota > Metazoa > Chordata > Amphibia > Anura > Eleutherodactylidae > Eleutherodactylus > Eleutherodactylus coqui. The sequence continues at coordinate 73,202,221 of NC_089839.1, read as the reverse complement.
ACGTAAAATTGGACGCTAATTCTTTTGCGCATAGAATTGAATAATGGAGTTGAGACCGATTAGCGTTTCCTATTTATGACATAATCAATGCTCCTGCCAAATTTCCCGTTTCTATGACACCGGAAAGTGAAAAAATTACATTCCGCACGTAAAATTTCGACGCCAATTCTTTTGCGCTAGAATTGAATAATCGAGTTGGGACCCATTGTATTTTCCTCTGTATGACATAATCAATGCTCCTGCCAAATTTCACATTTCTATGACACCGGAAAGTGAGAAAATTAGATTCCGTACGTAAAATTTGGACGCTAATTCTTTTGCGCATAGAATTGAATCATCGAGTTGGGACACATTAACTTTTCCTATTTATGACATAATCAATGCCCGTGCCAAATTTCATGTTTCTATGACATCGAGAAGTGAGAAAATTAGATTCTGTACGTAAAATTGGACGCTAATTCTTTTGCGCATAGAATTGAATAATGGAGTTGGGACCCATTGTCTTTTCCTCTGTATGACATAATCAATGCTCCTGCCAAATTTCACGTTTCTATGACACCGGAAAGTGAAAAAATTACATTCCGCACGTAAAATTTCGACGCCAATTCTTTTGCGCTAGAATTGAATAATCGAGTTGGGACCCATTGTCTTTTCCTCTGTATGACATAATCAATGCTCCTGCCAAATTTCACGTTTCTATGACACCGGAAAGTGAGAAAATTAGATTATGTACGTAAAATTTCGACGCCAATTCTTTTGCGCTTAGAATTGAATAATGGAGTTGGGACCCATTAGCTTTTCCTATTTATGACATAATCAACGCTCGTGCCAAATCTCCCGTTTCTATGACACCGGAAAGTGAAAAAATTACATTCCGCACGTAAAATTTGGACACTAATTCTTTTGCACATAGAATTAAATAATCGAGTTGGGACCCATTAGCTTTTCTTATTTATGACATAATCAATGCTCGTGCCAAATTTCCTGTTTCTATGACATCGGGAAGTGAGAGAATTAGATTACGTACATAAAATTTGGACACTAATTCTTTTGCGCATAGAATTGAATAATCAAGTTCAGACCCATTAACTTTTCCTATTTATGACATAATCAATGCTCGTGCCAAATCTCCCGTTTCTATGACACCGGAAAGTGAAAAAATTACATTCCGCACGTAAAATTTGGACACTAATTCTTTTGCACATAGAATTAAATAATCGAGTTGGGACCCATTAGCTTTTCTTATTTATGACATAATCAATGCTCGTGCCAAATTTCCTGTTTCTATGACATCGGGAAGTGAGAGAATTAGATTACGTACATAAAATTTGGACACTAATTCTTTTGCGCATAGAATTGAATAATCAAGTTCAGACCCATTAACTTTTCCTATTTATGACATAATCAATGCTCGTGCCAAATCTCCCGTTTCTATGACACCGGAAAGTGAAAAAATTACATTCCGCACGTAAAATTTGGACACTAATTCTTTTGCACATAGAATTAAATAATCAAGTTGGGACCCATTAGCTTTTCTTATTTATGACATAATCAATGCTCGTGCCAAATTTCCTGTTTCTATGACATCGGGAAGTGAGAGAATTAGATTACGTACATAAAATTTGGACACTAATTCTTTTGCGCATAGAATTGAATAATCAAGTTCAGACCCATTAACTTTTCCTATTTATGACATAATCAATGCTCGTGCCAAATTTCGCGTTTCTATGACACCGGAAAGTGAAAAAATTACATTCCGCACGTAAAATTTGGACGCTAATTCTTTTGCGCTAGAATTGAATAATCGAGTTGGGACCTATGAACTTTTCCTATTTATGACATAATCAATGCTCGTACCAAATTTCACGTTTCTATGACACCGGAAAGTGCGAGAATTAGATTCCGTACGTAAAATTTGGACGCTAATTCTTTTGCGCTAGAATTGAATAATCGAGTTGGGACCTATGAACTTTTCCTATTTATGACATAATCAATGCTCGTGCCAAATTTCGCGTTTCTATGACACCGGAAAGTGAAAAAATTACATTCCGCACGTAAAATTTGGACGCTAATTCTTTTGCGCTAGAATTGAATAATCGAGTTGGGACCTATGAACTTTTCCTATTTATGACATAATCAATGCCCGTGCCAAATTTCATGCTTCTATTACATTGGGAAGTGAGAGATTTAGATTATGTACGTAAAATTTGGACGCTAATTCTTTTGCGCATAGAATTGAATAATGGAGTTGGGACCCATTAGCGTTTCCTATTTATGACATAATCAATGCTCCTGCCAAATTTTCCGTTTCTATGACACCGGAAAGTGAAAAAATTATATTCCGCACGTAAAATTTCGACGACAATTCTTTTGCGCTAGAATTGAATAAACGAGTTGGGACCCATTGTCTTTCCCTCTGTATGACATAATCAATGCTCCTGCCAAATTTCACGTTTCTATGACACCGGAAAGTGAGAAAATTAGATTCCGTACATAAAACTTTGACGCCAATTCTTTTGCGCTTAGAATTGAATAATTGAGTTGGGACCCATTAGCTTTTCCTATTTATGACAAAATCAATGCTCGTGCCAAATTTCCTGCTTCTATGACACCGGAAAGTGAAGAAATTACATTCCGTACGTAAAATTTGGACGCTAATTCTTTTGCGCATAGAATTGAATAATGGAGTTGGGACCCATTAGCATTTCCTATTTATGACATAATCAATGCTCGTGCCAAATTTCCCGTTTCTATGACCCCGGAAAGTGAAAAAATTACATTCCGCACGTAAAATTTCGACACCAATTCTTTTTCGCTAGAATTAAATAATCGAGTTGGGACCCATTGTCTTTTCCTCTGTATGACATAATCAATGCTCCTGCCAAATTTCACGTTTCTATGACACCGGAAAGTGAGAAAATTAGATTCCGTACATAAAACTTTGACGCCAATTCTTTTGCGCTTAGAATTGAATAATGGAGTTGGGACCCATTAGCGTTTCCTATTTATGACATAATCAATGCTCCTGCCAAATTTTCCGTTTCTATGACACCGGAAAGTGAAAAAATTATATTCCGCACGTAAAATTTCGACGACAATTCTTTTGCGCTAGAATTGAATAAACGAGTTGGGACCCATTGTCTTTTCCTCTGTATGACATAATCAATGCTCCTGCCAAATTTCACGTTTCTATGACACCGGAAAGTGAGAAAATTAGATTCCGTACATAAAACTTTGACGCCAATTCTTTTGCGCTTAGAATTGAATAATGGAGTTGGGACCCATTAGCGTTTCCTATTTATGACATAATCAATGCTCCTGCCAAATTTTCCGTTTCTATGACACCGGAAAGTGAAAAAATTATATTCCGCACGTAAAATTTCGACGACAATTCTTTTGCGCTAGAATTGAATAAACGAGTTGGGACCCATTGTCTTTTCCTCTGTATGACATAATCAATGCTCCTGCCAAATTTCACGTTTCTATGACACCGGAAAGTGAGAAAATTAGATTCCGTACATAAAACTTTGACGCCAATTCTTTTGCACTTAGAATTGAATAATTGAGTTGGGACCCATTAGCTTTTCCTATTTATGACATAATCAATGCTCGTGCCAAATTTCCTGTTTCTATGACATCGGGAAGTGAGAAAATTAGATTCCGTACGTAAAATTTGGACGCTAATTCTTTTGCGCATAGAATTGAATAATGGAGTTGGGACCCTTTAGCGTTTCCTATTTATGACATAATCAATGCTCGTGCCAAATTTCACGTTTCTATGACACCGGAAAGTGAGATAATTAGATTATGTACGTAAAATTTGGACGCTAATTCTTTTGTGCATAGAATTGAATAATCGAGTTGGGACCCATTAACTTTTCCTATTTATGACATAATCAATGCTCCTGCCATATTTCGAGTTTCTATAACACCGGGAAGTGCGAGAATTAGATTCCGTACGTAAAATTTGGACGCTATTTCTTTTGCGCATAGAATTGAATAATCGTGTTGGGACCCATTAACTTTTCCCATTTATGACATAATGAATGCTTGGGCCAAATTTTAAGTTTCTATGACATTGGAAAGTGACAGATTTAGATTACGTACGTAAAATTTCGACGCCAATTCGTTTGCGCTAGAATTGAATAATCGAGTTGGGACCCAATTACTTTTCCTATTTTGGAGATAATCTACGGCGACAGCACTGATAGAGGGAAAGTCATATACACAATCTAGCCTGCATTCGTTTTCCAAAAAAAAAAAATCCTTCGTTGGGCTACCTCAGACCATCTGCATTTTACAGGGTGTCTGGTGGGAGTTGTAGTGCATCACTATTGCACAGCTAGGCGTGTTTGCGGCCTTCCTTACAATTTTTTTTCTGCCTGGAGTTTGCGTTACAGTACCGCTCTTAGCGTGAAAGTGTACGCAAATAATTCCATAATTACTTAAACCGGTCTGTGTCTGCAGTGAATTTGACGCACAGCGTACGGCCAACACAGCCACTTAGAGAGGGAAAGTGATATACACACTATACAGCCTGTATTTTTTTTTTTTTTTTTTAAAAAGCTCCATCATTGGGCTACCTCTGACCGTCTGCATTTTACTGGGTGTCTGGTCGGAGTTTTAGTGCATCACTATTGCACAGCTAGGCCTGTTTGCAGCCTTCCGTATTCTTTGTTTCTGCCTGGAGTTAACATTACAATACCGCTCTCAGCGTGAAAGTGTACGCAAATAATTCCATAATTTACACCGCTCTGTGTCTTCTCTATTCGTAATCCACCATGCTGAGGGGTAGCGGTAAGGGTCGAGGACGTGGGCGTGGACGCGGAGGTCCAAGTGAGGGTGTCGGCACAGGCCGAGTTCCTGGTTCCAGGTGAATCACAGCCGGCTGCTGCAGGATTAGGAGAGAGGCAAGTTTCTGGGGTCCCCAGCTTCATATCCCAATTTATGGGTCCGTGTGGTAGACCTTTATTACAAACAGAGCAGTGTGAGTAGGTCCTGTCGTGGATGGCAGAAAATGCATCTAGCAATGTATCGACCACACAGTCTTCTACGCAGTCCACTGCTGCAACTCTGAATCCTCTGGCTGCTGCTCCTCCTTCCTCCCAGCCTCCTCACTCCATGAAAATGACACATTCTGATGAGCAGGCAGACTCCCAGGAACTGTTCTCGGGTCCCTGTTACAGGGGTCTGCCTATACTGCTGCTACAAAAATGTTACAGGGGTCTGCCTATACTTCTGCCACGTAAATGTTACAGGGGTCTGCCTATACTGCTGCTACATAAATGTTACAGGGGTCTGCCTATACTGCTGCCACTTAAATGTTACAGGGGTCTGCCTACACTTCTACTACAGAAATGTTACTGGGGTCTGCCTATACTTCTACTACAGAAATTCTTCTGGGGTCTGCCTATACTGCTGCTACAGAAATGATACTGGGGTCTGCCTATACTGCTGCTACAGAAATGATACTGGGGTCTGCCTATACTGCTGCTACATAAATGTTACAGGGCTCTGCTTATACTTCTACAGAAATGTTATTGGGGTCTGCCTATACTCCTGCTACCAAAATGTTACAGGGGTCTGACTATACTCCTAATACCAAAATGTTACAGGGGTCTGCCTATACTTCTACTACAGAAATGGTTCTGGGGTCTGTCTATACTACTGCAACCGAAATGTTACTGGGGTCTGTTTATACCTTTTCTACTGGAATGTTACAGGGGTCTGTTTATACTATGTGTGCACACAGATTTCCCATTGCGGTGTTTTACCTATCTGGCCCAAAAACACTCATTGACTAGGGCATGAATTGTGGGCTGAGGGCAATATGTATTTTCTCACCTTGGGTAGCACAGTGTGTTTGCTGTGACCGAGCCTGACCAAGGGCCTGCTCACATACTTCCCACACAGGCTACAGTGGGTCCTGGTCATGGTTTCTTGGCCTTGTAAGGCCACCTCCTCCTCCTGCTTGGGGCCAAGGGATCAGCACGGGGCATCATGTATTTGCTGTCATGTTACCACAGTTATCTGATACACTGGTTTGGGCCAAAGAAGAGGAGCGTTACTGCATTCATGAGACGTTCAATGCTGTGCTAGCATCGAAGTCCGCTTAATGGAGGGTGTGGGCTGAGGCCTATGTCCCAGGGGAACTGCAACTGCGCCAGGTTGGGCCTGTGGAACTTTTTCCTGGCTAATCTAGTCATTGGAGCGGTGAAAGAAAACATAACTAATTTACTGAGACCTTCGCAGCGGAACTAGCATCGAAGTCCGCTTCATGCCCGCGATTGCTGAGGGTGTGGGCTGAGGCCTATGTCCAGGGGAAACTGCAACTGCGCCAGGTTGGGCCTGTGGAACTTTTTCCTGGCTAATCCAGTCATTGGAGTGGTGAAAGAAAACGTAACTGATTTACTGAGACCTTCGCAGCTGAACTAGCATTGAAGTCTGCTTCATGCCCGCGATTGCTGAGGGTGTGGGCTGAGGCCTATGTCCTCGGCGCAGTGAAAGTCTGCCTTGTTGGGGCACTCTGATTTCTTCATGTTTAATGTCTTTGGGTTCCTGTGGGTGCACACAGACTTCCCATTGCAGTGATTTACCTGTCTGGCACAAAGACACTGACTGACTTGGGTAGGGGGCAGAGTGCAGATGGCTTTCCCCTTGCGGTGTCGATTGAGCTATCTGACACCAACACAGAATGAATCGTGTGTGGGCACATGGATTCCCCATTGCTATGTAACTCGCGGCACCTTGGGTCACACAAGATGGAGGCTGGGAACGAGCTTGACCCTGGGCCCGCTCACGTGAAGATCAAACGTCAATTTCTCATCAATTCTCAACAGCATTATGGTTTATCGCTCACACTTTCAAAGAGGGTTGCTGCCTGGCCCTGCCAACCCTCTGCAGTGTGTGCCTCCGGTTCCTCCTCATCGCAGACGCACTTGGAAATAGACATGAGGGTGGTGTAGCTATGAAGCGAGCGTGTGGCGTGAGGGCAGCTGAAGGCTGGGCAGGGAAACTTTTGTGTGCACTGTGGACGCAGGGTCGTGCGGGGGGTTGGGCAGCATGTAACCCAGCAGAAGAGGCTGCGGTGTGACCCCCAGGCAGTGATTGTGCTTGGTTGTAGGTAGTGTGGTGCTTTGCTAAGGAGTGCCTTGCTAATGAGGGTTTGTCCAAAAAAAAAATTGTTAGGGGGGGGGGGGGGCAGACTCTTGCCCCTATTGTGGCTTAATAGTTGGACTTGGGAGCCTGAGATGCAGCCCTGCATGCTGCCCCTGCCCTGCCCTATCCATTTCTGTGGTGTTTCCATGGATTTCGGATGTTTTCTGGTTTTTCACAAGTGAAGACCAATCCGGAGCATCGGTCATATACAAAAATGCTCGAGTCGCCCATTGACTTCAATGGGGTTCGTTACTCGAAACGAGCTCTCGAGCATCGCGAAAAGTTCAACTCGAGCAACGAGCACCCAAGCATTTTGGTGCTCGCTCATCTCTAGCCTTAAAGTCTTTATCACGTGGGCGTATTTGTGTTGCCCCCAAGAAACTTGGGAGCAACTTGAATTGAACAGCCACCAGTCATGTGTGTGTTGTTTGATCTGCACGGACCGTACACATTGCGGTCCATGTGAAAAAGCAGACATGTAAATAGCCCAAAAGCCTTACATGGGGAGGTGTGCTGTAAGCAAAATAAATGAATAGCACGTAACCCAATTATACGCCCATATGTATAAGCTCTTGGTAAGCTGGGTCTTATCTGTTTAAATGTAGCAAATTGCTACATTTCAGCTATCCTAGTGAATGACAAACCAAAGATGTAAGATACATCAAACTCAGTGATAAGACTTTGTGAGGTCACGCGTCATAAAGCCTTATCTTAGTGCTTTTATATCCGTTTATTGTGCTTTTATAGCAGTTTAATATAACCCAGAAATGGCTAAATAGCTCTAATAGAAATCCAATAAATAAAAATCCAGCACTTACATCTTAATTAAAAGTGTCTTCAAATAAGTAATACAGGAGAGCAAGAAGAAGGTAGAACAGCAACTCATTTTAAGAAAGGAAATGAAATACAAGCTTTAGTACGATGCAAAACATACTCATTAGTAAACATTGTTCCCCCATAAATACACCTATAGCTAATCTTTGGCGTAGATTCCCATGTACAAAACCGTCCCACTTAATTCCACTGATTACAAATACAGAATTTATTGTGAAGCTATTGATGGTGATTCTTACTTCTACATTTTTGTACATTTCTGGTTGACTTCATAATGCTGTAGGTCTACTATGTTAAAGGGGTTTTCTGACCTCTAAAAAAAACTTGTCCTAGGGTATGGAATAGCATAAAACGTCCCCTTCCACTGTATCCCCCAACCCCTCCGATTCAGTCCTTGATGAAATAGGAAGCAAAGATGTCACATTCTCTATGCCTCTGGCAACTTCTATACATAAATTACATAATTTTCAAACTTTCACACTGCCTATAACTATAGCATAATGCGGTAGATTAACTTCTTTGTGTCCATCATATGTTTATATAAGTCCTAATTGTTGATGCACCCTGCAGCTAGGACGTATATAATAATAATAATAAACTTTATTTGTATAGCGCCAACATATTCCGCAGCGCTTACATAGACAGGGGATACAGAAAGACAAAAGTACAAACATTACAGGACCACGGTTACAAAGTAATCAATTGATGGAAACAATAGGGTGCGGGTCCTGCTCCAATGAGCTTACATACTACAAGTAATGGGGTGATACAGAAGGTAAAGGGGCTGGAGATGTGCACGGTATGGCGAGGTGGAGAGTGAGGGGTAATATACACATAGACAATGGTCAGACATTTAGCCGTGTGACGGCAGAAACAGTATGACTGCAGGAGCGGTTTATGATGGCTAGCAGGGATTGCAGTCAGTAGGTCAGGGAGCATGTTATCAGGCGGAGTACAGAGGGGTTTGTTTAGGGAATTCGGTATGCCTCCCTGAAGAGGTGCGTTTTTAGAGCACGCCTGATGTTCTGCGAGTCCTGGATTGCTCGGGTAGCCTTTGGTAGTGCGTTCCAGAGGACCGGTGCTGCTCTGGAGAAGTCTTGGAGGCGGGAATGAGAAGTTTGAATTAAAGGGGCGCTCAATCTGGTTTTGTTAGCAGAGCGGAGAGCCCGGGCTGGTTGATGGATTGAGATGAGGGAGGCGATATAGGGGGGCGCTGCACTGTGCAGGGCTTTGTGGATGAAGGTGGCGAGTTTAAATTGAATTCTGTATTTAACGGGCAGCCAGTGCAGTGACCGGCACAGGGCAGAGGCGTCTGAGTAGCGGCTGGACAGGAAGATGAGCCTGGCTGCCGCATTCAGGATGGATTGGAGAGGGTAGAGTCTGGTGCAGGGGAGGCCGATCAGCAACGAGTTGCAATAATCGAGCTGGGAGTGGATGAGGGCAACAGTAAGCGTTTTTAGCGTGTCCACAGTGAGAAAAGAGCGGATTCTTGCGATGTTCTTGAGGTGCAGCTGACATGTTCGGGTCAGAGATTGGATGTAGGAGGTAAAAGAGAGATCAGAATCAAATATGACTCCAAGGCAGCGGGCATGTTGTCTAGGAGTTATGGTGGCGCCACACACTGAGATGGAGATGTCAGGAGGAGGTCGGTTAGTGGAGGGTGGAAATACCAGCAGGTCAATTTTAGAGAGGTTTAGTTTTAGGTAGAGAGAGGACATGGTGTTAGAGACAGCGGACAGACAGTTAGTGATGTTTTGGAGTAAAGGTGCAGAGATGTCACGGGAAGAGGTGTATAGCTGGGTGTCATCAGCATACAGGTGGTATTGGAGGCCAAATCTCCTGATGGTTTGTCCAATAGGGGCTGTGTAGATAGAGAAAAGAAGGGGGCCGAGGACAGAGCCCTGGGGGACCCCAACAGCAAGGGGAAGAGGAGGGGAGGTAGAGCCAGCAAATGAGACACTGAAAGAGCGGTCAGATAGGTAGGAAGAGAACCAGGAGAGGGCAGTATCCTTTAGGCCAATGGAGCGTAGCATACTGAGGAGGAGTTTGTGGTCAACAGTGTCAAATGCTGCGGAGAGGTCGAGGAGGATCAGTAGGGAGTAATCGCCCCTCGATTTGGCTGTCAGTAGGTCATTGGATACCCTTGTAAGGGCAGTTTCTGTCGAGTGTTGAGGTCGAAAGCCAGACTGTAGGGGGTCTAGGAGAGAGTGCTCTGATAGGTAGCTTACAAGGCGGGAGTAAACCAGCCGTTCTAGTAGTTTGGAGATGAAGGGGAGGTTTGAGATGGGTCGGTAGTTGGCAGCATCAGTCGCGTCCAGAGTCGGCTTCTTTAGTAGTGGGGATATGATGGCATGTTTGAAAGAAGAGGGAAAAATGCCAGAGGTCAGAGAGAGGTTGAATATAGTGGTGAGATGGGAGATGACCACTGGGGAGAAGGAACGGAAGAGGTGTGAGGGGAGGGGGTCGCTAGCGCAGGTGGTGGGGTGAGCAGAGAAGAGCAATTTGGAGACTTCTTTCTCTGTCGCTGGTCTGAGTACAGACAGTGAGCAGGAGCTAGATGCAGTGCTGACAAGACTAGGCTCAGGGCTAGTCTGGGGTTGGGAAGTTATTTCCTGACGGATGTTATCAATTTTCTTTTTGAAGTAAGCAGCCAGCTCTTCGGCACAGAGATCCGTCACCGGGGGCTGCGGTTTAGGGCTGAGAAGGGAGTGAAAAGTATCAAAGAGCCGTTTAGTCCATTTACACAGGGTGAATGTCGGGCAAGCAATGCCTGACACTCGTCCCTGTGTTTTCCCACTCCCGTGCTCCTAGCTGACCTGGCTCGCACATGGAGCTGCCAGCAAGGGGGAGGGGCAGTGCAAGAGATTTCTCTCCTCTCGCTCCCCCGCCCTCCTCCATTGAGATAACACAGCGTCCATTCACTACTGAACGGCCGCTGTTTAAACTGAACAATGAGCGAATTGCTGATCTTTTATGCTGGAGCACTGGAGCGAGGAAATACAGGCACAAGTATCAGGCATGGTTTTCCCAACACTTGTCCTGTGTAAATGGACCTTAAGTCCTCTACATTAATGGCACATGTCATGGTATAGCAGTCTACTAGGATCGAGAATGGGCTGTCAGTTCAACCCTAATGAAGCGACAGAAGGTTGTAATGCTCAGCTCTCAGCAATTCTAAACATAGCAGTCACAGGGAGACGAATTACCAGCTATTGACAGGAAATATCAAAAAATAAATATAGGTACACTTATTCCCAGGTGTTCAAGTGATAATAATTTAATTGTAGTATATAAATCCTTGGTATTGTTAAACACAGGAGTGTGAGAAATCTTTATAAATCTTTTTTCCAAATTTATTACACTGAATTAGAAATAGAAAAAAAATTAAGAAAATGTGAATTTTATACTATTTCTGGCCATTTTTCTTTATATAAAACATAACGTTAATCCTTCACTGCACTTTGTAGCATATATGATACAGTACACGTTTCCATATATTTCTTAAGGAAATGGTGCTGCCCCTCTACTGCATGGTGTAACAAATATGAGACACTCCATGGTATTACTACGTGGTTCTCAAAGCAGCCACTAGATGGTATAGTTGGTCAGTTGAAGATTACATGGAATATAATTTTTGTCATGTCTTTGGAAGTTCATGCAGTGAAGGATTAAAAGGTACTGGCCATGTCCTTAAACCATTAGAAAGCCCAATGCAAGCCAAAAAAAAGAAGGCATCAAATAAAAAATATTAATCCTTAGGGCTCGGTCAGCCGAGCGTGTATTTGTGCGCACATATGTGCGTAGAAAAAAGCGCATCTGTTAGAACCAGTGGTTCCCTATCGTGTGTTCACATGTCCATTTCTTACAGGCGCGAAAATACTCACACCTGTAAAGATAGGACATGCGTGCACAGCATCTTATTGCTTTCAATGGGTCTGGCGCTACCTGTGAATTGGCTGAGCGCTGTGACCAATCACAGGCAGCACTTAGCTGTCACTCAAAGAATGGCTGAGTGCTGCCTGTGATTGGCTGAGCACTTAGCCAACCAGACACAGCCCTTTCAGGAGGTGGGGATTAAAAATCCCCACCTGCTGAAAGAACTTCAGTACAGTGCCGGGGAGCCAAGCGCAAGACGCCGCTAGCCCCGACAGTGCCAGAGAGGTGAGTATATATTTTTTTATTTTTTACACAAGCTAGGGCTTATATTTCAAGCCCTTCCCCAAAAATCACTGCGGGGAAAGCCTGCATCCCATTGCTTTCAGCATGCATGCGTCAAAATACACACTCGTCTGACCAAGGCATTATAATGTATTGTTTTTAATATTTTAAATATTGATGCGGATATTGAGAAATCAAAGGCCTTGGTCATGAAGTGAGGTAATCACTGTATTTGTGAGGTTTCCCCACAATTTAAAATTACTTCACAACTACTTTGTTCTACCTGGTTGTTGTTGACTTGGACATGTGACTGCTGCACCCAATCACTGGCCACGGAAGGGACCTTCTACAGCTAGTGATTAGCTGCAGCAGTCACATGTCACATATCCTGGGTAGCAGCAACCAGATAGGACAGAATGGTTTTGAAGCTATTTTAAGTTGTGGAAAAATCCCTTTAAGGAACTTCAAATCTTTTTCTTACAGTGTAATGTAAATCAGCTTTTTTAAACATGATTTATATTTAGTTGCTGCCCAGCGCTATAATTAAGCAAGATATGTAGGTCACCCAATTGATATCAACACTCAACAATTTTAGAAGGTATTTTTTTATTACCTCTGGGATATTTGATATACTGAAGCAAAAAAAAAATGTTATAGTCTTATTAAATGCAGCACGGTGTATGCTAACATATTTAATTAGATACCCTTATCTTTTATCTGTATGATTCCTGACAATAAAAATCTCATGATATTTTTGCAAATGCATCTAGCTCAGTGAATTTCACTTTAACTTAAGTGTCTGTAGTAGAGATGAGCGAGCACCCAAATGCTCGGGTGCTCGTTATTCGAGTCGAGCTTTTTGTAAAATTCGAGAACTCTACTTGAGTAATGAACCCCATTGACTACAATGGGAGACTCTAGCATATTTGTATGGGGGCCGCCGGGTCCCGAGCTTTTTTTTTTTTTGGTTCATGTTCTCTCTCTCTCTCTATCTCTCTCTCCCAGCCAGCCAGCCAAAAAATTTGCTGTTGACACGCGTGCTGCGTCGCGGCGGGGAGGGGACAAAACAGGCATGTCACAGTGGGAAGGAGCCAAAAACTGGGGCAGGGTCGAACACGGCGTGATGCTCCTTCAAGTAACGAGCACAATTGCGTACACTAATACTCGAACGAGTATCAAGCTCGGCAGAGTATGTTCGCTCAACTCTAGTCTGTAGTCTTAAACAAAGACACATTACCTATGACTAGCAAAGTACATAAATAGATTAATAAATGAGTAAATACAGAACCTTAAAATACTACAATATTTAAGAGTTATTGATTTGGATGATTGTCCTTTCATGCAACAGATATTGTAAGTGCTCGGTATGCTTTATACATTGTAGCAACATTGTAGCAATAGTGACTATCAATATTACATCTATTTTCACATACCAGCAAATATTTGTCAGACTACTTAGTTCTTCACAGTTTTTTTTAGCTATTTGTCAGTTGTGATGTTCAGTCTGGTGACATAGCATAAAGTATAGCTCCAGTATCAAATACAAACTTCAGAGTACTCTTAGGCCGCCTTCACACACGTGATAAAATCGTGTGATTTTCGCATGATGCAAAAGTGAATAAAAAGGAATTAGGAAGTCAATGATTTACATTGGTTTCCTTCCCATTAGCGATGTTTTCACAGATGTGCTGTTGCGAGAAAACAAAATTGTGGCATGCCCTGTTCTGCGATGTGCAATTTCTTATCACCCATATTTCCCTATGGAGCCTTCTTTTTATTACATCGCAACACACAAAATTGCGATTTTCGTGCGATGTGATGCGTTTTTAACATTAGAAAGCCATGTTGACTTTTGCTATTAAAAAAATAATTCGATTTTATTATGGGTGTCAGCAATGCGAGATTATTCTCAAGAAAAAGCATCACTGACGCTCAAGAATCACGGGAACAAAGATGCAACTTTGCCATGATTTTTTTGTGGCAAAATTGTGATCGGCCGTGTGAAACTAGCCTTAGATTATCCTATTCAGTACCTTTGGAAAGCTTTTTCTTTAAAGCTCCACCATTTAATCTTTAGACTTCTCCTTCATTATTTATTATTAACTATTTTGGTATATTCAGGCTTTAGCTTGGTCCCTGATTGTTTTTACAAGCCTGCTAACTCATAGTCCACCAAGACCTCTCCCTCCCACTCTGCACAAACAGAGGTAGAAGGAGACTACCAGCTTAAATCAATGCAGAGGCTGCTGTGATCACAGGACTTTAATAACTACTAAGTACTTACTGCAGACAAATAGTAAGTATTCCTTGCTCATGTAAGATTTGCAAGTTATGCTAAAAATGCGCATGACCGAAGCTCCATGCCCATTGCTTTCAATGGGACCGGAACTATTGCAGCTAACCCCATTGAAAACAATGGGATGTAGGCAACCTCCGCAGTGATTTTTGGGGAAGAGCTTGAAATATAAGCCCTTTCCTGAAAATCATACCTAGCTGGTGTAAAAAAAAAAATATATATATATATATACATCACCTTCCACCGCTGTCAGGGCTCTGAGGTGTCTTATCACTTAGTCCTCGGCGCTGCTCTGCAGCACTTTCTGCTGGCCGAAGATTAAAAGATCCCCACCTCCAGAAAGTGCTGGTCTGATTGGCTGAACACTCAGCCAATCACAGGCAGCGCTAAGCCATTCATTGAATGACAGCTGAGTGCTGCTTGTGAATGGTCACACTACTCAGCTAATCAGAGGTAGCCCACAGCCATTCATTGGATTAATTGCAAACGCCGGAGTGGAGGAGAGAGGCAGAGAGCCGGTGAGGGGGAGGGAAGGGGGAACTGGGCAGATGGAATCATATATTGGTTGGCCATGAAAACGCCGGCCAATATACGCTCATGTAAATAAGCCCTTAAGGAGTAAAACTATGAACACTTGCTCATCCAATCACTTCTCTATGCATTTTATCCCACAGATGTCAAAGTCATTGCTGACCACGACATCTACATGTTTTTACAAAAAAATGTTTAGTTTTTTCCCTTATGTATAATTGGTATTACCACATGTGTAAAAACCTACACTATAAAATATTACATTATTTATCCAGCACAATAAATTCTGTAAAAAAAAAGTAAAAATTAAAATGCCAAAATAACCATCTTCTGTTTATCTCTGTTTCCAAAATAAGGAAAATGGAACAATACCACTGCAGCGCCACCTATCGGATGGCAGCATTCCTTCAAATCAATGCTTGACCCTTTATACAGGTCTGTAGAGCTATGATTGGGAATTGAAATCATTGCTCTACAGACCTGTATAAAGGGCCAAGCATTGATTTAAAGGAATGCTGCCATCCAATAGGTGGTGCTATAGAAATACTGTTCCATCTGCCTTATTTGCATATTACCCAGAGGAGCATGGATGGTCTGGTAAGTCTCCTCACTCACTTTCTTGGTGCCCTTTCTAAGGAGAGATGTTATCCCTCCCAATCTCTGTTTCCAAAAACATGAATAAAAAGTGATCAAGCATATTGTATGTACTTTGAAATGATGCCAATAAAAGACACAAGACATCCTGCAAAAAAAACCCAAAAAAACGCTTTGGAATGTGGTAATGCACAAAAAGTCTATTTGTAAAAAAAAGTGTTTATATTGTGCAAAAGTTGTAAAACATAGTAAACCCTCTACAAATTCGGTGTTGTCATAATCATAGTGACATGTAGAATTAACTTAGCATAATATTTTTACCATATGGTGAGTGCGATAAAAATAAATCTTCAAAAACAATTGTAATATTGCTTTTTCCATTGCGCCCAGCAAAATATTAATAACTTACTAAATGCATTACATGTACACAAAATTGTTTACTATAAAAGCTAGAACTTGTACCGCAAAATATGAGGTCATATACAGCTACATTGACAGACAAATTTAGAAAGTTATGTCAGCTGGAACACAAAAAGAGAAATGATTTCCTGGTTCCTAAGGCTTCTTTCCCACAAGCATATATCAGCCTACCGTTTGCACGGTCGGCCGATATACAATGTGATCTGATGCATTGGATCAAAAGCATCAGATCACATGTCCATATTTCTGTGACATAAAAGCATCCAGCCGGCCAATCTGGTGCCGGGCATTTTTACGCTGGGCCCGAAAGATAATCCTCGAACTATCTTTTGGGCCGAAGTACTTCGGCTGATGCATGGCTTCTATGGGAGCCAATGACAGCGGCTGCAGAAAGGAGGTGGGAGGGAGTTTAGACGCATGACTGCTAAACTCCCTCCCTCTTTTCTCATCCCCTCTGGCTGATTTCCATGGGAGGGGTCAGAACGGGGTGGGGCTAAGCACTGCCCCATCCCACCTCCTCCCATTGCTGGCTGTGAACAAGGGGCAAGACAGGGACAGAGCTAAGCTCCCGCCCCTTGTCCATAGCCAGCAAAGGGAGGAGACGGGATGGGGCAGTGCTTAGCGCCGACCCGTCCTGCCGTCTTCCATTGGAATCAGCCAGAGAGTAGGAGAGAAGAGGTGAGCCATCATGGGAGAAGGAAGGGGCCACAGCATGGCAGCCTCGGCGTATATGCGCCAGGGCCCATGCCATCTGAAAAGGCGCACAAACATTAGATTTGTGCACCTGTTCTCGAGCTTTAATGCCGCAGATGGTAGCGTATAGTAGGCTGGTCGTGAAAACGGAAGCCAATATACGCTTGTGGGAAAGAATCCTAAGGCTAATTTTCTGGAGTTTTTTCTGATTGTAATATGACTGCTAGGGGATTAAGTAAGAAAACAGACACAAAAGGGGGACAAATGTAGAAAGAGTCAACTCACATTCTGTGAAAACATTATTCAACAAACCTCATAGATTTTGGGCCACAGTGTTATAAAGAATGATTTGCAATCATACAATATCTGGTTAAATGCTACTATTGCAACACACTTCAGAAATACTATACCCTTACAGACAATTGTACTTCAAGACTTACCAGGTGTGTGTACTGCTTGTAGCACATATCCTACAGCATATTTTACACTGGATATTTTGTCTAGCTATTATTGAGACACCAATTTTACTTTTGTACTGCAAATATGTCACATTTAAAATGTGGCTTTGACAAACTGATATTAGTCGGGAAAATGAGATGACAGCTCTGAAATATTGCTTCTCTTAAGGCAAGAAGAATGTTAATATTTTCAGTGACTGACATAGGAAAAAATGATAGGAGCAATATAACTTTTATATTCAGTTTTGCCGATATTTCTTAACTGGATATTAAATGTTAAATGTATTTTTTATCATCTGAATACCTTAGTGTACTGCAGAAAAGTTACTTAATTGTTATAACAGTACTTTTTGCAACTAAAATACATGACTTTACCATAACAATATAGTGATATTTTCTTATCATAATCATCGACCGCCCTTAACTTAAGTAAAATAAATGTACCCAATCATGCAACGATAAAAAAGTGTGGTACACTTTGTTAATACAGGGCAATTCACTGCTTTGTTAGTAGTGTGGGTTGTACTTCTGTATAGTGTGGCGCACTAATCTATGCCTGTCATCTTGGTGTCAGTTCATACTATGCAGATTATGTTTGTCAGCGGTCATCCCTCCCCCACTTTGGGTTGAATTGAGTGGCTGTTCATTAGTCTGAACATGAGCCTTTTTTGCCCCTTTACATTGCAGTCTGGCTTGCTATTAGGATATATATGGAGATTGAGCCTTCCCTGTAGTATATATCTTGTATATGGCTTCTTTTTCTGTGAGTTGCAGTCATGCAACAATGGCTTGTTTTATGTTATTATCGGAATATTATATGTCTTGCTGTTGAAGTGGTTTGTTGTATGACCAATTCTGGGGGCAAAAGAATTGCATTCTATGTTCCAAATATGGCAAAGGAACATAGAATGCAATTCTTTTGCCCCCAGAATTGGTCATACAACAAACCACTTCAACAGCAAGACATATAATATTCTGGTAATAACATAAAACAAGCCATTGTTGCATGACTGCAACTCACAGAATATATATATATATATATATATATATATATATATATATATATATATATATATATTCCAATAACTATTGGTATCTTATCATCAGTGAAAACTTTTTACAAACCTGTCTGTTGTAGACTAGACTTGTACTGGTGACCTTCAGCTTAATATGTAGTTTTTTAAGCTTGGCCAAATTTCACCCCATCGATTGATACTTCTAACCTAAAGTTTTTAGGTCAAATTTAAAAAACTAAAGGGGTTTTACAGATTTAAAAAATATGACTGCTTTCTTTTTAAAATATTGCCACCTCTGTCCATGGGTTTTCTCTAGTGTTGCAGATGAAATTTAAAGACGGAGCGTTAATTACATCTTTAAGAGTAATTACTCTTTGTAGCATCCTGTGTCAGAATCAGGTGCTCAGGGCCCACCAATAACTTCACTCTGGTAGCCCTCTGTACAGCTGCAAGCAAATATTACCTGAACTGCATTCACAAATTCCTTGTCGTCGTATTCTCCTTATACTTCAATAGAAAGGTAGATGCATTTGTGTGTGGCCCTGTTTTCACTGAACTACATGGAGACTGCTGTAGGCCAAGATTGGGGATTCGCTATTCTTTTGTCTACAGTCCAAGCCTGCTAGCATCCCTTTCTATTTTTTGAATGACCACATTGATGACTAACTTTAAGAAATAGTTCTAGGTGTCTATGAAATAGAGAACCCACAGAATTACAGAATGCATAGTCATAGTTAGTGTTGAGCAAACCAAACCAGTAGATCCATATTTGGGTCAAACTTTGTTAAAATTCATTTTGATGAGAACCCAAAGCACAGATGATTTATTTCTACTCAACAGGAAGGTCATAAAACTACCCCAAAATTAGTATGGAACAGTGCATGTGACTCAATTGTCCTTAGTACAAATCTGACCAAGGAAATATCTGCATGGACTTTTTAAAGCTGCATGCCGATGTTGTCCTTAGTCAGATTTGAAGCTAGGACTCTAGTGCTGCAAGGCAACAGTGCTAACTTCTGAGACACCACACCTGTTTTTTGAAAAGTATGCTTATGTCTAGTCATAGTAATTCAACTTTTACTATACTCTGAATTACCTGTTTGCTCAAACACATCACTCCCTCACACTTAAACATGGGGGAAATTTCTTGAAACTGGCACAAAGAAAAGAATGAAAATATTTTTGAGATTTTCAAAAAAGATCTAGAATCCCATTGGTTCTATTAGCAATCTTTGCATTTTCAGTGGTTTTTGTAAATCTTTCCCTTGTTGGATTTTAGGACTGATGTTGGAAATTCTAAAGTATTTTACAATGACAACATAGCAGCATATTGTCCTAGACATCAGATAAGGCTTAAAGTAAAATATATTTCTCTCTAAAAGACATTTATTTTCACAAGGACATAAAAGTCGAAATGAATTAGTGAACACTGAAAGGAAACCATCAATTGTAAAAAGAGCAGGGTTAACATTTACAAATAGGTCATACAGAATTTCCTGGTGGTCAACACAGCTTGACAAAGTCTAAAGAAACAGTAAACATTCGACTGATCAAGGACAAATCTTGAAAAGCAGAACAAATTGACACAAAATCACTTTGATCATAGCTATATTTTCCTAGTGTCTGGTTAAGAGGCTTTTTTGTCAAGGTGTCAACTTTTATGGGAGTATTAAATCACTGCTGTGATTGCAATTGGAAATTACAGTCGTAGTGCAAATCTATATATTCTTGTAGAGAAATAGAACACATCTCTGACACATCTCTATAAGTAATGAGCAGTATAATGGTCTTGAGCATTTCATTGTGACATATTGTATTTCAGAGTGGTTAGAAATAGAATACATATTTAATACAGTACAAGATATTTTGTGAAAATTGTATGTATACGCACATTTATAATGTTCCTTAGAATATTCTTTGAAAAGTATAATTACAGTCAAAGGCATACAGTATTTAGTGGTGCAAAGTAATTCCTTTATTTAAGCCACTAAATCAGTGTTCTGTGTGTCAATGACTGCTGTGCATTTTGGCTAAAAGACTATCTCCACCTAATTAAAGATGGTTGAGTATATTAACAGAAAGTACAACCTTTTTGCTTATAGATCCTTTCTGAAAAGGTCTTTTTTTAGTATAGTTGACTTACCTGTCAATTATAACTAGAATTAAGGCCTTAAAAATTAATCTAAATTTTAAAACATTTTTAGTATCAACCCGATTTATCCTAGACTAATATAATCAACCCTTATATACATATTAATAAACACAGAGTGAGTATCAGACATCTTCTTTCCAACTTTTATGTTCCAGATCCCCCATTCCCATTCTGTAATATAGCAGCCCCTTCCTCTGCTGTCCTATGTGACAGATTTATTCCTAAATCATGGTGATGGACATCTGTTGTCCATCTAGTCCACTGCCATGCTGAGTGTTATGCTTAAACGAAGTCTGTGATTGTTCTCAGTAAAATAAATCTTGTAATCTTGTAGATATGACAGTTTTTTTAATTGCTAACAAAAATACATGATGTTATAGCAAGCTTTCAGACCTTTCAAGGTTCTTCCTCAGGAATAAGACTCTGAGAGGTCAAAAAGCTTGCTATAACATCATGTATTTTTATTAGGCATTAAAAGGTATCATATCTACAAGATTACTTGATGTCTCTTACTGAGAACACTCACATTTTGCTCTACTAGCTAACACGGTACCAAATACTTTTTAAAGGAAGTCAGTTACTTGAAATTGTCCCTATAAACTTTTAGCACTAGTAGATCGGCACTAATACATGCAGTAATACATCTTTTTTTTCTGCCAGTATTTCCATTATAGAGAAATCTTCATTTTTCTGCCTTGCACACTGTATGCAAACGAGCATTAGACGATCTAATGGGTGGTTCGCTCAGCCTTGACTGGTTCCAATGACTGCTCTCCGTATTCTTCAGCCCCTCCCCTTGCCTAACAGAGTGGAACTGTCAATCATTAGGCAAAGGTGATTCAAAAAGAATGGTTCAAAAGTAAACCTGATTAATTCATACATAAATTGACATACTACAGCCAGAATGTCATGAAAAGACCAAAGGACTATTCGGGTCTTTAATGCACCTTAAATATGTTTGGTGTGAGTGCCATTGGTGACATGGCAGATGTCAAGTTGATATTCTAGTTCTGTTCAGACATATTCTGGCGTATTCTCTGTTATCAATTCCGCTTTGTTATCTAGTGTCATCGATAGTGCTCACATTGAACTTCTGTAGGGTGTATTAAAAACGTGAAGAGTTCTATCTTTTCATGTCATTCTGGTTATTGTATGTCCATTCACATACAAATAATCTATACTCGTGTATGATTCTTTTTGAACCAACCTGTATTTAGTTCAATTTCTGGACATTGCAATTAATTGCAAAAATTATTCAGAAAAGTTACATTGTAACCACATGGAGCTTATAAAGTGCTGCAATAATAAACTAATATCTAAAAAACAAAGCCATTTTTAAATCTGAATGGGGTTCCTTGAAAAAATCTTTTCATTTTATCCCTAGACAGCTAAGCAATTCCAAGGGTTCTTCATACTCCAACGACAAAATCTGCCCAAAGAACCCTGCGTCCCATGCTTATTTGCTCTGCAAAATGCCGTATACTACTTCCCATTGTGATGAATGAGTAGTCAAATATAATGAAAGGTACACATTCATCATATGGTAGCTTCTGACCCATTGCTCATTATCTATATCATTAATGCTATAAACCTCTTAGTGTCCCTAAAGCCATGTTAAGAAGTTTTATAACTTTTACTTTGGCAAAATGATTTTTCATTTCTAAACTACTTAACGTTTTACTACATTGAAACTAAAATTTACAACTTGGCAGGGGAATGATTTACTTATGATGTAACAGAAAAGACCAATTTATATTATAGAACTGTTTGCCATTATTTTTATTGTAGAGAAGATTACAAAAAAGCTGTTGATGTAGCAATATAGCTTCAAACAGTTCCCATGTTGCTATCTCTTTTCGTTGGGTCAATACATTTTTCTCAGATGGAAACTTCAAGTTTTGATTAAATGTCATGGAGAAAAGATGAACTTTCTGCTAAGCCTTAAATAATTCTTTAAGGTACTTAATCCATTCAAGGATGAGCTGAAGATATAGTATAGTGTATCGGAAGGGAGAAAAATATCCACATCTGTCTTTGCTGTGCATTACCAGAAGTGCAGATCTCACTACTTTAACATATGCTTCACCAAGGTCACTGCAAATAAAACACTTATTACTAGCACTTTCTGCATGTAATTGCAACGAGGTTTATAAATAACTGTGCTTGCTTTCACTGTTATTTTTTTAGGAGCAATTTATTAAAATTGCCGCAAAGGAAAATGGAGCCGTTTCCAACAGTAACCAATTATGTTGCAGCTTTCATAGAAAAAGTGGTCTAAAAATTAAAATCTGATTGCTTGAGTAACTGCTCAATTTTCCTTTTCATCATTTTTAAATTTTTCCGATTGTGACATTGATGCTGAACCTCATGGCAGAAGATATTTGTTAGCATACATTCATTACTTAACATAGAACAGACATCACTTGGTTCTACACTACAGTACTTATCAATCAGCAATCTACAGTATTCTGACATACTACAGTAGAACTGAACTTTCTTTAACTTTTGGCCTCCTTGATCAAAACATGGGGCTGAGAGCGTGATAATGTGCTAAGGCCTCTGTTCATATCACATCCAGCGTTTGCTTTGGTAGCTGAAAGATTTTGATAGCTAAAGTTTAGGTAAGCTTTTAGCATACATGTGACTATAATTCCTTGACATACCTTTTTCAACCCTTTAATGATCAGTAATGTTTTGACTTTTCTTTTTTTTTATTTCCACTTTCCAACAGCAATAACTTTGTAGTTTTTCTGTCACTATACCTGTATGAAGGATTGTTTTTTAACCCCTTCACGACCAAGGACGTACCGGTACGTCCTGTGGCCGCGGGGTATGTATGAAAAGAGGTTGCGATGCAACCTCTCTTCATACAGTGCGGGCGTCAGCTGTTTATAACAGCTGACACCTGCGGGCAATAGCCGCTAGTGGCCGCACGGCCGATTTCAGCTATTAACCATTTAAATGCCGCTGTCAATTCTGACAGCGGCATTTAAATCCCGCACGCCCCCCACCGCGGTGAGATCGGGAGAGCCGTGCAGGTGTCATGGCAGCCGGGGGCCTAATGAAAGGCCCCAGAGCTGCCTTAACAGACTGCCTATCAAGCCATCCACACAGGGTGGCTTAATAGACTGCCTGTCAAAAAGCAGTATGACGTAATGCTATAGCATTACGTCATACTGCAGGAGCGATCAAAGCATTGCATCTTAAAGTCCCCCAGGGGGATTTCAAAGTAATGTAAATAAAAAATCAATAAAGTTTTTTTTCATTGAAAAAAAAAAAAGTTGTAAAAGTTTAAATCACCCCGCTTTTGCCATATCTATTATTAAAAAATCTAAACAATAAATTAAAAATATGTATTTGGTATCGCCACGTCCGTAAAAGTCCGAACTATCAAAGTAGTGCATTATTTTTCCCGCACGGTGAACGTCGTCCAAAAAAAAATAAATAAAGAACGCCAGAAATGCACTTTTATAGTTACCCTGTCTCCCAGAAAAAATGCAATAAAAAAGCGATCAAAAAGTCGTATGTATTCCAATATGGCACTATCAGAAACTACAGGACATCTCACAAAAAATGAGACCTTGCTCAACTACGTCGACGGAAAAGTAAAAAAGTTATTGCGCGCACAAAATGACCACAGAAAATAATTGAAAAAAATTTAATGTCCTTGAAAAAAAAAAAGAGGAGTATAGTAAAAAAAAAACTATACAAGTTTGGTATCGTAGTAATCGTACCGACCCATAGAATAAAGTTATCCTGTCGTTTTTGTTGACGCTTGTGCGCCGTAGAAGCAAGACACACTAAAAGATGGCGAAATGTCGTTTTTTTTTTTTTCATTTTACTCCACTTAGAATTTTTTAAAAGTTTTTCAGTACATTATATGGTACTTTAAATAGCACCATTAAAAAATACAACTCGTCCCGCAAAAAACAAGCCCTCATACAGCGATATCGATGGATAAATAAAGGAGTTACGATTTTTTTAAAGGGGGGAGGAAAAAACGAAAATGGAAAAAGAAAAATGGCCGCGTCATTAAGGGGTTAATAGGTAAATTGTATTTTTAATAGTACTATTTAATGTATCATATAATATATGTAAAACACCATTGTTTTTTATGGATTGTCTTTATAGAATTCAGGGTATGTCAAAAGTGGCATGTTAGCTTAGTTCTGCAGGTCAGTACCAATGCAGTGATACTTAATTTATAGTTTTTTTTTGTTTTTCTACTTTAATTTAAAAAAAAACTAAAAACCTTCATTTAAAAAAAATGCTTTCTGTTGACATATTCTGAGACCTGTAGCATTTTATCTTTCTGTGGATGTAGCTGCATAGGGGCTCGTTTTTTTGTGGGTTGACCTGTAGTTTTTATTGCCACTATTTTGGGGTATATACAACTTTTCTTTTTGTTCCAATGGTTTTTATTGAATCTTTTTAGTTTTCATAACAAGGTACAAGCAAGTACAACAAATGAAATATATATCTTATATTTATATATAAGATTACCAAGTTTAAAAATTCAATACTTTAGTATTCTGGGCTCTGACAACTTCACTCTAATGACTTATTGACTCATTGTAAAGGTGGATCATAATCGCAGCTGTTAAGCTACGTGGTAGCCAGTCTGCCTGTGTTCCAGCCCCCTACAGGCTATCCCGTGTACTGGACTATATATGGTTGTGGCTAGAGGAGTTAAAACCTCTACCAGCACCACTACCTGAGGGAAAAACAGACAGCTCTGAAGGAGTTGAGGGGACCGCAAGTCTGAGGTCTGGTGGGAACTAGTGAATGCCCCAGGTCTGACAGGGAGGACATACCCCTAAACTCACACACTGGTGGGTTATGGTAAATGAACTGTGTTGATCAGAATATTGATGTTATGGCACTAGGCCAATGTAGCGAGGAACATACATGTGTAAGGTCAGTGGTCAGCATTTAATTTGTGTTTTGGTGTGTGTGCATTTTAAAAAGACTGTGAACCATTGCTGTGTGTAATAAAGCTGACATATGCCAGAGATTTAAAGACAAGGGGAAACAGATAAAAAGATGGTGATACAGGCACAACATTCCAAGCTTGGTGAAAGCTGAAGGTCAGGCCCTTTCATTAGTTCAGAGACTGGAAAGAAAGATGTGCATCAGAGCCGGAGCCGCGAGACAATCAGAGGAGCCTTTGATTGTCCCACAGCTCCCGCGCTGAAGCACATTTTTCTTCCTGGTCTCTCTGCCATGTACAGGACTTCTCGTACATCCACAAGCCTTTGGAACCGTGTCACCCCACCAGTTCTCCAATTGGTTTTATTCTAAACCAGCGGAACTGACAAAAGGGCCTGACCCAAAAATGCATTTTCCCTTGCTGGCTTTTTATGTTGTTCAAAAAAGAAGTGATTTTCAGCTTTTACCAAGCTTAGACTGTTGTGCCTATATCACCATTTTCTTATCTCTTTCTTCTCATCACATTCACGTCCATCCAGGTAGAGCATCATCTGGCAGGCAGCACCTCTACCTTTCCAAACACTTACAATTCCAGAGCCTTGATTGGTTCATCACTTCCACTGAGTTTTGCTCCACCCTCAATTCATTCTCTATCTTTGCTACTCACAAAGATTTAAAGACGTGCAGTCATCCAGTATTTCTGTGAGTGGCACAATCCATCTTAGATGAAGAAGACGGCGGTTCCATGAATGACTAAATCCCAAAGTTACCACAGTATATATTTATATATATATATTTGATTGCCACATTTATATATATATATATATATATATATATATATATATATATATGGTTTATTGAGGTAATGGTTTCTTCTATAGTAGGGATGTCTATGCTTTTCCAATGTCTCAATATGGCCAGGTTGAATAAGGCTAATATTTTGCTGCATATTACACAGAATTTCTGTAGGATTACAATTTGAGCTGAGTTAATATTCAACAGTGCTAAGAAAAGGGATTTGTGGACTGTTTAATAGAGATGAGCGAGCATACTCGTCCGAGCTTGATGCTCGTTCCAGTATTAGGGTGCTCGAGATGCTCGTTACTCGAGACGAGCACCACGCGGTACTCGTCTCAATTAAACGAGCACTGACCATTGAATTCAATGGAGCCGGCAATACAGCCGGCTCCATTGAAAGCAATGGGCTGCCGGCGATTACGGGATGAATTGTCGGGAAGGGCTTAAATATATAAGCCCTTCCCTGCAATTCATCCAGAAATGTGTAGAAATAAAAAAAATATATATACTCACCTGGTCCCGGCAGATGGAGTTCAGCGCGGCCGGCTGCAGTCCTCCTGAACTGCTCTGAATAGCTGTGAGTAGTATTCAGCAGATGGGGATTTAAAATCCCCGCCTGCTGAATGAGCTGCCTCTGATTGGTCACAGCCTGACCAATCAGAGGCAGCTCTCACTCACACCCATTCATGAATTCATGAATGGGTGAGTGAGTGCTGCCTCTGATTGGCCCTTCCCTGCAATTCATCCAGAAATGTGTAGAAATAAAAAAAATATATATACTCACCTGGTCCCGGCAGACGGAGTTCAGCGTGGCCGGCTGCAGTCCTCCTGAACTGCTCTGAATAGCTGTGAGTAGTATTCAGCAGATGGGGATTTAAAATCCCCGCCTGCTGAATGAGCTGCCTCTGATTGGTCACAGCCTGACCAATCAGAGGCAGCTCTCACTCACACCCATTCATGAATTCATGAATGGGTGAGTGAGTGCTGCCTCTGATTGGCCCTTCCCTGCAATTCATCCAGAAATCTGTAGAAATAAAAAATATATATATACTCAGCTGGTCCCGGCAGACGGAGTTCAGCGCGGCCGGCTGCAGTCCTCCTGAACTGCTCTGAATAGCTGTGAGTAGTATTCAGCAGACGGGGATTTAAAATCCTCGCCTGCTGAATGAGCTGCCTCTGATTGGTCACAGCCTGACCAATCAGAGGCAGCTCTCACTCACACCCATTCATGAATTCATGAATGGGTGAGTGAATGCTGCCTCTGATTGGCTCAGGGGCAGCTCTCAGCTGAATGACAGCTGAGAGCTGCCCCTGATTGGCCCTGCGCTGAGCCAATCAGAGGCAGCACACACTCACCCATTCATGAATTGATAAATAGGTGTGAGTGAGAGCTGCCTCTGATTGGTCAGGCTGTGACCAATCAGAGGCAGCTCATTCAGCAGGCGGGGATTTTAAATCCCCGGCTGCTGAATACTACTCATCTGTGTAAAGTGATATTAGATATATATGATCTCCAGTTTGAACCCCTCTAAGTAATTGTTTTCCCTAAGGGCTTGGGCTAGTGGCTCCAATGATTATATAAAGATCAGTGAAGATAATGAGTAGTCTTGTCTAGTGCCATTTGTGTGGTTAAATTCTGTTGATACGTCTCAATTTGGAAATACACGAGTGGAAAATTGAAGTACAGTGCAGATAGAGCTTGTAAAAAACTAACCCTCAAAACCTATTTTTGTCAAAGCCACAAACTCATATGCCCAATTTATGCAGTTGAAATTTTTTCAGTACCAAAGATAACAGTACTGCAGGGAGCTTCCTAGACTCTATAAAGTGTGTAATATTTTAGTATTACACTCGTATTATCTGGAGATATTTCACAAATTCCCACTTAATGTTTTCGAATTAATGCTGGTAGGATAGGGTCCAATTTTGAGGCCAGTATTTTTGTGTAGCTTTTTATGTTCATGTTCGATAATGATGTCAGAGGTTCTGGAGGATATCTGAGTTTTCCCTTGGTTTTGCAAGGGTAACTATTAAAGCTTGTTGGTTTACCTTTGTAAAAGAACCTTCGATAGCTGCTAGCTGAAATGTTTTGCACATATGTGGAGATAGAATAGCTGAAAAAGTTTTATAGTAAGCATTTGTGAGTCTGTCTGGGCCTGGTGATTTACCCACCAGTAGATAATATGTTTAAAAACTTCTGCTACTGTGATGGGAGAGTCAAGGGATTCTTTCTGAGCTGTGAAGAGGGTGGGTAGATTAATTTTCTGTAAGAACGCTTGAACATGATGAGTTGCCCTCAGAAATGTGAAAGGGTCATTCATCAGGTTTTATAAAGCTGAATAATAGTCTAAAACAGTATTTGCTATATCTCTTGGATTTGTAAATTTTCCTGCATTATTTTGGCTTAGTATTTATGGGATCTGGGATTTAAGATGTTGGGCCTTGAAAGTAGAAGCTAATAATTTCCTAGATTTATTGTTTGGTTATACTGGGTTTTGGTTGCTTTTAATTTTCTTTTGTAATTCTAAAACAATATGTTCCGAAGTGTCCGTCTGCATTGAAATAATACTTCCACTTGTTGTGTTGTTTGTATTGATTTATTTTGTGTTTCAAGGACTTTAATTTTCTCTAGTATTTCTTGTAAAAGTCTGCTTCTTTCTTTTTAACATAATGCCTAATTCTTAGAAATGAGCCCCTTACTGTTAGATTTAATGGTGATATCTATGTTTGCTATATCAGTCACCAGGATATTGTCCAAAATGTCTTCTTAGGGCTCAGTTACACGGGCACCATTCTGCCTATGTTCCTGTATGATAAGACAGCTGCACTGCAGGTGCGGACGACTCTCTGCACCGGACAGTGAAAAACACATGGCCAGCAATGGAGCCTGTCTTGCGGAGAGTTATCCGCACGCGTTGCGGCCGTCTTATTGTGCAGAAACACAGGCAGATCAGCGCCCGTGTGACTGAGCCCTAACTGTAAGGCTGTAGCAGTAGTATGCGATGAATCACTCACCTTTGTGGCAGAAGGCTCTTTTGGAGTGTCTAGTCTTTGTCTCTGTTTCTTTGACCTAGCAGGAAGAGAAGGGGCTGCAGCTGTTCTGTTGATGATAATGACCATCTCTCTGCAGGAACTTCAGCTTGGTTTCTGCAGGACTGCTCTCCAAAGTTTAGTTCACAGAAGCGATCAAAGCAACGGTGCTATGAAGAAGAGCCTTGCTTGACAAAGGTTCAGAGTCATGCCCTCACCGATGCTCGGCATATTCCGTGCACTCAGTTGAGTGCCCTATGGTCACTGAAGTGGGAGAGCTGTCCTGTGAGCTTGCAGCTGTGCCATTTTGATCTATGGTGGGGAATGGGAAAGGAACAGATTGATAGGTTTGCCCAAATTAACGGTTGACTCCTTCCCCCTCTGAGGCATTCTAAGGTTGTTAGCAACAGGTGAGATCCAATTAGCAGTTTCTTAAACCGCTGTGTTGTCGATTTTTGGCCCTGGTGGTGAAGGAGCTCTGCATTAGGCAGCCATTCAGTCCAGCAACCAAGCCACAGCCCCAATATACACAGCTTTCTGATCACCTTTTGCTCAATATTTTTTAAGAAACAGGGTACCTCAGAAACAGAATGATTAAAGAATTATGGTTTGTAATTCAGTTGCTACCTGCATTTACAATGAATGATTATTGTTCAGATTCCCACAATTCAGCGAGAATTTGATCGATTATAATCGGTCAGCGTAAAAGGGCCCTTTGTATATTTAAGCAATGGCATTGCTATTTAAGTATCACTTTAGCTTCATTGTTCATTTTTGAAAAGCAGGTCCTAAGGTTAAGTGGTCCTTTAAAATGAACAAACAAGTCTATTTAATTTATTTAACAAAGCTAGTAAAGTTTTATCTCATAATAAAGTGTCATGCATGAAAAAATGTAATAACGCATTGAACGGCATCAGATATCTTTGTTTGAAATGGTAATAGGAATTGCATAGCAGATGCCTTGGGAAGCACCCAGTATGTCACAGGATTTCCCTGCATTGCAGAGCCAAGATGAGTTATTTGCAGCTCTAAGCAGTCCTGCTTCTTCATCAGTTATATCTACATTAAAAAAGAACAGTGAAGATGACAAGATCACAGACTCGTAGGCAGAGCACAAATCACTATATACTTCTCAATTAATGTTGAACTCAAAATGTATGATAATTGTCATTTTATAATAATACAGGGTTAGCAAAATTTAACTATTAAACTCCCTCAGCTCAGAGACCTCGGGGGGTGGGGGGGGGGGGGGGGCATTCTCCTATTCTAAACGAGACACAATTCAGACAATGGCCACTTCAAAAAACGCACTCGCCATTTATGAAAAAAATATATATATTAAAAGAGTCGCTCATAGGTGGAGCTATAGTGGAATGGATCTGCCTTGACAAGTTGAGGAGATAGCAAAAAATGTCATGGAGCTATCCTGTGACCTCTGGTGAGGCTACACACCCAGTTCCTGGCTGATGTCAGCTTTTTGTTAAGCACAATTCTTTGCTGCCACCAGCTGCAATGCTGTTGAAGATGGCTTGAACCTCAAAACCCATTTAGCCCTGGTCATTTTAATTAAATAAAAACAGAGGAGTGAAAATTAATCCCTTGTGATTTCTTCTTTCATAAATCAGTCAGATAGTTGTGTCATGCTCTGATCACTATTTTGTTACCTTGACAGTTGGACCTGGGACAATGTCAGATATTAGGGACAGTATTTGTTGGCATGGCAGTGGTAGAAAACATGATTTTGTGAATGGAGAGCGTTGTTGAAAACCAAAGGGTATTTGTAGCATGATTTGCATAGCTACAGCTATGCACCAACTGTTTTACTTAATGTTTTTTACTAAAATTTATTTTTCTTAGAAGGCAAGTGATTGATCTGAAGTGTCCATTGTCCTTATTTCCTCTTACTTGGAGAAGGAGAACGGCCTGTAGAGGCCTCTGAGTTGGAAAAATGTAATTTTGCTAACCCTGCCAATTTTTGCAGAGTTGGGTCAGGTCAGCCCCACTGATTTTTGGTGGAAAATCAAGGAGTGTGTTTTCAATGTGGCTCAGTGGTTAGCACTGTTGTGATCCAGGCTAAAATTTCATGAAGGACAACATCTGAATAGGCTTTGAAAAACTCCATACAAAAGTTGCCCTTGGTCAGATTTGAACCTAGAATTCCAGCACCACACAGCAGCAATGATAATTAAAGACAGAGCCACCAGACTTGTTTTTTCCTCTACAAAGGAGAAGAAGGAAGATAATAAACACGAAGTGAACATAAAAACTCCATACGATGTTGCCCTTAGCCAGATTTGAGTATAGAACTTCAACACTGCTAAGCAGCACTAGGTGTTTCTTCTCAATAAAGATATTTCTCTTTGTGTTTATTCTTCTCCTCCTCCTCTGGAGAAGAAACAACAAGTGTGGTGGTTCAGTTGTTAGAACTGGTGCCTTGCAATGCTGGAATTCTAAGTTCAAATCTGACCAAGGGCAACATCTACAGTACAGTGTGAAACTTTTAGGTAGGTCTGAAAAAATGCTACAAACTAAGGTTTTTGTTTAAAAAAAAAAAAGACTTTTCTCTTCTAATTTAAACACTCATATCCCACTCATATCATCATATCCTCTCTGCTTTAAAAAACAACCCTGGACCCGACTGATGTTGCCAATTACCAACCCATCTCAAACCTCCTCTTCATCTCCAAATTACTAGAACGCCTGGTGTACTACTACATCATATGCTTTCTCTCTGACAACTCACTACTCAACTCCTTCCAGTCTGCTTTCTGCTCTCTACACTCGACCGAAACTGCCCTCACAAAAGTATCAGATGACCTGATAATGGCAAAGTCTAGGGGTGATTACTCCCTACTAATCCTCCTTGACCTGTCTGCTGCATTTGACATTGTCGACCATAACCTCCTTCTCACTATGCTCCGCTCTATTGGTCTACAGGACACTGCTTGGTCCTTGTTCTCCTCCTACCTCTCTTACCGCTCTTTCAGTGTCTCCTTTGATGGCTGTATCTCCTCTTCACTTCCTATCGCTGTTGGGGTCCCCCAGGGCTCGGTCCTTGGTCCCCTTTTCTTCTCTATCTATACAGCCCCAATTGGACAAACCATCCACAAATTCGGCCTCCAATACCATGTCTACGCTGACGACACCCAACTATACACCTCTTCTTGTGAGATCACTGAACAATTCCTTCAAAATATCACCAACTGTCTGTCCACAGTCTCTAATACTATGCCCTCCCTTATTCTCAAACGTAACCTCTCTATGGACTGTCAGCAGGCCAAATTAAGTAACCTAATTTTTTACTCCTAGTTACTTTAAAAAGAATTGGGATCAGGTTGTTGCAATTATATTTGAAAAATTGGGCCAATTACTCCCAACGCAATTATTCCAATAATTGCTCATCCTTAAAGGGGTTGTCCCGCGGCAGCAAGTGGGTCTATACACTTCTGTATGGCCATAATAATGCACTTTGTAATATACATTGTGCATTAATTATGAGCCATACAGAAGTTATAAAAAGTTTTATACTTACCTGCTCCGTTGCTGGCGTCCTCATCTCCATGGTGCCGACTAATTTTCGCCCTCCGATGGCCAAATTAGCCGCGCTTGCGCAGTCCGGGTCTTCTGCAGTCTTCTATGGAGCCGCTCGTGCAGAATGCAGGCTCCGTGTAGCTCCGCCCCGTCACGTGCCGATTCCAGCCAATCAGGAGGCTGGAATCAGCAATGGACCGCACAGAAGAGCTGCGGTCCACGGAGACAGAGGATCCCGGCGGCCATCTTCAGCGGTAAGTATTGAAGTCACCGGAGCGCGGGGATTAAGGTAAGCGCTCCGGTAAGCTTTCTTTACCTCCCTGCATCGGGGTTGTCTCGCGCCGACCGGGGGGGGGGGGTTGAAAAAAAAAAAACCCGTTTCGGCGAGGGACAACCCCTTTAATTGTGGCCAACATTATTGGCACTCTTGAATGTTAAGGGAGTGGTCCAGGTTAGAAAAAAAATATGGGGCTGTGTTGGGGTCTTGGACACAAGTCTTTAGGGCCATACAAACCTAGTGACAGGTATTGTAATAAATTCTCTAGTCAGTATAGGCCTGAAATTTAATTTTTGAAATTTAATTTCTTAATTCGAAACAAATTTACACATCTTCCAAACAAAGTTGATGTACAATGGATCTGCGATATAAGAAGAAACATACATATGGTACGAGATCGGTCAATATAATGGGTGAAAGTTTAAATCTATATATGTACCACCCAGAGACGTGGGAGATTTTATGACCAGATAATATAGATTAAAATGAGTTTGCATGGGCAACAATGGTCAACATTGCTTTTGAGAAACTTTGCAAAGCTGTGGAATCACTTTGCCTGTTGGCTCCTTCACATCCTACTCAAACCACAGTCGGTGCCAAATGTTGCAAGGATATCCAAATCCATTATTGTAGAAAATTACATTAAAATGCACAGTCGTTGATCACTAAATCCTACTGTAATTGCTAATACTTTTGTATGTTTGTGATAACTGCACCGCACCCTCTTCACTAGGGTGATTAGTATCCACACGTATGAGTTTCAAATCATTTTCCAACTCCAGCCACACCACTGGGGCAAAAGATGTGCTCGGCTGGGGCTTCAGTATCGTGGAACTCACTTCATAATGCTCGGCTACCTTAACTTTAAGACGTTCCTGATAAGTCTTTTGACATTTGGCATAAGCGATTTTATACTTTTTAAAAAAATTCTTACAAACCGCTTTACCCTCTCTAATGTATTTTTGTTCATTTTGAAGCCATTTATTTGCCATTTATTTTGTGAAATAAAGGTTTTTCACACTTCTTTATGCCACAATTTTTTAAAAATTTTTACTAATTTGCTATTTTATATATTTGTAAACTTGTAAAACTCAAAAAACAGCTCACCCGATGTGATAGCATGACAAAATCCAGAGCTACTGTAATTTTTAGCAGCACGGCACAGCGATTTTAGTACCTGAAGGTGGCATGGCTCTTGCATTACCTGATAACATCATATCGAACTCAGACTCTTGTTGCTAGGTACATTGAACCTTCCTCTTTACAATAAGATATTTAAAAATAAAAATACATGATGTTATAGAGAGCTTTTGTACTTACTCAGGGTTGTTTCTCATGCATGCGACAGAACCCTGAGTAGGTTGGAAAACTCACTATAGCATCATGTATTTTTATTTTTGTTAACTATTAGAGATGAGCGAGCACCAAAATGCTCGGGTGCTCGTTACTCGTGACGAAATTTTCGCGATGCTTGAGGGTTCGTTTCGAGTAACGAACCCCATTGAAGTCGATGGGCGACCCGAGCATTTTTGTATATTGCCGATGCTCGCTAAGGTTTCCATTTGCGGAAATCTGGGCAATTCAAGAAAGTGATGGGAACGACACAGAAACGGATAGGGCAGGCGAGGGGCTACATGTTGGGCTGCATCTCAAGTTCCCAGGTCCTACTAGTAAGCCACAATAGCGGCAAGAGTGCCCCCCCCTCCCAACAATTTTTACTTCTGAAAAGCCCTCATTAGCAATGCATACCTTAGCTAAGCACCACACTACCTCCAACAAAGCACAATCACTGCCTGCATGACACTCCGCTGCCACTTCTCCTGGGTTACATGCTGCCCAACCCCCCCTCCCCCCTGCACGACCCAGTGTCCACAGCGCACACCAAATTGTCCCTGCGCAGCCTTCAGCTGCCCTCATGCCCCACCACCCTCATGTCTATTTATAAATGCGCCTGCCATGAGGAGGAACCGCAGGCACACACTGCAGAGGGTTGGCACGGCTAGGCAGCGACACTCTTAAAAGGGGTGGGGCGATAGCCCACAATGCTCTACAGAAGCAATGAGAAATTCAATCCTGTGCCATCTCCATCTGGGGCTGCACACGTGGGCATAGCAATGGGGAACCTATGTGCCACACACTATTCATTCTGTCAAGGTGTCTGCATGCCCCAGTCAGACCGCAGTTTTTTATAAATAGTCACAGGCAGGTACAACTCCGCAATGGGAATTCCGTGTGCACCCACAGCATGGGTGGCTCCCTGGAACCCACCGGCGGTACATAAATATATCCCATTGCATTGCCCATCACAGCTGAGGTAATGTCATGTTAAATGCAGGTGGGCTTCGGCCCACACTGCATGCCCCAGTCAGACTGGGGTTCTTTAGAAGTAGACACATGCAGTTACAACTCCCTGTGGACCCACAGCATGGGTGGCTCCCTGGAACCCACCTGCGGTACATAAATATATCCCATTGCAGTGCCCAGCACAGCTGAGGTAATGTCATGTTAAATGCAGGTGGGCTTCCGCCCACACTGCATGCCCCAGTCAGACTGGGGTTCTTTAGAAGTAGACACATGCAGTTACAACTCCCTGTGGACCCACAGCATGGGTGGCTCCCTGGAACCCACCGGCGGTACATAAATATATCCCATTGCATTGCCCATCACAGCTGAGGTAATGTCATGTTAAATGCAGGTGGTCTTCGGCCCACACTGCATGCCCCAGTCAGACTGAGGTTCTTTAGAAGTGGACACATGCAGTTACAACTCCGTCTGGACCGTCAGCATGGGTGGGTGCCAGGAAGCCACCGGCGGTACATAAATATATCCCATTGCATTGCCCATCACAGCTGAGGTAATGTCATGTTAAATGCAGGTGGGCTTCCGCCCACACTGCATGCCCCAGTCAGACTGGGGTTCTTTAGAAGTAGACACATGCAGTTACAACTCCCTGTGGACCGACAGCATAGGTGGCTCCCTGGAACCCACCGGCGGTACATAAATATATCCCATTGCATTGCCCATCACAGCTGAGGTAATGTCATGTTAAATGCAGGTGGGCTTCGGCCCACACTGCATGCCCCAGTCAGACTGAGGTTCTTTAGAAGTGGACACATGCAGTTACAACTCGGTCTGGACCGTCAGCATGGGTGGGTGCCAGGAAGCCACCGGCAGTACATAAATATATCCCATTGCATTGCCCATCACAGCTGAGATAATGTCATGTTAAATGCTGGTGGGCTTCGGCCCACACTGCATGCCCCAGTCAGACTGGGGTTCTTTAGAAGTAGACACATGCAGTTACAACTCCCTGTGGACCCAAAGCATGGGTGGCTCCCTGGAACCCACCGGCGGTACATAAATATATCCCATTGCATTGCCCATCACAGCTGAGGTAATGTCATGTTAAATGCAGGTGGGCTTCGGCCCACACTGCATGCCCCAGTCAGACTGGGGTTCTTTAGAAGTGGACACATGCAGTTACAACTCCGTCTGGACCGACAGCATGGGTGGGTGCCAGGAAGCCACCGGCGGTACATAAATATATCCCATTGCAGTGCCCAGCACAGCTGATGTAACGTCAGCTTTAATGCAGGTGGGCAAAAAATTAATTGGATTACACTGTAGGCGAGGGCCCCAAAAAATTGGTGTACCAACAGTACTAATGTACCTCAGAAAAATTGCCCATGCCCAACCAAGAGGGCAGGTGAAACCCATTAACCGCTTTGGTTAATGTGGCTTAATTTGTAATGAGGCCTGAAGGCAGCCCAGTTAAAATAAAAATTGGTTCAGGTGCAAGTTTCAACGCTTTAATGAGCATTGAAACGTATAAAAATTGTTTACAAAAATTATATGACTGAGCCTTGTGGGCCTAAGAAAAATTGCCCGTTCGGCGTGATTACGTGAGGTTTCAGGAGGAGGAGCAGGAGGAGGAGGATGAATATAATACACAGATTGATGAAGCTAAAAGGTCCCCGTTTTTTATGGTGATAGAGAACGATGCTTTCATCCGCGGGTGCAGCCTACGTATTGTTTAGGTATCGCTGCTGTCCGCTGGTGGAGAAGAAAAGTCTCGGGAAATCCAGGCTTTGTTCATCTTTATGAGTGCAAGCCTGTCGGCACTGTCGGTTGACAGGCGGGTACGCTTATCCGTGATGATTCCCCCAGCCGCACTAAACACCCTCTCTGACAAGACGCTAGCTGCATGACAAGCAAGCACCTCCAGGGCACAGAGCGTGAGTTCAGGCCACGTGTCCAGCTTCGACACCCAGTAGGGGGCAGAGGCGTCACGGAGGACAGTCGTGCG
The DNA here is from genome assembly GCF_035609145.1 of Eleutherodactylus coqui. Classification (NCBI taxonomy): domain Eukaryota; kingdom Metazoa; phylum Chordata; class Amphibia; order Anura; family Eleutherodactylidae; genus Eleutherodactylus; species Eleutherodactylus coqui. Next base: position 73,165,040 of record NC_089839.1, on the reverse strand, counting down.
ATCGGCTACGTACTCCCTCACCATCCTTTTACAGTGCTCCCGCCGACTCAGCCTTGACTTGGGAGCGGTGACACAGTCTTGCTGGGGAGCCAGAAAGCTGTCAAAGGCCTTAGAGAGTGTTCCCCTACCTGTGCTGTACATGCTGCCTGATCTCCGCGCTTCCCCTGCTACCTGGCCCTCGGAACTGCGCCTTCTGCCACTAGCGCTGCCGGATGGGAATTTTACCATCAGCTTGTCCGCCAGGGTCCTGTGGTATAGCATGACTCTCGAACCCCTTTCCTCTTCGGGTATGAGAGTGCAAAGGTTCTCCCTATACCGTAGGTCGAGCAGTGTGTACACCCAGTAATCCGTAGTGGCCAGAATGCGTGCAAAGCGAGGGTCACGAGAAAGGCATCCTAACATGAAGTCAGCCATGTGTGCCAGGGTACCTGTACACAACACATGGCTGTCCTCACTAGGAAGATCACTTTCAGGATCCTCCTCCTCCTCCTCCTCAGGTCATACACGCTGAAAGGATGACAGGCAAGCAGCATGGGTGCCCTCAGCAGTGGGCCAAGCTGTTTCTTCCCCCTCCTCCTCATGCTCCTCCACCTCCTCCTCCTCAACGCGCTGAGATATAGACAGGAGGGTGCTCTGACTATCCAGCGACATACTGTCTTCCCCCACCTCCGTTTCCGAGCGCAAAGCGTCTGCCTTTATGCTTTGCAGGGAACTTCTCAAGAGGCATAGCAGAGGAATGGTGACGCTAATGATTGCAGCATCGCCGCTCACCAACTGGGTAGACTCCTCAAAGTTTCCAAGGACCTGGCAGATGGCTGCCAACCAGGCCCACTCTTCTGAAAAGAATTGAGGAGGCTGACTCCCACTGCGCCCATGTTGGAGTTGGTATTCCACTATAGCTCTACGCTGCTCATAGAGCCTGGCCAACATGTGGAGCGTAGAGTTCCACTGTGTGGACACGTCGCACAGCAGTCGGTGCACTGGCAGATTAAACCGATGTTGCAGGGTGCGCAGGGTGGCAGCATCCGTGTGGGACTTGCGGAAATGTGCGCAGAGCCGGCGCACCTTTCCGAGCAGGTCTGACAAGCGTGGGTAGCTTTTCAGAAAGCGCTGAACCACCAAATTAAAGACGTGGGCCAGGCATGGCACGTGCGTGAGGCTGCCGAGCTGCAGAGCCGCCACCAGGTTACGGCTGTGGTCACACACGACCATGCCCGGTTGGAGGCTCAGCGGCGCAAGCCAGCGGTCGGTCTGCTCTGTCAGACCCTGCAGCAGTTCGTGGGCCGTGTGCCTCTTCTCTCCTAAGCTGAGTAGTTTCAGCACGGCCTGCTGACGCTTGCCTACCGCTGTGCTGCCACGCCGCGCGACACCGACTGCTGGCGACGTGCTGCTGACACACCTGGATTGCGAGACAGAGGTTGCGTAGGAGGAGGAGGAGGAGGGTGGTTTAGTGGAGGAAGCATACACCGCCGCAGATACCACCACCGAGTTGGGGCCCACAATTCTGGGGTGGGTAGGACGTGAGCGGTCCCAGGCTCTGACTCTGGCCCAGCCTCCACTAAATTCACCCAATGTGCCGTCAGGGAGATATAGTGGCCCTGCCCGCCTGTGCTTGTCCACGTGTCCGTTGTTAAGTGGACCTTGGCAGTAACCGCGTTGGTGAGGGCGCGTACAATGTTGCGGGAGACGTGGTCATGCAGGGCTGGGACGGCACATCGGGAAAAGTAGTGGCGACCGGGAACCGAGTAGCACGGGGCCGCCGCCGCCATCATGCTTTTGAAAGCCTCCGTTTCCACAAGCCTATACGGCAGCATCTCCAGGCTGATCAATTTGGCTATGTGCACGTTTAACGCTTGAGCGTGCGGGTGCGTGGCGGCGTACTTGCGCTTGCGCTCAAACACTTGCGCTAGCGACAGCTGGACGGTGCGCTGAGAGACATTGGTGGATGGGGCCGAGGACAGCGGAGGTGAGGGTGTTGGTGCAGGCCAGGAGACGGTAGTGCCTGTGTCCTGAGAGGGGCGTTGGATCTCAGTGGCAGGTTGGGGCACAGGGGGAGAGGCAGCGGTGCAAACCGGAGGTGGTGAATGGCCTTCGTCCCACCTTGTGGGGTGCTTGGCCATCATATGTCTGCGCATGCTGGTGGTGGTGAGGCTAGTGGTGGTGGCTCCCCGGCTGATCTTGGCGCGACAAAGGTTGCACACCACTGTTCGTCGGTCGTCTGCACTCTCAGTGAAAAACTGCCAGACCTTTGAGCACCTCGGCCTCTGCAGGGTGGCATGGCGCGAGGGGGCGCTTTGGGAAACAGTTGGTGGATTATTCGGTCTGGCCCTGCCTCTACCCCTGGCCACCGCACTGGCTCTTCCAACCTGCCCTGCTGCTGCACTTGCCTCCCCCTCTGAAGACCTGTCCTCAGTAGGCTTAGCAAACAAGGTGGGGTTAGACACATCATTGTCCTGCTGCTCTTCCTCCGAATCCTCTGTGCGCTCCTCCCTCAGACTTACTCCAATTACTACTACCTGAGTGATAGACAACTGTGTCTCATCGTCATCGTCCTCCTCACCCACTGAAAGCTCTTGAGACAGTTGCCGGAAGTCCCCAGCCTCATCCCCCGGACCCCGGGAACTTTCCAAAGGTTGGGCATCGGTCACGACAAACTCCTCCAGTGGGAGAGGAACCATTGCTGCCCATTCTGGGCAGGGGCCCGGGAACAGTTCCTGGGAGTCTGCCTGCTCCTCAGAATGTGTCATTGTAATGGAGTGAGGAGGCTGGGAGGAAGGAGGAGCAGCAGCCAGAGGATTCAGAGTTGCAGCAGTGGACGGCGCAGAACTCTGGGTGGTCGATAGATTGCTGGATGCACTTTCTGCTATCCACGACAGGACCTGCTCACGCTGCTCATTTTCTAATAAAGGTCTACCGCGTGGACCCATTAATTGTGAGATGAATGTGGGGACGCCAGAAACGTGCCTTTCTCCTAATCCCGCGATACACCTGGATCAGGAGCTCAGCCTGTGCCCACACCCTGACTTGGGCCTCCGCGTCCTCGCCCGCGTCCACGTCCTCTAGGCCTACCCCTACCGCTCAGCATGGTGTATTACCAGTAGTGCAGAAACAGAACGCTGTAATTAAATGTGCCGCTTATTGGCCTGTGGTTGGAGGCTGACTTCGCTTACGGAACGCACAGCAGAGCCAGGAAAGAATTTTGCGCAAGCCCGCTGTAACACTCAGCTGGCTGCGTATTAATTAGGACTACTACCCCCAGCAGAGACGCAGTACAGTCAGGACGGTCACAGGCAGCCGAAATAGATTTTTTTGTCCCAAATTTTTTTGGAAAAGCCCACTGCCTATGTAGACAGTATATGTCTTTCACGTTTTTCACTGTCCCAGCCTCAGCACTACTGGCCCTATATTATGTAAAATTACTGCAGTGCAGACTGTTTCCCATTGGACAGGATGACAGCAATGATGTAACGGGCAACGCAGAGCCAGGAAAGAATTTTGCGCAAGCCTGCTGTAACACTTAGCTGGCTGCGTATTAATTAGGACTACTACCCCCAGCAGAGACGCAATACAGTCAGGACGGTCACAGGCAGCCCAAATATTTTTTTTTGTCCCAAATTTTTTTGGAAAAGCCCACTGCCTATATAGACAGTATATGTCTTTCACGTTTTTCACTGTCCCTGCCTCAGCACTACTGGCCCTATACTATGTAAAATTACTGCAGACTGAGGACGTAATGCTCTGCACGGCCGATATACAAAAAAAAAAAAAGGTGCAACACTGCAAAAAGCAGCCTCAACAGTACTGCACACGGTCAGATGTGGCCCTAAGAAGGACCGTTGGGGTTCTTGAAGCCTAAAATCACTCCTAACACTCTCCCTATAGCAGCTCTAGCATCAGCAGCACTTTCCCTGATCTCTGTCAGAATGCATCTGTGGTGAGCCGCGGGGGGGGGGGGGGGGCGATTTATATACTCGGGTGACACCTGATCTCGCCAGCCACTCACTGCAGGGGGGTGGTATAGGGCTTGAACGTCGCAGGGGGAAGTTGTAATGCCTTCCCTGTCTTTCTATTGGCCAGAAAAGCGCGCTAACGTCTCAGAGATGAAAGTGAAAGTAACTCGAACATCGCGTGGTGCTCGCCTCTAGTAACGAGCATCTCGAACACGCTAATACTCGAACGAGCATCAAGCTCGGACGAGTACGTTCGCTCATCTCTATTAGCTATTAAAAACTATCATATCTACAAGATTACTTGGTTTCTCTTGCTGGAACAATCGCATTTAGCTCTACTGGCTAACAGGGTACTAAAGTTTTAAAATTTTAAATAAACATTAGGTATTTGTGGTAAGAGAACGACTATTGCAGGAAACGAATTTAATCAATGTTCACATGGGGCAGATTTACCACAACTTTTTCATGGGGACCCATTGCACAGAAAATCTGTGGCATTTACAGTAGCAGCAAAATAAATGATATTTTCAAAATCTTGTCTACATGCTGCAGAATAAAATCTGCTGTACAAATTGACCAGTGGTGTAGATTGTGGATCTGCAGCATACCAACTACATCAGTTGATTTTTGATTCCACCTCTTCAAGTGAGGGGATGCAGTCTGCATTTAACTCTGCATCAAAAAACAAGTGAAAACCTGCACCAAATGATACAGTTTTTGACGTGGACTTTAGCTGCAGACACTCTGCAACAAATTTGACTAAGTGTGTACATAGTCTCAGGGCTTGGTCAGATGAGCGTTTTTTTGCGCACCAATAGGCGCGCAAAAAAGATTGCCGCTTGCATGTGTAAAAACCACGTGAAGAGGTAATGTTTCATGCACAGAAGACCTGAACGTCACACGCATGAAAATCGCCTATTGACTGGAGCAGGTACGCTTTAAAAAGTGCAGCTGCTCCAGGAGGAGAGAGAGAAGAAGTCCCGCAGGGCTTCAGGATTTCCCTGTAGCAGAGAGAGAGCGGAGCTATGGGGAATTAACCCATAGCAGGGAGAGACGGATTGGGCTATGGGTTAATCTCCCATAGGTCTGCTCTCTCTCCCTACTTAGGGGAAATCCCCCATAGGTTTGCTCTCTCTCCCTGCTATGGGAAAATCTCCCATAGCTCCGCTTTCTCTCCTTGCTCTGGGGACCCCAAGGGATATCCCACTAGTGCAGAAAGAGTGAGTGGGGCTAGAGAGAGTCGGCAGGGCTATAGGGCTTCTCATAGAGATTCCCCATAGCAAGTATAGAGGGATGGGGCTAGAGGGTGGATCCCTCTAGCTCAGCCCCCTCATCCCTTGCTCTCGGGGAAGCCCTCAGGGAAAGCCCTGTAACCTCACCCCCCCCCCCTTTCTCTCCTTGCTATAGGGAAATCCTTTGGGAGAGAGGTGGAGGAAGTCCCCTACTGCCACGCTGCTTGGGATTTGCCCAGCAGCAGGGCTGGAGGAATACCCCACTGTCTACAGCAGGATATTTAAAACATGCTGCCCAGAAGCACATTTTACATTTCCCACTGTAAATTCCTGTGGGGTGCCGCAGGGATTTAGGGAACCCTCGGGGAATCCCCTCATCCCCACAAGGACTAACAAGATTTTACAGCGGGACATTTAAAATGTGCTTCTGAGCAGCATGTTTTAAATGTCCTGCTGTTGTGCTCTGATTGTTTGGACTTGTCAGGCTGTTTATCGGCGGCGGTTCTCAACCGCGTCCCAGTACTCTAGTAGAGATGAGTATGCCCTCTTTTTTTTATTTCAGGACTGGCCCAGCAGGTGGATGTTTTTTTTTTCTTTTGTAATGACAAAACCGCTTTAATTGTCAGTTTTACCTAAGCTAGTAGGGTGAAAATTGGGGCCCCAGGTGCTGCTCCCATTGATAGCTCGAAGTCAAATCTGTATGTGACAAGGCGGATTCCACATCTGACACCTTTACCAATTTAAAAGCCAGCTTGTATTCTGTAAAGCGACTTGCAGCAAGACAAGTCTGCAAGGCAGATGCATAGAAATTGGAATTCTCTCTCTGCCTCTACCTCTTAAACCATTGTCAGAACAATTCATTAATGAAATGCAGAACTCGTGATAATTACCTTATTTTAGGGCATTGCTATTCATGCTATATAATATTCATAGGGTCTCCCATCTTAGTGATTTGTTTTAGAATAATGTAATGACTTGGCATTTAAACAGTTATTAGAACAAGTATTCTGACTCCTGGGAAGCAGTTTAAGGGACCTGGGAAGTGTTGCGGCAGGATTGGCAGCAGGATTCTGCTATTTTCCATTCCGCACCAAAATCTGCACATTAGCAATGTGGATTTCGGAGCTGAAATCAATATGATAGAAGAGAAGCAGCATCCACGGATCTTTATCTCAACACTTTAATTATCCAGCATAAAACAACGTTTCAACCTTATAAAGGTCTTTGTCAAGTTCAAATAACACAGTGCACAGACACGGACTTATATGTACATAAACCACTCCCCTTGACCAATACAGACACCCGACATAAACTTGCATAAATTAAAAGCAACCATAGACATAAAACAGACCTGATGAATGGACGGACCAGATGGGATAGATGGAACTGTCAGCTGCTTCACATCAAGTCCTCAATCAGCGCTGCATCGTCCCCTCTTGATTACATCAGTATGGGGGTGTGTCCACCTATGACGTTACTTTCATGATGCAAAGAGGGGTGGAGTGATCTCCCATGCTTCCCTGTGCGCACGCGCCAGAATCCACGTCTCGTTCTGATGAAAATAGTACCAAACCAAAGGGCGGGGGTTGAATGGCCGAGGACGTGTGTTCTGCGCATGCGCCCGTGCTACCAATCCACGGGAACCTCACTCGGACGCTTTATCTGTTGCCTAAGCAACTGGCAACACTTGTCTTTATGCGTCATGCATACCAATCACAGGTGCGCCCACAGTATCACACCGGAATAAGCCTGCATGATATGTGTGTGACCTTATAGTGATTACTAATAGTGCATCAGCATTGGTGTAAGCAGAATAAATCCGCACACTATATATGTGACCTTATAATGATTTCTAACAATGTATCAGCATTAATGTTATAACCTCATAAATAGAATCATCACAGGACACAATTGCTATGGGGCAATAGGAGCTTCCAGATATATATATATCCCCCCACCGCACTATACTTGCCACAAAATTGTATTTATTGCGCCCTATTGTTAGGGGTAATATACCCTCTTACCTATCCATGCACTGAACAAACGTTATCAAAGTACCTATTGTATACTGATCAGAACCCTGTTTACCCAAGGGTTAATCTAGTCCATCAAATGTTTTAAAGTAACACCATCCCATATTATATCTATGATCCAAATAAAATTCTCTTACCCCCATAATGTAATGAGTCATATCCAAATGAATATATTATCATATGCTTTATTAACTGTTTACTAATACATAGTTATAATTGCCCAATGCAGTATTTAGAAAAAAAAAAAAAAAAAAAAAAAAAAAAAATTTTCTCAAAAAAAATCCTTTCAAACAAAATTTTAAAAAAATCCTTTTAAGGGGAAAAAAAACTTTCTTTGGAAAAACAATCTATGAAGAAATAATTTTTTTGGGGGGGAACAATTCTTCCTCTTTGCATCAATCTCCTGAACAGAAAATAACCATAAAGGTGAGCGCATTATGCAAAAAGGGAAAGAATTTTTTTAATGGAGCTTGAACATGTCGTAATAAACCAGTCCATCTTCCATTCCCATGGTCCGTCCTTAGGTCCAACATCTATTGTACACAAAGAAAAACATTTATTAAAATCATTATCACTGTTAACGCACATTTTTAATCATGCACATAGAAATAAGCATTGCATTATGGTCTAACAAAAGTTTTTTATCCCAAAGTGTATAGCAAGGGGTTATATTCTATGTTTAACCCATCAGGGGTTAATGAGTTGAGCTCATGTATCCACCTAGCTTCCAAAAGTTTCAGCTGTCGTTCCCGATCACCCCCCTTGTTGTTTAGGTTTACTGTATCAATGACTCTATACCGCAGTTGATTCACCGCATGCCCAAAATCATCAAAATGTCTCGGGAGCGGAAGATCTAATTTCCGGGTTCGTATAGTGCTCTTGTGGTTGGCTATGCGTTTGCGTACTTCATTGATCGTTTCTCCCACATATACCAAACCACAAGGGCAAGTGATAATATAGACCACGTAGGTGGACCAACAGGTGAACCATCCTTTAATTGGATAACGTTTACCTGTTCGTGGGTGGGTGAAATGGCTTCCTTTTACTACATTGCTGCAAGAAGCGCAGCCAAGGCAGGGAAAGTTGCCATTCTTTAACGGTGTCAGTGTTTGCTGCTGGTTCTCACTCTTTATCTGCCCTTTAGTTAGTACCAGTTGGTCCTTCAGATTCCGTCCCCGTCTATAGGACATCAATGGTGGGGAAGTGAACTCCTTGATGTCCGGATGACAAGCGGACAGCATATGCCAATGTTTACAGATGATCCGCTTAACGCGTTTGCTGTATGTGTCAAACGTGGACACAAAGGGGATGCGAGCATTTTCGCCAGATTTGGGCGTTGGAATTAAAGTCTGTGCCCGATTCAAAGTCACCGCACGCTGTTTATGTTGTGCGATCACTGAACTGGGATACCCCCTTTGTGAAAATTTCTCACACATAGCCTCCAATAGAGAATCGAAAAACGCATCATCTGTAACGCGGCGTACCCGCAACATCTGACTCCATGGCAATGACTTGACCATTGCCGGTGGATGAAAACTTGAATAATTCAATAAATTATTTTTGTCTGTCGGTTTACTGTATAAATCCGTTACTAGTGTATCGCCCTGTTTGATAATCATGACGTCAAGAAACTGAACTGCAGTATTAGATGACGTCAAAGTAAATTTGAGCTCAGGTAGCAGGTTATTCAATTCCTCATGGAAAACCGACAATTCCTCTGTGGTACCTCTCCAAATGACAAAAATGTCGTCTATGTACCTCCACCAAACCTGGACCTTGGTCCAGGATGGGGAGGTACATAGCAAGACTTCCTCCACATATCGCATGTATAAATTGGCGTACGATGGGGCCATATTTGACCCCATCGCCGTACCGCGTTTCTGTCGGAAGAATCGTTGATTATACGTGAAAAAATTATTGGAGAGGACCAACCAGAGGAGCGCCAATATAAACTCAATGCTTTTATTGGCCAAGTGGGATCCACAAAGAAACTGTCGAACTGCCTGCAACCCCCTTTCATGGGGGATGATGGTATACAGGGACGACACGTCAAACGAGCCAAGGATGTCATCGTCTGCTATGGAAAGACCCTGTAGTTTGGTCAAGAAATGCGAGGTGTCTTTAATGTACGAGTCAGCAACTGTCACAAACTGGTTTAGAATTTTGTCGAGAAAGCGGGATACGTTGTTATATAAAGACCCTCTACCAGAAACAATTGGACGTCCCGGAGGACGTTCCAGGTGCTTGTGGATCTTTGGTAAAGTGTACAGGTGGGGCATCAAGGGGTGAGTGGGAAGCAAAAAATTGAACAGTTGTTGATCAATGATGTTAGATGTAAAGGCTTCCTCTAGTGTATTCCTCAATTCCGATAAGGAGCGGGACATAGGATTTATATTGAGGCTTTCATAAACATCTTGATCATTCAACTGTGCCATTACCTCCTCATGGTAATAGGAGGTATCCATAATTACAATTGCACCCCCTTTATCTGCCAACCTGACAGTTATCTCTTTGTCGTTGCTCAATTTCCTCACCTCTCGTAATTCCATCAAAGAGATATTTAATTTGGCATGATGACGAAACTGGCCCTTTCTCAATGCAGCAATATCACGTGTCACTAATTTAGAAAAGGTGTCAATGGACGCATCAACAACCGGAGGCTGAAACTTACTTTTTGGCCTCAATTTCAAATTGGCAGAGGTAAACACATCACACATTTGGGGTTGTACATTATCTACAGCTGTAGTATCCATAGCCCCTTGTCGATCCCTGAAGTACGTTTTTAATTGCAACCTCCTAAAGAATAATCGACAGTCTATGTCTAAGCGGAACCAGTCCGTCCGGGGCGTAGGAACAAAAGACAATCCCTTGGACAATGCACGTAACTGAATGGGGGATAGTACCTTTGAAGATATATTGATTACAGAGTTATCCATCACCTCCTCAGGGTTGAATTCGATCGTGTCTGTATTCTCCGGTCGCTTCTTCCCGGGTCGATGGTGTTTTCGACCTCCGCGTCTCCGTCGTCCCTTCGATGGTGGGACTTGCTGGGATTTCTTGGAGGACGCTGTCCTAAAAAAGAACTAGAAGAGGGAGCATTATTCCCTGCATTAGATTGTGCTGTATCGTCTGCAGAGTCCGACCCCGCTGAAGACCACCCCAATTTTGGTCTTCCCCATCTTTGTTTCCGTCTAGATGTGCGTTTAAAGGACGGGCGACCCTGTGGGGTTTCTTTATTCTGTTGCCAATTGAAAACCCGGCCGGTGCGATAATCCTGCTCATCACGTGCCCATTTGCTTCTTTTTGTAGATTCCACATCACTTTTAAATTTTTGTACAGCTGTATTAATTTTTTCTATTTGAGACTTCAGATCCATGGTGGAAAACAAGGACTGCATGTCATTTTCCAATGTTGTCAGAGTGGTTGCGGTATGCGCAATTTCTTCCTGTAAAAATTCTAAATTAAGCAGGATAATGTCAAAAGCAAACTTATTTGCAATACCCGTAAACTTCTGTAGGAATGCCTCATTATCAGAGAACAAGGTTGGGCGTGTATTGGGTCGCAACCCCCTGGGGATCCTGTTAGCCATATAGTATTCACGTAAAGTTATTGAATGCAACTTCAAAGAAATTAAATGCTTGTTTGTGCTCTCGTATTTGCGTAAGAAAGACTTGACGTCAGGTGTATTGAAAAGGGCTTCATCCTTCTCAGATCTTGCAATGATGCGAGTAGCATCGTCTCGTGTGTATGCAAAATAGCTGGGTAGATCAGAATCCGCTGTCACTGACCGTTCATTTAAGCCCATACCTTCAAGCGGTGCCCGCTGTCCTGGATCCATATTCAGATCACGCCACCAGAGAACGGGAGACGACAGCACACGCCAAACCTCAATATAGAGAGGGAGGAAATAACCGGGCAAACAAAATGCGCGCTTCTTTGCCAGTCCTGGATCCACTTGAACCGGAAGGAGCAGAAATCAATATGATAGAAGAGAAGCAGCATCCACGGATCTTTATCTCAACACTTTAATTATCCAGCATAAAACAACGTTTCAACCTTATAAAGGTCTTTGTCAAGTTCAAATAACACAGTGCACAGACACGGACTTATATGTACATAAACCACTCCCCTTGACCAATACAGACACCCGACATAAACTTGCATAAATTAAAAGCAACCATAGACATAAAACAGACCTGATGAATGGACGGACCAGATGGGATAGATGGAACTGTCAGCTGCTTCACATCAAGTCCTCAATCAGCGCTGCATCGTCCCCTCTTGATTACATCAGTATGGGGGTGTGTCCACCTATGACGTTACTTTCATGATGCAAAGAGGGGTGGAGTGATCTCCCATGCTTCCCTGTGCGCACGCGCCAGAATCCACGTCTCGTTCTGATGAAAATAGTACCAAACCAAAGGGCGGGGGTTGAATGGCCGAGGACGTGTGTTCTGGATTTCGGAGCTGAATATTCTGCAGGAGGGCATATTCCACAATGCTGTTGCAGAATATTTTGTCTTGTGTGGAAGGTCCCATAAGGAAAATCCAATTAATATGATATTTTTAATGAACCATATGCAGGCAAGTTCACATAAACAACTTACAATAATTCAGATTGTAAATGGAAAAATGTAATGACTTAATCTATATATATAAAATTGAATGTATGTCTGTCTGCGTGCGTGCGTGCGTGCGTGTCTGCGTGCGTGTCTGTTTGTCCTTTATGCGCTACTACACCATTCATCCGATCGCCATGAAACTTTGGGAAGTTGTTAAGTACACTCCTGGGAAGATTATAGGCATAGTACAAATATCCTACGATAAATGGCGCGCGAGCTTCGTCGAAAGTTACGCCCCCCCCCCACGTAGATCGAATAAGTAAGCCACCTGCTATTGTGATGTCATCACTGATGTCATCAACATCGGACGCCCTTGAACATGCCCCAACATGTTCTATAAAGCTGCATTGTGATGTCATTAAGGCTGTCAGTTCTATGGCGACATGTAAAGAAATTGACTTTGAAAACCAATATGCGTGTTCAACTACAAAATGATGCATCCGCCGAACGCTTCGCAAAACAATTGCTGGATATTGGAAATGGGAAAATGCCTATCGACAGATCTACACAATGTATCACATTGCCAACAAACTTTGGAAAGATGACATCAACCAAAGACGAATTGATCCAAAAGGTGTTCCCAAATATTGCGCGGAATTACCAAAATCATCAGTGGCTCAGCGCACGAGCTATATTAGCAGCTACCAACAACGATGTCAATGCCATCAATTTCAGCATTCAAAACGGAATACCAGGCGAAGCGACAACATATAAGTCCATCGATACTGTGATGAATCAAGATGAAGCTGTCAATTACCCAATGGAATTCTTGAATTCACTCGATTTTCCAGGTATGCCACCGCATATTTTAACATTGAAAATAGGCGTGCCTATCATTCTTCTCCGAAACATCCATCCACCAGACTTTGCAACGGTACAAGACTTTCAGTGAAAAAGATGATGAACAATGTCACCGAAGCTACAATTCTGAATGGGAAATTCAAGGGGAAGATGTTCTGTTGCCACGGATTCCAATCATCCCAACAGATATGCCATTTGAATTCAAACGTTTACCGTTTCCGGTGCGACTCGCTTTTGCAATGACCATCAACAGAGCACAAGGACAATCGCTGCAAGTGTGTGGGCTAGATTTGGAGAGTCTTCGCAGCAACGCGCGACGGGTACGCTATTATGACACGTACAGCTTGGAACCACTAGAGCACGCCAGCCAATTACCATTGGAGTTGGAAGTGGGTAAACAAGTACTAGGATATCTTCCTAAGAAGCCACAGTAGCTGGATAAATTGGATGTTCCACCCAATGGCTATTTTATTCAGCCCGCAAGGGGGAAGCAGCGGCCTACAAAATCTCATTCAGGTAGGTAGGTTCAGTTCTTGGAGGTTGGGGAATGCTTATGGGCAAGGCCTTATGTCTCATCCCAACTCGATTATTCAATTCTAAGCGCAAAAGAATTAGCATCCAAATTTTATGTACGGAATTTAATTCTCTCATTTCCTGATGTCATAGATAGATAGATAGATAGATAGATAGATAGACTGTATGCAATAACCCTGATAGATAGATAGATAGATAGATAGATAGATAGATAGACTGTATGCAATAACCCTGATAGATAGATAGATAGATAGATAGATAGATAGATAGATAGATAGATAGATAGATAGATAGACTGTATGCAATAACCCTGATAGATAGATAGATAGATAGATAGATAGATAGATAGACTGTATGCAATAACCCTGATAGATAGATAGATAGATAGATAGATAGACTGTATGCAATAACCCAGACAGATAGATAGATAGATAGACTGTATGCAATAACCCTGATAGATAGATAGATAGATAGATAGATAGATAGATAGATAGATAGATAGATAGATAGATAGATAGATAGACTGTATGCAATAACCCTGATAGATAGATAGATAGATAGATAGACTGTATGCAATGACACGTACAGCTTGGAACCATAAATACTAGAGCACGCCAGCCATTTACAGTCAGTCTCCATTGGAGTTGGAAGTGGGCAAACATGTACTAGGCTATCTTCCCAAGAAGCCACAGCAGCCGGATAAATTGGATGTTCCACACAACGGCTATTTTATTCAGCCTGCAAGGGGGAAGCAGCGGCCTACAAAACCTCAGTGGTCGCTGCTGCCGTCATCTATATATATAAAAACGAATGTATGTATGTATGTCTGTCTTCGCAGCAACGCGCGACGGGTACGCTAGTAATATATAAGCGTGAGGCTAATGAAATGACACATTGAGCAGGACATTATTCCAATTCATGAAAATATTAACGGAATAAAATATTAAGTGAGCCTTAGGGTAAGTTAAACTTGCTAAAATAGAAAGGACTTTCTTGCAAATTCAAATGAACGAAAATTGTATAATTTAGAAATCAGAAAGTAAGTTTTATTCTTTCGCCTCTAGTAACATTTGCATGTAAAAAATATATATGTTCTTCACAGTTTTTTTCTCGTATTACTATTATAATGTATGACCACTTTTTTCTTTTTTTAAATGTATCAGATTTATAATGTATAAAACAAAAGAAACAATTTAAAGTGCAATATCAATAAATGATTTATCAATTCCAAAGTAAAATATAGAAAATAATGACTATTTTAGAGAAAGTGCAGCCCTGGGCATAATTAGAAATGAGGCCCCAAATATTGAAATTCTGTATTAACAACACAGTCACAGTCATGATTATCAGAAGGCGGCATGCAATGTGCAGCAATGAACTCTAGTACTTCCAGGGGTGTTGCTAGGATTTTACAAAAAAAATGTGCATTTGTAGTTATTAAAAACTAGGACTAAATATTACCACCAACAGTGATTAAATATTACCTCCATACTATTTTTGAACAAAACCCATTGTATGATAACTGATATTAGCAACTCAAAGGCGTTGAATGAGGAAATGCAGCTGCAAATACACACACACATATATATATATATATATATATATATATATATATATATATAAATAGCAGGAAAGCCAATGCAAAAAATCGCTTTAGAGGGCTTGAGGGTAGGTCTAGTCTGCTAATTAATCAAAAAACACTTGTATGGGTGTGGCTAAAGGAGAGAAAACCTCCTTACTTCCTATGCTCTAGGTTCATTCTGGTCCACTTGAGACCAAGCATTGGCGTAGTGTGGAACTCCTGCTGCTACATCAGAGAACCACATGTCTGACAAGGGTGGACATCCCTTAAGGCCCTTTTACATGCAACAATTATCCTCAAAATTCATCCAAACGGGCGAAAATGAGCAATAATCGTTACATTAATAAAAAAAATTACATTAGCAAATAAAAGCAAATAAAGTCTTGGAGTGCATTAAAAGAGGTATAGGGACAAGGAACATTATTCTTCCACTATTGCAGTGCTTGAAGGGGTCAAAAGAAGGGCAACTAAATTAATAAATGGAATGAGAGAACTGGGATATCCAAAGAGGCTATCAAAATTGGGATTATTTACCCTGGAAAAAAGACTGTTAAGAGGCGACCAAATAACTATGTATAAATACATGAGGGAACAATACAAAGATCTCTCCCATGATCTGTTTATATGCAGGACTGCAAAGGTAACAAGAGAGCATTCTCTATGTCTACACGAAAGCAGGTTTCATCACCAATACAGAAATGGGTTCTTTATTGTAAGACCAGTGAAACTCTGGAACTCTCTGCCTGAGGACGTGGTGACGGCAAAATCCAGTGAGGAGTTAAAGAGGGGACTTGATGTCTTTTTAGAGCGCTATGATATTACAGGATATAGACATTAGGTGACCAGCAGGGTTGTTGATCTGGGTCTTGGAGTCAGGTAGAACTCAAACGTTGATTCAGGGATTATTCTGACGGAGTCAGGAAGGAATTTTTTCATCCAAATGAGCTCAAATGTTGATTCAGGGATTATTATTAAGGAGTCAGGAAGGAATTTTTTCATCCAAATGAGCTAAATTGGCATCTGCCTCGTTGTTTTTTTTTTGCCTTCCCCTGGATCAACAAGGGAGGGGGTGGGGGTGGTTGGGGGGGGGGGGGGGGGACAGGCTGAACTAGATGTTACTATGTCACATGTAAATGCGGGCATTGTGCATGTTTCGTTTGAACAATTGATTTTAGCTCTGCAAAAAACCCATAGTTCAGCAGCTGAACTACTGAGCAAATACGTTACATTTGAATGCATTTCATTCATCTTTCAAAAGACTGCAGGATACACAGTGTACTCTGCTGAGAGGAGAATAATAGAATCTGCCGGCAGATGTTTACATAGCTAGGCATGTGTTTAAACACAACCCAGCTCAGCAAACAACTCATAGAGGAAAAAGAAGGTTCTTTTACATGCAATTGATGATGATTAGAGATGAGCGAGCATACTCGATAAGGCAAACTACTCGATCAAGTAGTGCTGTATTCGAGTACCTACCCACTCGTCTCTAAAGATTCGGATGCCGGCAGGGGGCAGGGAGCAGCGTTGGAGAGCGGGGAGGAATAGAGGGAGATCTCTCCCTCTCTCCCCCCGCTCCCCCCTGCTCACCGCCGCAACTCACCTGTCACCCGCGCCGGCAGTCGAATCTTTAGAGACGAGCAGGCAGGTACTTGAATAAGGCACTACTCGCTCGAGTAGTTAGCCTTATTGAGTATGGCCATTAAAGCCAATAACACTTTATGCAAATACATTGCCAAATCTTTCAATTTTTAGGTCGTTTGAAAGATTATCTTTTCATGTAAAAGGACCTTTAGACTGGCACCCTGGGTGGGTACGAGGTCGAATGACTTTGAGTTATGCCAATGCATTAGGTCTGTTTGTTACTTAGGTGAAGAGCCTATGTTAATCTAATCACAAAACAGATTCCTAAAATATAACTTTTATTAGATAATTTTAAAAAGATTGGGGCATTAAAAACATAAACATACACTAAGGATACAACAAATACAGTAAAGCAACCAACACAGGCACACAGAGCGTTGTACCAATTGTGGAGGTAAATCAGGACTAATAACTCGGACTGTGAACTGGAGGTGTAGCCATATGTTGGGAACCACAACCAGTGGAATCAGAGAGATGGTATCCAATGTATTGGATAGAGTAGTCCTACACTCTTGTACATAGATGTGTTGAACTCAATATTTCTCACACTACCAGTGTAGAGCCTGAGATTTGGGTGATGTATTCAGGTTTTGAATGCAAACAAAGATGTTATATACTGGGATGTATTCAATGAAGGCTCCTCGGATTTGAGCCCCAATGACTTCCCAGATACTTAGTATCAGTGTATGCTACACGGTAAACGGTGTGGATTTCATAGTGGGCACTGGTGTGCTGCTATGCCACTTTTTCTTGGAACAAGCATGGTTAAATATAACCTCCTTATGTGGATGATTTATTTTAACAGATGATGAATACATCCAAGTTTACAGAAAGGTACAGAGGGATTCGATGCGTTTCCATCAGTATAACAGAACTCATCTGGAATCAAATAATCTCACCGAAAGACCAGGTCCTCTATAGTTCTAGAGCACCTGTATAGACGCTTTAATTGAAATGTCAGTAAGTCCCAATAGAGTTGCCAATATATCTTATGCTTCTCCTACTGGAAAAGCCCAGCCATTCCACATAAATTATGTGGGGTTAATCAATTTAATGTCTGCCTCATGAGGCAACCTCGGTTTAGTTGCACTCAGCATAGATTGATAACCCTGCTGCTTTAGCCATTCCACGTAGAATACGCAGGGTTAACCAATCTACACATATATAATTATATACATGAGATACCCAGGTTACCCCAGCATGGTCCATATCACTGTATGCAGGAGATATATCTCCCCAGTATATAGTGATGCTGATGTAACGTGGATATATTATGTATATAATTATATGTACAGCTGCTATAAATTATACAACCTAAACATACAAGATTACATGAAGTACATGGTACATAACTCGTACCGCATGTACTGCTCCTCCACTCTCATCCTCGGTTCCCGACACTGTCACTGCTGGGCTGGACGGACATCCATCCCGACCCCCACACATCACACACGCAGCTCCACTACATCCATCCTGATCCCTAGACATCGCATACAGCTCTGCTATATCATCCTGACCCCCAGACATCACACACACAGCTCTGCTACATCATCCTGACCCCCCAGACATCACACACACAGCTCTGCTACATCATCCTGACCCCCACACAAAGCTCCACTCACTCCCTCCATCCAGACCACCACAGCTCCAAGACACACACTAACAGCACTGCTACATCATCCTGACCCTCACACAAAACTCCACTCCCTCCCTCCCTCCCTCCCTCCCTCCATCCATCCAGACCCCCACAGCTCCAAGACAGACACACACACACACACAATCTTACATTTACTGAGCTCCCATAGTCATGTGATCCCTGACTCCTCCCAAACAGGGTATCACATGACGTGACATCATCGGAGGTCCAGGAAGCTGCCGGCTCTCATGTCTGTGTTTCCCCTGATTTCAGGACTGCGGAGAAGGGTTAACCGGTGCTAGGGGGCAGTGCAGGATCTAAAAATACCAGCCTGTAATAGGGCTGGTAAAAAAAAAATACCGGCACCAGCCTGACAGTAAAAAAACCGGCCAGGCAGGTGGTTTACCGGTCGGGTGGCAACCCTAATTACACACTAAGCCTGCCAACAGATTTTCAATAGAGGGCAGCTCTACCGTGCTTCCCTGAAAATAAGATACTGACTTATATTAATTATTTGTGCCCCAAAAGAGGCACACTGTCTCATTTTCGGGGGGTGGGGGGATTATACTCACCACGTCCAGGTGCCTCGCGCTGGAAGTTCCCATTTATCCCATAGTATAGTGCTTTATATGGGATCTACCAGTAAAGATATGCTGCTGCATCTATGGTGAGAAAATCGTAGAGCACTAGCCTCTGTGTTGATGTACATATGACTTTATAGGAAACAGCACAAAATGACTGTGTAATTAATGATTTCATTTTTTTTTGTTTGTTTAAAACAGTAGTATTATGAACGGCATTTCTGAATTCAGACAAGGCTTAATTAATGCTAGACATTTCAGGTATTGCAGTTTTTCCCATTTTCTTCATATCGGAGTTGGGAAATATTCTCCCATTAAAAAGTGAGCATATATAAAGTTCTAAGCACTCATACACTTCAAAAAATATCTGTAGAAAAAAGTTTGTTCTGGGTAAAGTATGAGATTTATTCAAACACGGATATTTGAATGCAAGCAAGCATGTGGAACTTGTATTAACAGCGGCTGATATAATGTGCAAAATAAATTGTCATGACAGACAACACATTTCTGAAAGCTGAATACAAATATAGGTTAGCAGTGACAGCTACATCCTCACTGATACTTTGCATGTGTCAAACAGTCGGAAAGTTTTAACTGCATCTACATTACTCAGGAGATTGAAATATTCCTGAGGGACTTACTGTCATTTGAAATTTGTATTTTCCTGTTCATTTTTACATGACATTGTATATTTCTAGTAAATATGTACTGGGACTTATTCCAAGCTCTGCCTCTGGTCCTTCAGTAGCAAAGATGATTCAAATCCAACTGAGCACTGTTCATTCTTTTAAGAGGAATTCCAAGTGATGTGTATGACTAAGCTAGTTGACAGAGCCTTATTTTGCTTTAAAAAATCCATGACATAATTTGTACAGACACAAAATAAAACATATGATAATAAGAGATGCATTTGGACAGACAGTGGCATAAACAGGAGAGCTGAAGCACTAGAGCAAAAATCAAAATAGGTTTTCCATTATGGTGCTTGGATTTGTCACAGAAGGGCCTGGTATTTGTTTGCCTTTCCATAGAATTTATTAGAAGATATGGGGTTCACTGATTGGAATGGATGCTCAAGATTCTTCAAGCCTATGGACCTGGTGATGCCTTATTCTGCATATAAATAGGAGTTGTCCAAAACAGATAACACACATATATGTATATCTATCTATATGTATTGTGACAATAGAGGATGTTACGGTATACTACCCTTGATGCGCCAGCCCGGGTGCTTTAGATCTCACCCACAACCCCTCTTCCTGCCTACTTGCCTCCACTCCTGGCTAACCCCAGGCGAGCAACTGGGCAGCGGTCCCTACTCTCACTAGGGACCGAAAAAGGGACGCTGGCGTACCTTTATGCAAAGGGTAGAATACTGACAGAAAAGGCAGATGTAATTAACCAACACGAACAATACTAAGCAGAACTGAGGTAGATAGAAAAACCTGGCAGATAATAGCAAAGTATAGCAGACAAGATGACAGAAGCAGGAGACCAACCGAGGCAGACTAGCTAGCACACTGAGGGAAATCAATAACTGGCAGTGATTGCCAGTCTATGCCCGACCTTTAAACAAAAGCCTCCACCCAGGGGCAAAGAGAGGGAGACAGCCAACTCCCAACAGAACGCAACAAAGGGAGCTCGTGCACAGCAGCTGAACTCACAAGTGCGCGTGCACATGGTGCTGTACGCCACCAGCGCCACATCGCCCACGCCGGCCAGGCACCCGCGACCCCGGCACCGGCGGGGGGAAGGCACCCAACCAGCAACCGCCGCATGGTAACAGGGGATTAGTTACAACTCAGGGTTGCCATCTTTCCTCCACCTAGATGGGTGGTCGCACATCAGTAACCCAGATCCACACCAGATTTTAGTGGTAATACTCAGGTAGTCCATATATTTTGACAGGAATAATAGATAACAAATCTTTGCACTGCTTTATTAGTCATAGTACACACATGCGTTAAACAACAGGAATCCTAGCTGCTAACTCACATAGGATTACGATTCTCTATAACACAGTGACCTAGTGCCACAACTAGAGATGAGCGAACACCAAAATGTTCGGGTGTTCGTTATTCGTAACGAACTTCCCGTGATGCTCGAGGGTTCGTTTCGAACAACGAACCCCATTGAAGTCAATGGGCGACCAGAACATTTTTGTATTTCGCCGATGCTCGCTAAGGTTTTCATGTGTGAAAATCTGGGCAATTCAGGAAAGTGATGGGAATGACACAGTGACGGATAGGGCAGGCGAGGGGCTACATGTTGGGCTGCATCCTAAGTTCACAGGTCCCACTATTAAGCCACAATAGCGGCAAGAGTGGGCCCCCCCCCTCCCAACAACTTTTACTTCTGAAAAGCGCTCATTAGCATGGCATACCTTTGCTAAGCACCACACTACCTCCAACAAAGCACAATCACTGCCTGCATGACACTCCACTGACACTTCTCCTGGGTTACATGCTGCCCAACCGCCCCCCCTCCCCCCCCACAGCGCACACCAAAGTGTCCCTGGGCAGCCTTCAGCTGCCCTCATGCCACACCACGCTCATGTCTATTTAGAATTGCGTCTGCCATGAGGAGGAACCGCAGGCACACACTGCAGAGGTTGGCACGGCTAGGCAGCGACCCTCTTTAAAAGTGGCGGAGCGATAGCCCACAATGCTGTACAGAAGCAATGAGAAATAGAATCCTGTGCCACCGCCATCAGGAGCTGCACACGTGGGCATAGCAATGGGGAACCTATGTGCCACACACTATTCATTCTGTCAAGGTGTCTGCATGCCCCAGTCAGACCGGGCTTTTTAATTCATAGACACAGGCAGGTACAACTCCCTATTGTGAAGTCCCTGTCGACCCACAGCATGGGTGGCTCCCTGGAACCCACCGGCGGTACACAGAAATATCCCATTGCATTGCCCAACACAGCTGAGGTAGTAATGTCGTGCTTAATGCAGGTGGGCTTCGGCCCACACTGCATGCCCCAGTCTGACTGGGGTTCTTTATAAGTGTACAGATGTAGTAAAAAGTCCGTGTGCACCTACAGCATGGGTGGGTGCCAGGAAGCCACCGGCGGTACATAGAAATATCCCATTGCATTGCCCAACACAGCTGAGGTAGTAATGTTGTGCTTAACCCTTTCCAATCCAATTTGTATATGGTTTTCCTAGGGGGCTTACTCTTTTTCTGCTGTTATACAACGGCGCTATATGCTGGCTAAAGCCAGTACTGCATGAGCTGACACGTAGGATAGGCTCTGACAGCAGAGAGGCTGGCAATATACAGTAAGAGAACCCCGACGGACGTCTACCAACAACGGAGCTGTACAGCCTTAAACCCTAATGTCTTCAAAGGTCACACAGTGGACTGGAAAGGGTTAATGCAGGTGGGTTTCGGCCCACACTGCATGCCCCAGTCAGACTGGGGTTCTTTACAAGTGGACACATGTAGGTTAAACTCCCTGTGGACCCACTGCCTGGGTGGGTGCCAGGAAGCCACCGGCGTTACATAGAAATATCCCATTGCATTGCCCAACACAGCTGAGGTAGTAATGTCGTGCGTAATACAGGTGGGCTTCGGCCCACACTGCATGCCCCAGTCAGACGGGTTCTTTAGAAGTGTACAGATGTATTAAAAACTCAGTGTGCACCTACAGCATTGGTGGCTCCCTGGAACCCACCGGCGGTACATAAAAATATCCCATTGCATTGCCCAACACAGCTGAGGTAGTAATGTCGTGCGTAATACAGGTGGGCTTCGGCCCACACTGCATGCCCTAGTCAGACTGGGGTTCTTTACAAGTGGACACATGTAGGTTAAACTCCCTGTGGACCCACTGCCTGGGTGGATGCCAGGAAGCCACCGGCGTTACATAGAAATATCCCATTGCATTGCCCAACACAGCTGAGGTAGTAATGTCGTGCGTAATACAGGTGGGCTTCGGCCCACACTGCATGCCCCAGTCAGACGGGTTCTTTAGAAGTGTACAGATGTATTAAAAACTCAGTGTGCACCTACAGCATGGGTGGCTCCCTGGAACCCACCGGCGGTACATAAAAATATCCCATTGCATTGCCCAACACAGCTGAGGTAACGTCAGCTGTAATGCAGGTGGGCTAAAAATTAATTTGATTACACTGTAGGCGAGGGCCCACAAAAATTGCTGTATCAACAGTACTAATGTACATCCCAAAAATTGGCCATGGCCAGCCAAGAGGGCAGGTGAAACCCATTAATCGCTTTGGTTAATGTGGCTTAAGTGGTAACTAGGCCTGGAGGCAGCCCAGTGTAACGAAAAATTGGTTCAAGTTAAAGTTCCAATGCTTTTAAGCGCATTGAAACTTATAAAAATTATTCTGAAAAATTATTTGAGTGAGCCTTGTGGCCCTAAGAAAAATTGCCCGTTCAGCGTGATTACGTGAGGTTTCAGGAGGAGGAGCAGGAGGAGGAGGAGGAGGAATATTAGACACAGATTGATGAAGCAGAAATGTCCCCGTTTTGGATGGTGAGAGAGAACGTAGCTTCCATCCGCGGGTGCAGCCTACGTATTGCTTACGTATCGCTGCTGTCCGCTGGTGGAGAACAGAAGTCTGGGGAAATCCAGCCTTTGTTCATCTTGATGAGTGTTAGCCTGTCGGCACTGTCGGTTGACAAGCGGCTACGCTTATCTGTGATGATTCCCCCAGCCGCACTAAACACCCTCTCCGACAACACGCTAGCCGCAGGACAAGCAAGCACCTCCAGGGCATACAGCGCTAGTTCAGGCCACATGTCCAGCTTCGACACCCAGTAGTTGTAGGGGGCAGAGGCGTCACCAAGGATGGTCGTGCGATCCGCTACGTACTCCCTCACCATCCTTTTACAGTGCTCCCGCCGACTCAGCCGTGACTGGGGAGCGGTGACACAGTCTTGGTGGGGAGCCATAAAGCTGGCCAGGCCCTTAAAGACTGTTGCACTGCCTGGGATGTACATGCTGCTCGATCTACGCACATCCCCTGCTACCTTGCCCTCGGTACTGCGCCTTCTGCCACTAGCGCTGTCGGCTGGGAATTTTACCATCAGCTTGTCCGCAAGGGTCCTGTGGTATAGCAACACTCTCGAACCCCTTTCCTCTTCGGGAATCAGAGTGGGCAGGTTCTCCTTATACCGTGGATCGAGCAGTGTGTACACCCAGTAATCCGTCGTGGCCAGAATGCGTGCAACGCGAGGGTCACGAGAAAGGCATCCTAACATGAAGTCAGCCATGTGTGCCAGGGTACCAGTACGCAACACATGGCTGTCCTCACTAGGAAGATCACTTTCAGGATCCTCCTCCTCCTCCTCCTCCTCCTCCTCAGGTCATACACGCTGAAAGGATGACAGGCAATCAGCCGGTGTACCGTCAGCAGCGGCCCAAGCTGTCTCTTCCCCCTCCTCCTCATCCTCCTCATGCTCCTCCTCCTCCTCCTGTACGCGCTGAGAAATAGACAGGAGGGTGCCCTGACTATCCAGCGGCATACTGTCTTCCCCCGCCCCCGTTTCCGAGCGCAAAGCAGCTGCCTTTATGGTTTGCAGGGAATTTCTCAAGATGCATAGCAGAGGAATGGTGACGCTAATGATTGTAGCATCGCCGCTCACCACCTGGGTAGACTCCTCAAAATTACCAAGGACATGGCAGATGTCTGCCAACCAGGCCCACTCTTCTGAAAGGAATTGAGGAGGCTGACTCCCACTGCGCCGCCCATGTTGGAGTTGGTATTCGACTATAGCTCTCCGTTGTTCATAGAGCCTGGCCAACATGTGGAGCGTAGAGTTCCACCGTGTGG
The DNA here is from genome assembly GCF_035609145.1 of Eleutherodactylus coqui. NCBI lineage: Eukaryota > Metazoa > Chordata > Amphibia > Anura > Eleutherodactylidae > Eleutherodactylus > Eleutherodactylus coqui. The sequence goes on along the minus strand of NC_089839.1, from coordinate 73,140,618 downwards.
GCACGTCGCACAGCAGTCGGTGCACTGGCAGCTTAAAGTGATGTTGCAGGGTGCGCAGGGTGGCAGCGTCCGTGTGGGACTTGCGGAAATGTGCGCAGAGCCGGCGCGCCTTTACGAGCAGGTCTGACAAGCGTGGGTAGCTTTTCAGAAAGCGCTGAACCACCAAATTAAAGACGTGGGCCAGGCATGGCACGTGCGTGAGGCTGCCGAGCTGCAGAGCCGCCACCAGGTTACGGCCGTTGTCACACACGACCATGCCCGGTTGGAGGCTCAGCGGCGCAAGCCAGCGGTCGGTCTGCTGTGTCAGACCCTGCAGCAGTTCGTGGGCCGTGTGCCTCTTATCGCCTAAGCTGAGTAGTTTCAGCACGGCCTGCTGACGCTTGCCCACCGCTGTGCTGCCACACCGCGCGACACCGACTGCTGGCGACATGCTGCTGCTAACACATCTTGATTGTGAGACAGAGGAGGAGGAGGAGGAGGAGGGTGCTTTAGTGGAGGAAGCATACACCTCCGCAGATACCAGCACCGAGCTGGGGCCCGCAATTCTGGGGGTGGGTAGGACGTGAGCGGTCCCAGGCTCTGACTCTGTCCCAGCCTCCACTAAATTCACCCAATGTGCCGTCAGGGAGATGTAGTGGCCCTGCCCGCCTGTGCTTGTCCACGTGTCCGTAGTTAAGTGGACCGTGGCAGTAACCGCGTTGGTGAGGGCGCGCACAATGTTGCGGGAGACGTGGTCGTGCAGGGCTGGGACGGCACATCGGGAAAAGTAGTGGCGACTGGGAACTGAGTAGCGCGGGGCCGCCGCCTCCATGATACTTTTGAAGGACTCCGTTTCCACAACCCTATACGGCAGCATCTCAAGGCTGATGAATTTTGCGATGCGGACGGTTAACGTTTGAGCGTGCGGGTGCGTGGCGGCGTACTTGCGCTTGCGCTCGAACACTTGCGCAAGCGACGGCTGAACGGTGCGCTGAACTGCACTGCTGGATGGGGCCGAGGACAGCGGAGATGAGGGTGTGGGTGCAGGCCATGAGGCGGTAGTGCCTGTGTCCTGAGAGGGGGGTTGCATCTCAGTGGCAGGTTGGGGCACAGGGGGAGAGGCAGGGGTGCAAACCGGAGGCGGTGAACGGCCTTTGTCCCACCTTGCGGGGTGCTTGGCCATCATATGTCTGCACATGGTGGTGGTGGTGAGGCTGTTGGTGTTGGCTCCCCGGCTGAGCTTTGCGCGACAAAGGTTGCACACCACTGTTCGTCGGTCGTCAGGCGTCTCTGTGAAAAACTGCCAGACCTTAGAGCACCTCGGCCTCCGCAGGGTGGCATGGCGCGAGGGGGCGCTTTGGGAAACACTTGGTGGATTATTCGGTCTGGCCCTGCCTCTACCCCTGGCCACTGCACTGCCTCTTGCAACCTGCCCTGCTGATGCCCTTGACTCCCCCTCTGAAGACCTGTCCTCCTGAGTAAGCGTTGCACACCAGGTGGGGTCAGTCACCTCATCGTCCTGCTGCTCTTCCTCCGAATCCTCTGTGCGCTGCTCCCTGGGACTTACTGCCCTTACTACTACCTCACTGCAAGACAACTGTGTCTGATCGTCATCGTCCTCCTCACCCACAGAAAGTTGTTGAGACAGTTGGCGGAAGTCCCCAGCCTCTTCCCCCGGACCCCGGGAACTTTCGAATGGTTGGGCATCAGTGACGATAAACTCCTCTGGTGGGAGAGGAACCGCTGCTGCCCAATCTAAGCAGGGGCCCGAGAACAGTTCCTGGGAGTGCTCCCGCTCCTGAGCAGGTGTTATTGTAGTGGAGTGAGGAGGCTGGGAGGAAGGAGGAGCAGCAGACAGAGGATTCGGATTGGCAGCAGTGGACGGCGCAGACCTGCGGGTAGACGATAGGTTGCTCGAAGCACTTTCTGCCATCCAGGACAGGACCTGCTCACACTGCTCATTTTCTAATAACCGTCTCCCGCGTGGACCCATTAATTGGGCGATGAATGTGGGGACGCCAGAAACGTGCCTCTCTCTTAATCGCGCAGCAGTCGGCTGCGACACACCTGGATCAGGAGCTTGGCCTGTGCCCACACCCTGACTTGGCCCTCCGCGTCCTCGGCCGCGTCCACGTCCTCTAGGCCTACCCCTACCCCTCAGCATGCTGTATTACCAGTGATTTGATTTCACAGGCAGGAAATAAATTGGCGCAAGACTGCAGGCCAAATATAATTTTTGCCCTTTTTGGAAAACGAAAGGCCCCACTGCCTCTAGTGAATGAATTATCTAAGTTTAATAACTGTGCTGTGTCCCTGCTTATGTGTCACAGAACGTGAGGGTAGCAGAGTTATTATAACTCTGGCAGAGCAGGTATTTTTTTTCCCAATTAAGGAAAGCAAATGGCGAAGCCAGCAGTAAAGCGTAGCTGGGTGCGTATGATTTAGCACTGTTCTTCACGCAGCTCACACGTCTCCACCGCCCGTAAGGACGGACAGAGGCTGGACAAATAGATTTGTTTTCAGTTTTTTCCCACCAAAAGGCAGCACTGCGTATATTCTATGAACATGAGAAGTTTAATAACTGTGCTGTGTCCCTGCTTATGTGTCACAGAACGTGAGGGTAGCAGAGTTATTATAACTCTGGCAGAGCAGGTATTTTTTTTCCCAATTAAGGAAAGCAAATGGCGAAGCCAGCAGTAAAGCATAGCTGGGTGCGTATGATTTAGCAATGTTTTTCACGCAGCTCACACGTCTCCACCGCCCGTAAGGACGGACAGAGGCTGGACAAATAGATTTGTTTTCAGTTTTTTCCCACCAAAAGGCAGCATTGCGTATATTCTATGAACAGGAGAAGTTTAATAACTGTGCTGTGTCCCTGCTTATGTGTCACAGAACGTGAGGGTAGCAGAGTTATTATAACTCTGGCAGAGCAGGTATTTTTTTTCCCAATTAAGGAAAGCAAATGGCGAAGCCAGCAGTAAAGCGTAGCTGGGTGCGTATGATTTAGCAATGTTTTTCACGCAGCTCACACGTCTCCACCGCCCGTAAGGACGGACAGAGGCTGGACAAATAGATTTGTTTTCAGTTTTTTCCCACCAAAAGGCAGCACTGCGTATATTCTATGAACAGGAGAAGTTTAATAACTGTGCTGTGTCCCTGCTTATGTGTCACAGAACGTGAGGGTAGCAGAGTTATTATAACTCTGGCAGAGCAGGTATTTTTTTTCCCAATTAAGGAAAGCAAATGGCGAAGCCAGCAGTAAAGCGTAGCTGGGTGCGTATGATTTAGCAATGTTTTTCACGCAGCTCACACGTGTCCACAGCCCGTAAGGACGGACAGAGGCTGGACAAATAGATTTGTTTTCAGTTTTTTCCCACCAAAAGGCAGCACTGCGTATATTCTATGAACATGAGAAGTTTAATAACTGTGCTGTGTCCCTGCTTATGTGTCACAGAACGTGAGGGTAGCAGAGTTATTATAACTCTGGCAGAGCAGGTATTTTTTTTCCCAATTAAGGAAAGCAAATGGCGAAGCCAGCAGTAAAGCGTAGCTGGGTGCGTATGATTTAGCAATGTTTTTCACGCAGCTCACACGTCTCCACCGCCCGTAAGGACGGACAGAGGCTGGACAAATAGATTTGTTTTCAGTTTTTTCCCACCAACAGGCAGCACTGCGTATATTCTATGAACAGGAGAAGTTTAATAACTGTGCTGTGTCCCTGCTTATGTGTCACAGAACGTGAGGGTAGCAGAGTTATTATAACTCTGGCAGAGCAGGTATTTTTTTTCCCAATTAAGGAAAGCAAATGGCGAAGCCAGCAGTAAAGCATAGCTGGGTGTGTATGATTTAGCAATGTTTTTCACGCAGCTCACACGTGTCCACAGCCCGTAAGGACGGACAGAGGCTGGACAAATAGATTTGTTTTCAGTTTTTTCCCACCAAAAGGCAGCACTGCGTATATTCTATGAATAATAACTGTGTTGTGGCCCTGCCTATACAATTCTTTCCCTGCAGTATCAATGGAGGGTGGAATGCTCTGCAGAGGCGATTTTGAGAAGCCCACAAAAAATGCAGCACAGCTAACAGCAGCCTGGACAGTACTGCACACGGATAAATATGGCCCTAGAAAGGACCGTTGAGGTTCTTGAAGGCTACACTCACTCCTAACACTCTCCCTGCCTATGCAGCACTTCTGTCCCTAATGCCAGGTGCAACGGTCTGCAGAGGCGATTTTGAGAAAAAAAAAAATCCCACTGCTAACAGCAGCCAACACACAGCTATCAGTGGGCCTAATAAGGACCTTTGGGGGGTCTTGAAGCCTACACTAACTACCAATTCTTTCCCTACAGCAGCTCCGGTATAAACAGCACTGTCCCTCATCTAACTCACACCGCATCTGAGGCGAGCCGCGGGAGGGGCCGACTTTTATATTAGGCGAACACCTGATCTCGCCAGCCACTCACAGCAGGGGGGTGGTATAGGGCTTAAACGTTGCAGGGGGAAGTTGTAATGCCTTCCCTGTCTTTCAATTGGCCAGAAAAGCGCGCTAACGTCTCAGGGAAGGAAGTGAAAGTAACCAGAACACCGCATGGTGTTCGTTACGAATAACGAACATCCCGAACACCCTAATATTCGCACGAATATCAAGCTCGGACGAACGCGTTCGCTCATCTCTAGCCACAACACATCATAGCAATGTCCATGATACTATATCCAACCAGGGTGTCAGTCTACGGGGCTTCCTTCCCTGCCAGACTCATGGTATTCCCACTGCTTGGTCCGCACCAGATCTCAGGCTTGCAGCCCTCTCAGCTACTTCTAAGCTATCTGTCTCTCTCAGGAAGTAGCTCTCAGCAGCAACAAGCCCCTTCTAACTAGGACTCAGCCCCCTGCAGGCCATTCTATGAAGTTCACTTGCTTCATTATCTATCTATCTATCTATCTATCTATCTATCTATCTATCTATCTATCTATCTATCTATCTATCTATCTATCTTCCATCCATCCATCCATCCATCCATGGGCATTGAAACTTATACAAAGTCTTATATAGTTAGTTAGTGCATTAATACCATTACTTAAAATAAGATTTTTGTGTCTACTTTTCATTTTATTGAGGACCTAAACTTTTAATTCATCTCTGTTCTGTCCAGAAGTGTTTGTTTTATTCATTTTTTGATTAGTATAATAAAATAAAGCAGCCTGGGATAGTTGCCACCTCCAATAAGCCAAAAATCTTCACATAAAAGACAAAAAAAATCCCAGCACTGACAAAATGCAATTCATCCACCGCTATGTAGTAAAATCACATAATACACATTTTTCAACCATAATGCGACAAAGTGTTAACAGGCAAAAACTCTAACTCTTGTAAATCAGATCCCTCGATGTATAACATGGTCAGCTATTCATTTGAAAGATCCCAGCAATAACCTATAATTGTGGGGGCTTTCTGAACCTGGGTTATAGCAATATCCAAGCACAGTCAATGCATGTAGAGTTATATATTTAATTCCACTTTATGATCAGTTGGATAAGTAAGTTACATTGCACTTTTGTGAAGCACCGAGAGTGGGCTTGTAAAATAAATCCTGTTCAACTGTAATGACCCCTCACGCAATAAAAATTCATGTCACCTGCCTGAAGGTTTGATCATCGGAGAAAAGTTCCAATGTTACATAAAGAGATGCACTGAGCTTGCAGTACTCTTTAGGAACAATGAGCAGCAATACTGATTAATCCCTTTTGGAACATTTTTTATTCTCTAGGAAACCATTAAAACAACTTAAACAAAAGGCTTTACTTTGTCAAACATTACAGCAGGGGTTCCACGCGGAAAGCATTCGACTGTTAGTGGAAGATTCCTTCAAGACAAAATCTATTCTAGCAGTTCAAATGATCATAGTAGATGATTAGACCTTCTAAATGACTGAACTGTGAAAAGAATGGAGATGAAGGGCGTTGTGTCTAAATGTGAGACGCATAAGTAGTATTTGAAACTAATGATATTTAAAGTATATGGATAAAAATATTGATGCGTCTCTGGATTTATCCATTTTTCACCTTTTACAACTGGTATAATTCTGTACATACAGTTGATCCTTAGGGCTTCTTCACATGACTGTATTTGCATGCAAAAAAAATCCCACGCTTCATATGTGGAGAATAGAACACATTGATTCCAATGAGCTCATTCTCATCTCTTTTTTTTGTGCAAGCGGTTCTCATGCACGCAAAAAATAGGACCTTCTCTATTTAAGGAATATTTGCGCACCAAAGAGCGCCATAGAGGTCTGCGGGAGGTGCACAAATGCGCACTTATATACAAGTGAGCACGTGCAATATTTGCTCAATCGCAACCGCGCTGGCTCCTTTTTTGGCTTAATAGCTATTAAAATCAGTTAGTTAGTTAGTTATCATGCTTGGACAGCGATAGTTCGTAGTGTCAATCTAGAATGACCATGACTGAGAGCATTGTTCCATTCCATGTAGATGTCAGAGGAGGTACCGTTGCCTATCTGTAGCACCCACGAGCGCCGCGGACAACCAGGAGGCCTCCGTCATCCGGCAAGGGGTTGTTTCTCAATTTTACTAGCAATTGCTGTGGTTAGAGCACCGTGGGCCGGGACAGCTTCTGACATGCGTGCAACATGACCAAAAAGTGCAAGTCGTCTCCTTGTTATTGTCTCCTCCTTTGGCTTTTAATAGCCATTTAAATCTGAGCGGAGGTAATTCCTCCATCCATGTGCACTAGCGGTAACTGTGCAAATACGCATTGGTTAAAATTTGATCAGATCAAACAATCTAGTATCATATAGCAAACATATGTGAAAAATATTTTAAGCTTTCTAAATTGTGTTTTGACAGTTACGGTTGGGTTCTCATATACCCAGCCATCCATTTTTTCTCTTCCAGATTGGTAAGGAAATGCCAGAGGAAAACTAAAGCCCAAATATTCCTATAGTTTTCTATGGGATTATACATGGCACCTGGCACATCAGTTTTGGTGCCGGATGTCTCCTTGCAGCATTTTTCTGTCTAGCTATGGATGCTGGAATTGGCCACTAAGTGTATAAAAATGTCGTCAGTTGTGTCTGGTTTAAGCAAAAAGAAAACAAGTATAAGTGCACTCAGCCCAATTTAGATCCCTGCCATTGACTCATGTTGGGATGAAAAAAACTTTCAGTCTATACTTCTATATTTTGTTTTATAGTAGACATTGTATAGTCTGCAATATTTGCCTAAGCTATGTTCATGCATAAATTAACACACCTACGCTCCTCTGGTCCTGAATGTAGGCTTCTACATTGCTTCCACTCACAATTGTATTCTGACAATGTAATTAGAACACAAATTGCAATATGCCCCTATTCACAAGCAGACTATTTCTGCTGTCTCCGGATGACACATCTATTAGGGAATACGGCACAGTTGCTGAACTGTGCCAGCTTTTGCAAAGCAATTCAGCGGGATACATTTTAGATTTATTCTCCACCTCTGGATATTACATATATCTGTATCTACGACTAGGTCCTTCTCATACTGTAGCCTGTGCAGCAGAACACTATGGCATGTTTCTGAAAACGACACAGGAACATCAAGTAGTACCCTCTGCAGCCTTCCAGTTGTTCTCCCCTGAGTATCTTTCCTCATTTCCACAGCACCTTTAGCGCCAAAATGACCCCTTAATATCCATCTGTTATTGTGTGTACTAATGCACAATGTTCACATGTTTAAACTTTATGTAAATTTACCTCCACCTGACACCCTTCAGCCTGGGTCATTTACAGACACATGCCTATTGTGCATATGAGTAAATCCTTATTATAGTGCCAGCTGCACTTAGACTTCCTGGTTCTTTTCGTGTCCATGGTGACATCAAAGTGTCACTCGGGACTAAGTGACGCATCAGGTGGCTCATGCACTGTGCCATTCTGCGCTGGACACTGAGGAAGTAACACCTCCCTCTGGTACCAGCACTAATAGGCTGGTTGGGCTGCCATTTAGCTCATTCGACCTATCAGTTATAGTTGTATTATATAGGAACTGGTCCCTTAATCCTATAGGTGTTGGTTATACTAGTTAACTGGCCACGCTTTTCCAAAGGTTCTTTCTAGTCTCATTGTGTTTAGTAAAAGTTAGTTCAGTATGCTATTATAGTTAGTGTCAGTGTTCTAAGGTTTAGTGTACATAGTTGTTGACCGTTTCATTTTGGACTGGTTTTGGGTCTCTTCCACTGCAGGGTTGCTCTTTTCAGGGTGGCTGCTCCTTTGAGGGACCGGTCTGATTTGTGTAGTTATGGTTACATTATCAATGAAGTCTTTTATATCTCAGTACATTTGGTTCTTCTAATATTTGTCCGTTTGTAAAAAGATCAATAAAACCAGTTATCGGTTTAGTTCCATCTTTGGGACATGTATTTGTCATATCTAGTTGTGCAAACTAGTTGTACTAGATGCAATGATCACATTTTGTCCTATTATTGAAAATACAGATTTTTGAACATGAACACTAAACATGTATAAATGTTTAGTTATATATCTTACCAATTATAATTACTTTAATTCTACTCTATATTACTATAATATTCTGACTTTCCTGTATTCTCAAACCCCTTTGCTTTTCTGTAGAGGTTCAATGTGTGCCTGCTATGTTGAAGTATATGTATAAGTACGTCCACTTAAAGTAAGGGCTCTAGACTTTGTGAAAAAATGCACCAAGGTTCTCTTTGAAACAAGAGTCCAATTAAACCATTAATTTATGTAAAATAACTATTTACAAATAAAGAATAAAGGAGGAAAGGAACTGAGTGTGAGTGATGTGCGAGGGATCTCCTTGGGGAATAATTAGTTTGTGTGTTCCATGTAAATGCACCTGTCATCACTTGGAAAGAGATAAGATGACAGATACTGTAAATGCATGTCCTCTATTTAAACAGTTTAAAGGAGTAATTAGACTGCGCCTTGTAGATGTCTACCTTCCCTTTCGGAAATAATTATCTGACATTCTCTGAATGGAGAAGAAATAGGTCTGTTGAGTAAAGGACCATTTGCACAGAACGTGGATACATTTTTCATTTAAGCAATAGGTGATACATGAATCTTCGAACTGTTATGACATAGAGATGGATCTAGACATTTATTACTATTCTATTCATGGAAACATTTCCTTTGCATATTTAAATTTGAAAGGTCATTTTTATCCATGGACAACAATTTCATGAACTAAGAAATAATGTAGTTGTGTGGTTATTTGGACAGTCACTGTATTTACAAGTGAATGATGACACAGCACATTTGTCCATAACTCATACTATTACTAACATATAAGCAATGGTTATGAGTAAGAACACATCAATTAGATGTTTGACTGTTGAGAGTCTGTCATTGTGTTCTCCTGAGACATCATGCCCACGGATGTATCAGTAAAGCAGTCTCCTCACAGCATTTTACTGATGTTTATAAACAGCGGGTCTGCCAGCAGAAACCACTCATGGGTGCGAGTGCACTGCGTATGCCTGTGTATGACAGGCACATGGACATGGGCAGTGTGATTCTTTTTTTTTAAATTCCCCGTTCCTTTTCAGAGTGGGGTTGCTAATGAAAATGTTCCCATATGCAATTAATTGAGAAACAACAGGAGAAAAGCCGGCTCCTTAAAAACACTTTTTTTATTCTTCTTTTATTCCAAAAAATCCATAAAATTATAAATGATGAATACTGTTGACATGGTATCACGTGGTACCCATTATTTATAATTTTTGGGATTTTTTGTAATTAAAAACGAACAAAAGAAGAGTTTTTAAGGAGCCAGCTTTTCTCTTTTTGTTGTTGCTATTCAAGACGTTTGACTCACGTCAGCCTGAGCAGCTGAAAACCTTCAAGCCAAACCAGAATAAATATTACCTACTAACCAGATGACGATAATGTTGTATTATGTGTTTTGCAATCTTTCCTGAGGATAAGCTATCAATAGTAGATTAATGGGGGTCCATTATCCAGGGACCCCTGTTGATCAGTGGTTTGTGGGGCTAGTGAACTCATATACTAGGAAGCAGACAGCCTATTCTTACAGTAATGGTCAGGCTTGTTATTGCAGGCCAAGTTCCCTTAAACTATTCTGGTTCTGCGTTGGAGCCTCCGGTGTTGTAGCCTGTACAGACCAAGAGCATAGTCAGTGGAGAGAGACAGAAGTTGTTAACAGTAGATCTCAGTTCGCAATACAAGGGAGTAAGCAGGTAACGTCATCAGGAGGAATGCCAGTGATCGGTAACAGTAGGTCTCAATTTGGTTGCAGAGGAGCAGGCAGATAGTGGAACTTGACTATGGCAATGAGGCAAAATAATCACGCCCTGGAGCAGAGCCAGGGCCAGGCTTTTTATAATTTGGATAAACAGAAGCAGGGCAGCGCCAGAACAGGTAACCAGGCCAGGCATACAGGATCATGGCTTAAGATCAGTAGGGGAGCTGGCCAGGCCGCTTGATGGCTCAGTTGGGAGAGCTGCTGACTGGAGTACATGAGTTGATAACTTATCCTGAGGACAAGACAGCAATAGTTTACAACTGGACAACCTGTTAAGACTTTACTGCAAAAATTATTTTCAGTCCAAAATACATGCATGTACATAAGGCTCCTTTCACATCTGTGCTGGCCCTCCTGGTGATTTCCATTGTTCAGCTCCATCCTCAGAGCTGAAGAACAAAAATACTGGATGGCCAGATCCAGCACATGCCAGAGCTAAAAAATCAGACCCCATTGAGTATGCTTCCAGCGTTCCGATCAGAATTTTTACCAGATTAAATAGTACAGCATTCTGCATTATTTCATCCAGGTTTTTCTGCCAGATCTGCATCAGAGGATCAAAATGGAACCTCCAAAGCAAATGTGAATTGGTCCTAAGAACAAAAAATTGTCCCCAAAGGTGTCCATAGTCTTCAAGTTACATGATGTTCTCTTCGCTGTTCACCTGCAAAATTCAGAATTCAGTATTCCTGCTAAGGCCGGCTTCACATGGATGTATTTGTGCACACAAACTTTGTGCACGCAATATGTAGAGAATAGAACCCACTGATTTCAATAGGTTCGTTTACATGCCCATATTTAAGCACACACATTTCAGCTGTGCAGAAGAGATAGAACATGCTCTATTTATCTGCATATTCGCACACCAAAGAAGTCAATGGGGATGCACAAGTGCGCATGCTATATGCAAGGAGATGTGTGAAAAAGAACACATTTGGAGCACATTAAATGAATTAGTCATTTTAATTGGTGTATGTTTGTGTACTGTGAACAAAAAAACATGCCCTATGGGCAGAAAAACTACAGAAAAATATGCCGACATACATGCAAAAAAGCCTTGTTCATAGCGCAAAAAAAGTTGCACTAAGACACGCGCAATTGCGCTTATGCTCATGTGAAGCCAGCCTAACAGAGAGCAAAGAATTACAGGAATTCGTCTGATTATAATGGCACAGTCAGACATGCTCACATACTGTACAATATCTGATAGCAAAGCCAAGGTTACCTTCAGCTTGTTTCCAATGACAACCAGCAACATCTGTAAAGCCAGTGCAGACATTAATGGATTCTAAAACATGATTATGAGATTATAATGCTCAATGTCAATTTAATAAAATGTGTGGAACAAACTGCAATATTAATCAAAACAAATTTTGTTACAACTCGAACACCAAGCATATACTGTAGAGCTTGTTTCCTTTCCTTTCTTCCACTTTTACATCATGAGGGGTAAGGCAACACTTTGTACCTGCTTGATACCTATATAATATGAGAGCAGTGACATGTAGCAGTAAAGCATGGGAACACAAGAGGTACTTTCTGAATTAAACTTTGCCACAAATGTTAAAGGGGTGGTCTCGCGAAACCAAGTGGGGTTATACACTTCCGTATGGCCATATTAATGCACTTTGTAATGTACATTGTGCATTAAATATGAGCCATACAGAAGTTATTCCACTTACCTGCTCCGTTGCTAGCGTCCTCGTCTCCATGGTTCCGTCTAAATTCGCTGGCAGCTTGCTTTTTTAGACGCGCTTGCGCAGTCCGGTCTTCTCCATTCAGCACGAGCCGCTTCAGTGTGCTCCCCGCTACAGCTCTTCTGCGCATGCGCAGACGAGCTGTCACTGCTCGGGAGCGCGCTGAAGCGGCCATTCTGCACCATCCTCTGTTAGAGGAAGGTGCAGAAACTGGAGCTGCCCAGCGGAGAAGCCCAGCCCAGCCCAGCAGCCCCGAGAAGCCTCCCAGGTAAGTGATGGGTCGGGGGGGGGCTGCCGCTGCGCCGGGCTGCGCCGGGGGGGCTGTCGCTGCGCCGGGGGGGCTGTCGCTGCGCCGGGGGGGGCTGCCGCTGTGATGGGGGGGCTGTCGCTAGGCCGGGGGGGGCTGCCGCTGCGCCGGGCTGCGCCGGGGGGGCTGTCGCTAGGCCGGGGGGGGGCTGCCGCTGCGCCGGGCTGCGCCGGGGGGGCTGTCGCTAGGCCGGGGGGGCTGTCGCTAGGCCGGGGGGGCTGTCGCTAGGCCGGGGGGGGGCTGCCGCTGCGCCGGGCTGCGCCGGGGGGGCTGTCGCTAGGCCGGGGGGGGGGCTGCCGCTGCGCCGGGCTGCGCCGGGGGGGCTGTCGCTAGGCCGGGGGGGCTGTCGCTAGGCCGGGGGGGGCTGCCACTGTGATGGGGGGGCTGTCGCTAGGCCGGGGGGGGCTGCCGCTAGGCCGGGGGGGGCTGCCGCTGCGCCGGGCTGCGCCGGGGGGGCTGTCGCTAGGCCGGGGGGGGGGGGGCTGCCGCTGCGCCGGGCTGCGCCGGGGGGGCTGTCGCTAGGCCGGGGGGGCTGTCGCTAGGCCGGGGGGGGCTGCCGCTGTGATGGGGGGGCTGTCGCTAGGCCGGGGGGGGCTGCCGCTAGGCCGGGGGGGGCTGCCGCTGCGCCGGGGGGGCTGTCGCTAGGCCGGGGGGGGCTGCCGCTAGGCCGGGGGAACTAGCGCTGGGCTCCAGAACCTAGCGCTGGGCTCCGGGGCCTTCACCTGGGCTGAGGGTCTAGCGCTGGGGAGCCGGGGGCTAGCGCCGGTTACCTGCTGTCTGGTCGGCGGCTGCGGGGCGTCTGGTCGGCGGCTGCGATGCGTCCGGTTGCCATGGAGACACAGCTGGCGGCGTCTCGGGAGCGCGCACGTCGGGCTGCAGCGAGCGACGGGGAAAGAGCCGGCGGCCATCTTGAGGAAACTTTTATAAGTTGCTGAAACGCTGGAACGGTAAGTACGAACCAGCTAGAAATGTCATTTACAGGGGGGCTTTGTAATGTATGTTTAATGGGGGGGACTGGGCAAAAAAAAAAATTAACTGCTTCCTCGAGACATCTCCTTTAAGGTGAGATCCATCGGTTAATTTGACTATATTAAATGCAAATATTCTACCTGCTTCCAAAATAACTGATCATAGTTAAAGAAGTGAACAGTAATATATTTCAACTGCTTTTTAGGGCTCGGTCAGACAAGTGTTTTTTCAATGCACGAATAGGCGCCAAAAAGAAAGTTTCTATTAGAACCAATGCTTTCCTATAAAAACACGCACCACGCACCTCCAGTTGAGTGAACGGGCCACATCAAATAGATGGAATTCACCTGGTCACACAATTTTTTTTCAAATGCGAGGGCTGATCTTTTTGCACGCCTATTCGTGCCTGGAAAAAAACACCTATTTGACTGAGGTCTTACCCTGTTTTTTGCCACATTTGAAATAAAGGAGTTACTAAGGCTCAATGTCCACAGGCAGATTTGTATTGCGGAATCCGCGCGGGAAAGCATTAGCATCCGCACCTGAATTAAAGGGGTTGTCCCGAGGCAGCAAGTGGGTCTATACACTTCTGCATGGCCATAATAATGCACTTTGTAATATACATTGTGCATTAATTATGAGCCATACAGAAGTTATAAAAAGTTTTATACTTACCTGCTCCGTTGCTGGCGTCCTCGTCTCCATGGTGCCGACTAATTTTCGGCCTCCGATGGCCAAATTAGCCGCGCTTGCGCAGTCCGGGTCTTCTTCCTTTCTGAATGGGGCTCCGTGTAGCTCCGTGTAGCTCCGCCCCGTCACGTGCCGATTCCAGCCAATCAGGAGGCTGGAATCGGCAATGGACCGCACAGAAGCCCTGCGGTCCATGGAGACAGAGGATCCCGGCGGCCATCTTCAGCAGGTGAGTATGAAGACGCCGGACCGCCGGGATTCAGGTAAGCGCTGTGTGGGTGGTTTTTTTAACCCCTGCATCGGGGTTGTCTCGCGCCGAACGGGGGGGGGGGGTTTAAAAAAAAAAAAAAAAACGTTTCGGCGCGGGACAACCCCTTTAAAGCAGGCAAATTTGTTTGCAAGCTCCTGCATGCAGAATCTGATCTGCCCGTGGATATGAATCCTAAAGCTGATGGTTTCTCAATAACAAATAACAGTCTTAGTAAATAGTTCAACAATTGGTGAATAGGATAACTTCTTAGCAAGAGGGGTGCAGTTCTTAAAGGGACACTGTCACCACATAACAGGGAACCAAGAATGTGTTTTTATACTCACCTGCTCTCCAGCACTGTGCTAAGTTGAATTGCAGTGATGGATTTGAGTTTCAAAGATAAAGACCCCCCCACCCCCCCACCGGATTTGTCTTGCCAGACAGACTGGCGTCTTCAGGGGTAATAACAGGGTTATAGAAGCTTTCCGATGTGGACTTCATGGGAGGACACTGTGGGAACCAGGGAGCTGGTGAGTATTAATAACAGATCACCTGACTCACCGTTACCACCAGAGCACCCCCATTACTTGGTTTATGGTGCTGTTACTTAGTGACAGTGTTCAGGTAACTTGTACAGTCACTTGTGTGGTAGGGTGGGTGATTGTGATTCTCCACCTTACAGGAGTTTAGATGTCTCCTGATAGAGCGGGATTTTATCAGTCTCTGACAAAGCCTTTACAAAGACTGGCATGTCCTGTAACTCAGGGTCTAAGTAATAGTCCATACTCTTAGTGCTGTTACACAAGCTCATATTATATGCACTAGAAATTTTACAGTCCATAGAGTCCATTGTTATATACGTTTCGTCAAAAAAATCCTGCCCCTAGAAGGAGTTGTTGTTTTGCTAAAAACTCGGCATGCAGTTACATCTCAGGCAGATATGCCAATGATTAGCGTTGTGGTGTGATTAGATGAACGGTCTTGTCACCTGAGGCCTTAAAAGTGGTTCCCCCCTTCGCCAATAAAAAAGACTCTCAGAGGCTACTTGTGTGTAGTGGACCACTTTTACATTTGTGTAGTGCTTGTTGACCACTAGACACCTCTACGACGCAATCAAATAAATATATCCTGGTTAACAGAGTTTAAGAGGGGGGTATTATCTGAATGAAAGAGGCTGGATCAACGAATTGTCATGTATTGCCTTTTACACTCACCCTCTGTCACCTCCGTTTGTAGTGTGTCGTGATTTAATGGAACCAAATTGTCTTCAGCGAAGCATGCAGATTTAGTTTGGGCACTGACGATGGCCATGTTTGTGTCTGGAGACCTTGAGGTGAGCGCCTCATTCCTGCCTTTGTTGTGGAGCAGCACACTGCTCCAACTGCTGGTGGTCTGGGGAGCCATCTTATATGACAGTCGGTCACCCCTAGTAGTGGTACGAGAGACAATGACAATATGTTTAGGGCATCCTACAGCCACATGTGTCACCTCTCATGGCAGGGCTTCCAAGAGGCATTTTCCAGGTGTCGCAGGAATTACACCACAATATTGTCACAGTGCTGTGACCTGCCCAGTTGCCAGATTTATCACCAATAGAAGATGTATGGGACCATCTGGGATACTAACTATGACAGCCTATGCGTTTGCACGATCTAGAGGCTCAGTTACAGCAAATTTGGACCGATATGCCGCACGATACCATTCCAAACCTGTATGTCTCCATGTCCGCCTGTATCACATCTTGCATTTGAACAAGAGGCAGCCTAACAAGATACTAGAGCCTCCATGCCCAACGTATTACATCTTGTATCCAAGCTAGAGGTGGCCCAACAGAATGCTAGAGACTCCATGCCCACCTGTATCACATCTTGTATCCAAGCTAGAGGTGGTACAACAGGGTACTAGAGCCTCCATGCCGACCCGTATCACATCTTGTATACAAGCTAGAGGCTACCCAACAAGCTTCTAGAGCCTCAATTCCTGGCCGTATCACATCTTGTATCTAAGCTAGAGGCGGTACAGGGTACTAGAGCCTCCATGCCTATCTGTATCACATCTTTTTTCCAAGCTAGAGGCGGTACAACAGGGTACTAGAGCCTCCATGCCCTCCTATATCATATCTTGTATCCAAGCTAGAGGCAGCACTACAGGGCACTAGAGCCTCCCTTCAATTGTTCAGTTTTCTGCAATAAATTAGCCTTTCTCTCTGATATTGTAATCACTTACTTATATCTACGTTAGAAAACACGTATAATGTTTCATTCAATTTTGACAACTTCTAGGTGATTTTTTTTTTTACAATGAATGTATATTGCTGCAATAAATGGATTCTATTCACTGCTTATTACACGTACAAATACACCCATGTGAATCTTGCCGGATATTTCTTTTTCTTTTTTCTAGATAAAGAACCGAGCTTAATTTCCAACTATAATTTGATTAGTATTAGTACAATTAGAGAGAACCAATATAAATCGTATTATCTGATTGAACATAATTCTGTTCAAATTGGTTGTGTAGTAAATTCTAAATATTTTATGGTTAATAAATAGGAGCAATAAATGCCAACACGTTTTACTGTATACTAGAATGATGCATAACACTTTAGAGACGTCCTGTCATTGATTATTATTTGCATTTTATTCTTCATAGTAATGAATCGTCCCTTAGTCAGAGGGCTGTTAGCATCTTTATGCATTAACATAATCTAATGCATTTGTTTTACATACTAACAGACTTGCTGTTGTCAAGAAAAGACATTTAATCCCGATTACTCAAGCATGTTGCTCCATTATGTTATTTATGTATTTAATATGCATTAATATATCCGATGTCATGTCTACAGGGCTGGCAGAACCATGCACAGGGTTCATTAATATGGTATATATCTGTAACATTAGAATTCTATTAATATAAATGATGGTAATAAATGTTTCCTTTATTCCGCTCATTGTGTAACATACAGATGGTTTTAATATTCGTAATTACTTTATAAACCCCATTGCATCATCCATTCAGTTCCAATTCAGTATGGTTTTTTTTGGTTATAAATTAAATTACAGAACTAAAACATTTTTTTTTAAATTAATTTTCTGTCACAAATCATATTGGGAAATCCCTGAGAATAATTGAAGAAACTGGTTGTGCTCAACAGTAGGGAGATTTACTACTCCAAATGTGTCAGAATTCTGTCTCTATGTGCTCAAAAACTGGTGTAAATGCTGTGCATCATATTTATAATGGATTTTAAGTCCTGTTCACAAGGAACGATTAACGTTCAAATAATGGTTCAAATTAACAAATCTGAATGACAACCCTTCAGTTTAAACATGAGCCAACAATGAGCGATAATCAGGGGCGTAACTATAGGGGATGCAGGGGATGTGGTTGCACCTGAGCCCAGGAGCCTTAGGGGGCCCATAAGGCCTATCTTCTCCATATAGTACGCCTAGTACTATGAATGAAGCATTATAATTGGGGGCCCCATTACAGATTTAGCATTGGGGCCCACAAGCTTCAAGGTTTGCCTCTGGCGATAATCGTGAGGTTCTCGCTCATCGGTCAGTTTTGGTCGGCATAGAAACCAGTGCTGGCTCAGGCACTGCTTGTTCAGTGCTTCACATAGAAAAGTAAATAAGGATGATGGAACAATACCTTTGCAATGCCACCTATTGGATGGCAGCATTCCTTCATATCAATTCCTGACCCTTTATACAGGTCTGTAGAGCAATGATTCGCAATTGAAAAATGACTGGCAATTGAAAAAGCCAGAACCCATACACAGACAGCTGTTTCGGGAAATTCCTTCAAATCAATGCTTGACCTTTTGCTGGCCCTGCCAATTGGTGGCGCTGCAAAGGCATTGTGCCATCTCCCTTATTTGCATATTACCCAGAGGAGCATGTGTGGCTTTATAAGTTAGCTCACACAACTTCTTGGTGCTCCCCTTAAGGACAGATGTTACCCCTCCCAAAATAGAAATGTGAAATGCTGAATGATATGTGCCCGAAAACTGCACAATTCTCAGTCTCAACAAGCTCCCTTTACATGAATGAGTATCAGGCAAATGAGTATCATTAGACTCATGAGATTTTGGGCCCATGTACAAAGGCAATAAGACACTTTCTGCATTTTGCACGGGCATGGCTTAGCGAAAAAGAGGTGTGATTTTTTTTTTATAGATAGTGAAACATATTCCATTTTAGTCATCTGTACTTATATTTTGATTGCAGATTTTTTGTTCTATTTTCTGTGAAAATAAATCTCCAGCTCAAGCAATCAGAGATGCTGTGTATTCCAGATGTACTGCCCTTTCTCGCAGAAGTTGGCACATGCACGGGACCTCACTTATGACATGAACTGATGAGAGTATGTCACTGCGCACGAGGCTCAGGTGCAGAAGATCTGGAATGTTTGGCATTTTCAGCAGATACTCTCTAAGGCCTTAGTCAGACGGGCGTTTTTAGCCGCGATTTGCGCATGCGTCCGGCGATTCTATAAAACCATTGCTTTGCAATGGTATCGGACACATGAACGGTTTTTATGCGCTCGTCCGATAAATTATAGAACAAAAAATCGCAGATCGCACCTATCTGCGATCTGCGATTCCTGTTCTCTTCTGTATATGCGCTCAATGGGGCCGGCGGCAGCAGCGCCGACCCCATTGAGAACATATAGAAGACAAATCATTCTTCTCTGCCACAGCTGTAACAGCTGTGGCAGAGAAGAACGATGTTTGCCCATTGAATTCAATGGAGCCGCAATACAGCCGCTCCATTGAAAGCAATGGGCTGCCGGCGTGCGCGGGGTGAATTGTCGGGAAGGGGTTAAATATATAAGCCCTTCCCTGCAATTCATCCTAAAATGTGTTAAAATAAAAAAAAAAAATTGTATACTCACCTTTCCGCTGCAGCCGGAGTCCAGCCGCGGCCGCTGTCAGTTCTCCTGAACTGCTTCTCGGCACTATTCAGCCGGCGGGGCTTTAAAATCCCCGCCTGCTGAATGATCTGCCTCTGATTGGTCACAGCCCTGACCAATCAGAGGCCGGTTTCACTAACACACCCATTCATGAATTCATGAATGGGTGAGTGACTGCTGCCTCTCAGCGCTGAGCCAATCAGGGGGCAGGTCTGACTCACACCCCCTTCACACCCACTGCAGGACGGCCGCGCGGAGCTCCGGCTGCCGGGAGAAGGTCAGTATACAATTTTTTTTTATTTTAACACATTTTAGGATGAATTGCAGGGAAGGGCTTATATATTTAAGCCCTTACCGACAATTCATCCCGGGCTCGCCCGCAGCGCATTGCTTTAAATGGAGGTGGCTCTATTGCCGTCTCGATTGAATGCAATGTGCTGGACAGCTCCGGCCCGTTTCTAATGAAACGCGGCTAGGAGCAGATTTTCGGGCGATTTGCGCGCACCGGTCACGCGGTTTGCGGATGCGCATCCGTCATGCGATCCGCAAATCGCACGAAAAAACGCCCGTCTGACTAAGGCCTTAGGACTTTTCATGCAACCTATAACATGTAGTTAGTCAAAGTCTTTAAAAATATTATCAAGAAAAGGGACTCTAAAAGTGTACAGTATGTTTACTTTTGAGAACCTGTTTAACATAGTAACACAGTACCTTAGTGCAGTAGTTGTATAACTCCACATCATGATGCGTTTATGAGAGCTCGCTCCTGTCAAACTAATCTGATCAACTTATTTAAGAAGTTCTAGATGGGACCAGGTAGTCATTGGATCTTGTGTATCTTGGTTTTTTCAAAGCATTTGATACTGTGCCAAATAAAAGATTGGTGAAATGAGAATGCTTGTTCTGGGCGAGAATGTGTGTAAGTGGGTAAGTAACTGGTCAGTGACAGAAAGCAGAGGATGGTTATAAATGGTACATACTCTGATTGGGTCACCGTTAGTAGTGGGTTACCACAGGGGGCAGTATCGGCCCCTGTTCTTTTTTAATATATTTCTTAATGACCTGGTTGAATGATTGTACAGTAAAATATAAATATTTGCAGAGGATACTGTTATCAATTGATCAATCTATCGAATAATACCCTCTTTGTACCTTTCCAAATTAGAATGAATCAAACTATGTAAAGTTTTTCACAGACTAAGCTCCTTATTATTTAAAATTTAACTTTTATTTGTAACGACTTAAAAAGAAAAGCTTTTGTTGGTTTGGGAAGGCCTCATAAGAACAATGTTTTATTAACTCTTTAATAGTTCAATACAGATGATCTTGTTTTGTTAGGCACATGTAGTCTCATTTCACCCGTATATCTGAGGTTCATAGAATACCTGGGGCCATATGTATCATGCCCTCTTTAACCGGGTGACTAGTATATAGTCTAATAGCAGAAAACCCCTCACATAACGATATTCCCAATTTTAGTGTTCTGCTCCAATATGTAATAGTGCGTAACTAAACCGATACTTGGTTAATTAACAATTCCTTTGTGTTTATCATATAGATAGTTTCAACTCAACAGTGAGACCAACAGTGAATCCAACAGAGAACGACGACCAAATAAGAGTTATTAATCTCTCTTCCAGGACATTATCTAAGGGCGAATACAGCGTTTTGGAGAGGGGCCTGTCCTTTGTCCCATCGAGCCAATTCAACAGATTTGGCTGAACAAAGGACATGGCCCTCTTAATACGCAAGATTAAATGGAGAAATCTTTATTCTATAAAGCACCGGTAAAAAGATCTATCAGGGTTGAGAGCCCTGGAGGAACTTGAACAAGCAGATTTACTTGTTCCTGGTGAGGGCCCTTTTACTGAATTACGACTCAAACGTACAAAAAGTCCTCCCCAAGGACAAGACAAAAAGTCCTCCCCAAGGATAATCCACTTTCATTGACATCTTTGATAAATAATAATGCAAGAGATCAAAGATATGCCCTACAGATAGAGTAGAGGCTGTAATCTGAAAGCGGATGAATTACGAGCTCTTCATAATCTAAAGAATGACCCTGATATTATAATCAAGGCTTCAGATAAAGGGGGTAATATAGTGGTGATGTCACGCGATGGATACATGAAAATGTGTGAGGATTTACTGAGAGACCAAGCAACATACAGACGGTTAGTCTCAGATCCCACTGACATCTTCCTTAAATCCTTGAAATCCCATTTGGATGAAGCTAGAACATATAATCTAATTGATAAAATGGAATATAATTTTTTATTACCAACCCATCCTAGAATCGCAACCTTTTACTCGCTCCCAAAAATCCACAAAGGATTAGACCCACTCAAGGGATGACCGATCGTATCTGGAATCGATAGTCTTACCCAAAATATTGGGGTCTATATCAACAAGATATTGCGCCCTTTTTGGCGAAGCCTTACCCTCTTTCGTTGAAGACACCACTGATGTCTTGCGTCGGATTGAAGGAATTCATATTGAACCAACTGTATTACTAGCGAGTCTTGATATAGAGTTTCTTTACAGTTCAATCCCGCATGCTGCGGGACTCAGAGCTGTAGACCACTTTCTTAAACAAAGGGGAAACGATTTCTCAAGACACAATCTCTTTATCAACAATTTCCATGATTTTGCCCTGACACATTATTTTATGTTCAATGGAAAATTCCTCCACCAGCTCAGGGGCACCGCGATGGGGAGCCACTGTGCCCCATCTTACACAAATTTGCTCCTGGGCTGGTGGGAGGAGAAAATCGTTTTCATTGAATCAAATAACATCTGGACTGAAAAGATTTTATTATGGATTCAATACATAGACAATATCCTATTGTTATGGAATGGAACACCAGAGGCCTTTTCAAAATTTGTAAATATTCTCAATAGAAATAACATCAATTTGAGAGTCACATCAGAAACATAACTGGAAACTATCGCCTTTCTTGACATCAAAATCTCTAAAAATTCGGATGGAACACTAAAATCTACTCTCCACCGAAAAGAAACTGCAACAAACAGTTTATTATTATGGTACAGTGCACATCCGTTCCCACTGGGAAAAGGGATCCCGAAGGGGCAATTTCTCTGGATCAGGAGAAACTGCTCGTCGGAGGATGACTTTATGACAGAAGCTACCAAACTGGGGAATAGGTTCCGGAACAGAGGCTATCCTACTGAAGTGGTTAACGAAGCCTTCCAATTTGCGAAGGAACAAAATAGAAATAATTTACTGGTTCCTCGCAAAAAAAGATCAGATGATGCAGTAAGGATAATCGAAACATATGATGAGGGTGTTCCAATGATGCGGCAACTTTTGAGTAAATATTGGCATGTATTGACAGCTGATCTGGACCTTAAAGATATCCTTCCTGAAAAACTACTTATCACCTTTTGGAGAGGTAGAAATGTAAAAGATAGAGTAGTAAAAAGCCACCTCCCACCAACCCCTGGTCCAAAAACTTGGCTGGGGGCAAGGATCCCCTGTGGGACATTCCCATGTGGCGACTGTTTAGCTTGTGACATGATTAAGAGAGGCGAGGAATTCCAAAGTGCATCAACTGGAAAGAAATTTAAGATCAAAGAATTTTTCAACTGTAAATCTTCCAACCTAGTCTATTTTGCATCATGCTCTTGCCCACAAAATTCCGTGGGCAAGACAATACAACAATTCTGGCGTCGGATATTAGCGCATGTTGGAAACATTAGGCGTGGCGGAAAAACTCCCCAGGCAAATCACATGCAACAGTTTC
This sequence comes from Eleutherodactylus coqui, assembly GCF_035609145.1. Classification (NCBI taxonomy): domain Eukaryota; kingdom Metazoa; phylum Chordata; class Amphibia; order Anura; family Eleutherodactylidae; genus Eleutherodactylus; species Eleutherodactylus coqui. Next base: position 73,117,743 of record NC_089839.1, on the reverse strand, counting down.
ACGGGGGAGACATCAGTACATTGAAATTTCAAGGAATTGAGTCTATCTAATCTAATTTTATCCATTGTGTTTATGGTAAAAAAAAATGTGCTACATATAGCACTATTTTTCCAACAAAGCCATGAAACAAATACAGCATCCAACACAGTTGTAAACAAATCTAACTGTGACACGCAGACCAAATATGCACATACGGCTTATATCTCAGTGATGATGTGACATGTGTATAAAAGTCAGATTAACGGATCTGGCTCAGCATGAGAACTGTAATAATTCTTTATTAATTCCAATCTAAAAATTTCATTGCACAGCCCCAGAACACAAATGTGTTTCAGACTCCAACTGCGTCCTTAATAATTGGATACCATACCACTTACACATTGAAGATTCTATAAGAACATTAGTGACATCTGATCTCAGAACTGTAAACATTTTTTTAGTCATTGTGGATAGTGCAATAAATAGTCACATCTTTTTTACATGTATTCCTATGGTTAGAGTTCTTGCAAACCAGTTTAAATCCCACTATACAGTGTAATTTGAAATAAGTCAAATGCTAGCCTGGAGACAAAGTTTAAGCTCTGGATGCAACTTCAATTTTCTCTGCAGACAAAATAGTAGGTGTGATGTTATCCGGCATATCTTGCAATACTATTACCTTTTCCTGCTCTGGTAACTTGTTTTATTTTAATTTTACTTGTTCTCCCTCCTCTCCAGATCCGATTTTTTGATGGTCGGCTATTATATGTTGCATCATCAGAATTTACAGCTTCCAAAAAAGCTTTTTCTGCAATTACATAATCTGAATTAAAAGTAGATATATCCAGCTCAGATAAGATGAAAGTAACATTTTGATTGTGGTAATGTTATTTGCCATAACAAAATGTCTTTCCTGCTTGTTTTTGTTGCTGTTTCATTGGTTTTTATTGAATTTTTCATTTTCATTTTCAAAACAAAATAGTAGATAAAAGACATGTACTTTGGTGATACTATTATAGCACATTAACGGGCATAAATATGAAGCATAGAATTATAGAGCAATGTAGTATAAGGTACATTAACCTTAAACTTTAAAATACAGAAAAAAAAGACGCGGTAGCTACCTCTATTCTATTGACGACTACCGTTTCAACTTTTTTTGATTACCTGGTAATTACGTAGCTACTAGAGATGAGCGAGCATACTTGGTAAGACGATATACTCGAGAGAGCATCGCCTTTTTTGAGTACCTGCTGGCTCATCCCTGAGGATTTGGGGAGGGGCCGTGGGGGTCAGGGGCGGCGTGGGGGAGAGGGGAGGAGAGTAAGAGAGATCCCTCTCTCCCTCCTGATCCCCTCTGCAACCCCCCGCTCACCCCCGCGGCCCCCCCTTTCCAGGGACGAGCCAGCAGGTACTCGAAAAAGGCAGTGCTCTCTCGAGTATATCGCCTTACTGAGTATGCTCGCTCATCTCTAGTAGCTACGTAATTACCAGGTAATCAAAAAAAGTTGAAACGGTAGTCGTCAATAGAATAGAGGTAGCACAGAAATGTTGCAGAGAAAACAAGAATATATCATCAAACCAAAATAAATAGAGTCACTCACCACCTAGACAATGGAACGTCAAGTATAATTCTGCGTTATCTTCACACAGCTTAAATCTCAATAGTAAATTACTGTTCCAAATTCATACCCAGTTTATTCTATCATGTTTAACCCCTTAGGGACCACCCATATGTGTTTTTACATCTTGGGTGTCTGGGTTTTATTCTATAGGGCCATAGAAACACACTGTGGACTACTGGAGGTAGTGAAGAGCCTGGAGCTGTCATCAGGGGCTGTGGTGTGAGGTCCCAATGGATAACAGGGATCACATAAAAGTTTTTAAAAAGTTTAAAAAAATGTTAAAGTTTCATCTCTCCTCATGGATCCAATCCATGAGGGGAGATGAAACTACTTACCATTGGCCTCTGCAATGTCCCACAACAATCTCGTTCTGCAAGGAGCTGTCCGCAGCTTCTGTGCATGCTTGGCAAAATGTCGGGCGCAAAAAACGAATCCTGGACAGCCCAGGAGATTTAGAGTCCCCATGCTTCTAGCTATTTAAGGAAGCCGAGAGCCTGGAGGTGTCACAGGGAGCCATGGTCATGTGGAGATAATGTAAAAGGTAAAAATAAGTTTTAAATAAAGTTTAAAAAGTTAAGGTTTCACCTTTCCTCAGCAGATCAGATATGTGAAGGGAGATGAAATTACTTACCTAAGGCCCACGGATTTGTTCCCCGACGGGATCTTTATCTACTAAGCTTTCCCCCAACTTCTGCAAATGTGCCTGTTGGCAAAATGGTGGACGCAAGCACAGAAGCTGGGGTGTGCCTGTGAAATTCAAAATCTCCTTGCTCCTAGCTACCAAAGATAGCTGAAAGCCTCAAACAGTCATTAAGGGCCACGGTGTGTTCCCAGGTCACATGATTGCCGTTATCCAATGGATAATGGGTTAAATAAAAAGGCTCATAGGTGTCAGAATGATAGCTACCCCCACAAATGACCTAATTTTCAAAAATACAGTTTTTTTTTCTATAGTGCCATGAAAATAGGGATTTGCACCCCAAAATGGATACCCCTGTTTGTCCTGTAATTAGAAACATACAAATTGGTGCCCTAATTTTCTGTCTGTATGCGTAACAGGGCTCTAAACTTCAGGAGCAGGCAGCAACTTTCAGAACAGACATTTTGCTTGAAGGTGTTTTAGGCAACATTGCCCACTTGTAGAGACATTGAGCAGCCAAAATTTTGGAGGACCCCACAAGTGACCCCCATTTTGAAAACAAACCCCTTTACAAATTCAATTAGGGGTGTACTGTGTATTTTGACACCACAGTTTTTGAATGATCTAAGCTGTCGCTGCTTGTCGGTCGCGACAGCATCTAGCATGGTGGCCGCGACAAAGGCCAAGAACTGTTGCCTTGTTAAGGCTGGTTTACACGGGCCGATGATCGCTCAAAGATCGCTCAAACAACAGTTTGAGTGACAGCTTTGAGCGACCATTTTGCATAAAGTATTAAGTAGCTACTCAGCTACTTAAATACCAATTAGGTGTGCAAATGAAGCCTTCCCTGAATGCAGTTAATAGCTGGAGGCTATTATCTGCACTCAGATCCTTTGATCCATTTTTTTTGCAGGAGGGCCACCTAATGCTTTGCATGACCATAGAATCTTTACTGTGTTTTTAAAGGTATATCAGTCCCTGCTTGTTTGAGAATAGCTCTAGGCGGGCCAACTTTTTGCTTCCTCCATGTATACATCTCATTTTTTTTATAGTCAGCTAGGTCATGTTAATTTTTGGACGTTCTTTTTTTGCAGAATACTGGATTCGAATTTTGGTAGATTTGCATTCATTTTTTATTCAAATCCCATATATTCTGTCATGGTATTATACTTGGACGATGAATTATGTATATTCCCAATTGATCACTTAATGTCTCTGAGTTTTTCTTCCTCATTATTACTAAACTCAAATATATGAGGGACAGTGAACATTCTGAAAGCGTGTTCTTCCAATCTTCCTTAACCGTTTTGAATAAACAGTGTTGGGTAATTTATTTAAATGTAACCCTTTTGGAATCATATTGCATTCTAAATATGTAGTGAGAGGGTTATTATCCACCCACACTTTCATTTTCTCATATAGACGCTTTCCAAGCTTGTAAATCAGTTCTCTGCACTCTGCCACCTCAGTCGATTGCACTCTGGACAAGCCAAACACCTGAACTAATTTACCAGCTCACCCTGCATCTATTGGTATATCCATTGAATTGCAGGGTTCAAGAGATTCGAGAACATTTTGGCTTCTAAGCATTTTTCTGTAGCCTTTCCCAAGCTTCTTACAATAACGGGCCCTTTCCTCCTGACAATGCTGGTGTAACTGTACCAGACTTGCAGACCTCCTTGCTCAAGCATGCTTTTTTTCGGTTTTGCTCATAAGTTTTCTATGGGATTGAGATCAGGAATTTGTGATGGCCACTTCATTATTTACACTTTGCTGTCTTTAATTCATTTTGCCAGAACTTTGAAAGTATACTTAAGGTGCTAGTGCATTCCGAAGTCTTCAGATTTTGCTTCAATATCTACACATAATGTTCCTTCTTCATAAGGCCATCTATTTTGTGAGGTGCATGAGTCCTTGCAGCAAAGTACCGCACAACAGGATACTGCCACACTCATACCTCACGGTTAAGATGGAGTTGTTTGGCTCACACTTTTTCCTGCATACATAACGATGGTCATTCTGGCCAAGCAATTCTGTTTTTATTTTATAAGATCAGAGTATTAAGATCTTTACCCTCATTGCAATCAGTAACCTACATTTTTATGGCAGTTTTGGAGCAGTTTTCCTTGCTAAGCGGACGTTCAGGTCATGTAAAAAGAATAAAATAAAAAGAGATCAAAAGGTTTTGTACCCCAATAGGAATGAGCAAGTATACTCGCTAAAGCACTACTCGCTCGAGTAATGTGCTTTAGCCGAGAATCTCCCTGCTCGTCCCTGAAGATTCGGGAGCCGCCGCAGCTGACAGGTGAGTCACGGCGGGGAGTGGGGGGGAGCGGGCGGGAGAGAGGGAGAGATCTCCCCTCCGTTCCTCCCCGCTCTCCCCCGCAGCTCCCCGCCCCGCGCCGGCCCCCGAATCTTCAGGGACGAGCAGGGAGATACTCGGCTAAAGCACATTACTCGAGCGAGTAGTGCTTTAGCGAGTATACTCGCTCATCCCTATACGCCAACATGGTACCAATAAAAACTACAGGATGCCCTGGAAAAACTGAGTCTTCAGACAGCTGCACAGAAAACTAAATGTTATGGAGGTCCAAGGTTGACGAAAGAAAACAATTGTTTAAAGGTATTTTTTTTAAGCAGAACAACTTAAAAACTATGTCTCTGCTACATGGTAATTATACAGACCCACAGAATAAGGGCGCCCACCCACTGGCGATTTTTTTTCCCTGCGAGATTCGCAGCATTTTTTTCTCTGCAGGGGTCTATGGGACTTGTAATGTTAAAATTGCGATCGCGCAAAATCGCAATTTACCGCGAAATCGCGATTTTAACATTACAAGTCCCATAGACCCCTGCAGAGAAAAAAATGCTGCGAATTTCGCAGGGAAAAAAAATCGCCAGTGGGTGGGCGCCCTAAAGATAACTTGTCCCTTTTAGCACACTGTGAATACTGTAAAAGAAAAGCACCCTTCCAAAATGGCAAAATCCCAATTTTTATCAATTTCACACTACTTAGAAATGTTTAAATGTTTTACAATACATTATGTGTAGTGTTAAATAGTATAATTAAAGGGGTCTCGCGCCGGAACGGGGTTTTTTTTTTCCATAGGCCCCCCGTTCGGCGCAGGACAACCCCAATGGATGTGTTTAAAAAAAAACAAACATATTACTTACCCGAATCCCCGCTCTGCGACGTCTTCCTTCTTCCTACTTCTTCCTTCACCAAGATGGCCACCGGGATCTTCACCCACGATGCACCGCGGGTACTTTCCCATGGTGCACTGTGGGCTCTGTGCGGTCCATTGCCGATTCCAGCCTCCTGATTGGCTGGAATCGTCACACGTGACGGGGCGGAGCTACGATGACCAGCTCTCCGGCACGAGCGGCCCCATTCACCAGGAAGAAGACCGCACAGCGCAAGCGCGTCTAAAAACGCCAGAAGAAAGCGAAATTAGACGGATCCATGGTGACGGGGACGCTAGCAACGGAGCAGGTAGGTGAATAACTTCTGTATGGCTCATATTTAATGCACGATGTATATTACAAAGTGCATTAATATGGCCATACAGAAGTGTATAACCCCACTTGCTTTTGTGAGACAACCCCTTTAAAAACTATAACTTAGGGTGTCTTCAGACGAGCGTGTTTTTGTGCATATTAGAACCAATGCATTCCCGATGGTCTGTTTTACAGGTGCATGCCTGTAAAGATAGGACATGCGTGCCCCATAGGGAATGCACACATTGTCTTCAATGGAGTCGCGGCTGCTGCCAGCGGCTCCATTGAAGGCAATGGATTCATGAATGGGTAAGTGCTGTCTCTGATTGGCTGAGCGCAGGGACCAATCAGAGGCAGCTCTCAGCTGTCATTCAATAGCTGAGAGCTGCCTCTGATTGGCCACAATGCTCAGCCAATCAGAGGCAGCCCATTCAGCAGGTGGAGATTTTAAATCCCTGGATGCTGAATACTCCTCAGAGCAGTACAAGAGAAGAGCCGGAAGGACGTGGCTGAGCCCCAGCAGCTGAAGAAAGGTGAGTATTTTTTTTTTTTTATTGTTATCACCATTTTTTCTTGTTTTTCAGGGAAGAGCTTATATTTAAAGCCCTTCCCTGAAAAACAATTACAGGATGCCAGCAGCTGGATCCCCTACCACAGCTGTCATCTGTGACAGCTGTGGTAGGGAATTCTTTGTTCCCCTCAGGGATGAAGAATTCCTTTGCTGCATCTGTCACAGATGAGGCAGGTGCAGCAGGGAATTCTTATTCCTTGCGGGGACGAAGGAAACATCTGCCTGCATGCAGCAGATGTGTTCTTCATCCCCACAGTGACACGGCAGCAGCGGACAGGTAAGTTTTTTATTTATTTTTATTTTTTTACACTACTACTTTTTTTCTACTGCAGACCATTGCACAAAAACAATCTCGTATGAAGCCACCCTTAGGCCTGGATTACATCTGCACTGCAACCTCTGTTCAGAGGTGCTGTCACAAATTCAGCTGCATGTAACACTTTTTTTTTTTGTTAAAGGAGATGTCCCGCGCCGAAACGGGTTTTTTTTTTTTTAAACCCCCCCCCCCCGTTCGGCGCGAGACAACCCCGATGCAGGGGTTAAAAAAACCACCCGCACAGCGCTTACCTGAATCCCGGCGGTCCGGCGTCTTCATACTCACCTGCTGAAGATGGCCGCCGGGATCCTCTGTCTTCATGGACCGCAGGGCTTCTGTGCGGTCCATTGCCGATTCCAGCCTCCTGATTGGCTGGAATCGGCACGTGACGGGGCGGAGCTACACGGAGCTACACGGAGCCCCATAGAGAAGAGGAGAAGACCCGGACTGCGCAAGCGCGGCTAATTTGGCCATCGGAGGGCGAAAATTAGTCGGCACCATGGAGACGAGGACGCTAGCAACGGAGCAGGTAAGTATAAAACTTTTTATAACTTCTGTATGGCTCATAATTAATGCACAATGTACATTACAAAGTGCATTATTATGGCCATACAGAAGTGTATAGACCCACTTGCTGCCTCGGGACATCTCCTTTAAGATGCCAGTGCAAACCGAATGGACATCATAGTCATACTGTGTTTCCCTGATAATAAGATCCTGTCTTATATTAATTTTTGCCCTAAAAGAGGCATAGGGTCTTATTTTCAGGAGGTGTCTTATACTCACCTAGCAGGCGCCGTCCAGGTCCCTCCCGCTGGCCTCCAGCAGGCTTCTGTGTAGTCCTCAACGCTGACAGAGCAACTCTTGCTGGTAACAGGTCTTAAATACGCTGCCTCCAGCATGTGATTGCTCTGATTGGTTCACAAGTTCCGCCTCAGCCAATCAAAGCCAGCGCTCGATGAACCAATCACAGCCATTTGATTATGTCATTGAATGAATGGCTGTGATTGTTTTAAAGAGCACCGGCTCTGATTGGCCGAAGTGGCGCTCGTGAACCAATCAGACCAATCGCTTGCTGGAGGCAGAGTATTCAAGCCCCATCAGCAGAAAGAGATGTTCCATCGGCATTGAGGACTTCGCAAAAGTCTGCCGGAGTGCCGATGACAGCGGGAGGGACCTGGACGGTGCCTGCTAGATGAGTATTTCTTTTTTTTTTATGTAGTGTAACTAGAGCTTATTTTTGGGATAGTGCTCATATTTCTAGGCCCACCCCCTCTCTCTGAAAATCAGGGTAGGGCTTATTAACTGGTTAGGTCTAATTTTGGGGAAACACAGTAGTAATTCGGCACTGTTAAGTTAAACATAGTAGCATAGTATGTAAGGCCAAAAAAAAAGAGATATATTCATCCTGTTCAGCCTATTTCACACCAATGTTGATCCAGAGGAAGGCAAAAACACAACCCAATGAGGTAGAAACCAATTTTCCCCATTTAAGGGGAAAAAAATTCAGTGTAGAAACCTTCTTTTCTCTAAACAAAGATGATGCCCCCTTCTTACAGTCACAGTTACAGGATGGACCTATTTAGACAGGGAATTCCCCTTTCCTGCTAACCAAATGAAACAGAAAAATGGAATCCCTGCAAAGATGTGAGTCGCCTTATTATGCCAAAACAAAAAAAAAAACTTGTGTGGCTATGTCACTGGAAAAATGAAAAAAAAAGTTAAGATTTTCTTGAAAATTGGAATGGAAAAATGAAAACAAAAAAAAAATGCTGCAGTGGGAAAAGATTAATGAGTTTAACTTAAAGGGGTTGTCCCGCGGCAGCAAGTGGGTCTATACACTTCTGTATGGCCATATTAATGCACTTTGTAATATACATTGTGCATTAATTATGAGCCATACAGAAGTTATAAAAAGTTTTATACTTACCTGCTCCGTTGCTGGCGTCCTCGTCTCCATGGTACCGACTAATTTTCGGCCTCTGATGGCCAAATTAGCCGCGCTTGCGCAGTCCGGGTCTTCTGCTTTCTTCTATGGAGCCTCTCGTGCAGGATGCCGGCTCCCTTGTAGCTCCGCCCCGTCACGTGCCGATTCCAGCCAATCAGGAGGCTGGAATCGGCAATGGACCGCACAGAAGAGCTGCGGTCCACGGAGGAAGAGGATCCCGGCGGCCATCTTCACCGGTAAGTATAGAAGTCACCGGAGCGCGGGGATTAAGTTAAGTGCTCCGGTAAGCTTTCTTTACGTCCCTGCATCGGGGTTGTCTCGCGCCGAATGGGGGGGGGGGGTTGAAAAAAAAAAAAAACCCGTTTCGGCGCGGGACAACCCCTTTAAGTGTATTTAATCTACTGATTTCACCTGTAAATGGTTATGACGTGCATATTGTTCTCTATAAGTATTTTCCTTCAATTTAAGCAGCTATATGGATATGAATAAACACAGCCTGTCCTTCAGCCGCAGTAACCAAGATACGTGCCTAGCAACCCAACGTACAACATACTGCGTATTTCAGAGTATATTGAACATCACTTTGTTCACAGAACAAACATTTAGAGCAATTTAACGTCACTGATTATAACGTATGTCACACCACTATTGATCATGAGAACATAAGCTAACGTCCTTGTTCGAATACTAAAGGGAACTACTCCTTTCATAAACACTTTCTAATTCTACCAAAATAACAAAAGATTTATTTTGATTTAATTTTTAATTGCATCGATCCCGATTCTAGAGATCTGCTTTTTTTCCTCAGGAACTGTTATGTTTCTACCCATCACAAAATTACAACACTTTAGTTGTTACTCAGTGATCTTTCATAATCAATTCTGCAAGTGAGTCTTGAATCAATTCTGACTGAAGGTAATTCTCAGCAGTGATTAATGATAACTAGCCACCTACTGTTCTCGCTTCAGACTGTAGAGTGTGGACAATTGGGAGTTTAGAAAAGTGTGTGAAAAGTAAAACTTACAAGGCTAACAGAAGAAATGTCTTTAAAGAGACAAACGTTCTGCTTTTTAAGGGCAGAAACAAAATTGGATATACGGATATTTAAGGATCTTTATATTGTTTTCATTCTTTTAAATCAATATTTTCATGTCTAATTTAAATCAGTAGCTAAGTGATGAGCCATGACTAGAGTTGAGCGAACATACTCTGCTGAGCTTTGTCTGGCAGGCAGGGAAGAGAGATAGATAGAGAGAGAGAGAGGTGAACCTAGAAAAAAAAAAAAGTTCGGCACCCCGCATACAAAAATGCTCGAGTCTCCCATTGTAGTCAATGGGGTTCGTTACTCGAGTAGAGCTCTCGAATTTTACGAAAAGCTTGACTCGAATAACGCGGACCCAAGCATTTGGGTGCTCACTCATCTCTAGCCATGACAGATAGAAAAATCAATGTACCAGATTCAAGATACTCAGATTGGTGTACATTGGTGGTCAACAAGCTCATACAAGTGGAAAAAGAGAACCTTTTTATAGGCCAAGGGAGGAACCACTTTTAGGGTCTCAGGTGGCAAGACCGTTCATCTAATCACACCACAACTCTAATCATTTACATACAGTATCTGCCTGAGGGCTCAATCAAACGAGTGCTGTCCATGTCCATTAGAGGCGCACACAAGACGCGCTTCTATGGGAACCAATTGGTTTCTATAGAAGCATTCACATGAATGATTGATAGATGTGCTGAATTTGTGCATCTAACAAAGATAGAATATGCAAGTGCAAACTCGCATGTCTGCTCTGTGGTGCATGCAAAGATAGGACCTGTCCTATCCTTGCTGCGTGCTTTCCATACACTGCTATGGGAGCCTTGAAAGCACGCACTACACACCTCGGATCTTGTGAACGGGCTACTTTCAAGTAGCTGGAATTAGCCTGTTCACGCGATCTTTAGATCAGTATAGCGGTGAGCTTTGCACGTGACTATACTGTGTACGGATAGCGCTCGTGTGAAAGAGCCCTGAGATGTAGCTGCATGCGGGGCGTAACTATAGGGGATGCAGGGGATGCAGTTGCACCTGGGCCCAGGAGCCTTAGGGGGCTCATAAGGCCTCTCTTCTCCATATAGCAAGCCTTGTAGTAAGAATAAAGCATTATAGTTGATGGCCCTGTTACAGGTTTTGCATTGGGGATCAGAAGTTTTAAGTTACACCTCTGGCTGCATTCCAAGTTTTTCAACAAAATGGCAATTCCTTCTAGGTGCTTGATGTTTTTTTTAATAAAAAAAAGAGTGTATGGATCTAATATTGTATCTATGTAGTAGGCTTGGTTTTAGTATTGTATTTATACAGTAAACTTGGCTCTGGTGCATAGCGAGTATATGGTTTGTGTTTTTATATGGTCAGGCAAAAAAAATTGGTACAATATTTCATCGGCAATGCAGGCTTTGCCAGGATCCAGTTAGCAACCTTATGCTAATTATCGCTGAAAATTGCTTGCTTATCGCTAAATTCTTGCTCAGCGTTTCACATTCTATGTTCTCATGTTAGTGTATATATACATAGTTTTGTGCTTCTGTGGCAAACACTAGAATGGTAGAGTTGGAAGGTACCTCCAGGGTCATCGTGCCCAACCCTCTGCTCAGTGCAGGATTCACTAAATTATATCCCAGTGTTTGAACACTTCCATTGAAGGAGAACTTCATTGATCACCCTATAATGCTGCCTCCACCAACTTCACTGTGCAGAGTTGGTGTCATGACTTGAACCTGGAACCTTCCGCATGCCATGCAGTAGCCCTTCCTACTGAGCCATTCAGCCTGTTGTCCTTCACCCCTGTAGTCTTGAGTTTGAACCCCACGAAGGACAATGCGTTATTTTCCTTCCACACTCCAAATATACATTAGCTTTCTCTGAAATTGGTTCATGTGCAATATAGACATATTAGATTGTGAGCCCCTTGGGTGACAAGCATTGATGTGAGTGATGACAATCTCTCTTAATGTGTCAGCATTATACACTCAATGAGAAATGAATACATTATTGATGTATTTCTGTAGCCAATTTTAACCAGTTCCCTATTCTCATTCCTAAGTGAACCATTGTATTTTGCTGCTCTAGTCGTCATTTATAAGTCAAAGACATTTTGAGATTAGTCTCTTTAACCTCTATTGTTATATGTTTTACAAAGCCCTGTTAAAAAATTGATGACTCCAGGTTATAACCCATGTTTTCTAAGTTCTATATTTTGTGGTAAAGTAACTTTTTAGCAGTGAAGTAGATTAAAACATATTTACTTTGCTTTACAAATAAAAAAGAAGGTAAACACGAGATCACTTTAAATGACCTGCCAACGTATTCTGTATAGTTGTTTAACAATGCTTTACCCGATTCTATGTGTTGACATGATGACCTTGGCAGGGCCAAATTAACCTTCTTAAGGGTAAATGCTTTTGACATACCAGTATTCACGGCATTCCTATAGCTGAAATGAAAGGAGATAATGGAAACCGTGTTCTTCGGTTTAACCTTAATTGAAACTTTAAAAAATAAGCTCTGTACTGTTGAGATCAATAGGCACATCAGGGCATCCGTTCTATGTTTCTACTTCTTCTAACTTAACCAATGTGTTGACTTACAGTTTGTCCGAAATCCCACAACCATTGTTGCACTAGTCAGCCAATTACACTAATCACTTTCAATGTAATTAGAATTGACAATTACAGTATTATTCTTTATATGATTTTCTCTGTACTGGGCAGTGTTTTTTTGTATAGAAAGATAGCTACATAGATACACATGTGTACATGTAATTATATATATATATCTTTGGATCTATTCTATTAAGCCTGAGGAAGAACCCTGAGTAGGTTCAAAAGCTCGCTATAACATCATGTATTTTTGTTAGCCATGAAAAGGTATCATATCTACAAGATTACTTGGTTTCTCTTACTGGGAACAATCACAATATTTTTGCATTCTGCTGCAGCTCTTTGTTTTTCTTTCATTGTTCTCTTTCTACATTCAAAAGCTCATTACTTATTTTATTTTGCCACCAATATAGCTCTATAAGGACTTGTTTTTTCTGGGATGAAGTGTATTTTTTAATGCTGCCATAATATATTGGAACGTTTAAAGATTTCTAAGTGGGGAGAAGTGAAAAAATGCAACTGTGTCATTTTATTTTTACAGCATTCATGGGGCAGTAAAAAGAACATTTTTTGTGGGTCAGTATAATTACAGTATAATTTATATACCTTCTTATTTTTTGACTCCACAATTTCATTTATTTTTTTGTTTACGGGTCTATATAGGCACCACCATAACTCCCAGATAGCACGCCCACTGCCTTAGGGTCATATTCGACGCCGATCTCTCCTTTACCACCTACATCCAATCTCTGGTCTGAACATATCAGCTACACCTCCGCTGCAAGAATCTGCTCTTTTCTCACTGTAGACACGCTAAAACCGCTTACTGTTGCCCTCATCCACTCCCGCCTTGATTATTGCAACTCGTTGCTTATCGGCCTCCCCTGCACCAGACTCTACCCCCTCCAATCCATCCTGAATGCGGCAGCCAGGCTCATCTCCCTGTCCACCCGCTATTTGCACGCCTCTGCCCTGTGCCGGTCACTGCACGCACTGCCCGTTAAATACAGAATTCAATTTAAATTGACTACCTTCATCCATAATGCCCTCCACAGCGCAGCACCACCCTACAGTGCCTCCCTCATCTCAATCCATCACCCAGCCCAGGCTCTCCGCACTGCTAACCAGGCTTAACCCCCCCCCCCTTTAATTTGAACCTCTCATTCCAGGCTCCAAGACTTCTCCAGAGCAGCACCAGTCCTCTGGAACGCACTACCAAAGGCTACCCGAGCAATCCAGGACTCGCAGAACTTCAGGCGTGCTCTAAAAACGTACCTCTTCAGGGAGGCATACCATATCTCCTAAACCAAACCCCTCTGTACTCCGCCTGATAACATGCTCCCTGACCTATTGGCCGCAATCCCTGCTAGCCACAATCAACTGCTCCTGCAGTCATACTGATCATGCCGTCACACGGCTGAACGTCTCACTATTGTTAATGTGTATAGCATCTCTCACTCTCCACCTCACCATACTGTGCACATCTCCAGCCCCTTTACCTTCTGTATCACCCCACTATTTGTAGTATGTAAGCTCGTTGGAGCAGGACCCTCACCCCTATTGTTACCATCAACTGATTACTATATGTAACCGTGGTTCTGTCATTTTTGTACTTTTGTCTTTCTGTATTCCACCTGTCTTTATAAGCACTGCAGAATATTTTGGCGCCATACAAATAAAGATTATTATTATTTTTTGTGAGGTGATCTGTAGATTTTATTGGCACCATTTTGGTGTATATATGATTTTTTTCTTTTATACAATTGTTTCTTGAAGACAAGGTGACCAAAAAAGCACAATACTGGCATTGCATTTTTTTCTGATTAATAATGGATAAAGAATTAATAATGTGATCCTTTCAATAAATTGGACTTTTATGGATGCAGCGATACCAAATTTTACTTTACAGTCCACATGATGGACTTGAACCTGCGCTAGTTTGGTCACTTTTACTATACTATAGTATTGCATTATACTGTCTTATGGCCCATTTAGACACAACGATTATTGCTTAAAAATCGCTCAAAGGCATTCGCTCAAAATTCGCTCAAACAGCAGTTTGAGTGATAGTTTTGAGCATTCACTTTGCATGAGCTCTTAATTGGCTAATTAGCTACTTATAAGCTTATTAGTGTGTTAATGAAGGCTCCGCTGTATACAGAAGAAAGCTGGATCACTGTCTTCTGTATACAGCTGCTGTGTTCTCAGAGCACTCAGCTGGTATACAGCTGGTATACAGCTGAGCGCTCCAAACGAGGTATACAGAACACAGCTGGAGCAGTGTCTTCTGTATACTCGTGTCTTCATGAGCACTTTGCTGGTATACAGCTAAGTGCTCCGAGCAGGGTATACAGAACACAGCTGAAGTGCTGTCTTTTGCATATGCCTGCTGTGTTCACAGAGCACTCAGCTGGTATACAGCTGAGCACTCTGAGTGGGGTATACAGAAGACAGCTGGAGGGCTGTCTTCTGCATACTCCTGCTGTGTTCTCTGAGCGGGATACCAGCTGAAACAATAGTATCAGTGGTATCCTGCTGAGAAATCAGCACGCGGTACTGATAAGACTCATCGTTGTTTATACAGTATATTATTTTGTTTCTGTATTTAATTAATTATATTTAACCTTTGTGAAATATTCCCATGTTCCTAAAGTTTTGTTGATTATATTATATTCTTGTAATTAATGAAGTAATAATGAAAATATTGTTGCGAAGGAGCACAAAAATGAGTAATGTGTAGATAATAGGATATTTTCTAGCTCAAAAAATTTCTGAACTTCTTATGCAAGTACATTTTCCTAGATAGCAGGTTACAGTTAAAATTATGCAACTTATATTATATAGTCAACCCTCTTTATAATTTAAACTTTCCTTTTTTTTCTTACCTTGCATTACAGCCTTAGCACTTAAACAGATGGGCGTGACTTTGTCCCGTTATGCGGCCGTGAAAATTACGGCTGCATAATGGGACGAAACAAAAGTATTGATTTCAATGGTTTTGTTGTCACTAGCTGTATTCTTGCCCTTAATAGTATGGGTGAGTAAAAAATAGCAAATTTTCCTGCGCATTTCAGTCGTGAAAAAAAAGCCCACAGCACGCCACATTTTCTTGGCAAGCAAAAGTTCCCATAAGAATTAATGGGGATGCCCAGATGTGTGCAAAATCCACTCAGAGATGGGTGAAATGCTGCTTAAGTGAACGCCAACGCACATGCAATGTTCATTCTGCAAAATCGCTGTACTCATGCACGCGCAAATAGGCATATGCCCGTGTGAGTCTGGCCTAAGAAGCACTTCCTATTCAAAGATTTCGAAACACAAAATCAAACTACTAATTACCACTTGTCCGTCCGTGCGTGAGTGAGTTACATCCTCCGACCCTGATCACATGACAGTGAAGTCATCACAGGTTTTATTCCATAGCAACTGAGGTCATGGGGGTTTGTAGGGGATGCATAACTAACTCACTCAGGATGATCTTCGGATGAAGGACCTATGATACCATCACCATCATGTGATCCGGGTGAAGTATGTAACTCACTCACTTCAGATGATCAGGGGCGTAGCAAGAGTGAGTGATCACATGACGGAGATGTCATCAAAGGTCCTTCATCCCAAGTGAGTAAATTACATGACGGTTAGTTGTTCATTAGTATTCCATAGCAACTGAGGATGCAGGGGGTTGTAAGGGATATAATATTAACTAACACTTACAGCAGCCATGTGCTTACAGGATCTGTCATGATATAACCATCATGTGATCAGTCATGTGTGTGGGAGCAGTCTTGGGTTACATGACATGGGGTGATCAATTTGTTAAGAACTCTGCTGTGCTGATTTTCAACCCTGTTGTATGAGGAATGTATGTAGCGGAGCTGTATTTAATATACATGTAGCAGTGCTGTGTGTGTGTGTGATGTGCATGTAGCAGAGCTGGGTACTATTGTATCTTGTAACCACCAGAAGTAGTGGTGGAGTCAAGATTGACAGGCTGGTGATACCCCCTGTTCGTGATTGCCTGCAGAGCTGCCTCCCGTGCAGGTCCTGGCAGGTCACTAAGCTTCTCTCGGTATTTCTCGTCTGTCAGTCGGTGCTGCTATGCTGGTTTTTGGCTCCAAGCCCTGATTTCACCTTCCCGCTGCTACTGTCACTCTCCTCTCCTCCCCGCTGTCCATGTCCTCCCCAGGCCTGATGTAACCTCCCTCCTGCTACTGTCAATCTCTCTTGCTCCTCGCTGTCCATCACCCTTCTCTCCCTGTCTCCCCACTGC